>NW_024037794.1:640000-1355353 GCF_016077235.1 Cyprinodon tularosa
TTTCAGCCAGCCTTCCAGAGATTTCTCTCAGAGCCTCAGCCCATCGAGATGTTGAGTCCGCCATCATGCTCACGTTGTAGCCCATATCTCTGAAGTACTCAGACAGCGTGATCCCTGCAGAATAATATAAATATTATTAAATCTGAACTGTTTTTGGTCTATCACCTTCTAGACAGTTTATCCTGAGTTAGTTCTTTAGTCATGCTGCTACATATTCCATCAGAGGTGAGGTTTTTTTTTTTCTTGCTCCCACCAAATGATGTCATTTTTGCCTCACAGCCCTGTTTTGGGGGTTCTCACTGCTTGTTTTCAACACATTGTCTAGGCAGATTTTTTTCTCACAGCATTCAAGAACTGTTATACGGTCAGCGTTTGGATGGGTGCTGTTAAGTAGGAGGAATTTCAGGTTGCAGTAAACTGACAGTAGAAATGATAATAGATAATTTTGAGGACTTACTTGTGAAGGGAGTAAAAAAATATGAACATTTGTATGACATGCCTTCAAGTAATTTAATTTTGCTCTCCTCATCCTTATCAATCTTAAAACAGTTTCCTCTTTTCTTGTGTTGCCTTTTGCAAGTGTAAGGTCAGCTACAGTCGATGGGACTTTCTATAAGTTACTGTCTGCTTCTACCCAATAAATTAAAGTTCTCCGTCTTTTCTCTTTATAGAAGCTAAAACTGGCTACATTTTACAACAACTGTTAAAATTCATAGGGAAACGGCTGTTCCAAGCCCTGCAGCACCGAATTCTCCTGAGTGGTGCCCGACTTTACACGAGTGAATAAAGTGAATGTGATTAGTCATTTATCAAGAGGGCCGGATTGTTGTGGCGGAAGGTCTGCAAGCAAGTTTGATTGTGGCCGGTTAGTCGGAAGCATCTTGCTAACCAGTTAGCAACTTAGTGCTAGTAGGTTCCCAATGGGAAATTACATTGGGACCAAGTAGCACTTAGCACATCACTGTCAAGGAACGCTATGGACAGCGGAAACATGCAAGAGGAGGAGAGTTTTGCGTCGGAGGTCACGGATGAGTTTCCTCCGTCATCCATTTTTATTTAGAGGAGGAAAGCGGGGACGTTGTTGTGGAAGAGGACGCCAAGGCGGCAGAAACTTTGTTTGTCGTAGGCTTACAGCCGTACATGATTGACAGATGATCGTTGATTTGACATTTAAATATGACTTCCCTACCACTTTAAAACTTCCAGGAGAGCAGCCTTAGTTACATAAGAAAAGCTTTAATTTTCCCACTAGGCAGAGCATTGTTTGTTTATACATCTTAAATAAATTTCTATGCACTAGTAACAGAGATATAATGTGGAGTAGTGGCTCCCAACCGGGGGTATGTGTACCCCTAGTGGTTCATGAGTGTATTGCAAGTGGTACGTGAAAATATTGTATTTCTTAGGTAGTAAAATAAAATAGGGCTGGGATCTGTTTTGATTTTAAAGGACCAAATTGAAAAATTACGTTTTTTCTTTGAGTTCACCTTCAGCTGTGAGCTCAAAACATCAAAACCAAGCAGAAGAACAGACTGGGTGTAGAGAACCGCCTGGTATCAGGTGAAACAGAGGTATCAGAGCTCGTGTATCTTGAAGAAAACAATGAAACACTAATTAAGTCAGTCTCAATATAATTTTTTTGTTCCCAATTCATCAAGTTTAAATTTGATTATAGGAAAGAGCAGCCCCAGTTTTATGAATACAGGTTTGTAATATGATTTTTTGGATTTATTTCAATTCCTGACTAAGTTCCAGGCAACATTTTAGGTTGTTGTTTTATTGGAGATGGAAATAATAAACTCCAAAGAATTAAATGCTCAAACTAAATTATTAATTAAGTAAAATATTTTTATTTTATAATCAGTTATTGTACGTTCTCTTTTGGAAAATCATCAATACTTTTGACTGATAGGGGTACTCAGTGTTAGACAAAATACCCAAAGGGGTACCCAAGTCCAAAAAGGTTGGGAAACACTGAAGTAGAGCATCTTTGGTGACACAGCTTAAAGCACAATGGTGACACCTTCTGGCCAACCAATGAACACACAGGGAGTCAAGTGTTTTCAGAGCATCCTTACACGATTCTAAATATCTAACCAGCAGATCGATAAGCCTAAATTTAGCAGACGCGAAGTAGGAGAAGCATTTTTTTTGGACATGAAAATATCAATAAGCAAGCACTAATTTAATCTATGTTTAAAAGCAAAATGTTGCTTTTAAACATAATATTATGTATGCTTTGCTTAATAGTTGCAGCTTTTCCTGGTGAATTTTGTCGGGTTTGGATCAGCCGACTCCAGGATCCTCAGTCTTCATTAGAGCTGCTTCTACAACATAGAGCGTAGATGAGCTAAATGCACATATTAGCTCTCTCTGCAATAAAGAAAGCTTATGTGCATTTCATTTATACCAGTTCATTTTGATTGTTAATGTTAGCAGTATGTTATTTTAAGATTCACAGTGTAATAACTACAGGTTTAATTTAATAACAACTGTATTTATCTTAATTAGGTCAGAAACAATTAATAGGATCAATGTGATAAATTAATTATGGAAATAACTTAACTAATTGAGTAAATTGACTGATGGTTAATAAGTAAAGAGACTCTAAAGAATGCTATTAGTTGTAAGAGCAGCCCACTCAGTCCAATATTATCCTAAATTTGTAAAAAAAAAAAAAAAATAAATAAATAAATAAATAAATAAATAAATAAATAAATAAATAAATAAATAAATATTCTACATTCAGCATGAAAAACCATTTTGGTCAGTCAGCATTCTCTATCCAGAACATCTGAAGTGGAAAAAGTTTTACCCTCTCCTGGTTTAAATTCTGCAAAAAATCTCTTTAAGGAACCTTTGGTTATCTAATTATTAATTACTTAAAATATAACAATTTACAAATTAATTGGTTAGCAAAATAATCATTATTTCCAGCCCTAATCTTAAGTTTTTTTTTAAATTGAGAATAGCATTTTAAAAGTAAACTTTTTTTAGGACTCTATTGTTGGTGTGCAAGCATCGTCAATAATTTGTAACAATAACACAAATTTTAACTTTAAATTTTGCCTTTTAACAAAAACACTGTGGACTGCCCTAAAGATACCTTCCACCAGCCTGAGCCAGTTCTCTGGGGGAAACTCTGTTGCCCACATCGTTTGATAATTAGAATAAAAGCAGAATGTTTACACCTGATTGGAAAACTATGATTTTACTAAATTGCTTTTTTCCTGATGTGTTGTAATATATAAAAATATTCATTAATCCATTCAATAAATACCAAGTGATTTAAGTTGGGAAATGCATAAACTGATTTAAAGACAGACAAGAAAAACAGTAACATCCTTCTAGTTGTACAAGTAGATCAAAACATCTGGATTTAACCGTTTGTACATGTAGAACCAGTAAAGCTCTTCATCACAGTGGGAATCCAGCACGATGTAGATTGTTGGTACCTGTATAGATGGAAGCCTCTCGAGCCGCCACCGGCATGTTTGACGTGTTTGCAACCAGCGCTGTTCTCTTCATAATGCTCTCAACTTTGCCATCAACTTCCATAGTAAGCTGTTGAATAAAATAAATAACATTAAATTCATACTTATAAATTCATATGATTTAGATATGTGATTTCTAATGTTATTCTTAAACACTTTTCTAAGGTTCACATTTGTGTGACCATTTTTTTTCTACAATCTTTTGGCTGCTGTAAACACCAGAATTTCCCCATGGGACATAAAGGGATTTTCTATTCTATATATGCACCATTGAGTATACCTAAGAAAAGAAATTCCTTAAACTAAATTTTACTAAATCCCCATTTTATCCAGTTGCAGTAAGCCCACAAAGCAAACACATTAAGCATTGACATAAGTTTGCATTTATTCTTGGAATTAATAATGCACAATGTTTAAATCATGACGTTTAAAACTAATGGGACATTTTTAAGGCTATATATGATTGTTAAATTTAAATTGGGCTTGATTTGTTGATTGTTGTCACTGAATCGCTTTCAGTGTGTTGGCTGGTGGAGCCCAGCTTATAGGCGGTGAAATTAAAAACACTCAGAGCAGCTTCAGACAAAAGTCTTACTTTAGATAATCTCCAAAGTGCTTTTCTGTGGGGGAGCAGGGTTAGTTAGAACCCCCTGCTCCAAAATCGCCCCTTCTCTCCTTCCTACGGCTCCAGTGACACTGTGAATGGGCTCCAAAGCATAAGCAATGCAATGCGAATCAACCCTGTGACATCACCGTTTGAGGTACTGCAACATGACGGTCCCCTTATTAAACAATAATAAAACAAAGCTTCGTCTTTTTTTTTTTTCCTTTTACATTTTTCTTTTTCACATTTGTAATAGTTTGTCAGTGTTAGTTTGATTGGAGGGTCTTTGTAAGGGAGATTTTTATAGTTGTTGGGAATTTTATAAGCACTAAACTCAAAATTAAAGTATTCTCAAAGTATTTTTTTAAGTCTTAAAAGCATAAAAATTCAAGGATTCAAGCTCCTATACAAACCCTTCATATTGTCTGAGAATAAAAATGTGAAAAAAATGCCAAATGTAGCTTCTAGAAAGTTAAAGTATTACATTATATTGAGCTAGAAGATTGTAAAAGGTTTCAGTAACAGAGAGGAAACTTTTAGACTTATGTTGTTCAACCAACCTCTGGAAAATCCCGCAGCACTTCAGACATTTCGTTGCCACGTTCTCCACAGCCCACATAGATGATGACATCACTGTTTGAGTACTTTGACAGCGACTGAGAGATCACGGTCTTCCCGCATCCAAAGGCTCCAGGAATAGCCGTGGTGCCACCTTGTACACACCTATAAAACAAAACAATCATATTTAAAAGGTTGGCTCACATAAACACCTCATAATAAACTTATATATATATATTTTAACACATTTTTCTAAAGAAACACGTACGGGAAAAGTGCATCGAGAACCCTCTGACCAGTCAGCAGTGGATGGTTGGCAGGTAATTTCTCTGTTACCGGGCGGATTTGCCTTACTGGCCACACTTGCATCATAGTGAACTTCTCTTTTATTCCCTCAAATTCCAGCTCCAGAACAATATCCTATATCCAAAACAGATCAAACTGAAATATCAGCATAAGTTTTCCAAAGAGGTGGGCATTCAGATTTATGAGCAGCACTCACAGAAAGGTCGTAGTTTCCAGAAGGAGCCAAATAGGTGACAGTGCCCCTGTTTCGGGGAGGAAGCATTAGTTTATGCTTTATTAAGGAATTTTCAAACACAGTCCCATATATATCTCCGCCAGTTATGTGACTGCCAACCTGCAGGCAGAAAAAAAAAGGAAACGGAGTGAGACAGGTTTACAGATGGGTTTTAATTTAAAATTCACAGGGGAAACATTTCTCACTCGAAGGTTCTGGCCAGGAGAAAACTCCCATTTGGCATCCCGGTTTAGTGCGCCAATATTTACTCCTCGTGGGATATAGATACTCTGAGTGAGATCGTTAATGTCTTTTAGTGGACGCTGGATACCATCAAAGATGGAGCCCATGATTCCCGGGCCTAACTCTACAGAGAGAGGTTTCCCTGTACGGAGGACTGGGTCACCGACAGACACCCCAGCTGGAAACGTCTCAGTTAGGGGAAGTAAACACGAAGCATCATCTGTTGCTTTCATTATTTTATACTTACTGCATTCAAAAACTGACATAACTTAGAAAGTTTTACTATAATGGAAGGCCTTGAGGCAGTAGAAAGGATACAGGTCTCCTCATACACCTGGATGGTTGCCATGTCACCTTCTAAACGGATGATTTCTCCCACCAGCTCACTGTGACCGACACGAACCAGCTCATACATGGCAGCTCCAGCCATCGCAGTAGCTGTCACCACTGTCAATTGGAGAAAGAGGGATTAAAAAAACATCCATTCAAACAAAAATGTATGAAAGGAAAATAATTTGTGTTTCAGTTTCTTTTAGAACTGGTCCTTGTATCTGTAGCTAAGCTAATCTGGTTCACTTTATTTATTTAATGGCGATAGCTACAAGTCTAATGTTACGTTCACACCGGACACGCTTTGGGCTGCTGCTTCGTTTTTTAAGCTTGTATACATTTAGGTATGGTGCATGTCAAGAGCATCCTAGATGCTCCTAATGTGCATATGCAGCTCCGGTGTTCAATGGCTGAGAGCGGCTTTGCTATATTTGCTGTGATAAGCTGGTAAAAATTAGTTTTAATATAATTTTAAGCGAGAAAGTCCACCTCAAAACATGATCTGTGCAGTCAGTTTAGCAAGATTACAAACCTGCCTTCAAATATTATTTTGCTGTGTGCTGTGACATCTGGGGGGTTTTCCAAATGTGTTATGTTTTGAAAAGTTGTTTTGATAAAATACTTGAATAACAGGCTCCATGTAATGGATACAGCACTTCGCTCTCAATCTGCAGGTTTACAAGTGGTTCCTAGAATTTCTAAAAATAGAATGTGAGGCAGATCTTTGAGTTATCAGGCTCTTCTTGTGTGGAACCAACTACCAGTTTTAGTCCGTGAGGCAGACACCCTGTCTACTTTTAAGGGTAGGTGCAAAACGTTCCTTTTTTATACAGCTTATAGTTAGAGTGGCTCATGTTATCTTGAGCTATCTCTATAGTTATGCTGCTATAGACTTAGACTGCTGGAGGACATAGGGACCCCCATTTCATCATATCTCTATTCTCCCACTCTGCAGAATCTGTTAGTTCAGTCTCTAACATTATGCTCTCTCTGCTTTTTCTCATAGTAGCTTCGTCTCATCTGTTCCTGTTTGGCTGTGACACCATCCTGGAGAGAATTAGCATCTGTGCTGCTGCCATCAACACCTTTGTTTATAGATGTTTATGACTGTGACTGGCTGGATGTGCTGTCTTTATCCTCTGACATGGGAGTTGGCTCGGAGCTCGCCTGCCTGGCTGTGTGTTTCCTGAATTTGGCCGCCTTTTACAACTGTTTTTGTATCTCTGCTTCTGTCTCCTTGAACCCCAGTCGGCCTTGGCAGATGGCCGCTCACACTGAGCCTGGTTCTGTTGGAAGTTTCTTCCTGTTAAAAGGGAGTTTTTCCTCTTCACTGTCGCTACAAGCATGCTTAATGTGAGGGATTGCATCTGAGTCAATGAGTCGATGCAATCAACTGATTTCCCTTAGATAGAAAACTTTGAATCAATTCGACTGTATGATCTGGTTTAACTGTAAAGTGCCTTGAGATGACATGTGCTGTGAATTGGCGCCATTTAAATAAACTGAATTGAATTGATACAGAGGTGGAATAAAGCCCACCTGGTCCTGAAACTCCATGAACAAATCCAAACTGGCTTTCTCGCTCCTCATCCTGAATCTTGGGAAGCTTTGATGTGTCCATGGCTTAATGTATGTCCTGTAAAGAAGATAAGGAGAAGGCGACGTTTAACAAACTTTTACGTCATTTAAATTCATAATAACTGACGTCGCTGTCATGAAACACGGTTTGGTTGAAGTTAGCATCTGACCAGGTTTTAGTTTAACATGATCGATGACTAACCTACACAGGACGGTTAGGCTGCCACTGAATAGACAAGTTAAGCAGATCAGGAGCGAACTGTTTCCTTTAAAAGGACAGATGGTGGTTCATGTTTCCACTTCAGAGGTAACACAGAGAAAAGCTGATCTGTGCGCGAACGGGTCAGGTGACAAGCTAGCAGAGAGTACCGATACTCATGAAATGAACGCTCATTTGAATAACAGTATAATCACACGACATTTAAAAAACACACAATAAATTAAAGAGAAGCAAAACCACAGGCAGCGACAATATGAGTACTTTACCTTAAAATGATTAAGTAGTTGAGCCCAGGTTTGTTTCCACTGTGGCAGGCAGAGGAGGAGCTTCTCTGTGTTAATCACCTGCACAGCACCGGGCTACGACGAGATAACTTCGCCATTTTGGCTCAAACAATCTCCCTTTTCCTTCGTGGACCGCAGATGAATTTTGAGCCAAAATGGCGTCGCCAGCTGGTGAGTTTCACAGCCAACGCAGTTCGGTCTGCACACTCATGTGTCTGAGGCGCATTACTGCCCTCTGCGGGGCATAAGGGAAAACGCACTTACAGATCACGTTATCGAAAGTAGAAAAAAATATATAATAAAATAAAAAATATGTTAAACAAGCCAAAGTGAAAGTGAATTAGTAAAAAAAGTACATTTTTTAAAATAAAATTATTTATTAAGTATTTTCCTTCTATTTTAGTCTTAAACAATTTACTTAACTGTCTGCCAGATTATATGATTTCTAAACTTGAAAAGAAATATTATGATCAAACTGCTGCCATCAACACCTCTGTTTATACGTGTTGGAGATCCACCTGTTTTTCAGTGTAGTCCTGTTTCTCTTACTCTGACTGGCTGAATGTGCTCTCTTCATCCTCTGACATGGGAACAGGCTCAGAGCTCGTCTGCCTGGCTGTGTTTTCTGGACGGGGCCGCCTTTTACAGTTGCTTTTTGTATCTCTGTTTCTGTCTCCTTGAACCCCAGTCGGCCTCAGCAGATGGCCGCTCACACTGAGCCTGGTTCTGCTGGAGGTTTCTTCCTGTTAAAAGGGAGTTTTTCCTCTCCACTTTCGCTACAAGCATGCTTACTGTGAGGGATTGCATTTGAGCCAATGAGTCGATGCAATCAACTGGTTTTCCTTAGATAGAAAACTTTGAATCCATTTGATTGTATGATCTGGTTGAACTGTAATGTGCTTTGAGATGATATGTCTTGTGAATTGCCGCTATATAAATAAACTGAATTGAATTGAACAAATACTCAGTACTTCAGTAGCATCTTTACTAAATAGTTTTGTATTCTTACTTGGAAACTTTCTGGGATGGCTACTTTTAAATTTTAATAGAGTAAAAAAGAGGTTGAAGTAGTGCTACTCTTTCTTTAGATATAAATTTTTGATGCTTTACCACCTCTGCATACAAGGTGATGTTAGTGGAAAGCAAACAAACAAACAATCAATAATAATCAATAACAACAAAACAAGGAAACTGAATTAGTGTGGAAATACTTTTGTGGGAGAAGCAGATACATGATATATGATGTGAGATAGATGAACAAAATGATTTAGAATCCCTGATAAAAGGTAAATAAGTGATAAATTAATAGATAGATAGATAGATAGATAGATAGATAGATAGATAGATAGCATTTAGATAGATAGATAGATAGCATTTATTGTCACTGAACAGAATTCAACGAAATTTCCATTGCAGCTCCCGTGCAAAAGGTCAAATATATACAGTACAGACAAGCAAACACACAACAATAATAATAACAACATACACAACTAAATCAACCAAAGGCACTCAGCCATGCCAAAGAAGCAGCAGCAGGTCCAATCATGGCAAAACACAGAAAATGTGACAGTGCAAGGTGCAGAACAATATGGCTGTGTGTGTGTGTGTGTGTGTGTGGGGGGGGGGGGGGGGGGGGGGGGGAGGAATATGTATGTGTGTCTGCGAGGTTATGATATGTGTGGGAGGGGGGGACGGCAGGGAGTAATGGCTCTGACGGCTGTGGGGAAGAAACTGTTTCTCAGTCTATTTGTTGTAGTCCGTATATTCCTGTACCGCTTGAACAGCACAAGGCATCCCACAATGCCTTGTGCTGTTCTCACCACCCGTGTCAGTTGTTTCCTCTCCAGTGCTGTGCAGCTACCATACCACACAGTCATGTTGAGGCAGAGGATGCTCTCGATCATCGCCCTGTAAAAGTTCACGAGCAGCCGTGAGGAAAGTCCAGCCCGTCTCAGTTTCCTGAGGAAGAAAAGCCTTTGTTGTGTTTTCTTCACCAGGTGGGAGGTGTTTGTGTTCCAGGAGAAGTCAGACGTGATGTGGAGGCCCAGGAACTTGATGTTGTCCACCCGTTCCACCACTTCTCCATCTATGAGAAGGGGAGTGTGAGCCGACTTCTTGGACCTTCTGTAGTCCGCAATGACCTCCTTGGTCTTCCCTGTGTTCAGCACCAAATTGTTGGCTGAACACCACTGAGTGAGCTGCAGAATCTCCTCTCTGTAGTGGGTCTCGTTGTTGTCTGAAATGAGACCCACTACTGTTGTGTCGTCCGTGTACTTCACGACTGTGTTGGTGGGGTGGATGGCCACGCAGTCGTGTGTAAACAGGGCGAAGAGAGCTGGACTGAGCACACAGCCCTGCGGCGTGCCTGTGTTGAGGACCAGTGGGGACGATGTTAAGCCACTTATTCTCACCACCTGATGCCTGTTGGTGAGGAAATCTCTGATCCATTGGCACAGTGAAGCGGGCAGCCCCACCTCAAGTAGCTTCAGCACCAGCTTGTCTGGAATGACGGTGTTAAATGCTGAGCTGAAGTCTACAAACAGCATCCTGACGTAGGTGTTGGGATGCTGCAGATGGGTCAGGGCTGTGTGCAGAGTGATGGAGACAGCATCCTCTGTTGACCGGTTCGCTCTGTAGGCGAACTGAAGGCTGTCCAGGTTTGTGGGGATGAAGTCTCTGATGTACCTCAGAAGAATCCTCTCAAAGCACTTCATGATCACCGGGGTCAGAGCGACGGGCCGGTAATCGTTCAGGCTGGTGATGGACCTCTTCTTCGGTACAGGGATGATGGTGGAAGACTTGAGGCACTCAGGAACCATGGCGAGCTGCAGGGACAGATTGAAAATGTCCAGAAACACTCCTGCCAGCTGGTCGGCGCAGGTTTTCAGCGTCTGGCCTGACACCTTGTCCGGTCCTGGAGCTTTGTGAGTGTTGATCCTCCTCAGGGTGGACGTCACCTGATACTTCTGTAAGACAAGGGGCTGGTGCTGCTCTTCCAGTTGGGGTAGATGTACAGCTTCTCTGCTGCCCGCCGTGTCAAAGCGGGCAAAGAAACTATTTAAGGTGTCAGGCAGGGTGGGGTCGCAGCTGGTCAGCTGAGTGCTGTGTTTGTAGTCTGTCATGGTTTTAATGCCTCTCCACATGCTTCGGGGGTTATTGTTGATGAAATATTCCTCAATCTTCTGTTTATACTGGAGCTTGGCCTGCTTAATACCTTTTTTCAGTTCCGACCGGGCCCTGTTATAAGCCAACCTGTCTCCAGACCTGTAGGCAGCATCCCGGGCTTTCAGCAGGGCCCGTACTGTGCTGTCCAGCCATGGTTTCTGGTTTGGAAACACTTTTATGGTCTTAACAGGGAGGACAGTGTCGGTGCAGAACTGAACGTAGCACAGAACGGACGATGTGTATTCCTCCAAATCTGCACCGTCCCTGAACACACTCCAGTCTGTATGCTCAAAGCAGTCCTGAAGTGCAGAGGAGGCCTCCTCAGTCCAGACCTGAACTCTTCTGATGGTCGGCTTAGTTCTGCAGGCCAGAGGCTTGTAGACAGGAATCAGCTCCACTGAGATGTGGTCAGACATGCCCAGATGTGGAGCTGCTACAGCCTTGTAGGCTCCGGGGATATTGCAGTAGACCTGGTCCAAAATGTTATTGTCTCTGGTGGGAAAGTTTATGGATTTGTGGAATTTTGGAAACACAGCCTTCAGTTCTACGTGATTAAAGTCCCCCGCCACAATCACGGCCGCCTCCGGGTTGGAGTTCATCTGCACGCTGATCAGGCAGTATAGCTCCTCTAATGCTAACTTAGCATTAGCCCTCGGTGGTATGTAGACGGCCACGATCACAATGGACGAGAGTTCTCTCACCAACTTGAAGGGTCTGCATTTCACCGCCAGATATTCCAAGTCAGGAGAGCAGAATGTTCCGACAGCGTGTGTGGCTGTACACCAGGCATTGTGTACATACAATGCTAAACCTCCGCCTCTGCTCTTACCCGAAGCTGCAGTCCGATCCGCCCGGAACAGAGCGCGCCCAGTTATCTCCACCGCTGCGTCCGGGATGTTATCCTCCAGCCAGGTCTCTGAGACAATAGTCACACAGCTGTTCATCCGGCGAGAAGTAATCCGGACTCGCATCTCGTCGATTTTGTTGACGAGGGACCTTGCATTGGCGAGGAAGAGGCTGGGGAGGGCCGGTTTGTGAGGGCTAGCTTGTAGCCTAGCCCGCACTCCGGCTCTCTTACCCCTTTTTTGTTTGCGCTGCCTCCTCCGTCGCCTTAGCAGTATGGGGGGAATGATCATAGTCCCAGGTGTTCGTAGCAGCTCTGGAGGAATAAAGTCCAGCTTGGTGGGTGCGTAAAGTCCAAACTGTCTTCCTATGTCCCATAGTTCTAATCTGCTGTAAGTTGTAACGGCTTCCAGTAGTGTGTTGAGCGAAAACATCAATAAAAACAGGCTAAAAAAAACGAAAACACGGGAGCTCCGAGCCGCAGCGTCTACACACGCTGCCATCAGGTGTAAGTCTGTATTGCAAATCTTTAGTGCTATGGCTACAAAAGGCAATGCAGGGAAAATGGCTATGAACTGACTAATCAGGTGTGGAGGTGTGGTTAAAAAGGGTTGAGAAAAATTACAAACTGGAAGGGCAACAGCAACATGCTAAGGTTGCAAATTGAACTTTATACAAAACAAACAAACAAACAAAAAGATTAACCATGACTGGACTAACTATGGATACTGCTCCAAAAATAACTGTTTTATTCTTGTACCTTTAATTGTTATTGAAATTAGACCTTGATTATCTGTACTATTTTTTTTTCTCTGTGATAAACTTTTACTAAAAGTATTAAGAAATATATAATATCTATAATATATATAACATTAAAATAATATTTATATAATATTAAAATGTTAAAACTAGGTCATGAATATTTAAAGGCAGACAGGTAGTTGGTTCCACAGCAGAGGAGCCTGATAACTAAAAGATCTGCCTCCAATTCTATTTTTAGAAATTCTAGGAACCACTAGTAAACCTGCAGATTGAGAGTGAAGTGCTCTGTTAGGAACATAATGAACAATCAGATCTCTGATATAAGATGGAGCTTGGCAATTTAAGGCTTTATGTGCAAGAAGTAGGATTTTAAATTCTATTCTGGATTTAACAGGAAGCCCATGAAGAGAAGCTAGGATAGGAGAAATATGATCTCTCTTTTTAATTTTCATCAGAACTCTGAATGCAGCATATTACACAGCAGGGGATTAATTACCACTGCATGCTGATGATACTCAGCTATATTTGTCCATAAATCCTGATAAGTTTAAACACTGGTGTGGTGTAAACTCTTTACACTGTATACTAGTGTTAGCTAAAGTCAACTCTGAGTGGCGTTCCAATGCTCTCCAAGTCTTAACTGTGTAACACTTTCAGAAATGTTATTTTACCTCAAACTAACATAAACCAAGTTAGACACTATAAAGAGTTAATTTAACTCCTTAAGAGTTAAATTAACTCTTCCAATTTTGTTTGGAGAATTTGCAGAACTAGGAATGAAGGGATGGGGACCTTTCCCTACACAGACCTTTCTGGTGATCAGCATGGGGGTCACAGGCGGCACCAGGCTGTTGTGGTTGCATGTAATACTGAAGCCCTTAAATCATAATTTAAAAAAAAAGGACACAAAACAAGAGTCAACAGCAGTATGAGCTGTAAAGCATTGGCAGACAGGATTTGTCAGGATTTTGTACTCAATTCAACCCACAATTGTATATTTTTGTTGTTTTTTTGGTGTTGTTTTCTTAATTGGTTATTTCTTTCACCTGCTGTTTTCCCTCCCTGCTGCAATTATCATTTATCCCTCCCACCTGTTTCCTTTGGTTTATATTCTGCTCAGCCTGAGCATTCGGGGCCAGATCGTTATTTCTTTTCCGTTAAGCCTGTCTGTTGAGTTGATGTCACGGTTAATGTCCTGGATACTGGCGGCCAGTGGAAAGAGGGTTTTGTGTCTGTCTCTTCTCCTGCTAGTCCGCTGTTCCTCCCTTGCTGAGTCCTCTGGGTTTTTGGCTCTTTACCCGGGGAGGATCGGTTTTTATCCCAGTAAGCCTGGCTCCAAGGTGGAGACCAGTTTAAAGGTCCTGCATCAAGTTCTGGTTTCACATGTCTGCACCTGATCCTGTCTACCTGATCTGGATCCTGTCACCTGTGTGTTCAGAAAATATTGTCTGACATATAGCAGTCCGTGGTGCAAAAAAGGTTGGGGACCGCTGTTTTAGAGAACACAATTCAGTGAGTAAAACATTTTACACACCGTGAACAGCTATCACAGCCAATTTAAAAAAGTCATCCTGACTGGTTTGTAAAAAAATTAAGGCTTAGATATCATTTAACACCCTTTTATATCGTGTTTCAATAACTACATCATGTGCTAAATACACAAAATGGTAGCTAACACTTACCGAGACAACTCGATTGAGATTCATATCATTTCCAACGGAGTTCAACAACATTCACCAGCCTGGTGTATCTGCAATATATTCTGAATCCTTTTTATGCTTAAATCGCTTTTTATGGAAGATTTACCTCGTTTCTATATGCTGCCACCCAGTGGTGAAAATCGGAGTTGCACTTGATTTCCTAATGTCAGCAGGAAATGCATTACATTGAGGTAATTAAGGGGTTAAATTAGCAGGGTTACAATAGATACATTCGGAAAACAGCATTTTCATATTTAATTTGATTTAATTTGGGGATACATTCTTTTATACCTTTCAAAAAATGATAATGGACCATCCTCCTGGTGCCATATAGGCTATAACAGTCAAGTGGAGAACCCTGCGTGTCAAATATTGAAAGGGATACCCGGTGTGTCATTATGTGACGCACAGGGAGCCTGACCAAATGTGACAAGTTGGGATGGAGAATGTGTAGGAATATTTTCTAAATTGAATACTTCAATACTTCAACTTGAGTAGATGTTTAAACGAGTAACTTTTAATTGTAGTAGATTAAGTTTTTAATAGTATCAAGTAGCCTACTACTATTGAGTACTTCGTCCACCACAGTGGAGATTATTTTACTCCAAAAATCTGAATGGTTGTGTACATGGATGCAAATCAGAATGGAGATCAGAAAAAAGCAGCTTTGGATTGAAATTTCTTTCCAAATTCAGATTCAGATTTATTGCACAATATTTCAAATTATGGTAGAAAACCTTAGAAAGCGGCCAGTGAGCTTTAGAACTCGCTCCTTTGCCTCATTAAATGCAAACTTTGACTGAACTCACCTTTGGGTGAGGATAAAAATATATTACTGCAGAAAAACGTGCTTTGTTTGATGCTAATTAGCTGGTGCAGTTAGCAAGCTTTTCTAATTGATCTCACGCACGCGTGCGTGCGCACGCTCACCCGCTGCCATTGAAACGGAGCACCAGCCATCTTTAACGCTCATTTCTAACCTGAACCTTGGAGATTGCAGTTGATGCTTTCTGTGGTTTGCTTATCTGCTAAAGGTGGGCTTCGCACCGCTGGACAACTGGTTCCTGGATCATCTGAAAGGTTTATATCACTCTTTTACTATGTTAATTAAAAACAAAAATGTTATGTGAAAAATTATTAGTTTTAAGTTTTTTCATGGAAGTTGTGACAGCTAGCTTAGCATCTAGCATCTTTGACATCTCAGAGATTAA
The DNA here is from genome assembly GCF_016077235.1 of Cyprinodon tularosa. Taxonomy (NCBI): domain Eukaryota; kingdom Metazoa; phylum Chordata; class Actinopteri; order Cyprinodontiformes; family Cyprinodontidae; genus Cyprinodon; species Cyprinodon tularosa. The sequence goes on from NW_024037794.1 coordinate 655,513, forward strand.
AAATGTTTTGTGTTTTTGTCAGGAATGTTAACAGTGATTTAGTGATTTAAAAATATATATTTGTGTTTAAGAAAAACACCTTTGTTGAATTTGAGGGTAAATGTTTGTAAACTAGATGTGCTAGGTCTATGATTTTTAAAAAATGCCCTGAAAATAAGTTTGCTCTATATGAAAATGTTGGTGAAATTACAATAAATAAATATAAAAAGACAGTTGAATGAAATTTAGCATAATATATTATCAAGCTAAACTGTTTATTTTAGTTTTGGAAGTTGACTGAATTTCTCCTGATAAACAACTGGGAAATAAAAGATAAAGATTCTCAAGTTGTTTAATTTAGTTAATGTGTTTAGGAAATGTTAGGTTTATAACCAGTTTTTTTTATTTTTTTTATTTAAATTGATTTTTATTGGTTGGAAACGGGAGGAATGATAACAGAAATGTAATGATATAAAACAAAAACACCTTTTGGTTTGTGAGAATAATCTTTGATGAATTTATTGTGGAAATGGTTGAAAAAATACAAAACAGTTTTAGAGTAAAACGTTGTTTTTAAATATATTTGAACTTGAAAAGGAAGTTCGAAGGTGTTAAAAATTTGTGATTTTAAAAGTTTCTGGATTCAGAGGATCGTTTTTGGTGAGTTTGGTATCAAATTCTTGCAAAACAAGTTGGCGCCTGGCCCCTTCTGTCAGAGAAGGACTCGAAGAACAAGTATGGTCTCCTTAATACAACAATAAACAACTTTAGCTTTTAAAATTATTTTGAAAGGCAATGTATTTCTTGTTATATTAATAAATCCCTAAACATTATAATTTTTTTTTTGTTTTGTTTCCTAAAACACTTTAATGTTTGCACTTGACTAAAAATCAGATCCTTTACATTTTTGGGCAGTAAAATGTTTAGAACTTGGCTGAGTTTATTATAAGTGCTGTCATTGTGAGGAAAGCATAAAGAATAAATGTTTGATTCAATATATTATTTAAACGTGTTTCTGCAGCCCTTGTTTTGATCTTCAGGTGAATGTAAATAATTGAATCTTATCTGTCACCAGAAATAATACAGCTTGTTTACAGATGACTTCATCATTTTCTGATCTTCAAAACATTTAACGCTGGATGGTTTCTTCTAAACATTAAAAGTTCTGTATAGGATCCCCTTTCTTAGATTTGTAGAAAAAAAATGAATCTGAATAGTTTGGCATAAAGTTTGCTAATGTCCATTTCTGCTCTGGGCTTCATATGTGTGTTAATTAAGGATGCACTGAGGAAGGGGTCTGATAAGCTGAGGTTCTGATTCTGATCATTTTACATCTGAAATTTAAAGCCTGATGTTTTTAAACCTTTATTTCTTTTAATTAGGATAATTTTCTACTTATAGTAAATAAACTTCAAAGATTTATGATTATATTACTAAATCACCCTATTAAGCTTTTTTTTCTGATAAAGAAATATATTTAATGGATCAAAACAATTTCTAATTTGGTAGTATGAGCTTAAAGTGTCCTTCAATCTGAACTAATCTAGATGCATAGTCTAGGTCAGTAGTTACCAAAGGGGGGTGGGTGCTTCCTAGGGGTAGGGCTGGGTACCGAACATCAGTTCTTTTATGGTACCGACCGAAATGCTTCGGTTCTACAGAGTATCGAAACATGCCTCATCTTTCGGTACCAAGTTTCGGTGATTGGCTGTAACACTTAATCTGATTGCGTCATCCAGGAAAAATAGATACGTGGTCACGCCTACAGCCAGGGTTCATGTGTATCTGTTGTGAACTGGCTGCGAGCGTCGTAGAACCCCTTTAAAATGTCCCCCAGGTCAAAAGTGTGGCTTCACTTTATCAAGACTGATGCCAATAGTGTGCAATGCAATACATCGTGCACGGAAACAATTTAAGAGCAGAAAGTTGCGCGGTGTTTGACTGCAAGAAGAGCGGACCACAGCCAGCGCAACCATCCTTCTCTCAGCAGCCCGTGGGCAGAGCAAAGCCAGAGCGGAGTGAATCATGCTGCTTTCACACCAGACGCAGCAAGAGCAGCAAAATCGCGTCTACTGCTTCCTTTTTGCTGCTTGTACCAGCTTCTGACGCGCGGCTGAAGCAGCTTTGCTGCTCTGGCTGCGCGGTCGAAAAGTGGCTCTGATGCGCCTTGGGCAGAGCTGCTCTATCCTTTATTTGCCTTGCAGCTATATTTGCTGTGATCAGTGGGAATAAAGTAGTTTTATTATGTTTTTAAGTGGGAAAATCCACCTGAAAACTAAATCAGTGCAGTCAGTTCATCCAGATCACCATCCTGCCTTCCAATATTATTTCTGTCGGAGCCGCTCAGACCCCCACATACCAGCGGTGTGCCGTCAGTAGGATCCCATTCAACAGGCTTGTTTGTCTCCTGAGAAAGCAGACATGTTAATTTTTCTAAACAAAAACTGCTAAGTAAAAAGGTCCTCACAATGTAACAGGGAATATAAGACACTGATTTGTTTGCAACTGTTCTTCTTCACTGAAAAAAAAAATTATGTAAGAGGAAAAATGTAAATGGAAAAATCAGAGCTTAAAATAAAACTCAAGATTTGTACTTTATGTTGTGTGATTTTCTTTTTCTTCGAGTTGATATTATAAAACTGGTATCGAAAAAAGTATCGTTCAGGAACCGGTATCGAAGTGAAGGTATCAGTATTGGTACCGGCACCGAAAATTTTGAACAATACCCAGCCCTACCTGGGGGAGCTCAGTCTCATTGCAGGAAGTGTGGTAGAAATAAACTAAATAAATGGACCATTCATTAATTGATAATATTCTGAAAATAAATTCTAAACCCTACTAAACAGTATAATAAACATTTACATAAAAAAAAAAATTAAAATTTAATGGCAGTCTTGTGATTTGAAAGATATCCTCAATGTGATGGTGAAGTAATTAAAATCCTCCTCAGCAGTGGCGGCTGGTGAAAAATATTTTTGGTGAGGCTGATATAGCCTAGTGTATATCTCCAACTAATCCAGAATAAGAATTCAAATAAACAATTGGAAATTAAATACAATTTAACAGTAATGATTTAATTTACTATATAATAACAGTAACAGTGATGATTTTGGTCACTGTGACGGGGTTCTTTGCCCTCCAAGAATCCAGGCTCAGCCGGGTTACCGGTGTTGGTGATTTATTGTGCTCAAAAACTCAAAACAGGGTGCAAAAGAAACTAAACATATACAAGATACTCTGGGTCTCAGCCTCCCTCCAGTTACCAGCAATGTAACAAAGAAACAGAAAACAGAAATGGCTGCTCTTCTTCCCACAGCCCTCATTAAATAGTTTAAGCCCCTCACCTCAGGCTCTCTTATTTCTGATTTCTTCTCATAAATCAGTTTTGTCCATATATTACCTCCACAAACAATTGATATACAAAAACAAATAATTTTTACAACTTAATTCCTTTACACAGGTTCATTGACTTATTCAATTACATCAAAATTTTAAACATAAAATAAAAAAAATATATAATCTGACAAACATTTAGCGAGTCAAGTGTTGGTGACGTCACTTCCGCATTCCAACAACTGTAGCGTTTTCACCGCTTACTGAGCATTGCCTCGGGTTTGAACCCAGCAAAGACGCCGCCCGACTGAAGATGACAAGTCCCTGTAGCATACACACGTACACACACGCACACCCACAGCCCCCACACTCACACACACACACACGGCTAACCCCACTGAAATTTTAAGTGTGCACCCTCAATACCCCAGCAGGTAACCAGGAACAGCTTGTGTGTTTTAAGTTAATGGAGCTACTGGGCTCAGCGCGAGCGGATTGGTCCTCACAAGCACAGTATAACAGGAATGTGTGTGTGGCACACAAAGTTAGAGAGGTTGTTTTAAGTGACGAGCTGGATTCGTCACAGTTACAATAACCATGACATGAAATTTTCATACCCTACAACAGGGATGTTCTTCTGGCAAACGGGTAGATAAATAAGGATCTCACCGAATTTGGTGGAAGCTGCATCTCGCTCGTTACGTTCGCCATCTTCCCTCTAATTGTCTGCACCTGCGCATTGGGTGCAGAAGCCTGTTAAAGGGCAGTATTTTCAGAGCCCCAAGACCATAAAATTCTGAGACGCTGATTGGCCATTAAATTATTAAATTCACCTAGCAATAGTACATGATTGGCAGATTCTATGCACTTGTGGGGCAGTCTAATCAGAGCCCCAAGACAGAGACGGTAGGAGTCTGTCTCTGGAAATCCACAAATGAATAACAGTAGATAGGGAAATGTACTGAGACAGGAGCACACAATCGTATACAGGTGCTGGTCATAAAATTAGAATATCATGAAAAAGTAGATTGATTTCAGTAATTCCATTTAAAAAGTGAAACTTGTATATTATATTCATACATTACATACAAACTCATATATTTCAGATGTTTATTTTGTTTAATTTTGATGATTACAAATGACAACAAATGAAAATCTCAAATTCATCATATCAGAAAATTAGAATATTGTGAAAAGGTTCAAAATTGATGGCCCCTGGTGCCACACTCTAATCAGCTAATTAACTCAAACCACCTGCAAAAGCCTTTAAATGGTCTTTCAGTCTAGTTCTATAGGCTACACAATCATGGGGAAGACTGCTGACTTGACAGTTGTCCAAAAGACGACCATCGACACCTTGCACAAGGAGGGCAAGACACAAAAGGTCATCGCTAAAGAGGCTGGCTGTTCACAGAGCTCAGTGTCCAAGCACATTAATAGAGAGGCGAAGGGAAGGAAAAGATGTGGTCGAAAAAAGTGTACAAGCAAGAGAGATAACCGCACCCTGGAGAGGATTGTGAAACAAAACCCATTCAAAAATGTGGGGGAGATTCACAAAGAGTGGACTGCAGCTGGAGTGAGTGCTTCAAGAACCACCACACACAGACGTATGAAAGACATGGGTTTCTGCTGTCGCATTCCTTGTGTCAAGCCACTCTTGAACCACAGACAGCGTCAGAAGCGTCTTGCCTGGGCTAAAGAGAAACAGGACTGGACTGCTGGTGAGTGGTCCAAAGTCATGTTCTCTGATGAAAGTAAATTTTGCATTTCCTTTGGAAATCAAGGTCCCAGAGTCTGGAGGAAAAGAAGAGAGGCACTTCATCCACGTTGCTTGAAGTCCAGTGTAAAGTTTCCACAGTCAGTGATGGTTTGGGGTGCCATGTCATCTGCTGGTGTTGGTCCATTGTGTTTTCTGAGGTCCAGGGTCAACGCAGCCACATACCAGGAAGTTTTAGAGCACTTCATGCTTCCTGCAGCTGACCAACTTTTTGGAGATGCAGATTTCATTTTCCAACAGGACTTGGCACCTGCACACAGTGCCAAAGCTACCAGTACCTGGTTGAAGGACCATGGTATCCCTGTTCTTAATTGGCCAGCAAACTCTCCTGACCTTAACCCCATAGAAAATCTATGGGGTATTGTGAAGAAGAAGATGCAATACACCAGACCCAACAATTCAGAAGAGCTAAAAGCCACTATTAGAGCAACCTGGGCTATCATAACACCTGAGCAGTGCCACAGAGTGATCGACTCCATGCCACGCCGCATTGCTGCAGTAATACAGGCCAAAGGAGGCCCAACTAAATACTGAGTGCTGTACATGCTCATACTTTTCATGTTCATACTTTTCAGTTGGCCAACATTTCTATAAATCCTTTGTTTTTATTGGTCTTCAGTAATATTCTAATTTTCTGATATGATGAATTTGAGATTTTCATTTGTTGTCATTTGTAATCATCAAAATTAAACAAAATAAACATCTGAAATATATGAGTTTGTATGTAATGTATGAATATAATATACAAGTTTCACTTTTTAAATGGAATTACTGAAATCAATCTACTTTTTCATGATATTCTAATTTTATGACCAGCACCTGTATGCACACATAGACATATTTTTAAATATTTCTGTGTGTATTAATTTTTGTATTATTGTGTCTTTTACAACGATGTCCATTTTTATTTTAAAACTAACCAAACCACTAACATTCTTAATATGTTTTTTATTGGGTTATTTTAGCTCAAAGAGAAATGTTCTTATTGATTAAATCTACTTTAACCTGACAAACTCACACAGGCACATCCAGCAACCTAAAATAAAGCATTTCATTTTTTATTTAATCTTCCTTTATTAACGTTCCTGGTCTAATGATGTCTTTCCCTCACAGTTCCAGTCGCCGCCCTTCCTGACCCGGAGCTCCCGTTCTGGATTCAGGAACTGGGTAATTTTAATTCCAATTTTAATAACATCATGGGAGAACTGAGGAGAAGGATGACGATGAGGAGGTTGAGAGAACAGTTACACATTGAGGAGGTGGAGGAAGGTTCTTCTGATGATGAGGAGGAGGAGGTAGAGGCTGAAGCAGTAGTGGTGGAGGAGAATGAGGAGGTGGAGATACAGGATTCTGTGGAGGTAGAGGTTAAGGACGAGGTTGATGATGAGGACGAGGCTGAGGACGAGGTTGAGGATGCGGATGAGTATGATAGGTATTTTTCAAGTGAGTCTCTTGATGAGGATGACGAGAAGGCTGAGGATGAGTTTGAGGCTGAGGATGAGGATGAGCCTGAGGATGAGGATTATAGGTCTTTTTCTAGTGAGTTTCTTGAGGTATCTAGTGCGTTCTCCGGATATGACACCACAAGCTCTGAGGAAGAAGACGATGAAGATTCCCCGGACTGCCAAGAAGACCGTGCCTCTAGGAAAAGGAGAAGAGACGAAGATGAGGAAGATGATGAAGATGATGAAGACAATGACCACCTTCCACCTCTTATTCGGTTCACCCTGAGGATCCCCCCCCCCCCCCCCCCTTCAGACTCCCTTGGAACCAGGAGGAGCCGGAGGATTCCCCGGACTGCCAAGAAGACCATGCCTCCAGGAGAAGGAGAAGAGAGGAAGATGATGAAGAGGAGCCCCCTGGGAAGAGGCCTTGTGGCGAGAGGCATGTTTGAGAAGAGGGATTTCAAGAACCTTCCTTTAACGCCTTCAACTATCTATTTTATTGCTGATTTGGTGCCTTTTGGAGGTGGGAAGGCTGAAGGACTGGAAACAGTCACACCTAGATATCATTTATAGATCGTTTTTATATCTGGCAGGTCTAGGGATGCCTTAGGTAGCGTCTTGCACCCTGGCTTTTCTTTACCCCACTGCTAGATTTATTTTTTTAGATGCTAAGGAGTCTGGCAGGTCCAGGGATGCCTTAGGTAGCGTCTTGCACCCTGGCTTTTCTTTACCGCGCTGCTAGATTTATTTTTTTAGATGCTAAGGAGTCTGGCAGGTCTAGGGATGCCTTAGGTAGCGTCTTGAACCCCTGGCTTTTCTTTACCCCGCTGCTAGATTTTGATGTAAGTTTTAGATGTTAAGAATTTCCGTTAGCACAGACCTCTGAGGAGATGATAACAACTAATAAAAGGTGTGAAACATGAGAGCTGGTTAAGGCAGAAATAGTCTAACATGCTCTACATCTAATGTGGACATTCTGCTAGATAACAGAAGGAAACCCAAACAAGACGAAACACAGAATGGAGGCAAATCAACAAAAACAAATAAATAAAAAACACAAAAAGACAGAAATTAAATCCTGGTTAAAAGTTCAACCACAAGGAGGCAAACCAATTGAACGAAACAGCTGGACATCGCTGCTGAGAACAACGGAGGAGGTCAAACTTAAACCCTAAAGGAGAAAAACTGGAAAGAATGGAACAGAGACACAGCTTGTGGTGATCATCAGTTGAACTGGTCTCTGGGATGTTGGTGAGAAGGTAGAGAGATGACGCATGGTGGGACTAATTGATTTAGACCAGTTAGAGGCAGAGGACAGGACTGATGTGAGGATTTGAGTTATGAGAAGCACCGACTGTTAGAAACGGCTTTCCGATGTGACTTGGTCTAGTTCTAGATGTTCCTCTGGTTAGTTAGTGTTCAGGCCTAGTTGGAGGGAAAAGAACCCTCTGCAGAAATATTCTCCATATCATCTAGGCCTGTCCTGACCGCAGTGGATCTCTTCTGTGTTTTTTGAATCCCATGTTGGACCGAGCCGCTACAAGCTTTGGGCCATCAGAAGATGCTGATGAGATCTGCAGCGACCAAACCAGAGGAGGATCGTCTGGACTGCTGACCTTCACAAAGAGTGAGAGCATGTTCAGTAAGGAGCAACAATTATCCATCTTATAAATATATAGTTAACATTTCAGGTGCCCTCACTTAGTTTTTCATGTATGTTCAGACACTGTGGACGTCCAAAAGCAAAACTCCTGTGAGGAACCGGGACATCCAGGATGGTGAGGAGCTTCCCAGTCCCCACCTGAGGACGGCACAGAGAAAGACTGGAACAGAAAACACACGGAGTAAGACTTTATTAACACGACAAACCGACAACTCAAGCTTCCCAGGCCTGAATAAAAAATAACAGTCATTGAAACACAGAAAGACTAAGATTATGATGAAAACAACATCCTGCCCCAGATTTCAACTTGGTGTCGAGGAAATTCTGTAGATTAATTTGTCTTATTTTTTACAGGGAAAGCAGGTTGAACAGCTAGCAGTGTTCTAGCAGTCGGATCACATTGGAACCGAATCCATCCACAGATGTTTGGAGGTATGTTGGTTTGACTAGAGAAACATCACATGCAGATAGGTTAAGACTCTGAGGATGCTTTGCTTTTATTTATGAAGGAGCTGAAGAAGAGGATGGAGCACACAGTCCACTAAGGAGGAGAAACATGGCTCCTCTATTTGTCTCTCCAACATTCTGGAGTCTAAAAAACATTGACGACCTCGCAGCTGAAACATCAGTCTGCTACACTCAGTAAAAGAAGGTAATGAACCTTTATTGCTTCCAGATGTTCATCAGTATTGGTGAAGATACTAAAAACAGATCCAGAACAAACAGATACAAAAGCTACAACCATCCCATCAAGGTGGTCTAACCTTTAATCTTCATCTTTCCATCATGAATTGATGTTCACGTCTATTTGTATCTCTGTAACCAAACCTTTATCAGAACCAGAAGTTCTGACTTTTCCATTAAACCACAGAGAAACAGTTAAGAAGCAGCTTCTGATCCAATATGGGAGAATTTTGGCCTGGTTGATCTCTGAAGTTTTTTAAAACCTATTAAAGCAGAGAAACGACCGACTGTATGGAAGTAAATCTGTGTCGCTGTGGTTTGAATTAAAAATGCCACTGAAATTTAAATGTTGTATGTTTGTACTTACTGTTTCAGTGTTAAGATATATTCACAACACATTTTTGACCTAAAAAAATGTTGTCATTATTTCTACACCGTTGAAATTTCATTTGTTATTTTCTCTTCAAGCTAAATATTCACATTACTATTTCAACGTAATTACATTTTCAATACTTATTTTTCAGTAAAATTTTTGAGTGTTAAAAAAATCTGCATATAAAAAAATTCAACCTTTCAAAATTCAACCTCAATTTTTTTTTTAGCTTAAAGAGAAAATAACAAATTAAATTTCAACTGTGTAGAAATAATGACAATGATTTTTTTTACGTCAAAAATGTGTTGTGAATATATTCTAACACTAAAATAGTAAGCACAATCATACAACATTTAAATTTCAGTAGCATTTTTAATTCAAATCCCAGCGACACAGATTTACTTCCATAGACTGTAGACTCCAACAAATGCAGCCTTTTCAGGCATTTTCTCCAAGCATCCATTGTTTACAGTTATCACTTCTGTTAACTTTAGGTTCTCCCTGTGTGTTTCCCTCTTCTATTGGTTAAAGTTACACCTCTCCCAGTGTTTATGTGTTTAAATGTCACAGACTATCGTGTTCGTTCACTAACTCTTGTTCTTTTTTTCCAGATAAGGTCATCTGCTCCTTGGACCGGCGCCTCTGTGTCTGTCGAACGTCTGCTGTCCTGTTAAAGACCCGCTCAGCCACAGTAGATGGGCGCTGACATGGAGCTACTGGAGGTTCCTTCCTGCTTGAAGCTGGTTTTCCTCTCCACTGTCAGGAGGAGGCACTGCAGCAACATTGACGACTGGATGTGATTGGCTGAGCTTCCTTGGATTGAATTCTGTGAATGCCATGATACACTAAATTTATCTTTACCATATTGTAAATAGGATCTAACCGGATGTTTGTGTTTAGATTTGATTCTGTGTTTTTTTTTTTTTTTTACTTCTGTTACATGTTTCTGTATTAAAATTGTCATGTTAATTGCCTTTAGATGACATTTGTTGGGACTTGTTTCTATTTTAAAACTTATTTAAATTAAATCCCGTACTGGGTCTGGTTCTGTTGAAGTATGCTTCCTGTCGTTTTATCTTCATCTGTTATTTCTCACTATAATAAAGGTTTGATTGCAGTAATGTGAACAGGATCTGTTTGTATTTTCTGGTAAAGTGTCTTGAAATAAGTGGTTGTAAATTGATTCTTTATAAATAAACCAAACTTAAGTCAAATGGAGCAAGAGACCTAATATTACTATAGTACAGCGCTTTGGCAGATTGGTGGTTATTATTGTTTCCCTGTTGGGGGTCTGACCTGACAGCTCATGTTAATAGAACAATTGTTCTTGTCACCTTGCAGTGTCAAAACAAATTAGCTTTAAAAAAGGACAGTGAGACGTTCCTCCTGCAGTTCTTCTCATTTTATTGACCTTATAGACAATCTGGGAGTTAAGCATCAGAGCAGAAGGGACACATCAACACTGAGCCACACAAAGAACAACAAACAAATATGGGAGGATAATTAAAGATTAAAGTTAAAATAAAACAGTAAAAAATTCAATCAACAATGAAGATAGCAGGAACGAAATGTTTAGTGAACCCAAAGGCAAACAGCTTTGGTTAATTTGAATAAAACTAAAACGTTTTAAGGTGATTTTCTCTTCTTTAAACTATACCTTTATATCTCTACCATATTTGGTCCCTCAGGGTTGCATTGCTCACTCCTTTTAGCAGAAACCAACTAGTTAATGTTTCCGGCTCTATATTCTATCAAAAGAAAAGGGGAAAATGGATTTAAATGGATTTATGATCCTAAACTCACATTTAAACAGGTTTTGGAATAAATTAAGCAGCTTTAAATGAACTTCTGGAACCTCGGCCATTGTCATGTCTTGAACACGTTTAAGGCTACGTTCACACTGCAGGCATTAACACACATTTCTGATTTTTTTTTAGGAAATCTGATTATTTTGCGTGGTTGATCTCATTTCCAAATGTGTAATCTTCTGTGTGAACTGAATTCTTTCAACTTAAGTGTCACAAGGGAGCGTGTTCTATGTTTACAGAAGTAAACATGGAAGGTAGAGCTGGAGCGCATTTGCAATCTTTCATTTCTAAAAAAATATAAAAAAAAAAAACACACAAAATGGAGCTGTTTACAAATAAAAGATTAAAAAAAAACTAAAAAATATACTCTGTAAGTAAAATAAATAAAGGTGAATGGTAATGGTGAATGTGCTTGAATTAAAGGGTAGGTTGTTCCAAAGGTTCTTCCATGTTTTGTTTGCTCCTATAAAAGACATTGATCTAAAGGGTTTGTAAAAATCTTCACCAGGAATAAATATTATATATATATATATATATATATATATATAATTAATGTCTTTGTATTAATATAGTATTATTATAGTATTATTGAGGTTGTTAGAATAGCTCCTTAGTATCTCAATATGCAACCGTTACAAAGAAATGCAGTATAATATCTTACATAATATATATATATATATATATATATATATATATATATATGGAGATATGTATACATTATGTAAGATATTATACTGCATTTCTTTGTAACGGTTGCATATTGAGATACTAAGGAGCTATTCTAACAACCTCAATACTACTATATTAATACAAAGACATGAATTATTCTTTGTTCTACGTTTTCATAATAATGAACCTGCAAGAAAATAAAGAAAGAAGAGAATAGAAGGAATAGGGATGTCTTTAGTCTGTAGATGCCTCCAGGAGCAGACAGAGCTTTGTCACTGGCCTTTTCAACACACTGGTTTTGGTCTAAAGTTGCACTGAACGAACCAGGCCTCATGCATCAGCTTTGACTGCCAGGACTCTCCCTATCTGCCAACATCCTCTGGCTGCAGTAGCATCTGCAATCAGGACAATCTCTCCAGGAGAGATTTTCTTGTCCCTTTCATCCACTTTTGTCTTTCCTGTAGTAATGGCAGATACTCAGAGATCCATTTTTTCCAAAATAGTTCAACCATATACTGTACTTGCTTCCATCTGCGCCTGATGTACAGGTCTCGTTTCTGAAACAGTCCAGATGGCAGATCCAGTTTCCTCTTTAATGTCAGAATGTGATTTGGTGAGAGGGCTTCTAAATCATTTGGATTCTCGGAGACCAAAGTGTCATGATTTTATCCAAAGATCTGACCCACATGCAGAAAACCAAACAGAGAGACCAGGGGAAGGTTTAACAGGTTTATTATGAACTGGTAGAGAAGGGTCCAGTGCTGCTCTGAACACTGGCGAACCGGGACTGAAAAGTGAAGGGGAACATCCTGTGGTTACTTAAATTCAGAGGGAAGTTTGTGTTTCGATTTGTAAAAGGGAATAAAGGCTACAGCACTCACGTTTCCAGAAAAGGTGTCTTTCTTTGAATCCAATCGGTGTGGATTGTTCCAGTAATTGACCTGCTCGTTGGAGGGCGGACAGGGTTTACCCAGGTTGAGGTGTTTGCTTGAGGAACAGAGGAGCAGAATGCCACTTAGATTTCCTATGGTACTAGAATGGTTTCTTGTGGACATGAATCCCCTGCTCAGTGTGAAGCTCAAACAATCCTTGTGGAAAAGTTGATCCAAACCACCTGTTTGAATCCTCAGCTCAGTTTGATGCTCAGACAATCCTTCCAGGGGGGAGAAGGTCCAAAACATTCCGTTTGCAGGAAGACTTCCTGCCGAGAGGCAAAGATAAAAAACAGCAAGGTTAAGACTCAGGTGACAAAAACTTAGTCTGACTCAGCAAAACTCAGATTGGCTAGAGTACCCAAAACTGGCAAACACTCTGGTGTCGAGGTAGTGGCAGTCAGCAGCTTAAGAGTCCTCCACAGGTAATGAGGCAACCATCCGCAGGTGTGTGAGAACCAGGCGTCACCTGGTGGTGGAGGGAAAACAAACAAAAACACAACCCACACAAACTGGATTCCTAACACAAAGTGATTGGTCAGTCATTCAAAATAGCTTCAGCCTCACAGAAAACAGTTTGCAGTGTTTAATCATCTACATCCTGTTTTAGAACTGAGTTGAGTACACTCCTGGCTGAACGGATCAAGCACTCCCAGATGCCACCTTGATGTGAAGAAGCAGGTATATTGAAATGCCAGTTTATGCCATCCTGCACCAGAGCCTTTTGGATTTTACTCTGGTTTAAGGCAGCCAGACTTTCTCTTAGCTCTCTTTTGGCTCCCACAAAATCTGTGCCATTATCTGACCTGATGGAAAAGACTGTACCGCGCCTGCAAATGAATCTTCTGATTGCATTATTGCAAAAATCTGTGTCAAGGGTATGAGCCATCTCCAAATGAACGGCACGACTAGTTGGGCAAGTAAATAATAATCCATAACATTTGAGAAGACTTCTGCCTGTTTTAACATCAATGGGGCTAAAATAATCGACATCAACATCTAAAATGGGGGTTTATCTGGTGCTACCATTTCCTGGGGCAGGTCGGCCATTTTTTGTACCAGAAGCTTTCCTCTATTTCTTCTGCAGGTGACACAGTCAGACAGGATCTTTTTGGAAGCAGAGTTTGCATTGATTATCCAGTATCTCTGATGGAGCCTGGCCAACATGTGGTTTCTTCCTGTATGACCAAGCAGACGGTGAATGTAACGCAGAATTAATGTTGCTGCATGCATGTTTTAACACAGGATGACCGGATGCTTAATTTCAGATGGCGTAGCAGCTCTTTTAAGACGTCCGCCAAAAAGGATGAGGAAATCGCAAATTTCGTGGAGATACATCAGCAAGAACTGCAAAAGCAGGCCGACAAGCTTACAAGCATGAACAGTATTGTAGCTCAACTTGCTATGTGGCCTTTTAAGATTCAAGATTAACAGCATCGCCAAGCAAGACAATCAGAGGACACAATAGATTGGGAAACAGATATTGATGCAAAGGAAGAGTTGCAGCAACACACCATGGAATGCATGCCAACAGAAAAAGATGGCGAGATTGCGACTCTAACTGCAAACCAGGTTGAAAGGGACCGGGAGCTTGTCGCTCTGCGAATTTGATGGAAAAAAATCACCAAGAAAAGGTGGACTTCAAAAAACACTATGTAAACAAATGCTTTAACTGGAATATCATACAAAATGACAAAATAAAATCTAAGTCTGTCTCTCAGTCTTAACATTTGAAACTTGCATAAAAGTTCTGTTTTTATTGTGTTCTGGTAACTTCAATGGTTTAACAGTTTCCTCAGATTGACTGAATTTAAAAACAAAAAACAAAAGGTAGGACAACTAAAAAATAAACATTTTGGGGAATTAAAGAAATTAGAAGCTTAATTTACCATCAATCATATCGTGCAGTTTGCAGACGACACCACAGTGGTGGGCCTTATCAGGGACGACAACGAGCAGAACTACAGAGAGGAGGTAGAGCAGCTGGTGGACTGGTTCAAAGATAACAGCCTGATCCTGAACATGGAGAAGACGAAGGAGATAATCTTGGACTTCAGGAAGAACCAGTCTAACCACGCTCCACTGGTTATCAACAGCTCAGCTGTAGAGGCGGTCAATAGCACCAAATTCCTGGTGGTGTACATTATAGACACCCTCACCTGGAATGTAAACACCACCTCATTGATCAAAAGGGCACAAAAGCGCATGCACTTCTTGCGGAGGATGAGGAGAGCCCACCTGCCCCCACCCATCCTCACCACCTACTACAGAAGAAAAAAAATTTATGTTAGAACTGTAACTATACAGCCATATGTTTACATTACTGTTTTTCATCACAATGTTTTTTATCACTGCTGCTTACCTTATCAAGGCTGCACTTTAAAAAATGAAATGGTCTAGAGAGCTGTTCTTAACAATAACTTTTTGTTTACTTGTGTCTACAAAATGATAAAAAAAAAAAAGGTAAATGGCATGTACTTATATAGCGACTTTTTTCAAGTCAGGAAACTTGACCAAAGCGCTTTACACTACATTCATTCACCCATGGTGGCAAGCTACATTGTAGCCACAGCTGCCCTGGGGCTCACTGACAGAAGCGGGGATGCTGTACACTGGCTCCACCGGGCCCTCTGACCACCATCAGTAGACAATGCAGGTGAAGTGTCTTGCCCAATGACACAACAACAATGGAAGTCAGAGCCGGGGCTTGAACCGTCAATCCTTCGATTTCAGAGCAAACTCCTACATCCAATGCCACTGTCGCCCCAAACAAAAAATCAGTCTAAGTCTGTTTAAGTCTAAGTCTCTAAGTCTAAACATATAAGAGTTCCGTTGTTTCCGTGTTCTGATAACTTTGACTGTTTTAAGAGTTTCCTCAAATTGATTGATGAAAAAAAATTGTTGGGAAAGCTAAAAAAAAATACATTTGGGGGGATTAAAGAAATTAGAAGCTTAACACTAGCCGGAGATATGAGAATTTTCTTCAGCCTCCAGTCCCCCCAACAGTACTTATCAATCCCTTTTCAGATGTACATCCCCATTAGCGCTGTCGTTGCAGAATAATTTCACCCCCTTCAGTTTCTGTTTCAGCTCAAGCCTCTCTCTTGGAGAGTGTTTTACCTGAGGGCAGGGGGGAAAAAAATCATATTTGTAATTAATTATAACTAGCTCTACGTCATCAGTGTCACCAACACCGGAATGATTTTAGATAGCAGAGCCACCAGCGCAGCGATCAGACGATAACTGATCTGTACAATGAAAATAGCTGCATTAGCTGGAACACTGTAGAGCGGGAAAGCAAGAATATTGATACAATAATGTCTGTCTGCTCTATTTACTAGGGGGCAAATATAACTCAAGCAATCTCTCCTCCCCTGCAGCGGATCTCTCCTCCGCTGCAGCCGAGACAGCATCGTGAGACTGCAGTATAGTTGGCAATATATGCAACGATTGTGCTTTTCTGGATTAATAACTTGTCTGCCGGTCTGCGGATGATTTATTCTACAAAACAGACACCTCTCTGCAACCACAGCAAGGCAGACAGTGAGCTACAACCGCAGTTTCCTGAAAACGAGTCTCCTATCGCGCTGGGAGAATTACATTGGACCCTATGCAGAGCTCGCTCCTCTGCAAATGCTTAGGGACCGTCTGCAAGTTGCAAAATAATCAGAGAGAAATATTCAAAAGTGTCACCAAGGAAAGGTGGATTATCATCAAATTCATTTCACGAGTATCTCATCTCATGTCTTTCATACCACATTTATCGGATTTGAAAATAATACTTTTTGAGGAATTTCCCAAAGCCTGAATGACAAATGGCACCTCTATTTTATCCTTAGAACAAGTATAAAATGAGCAATGACTACACTATAGATCATTTTACTTGTAGCACACATGGATAACATCTAGTTCAGACTACAACTCTTACTTTTGGAATATGTGCTTAACTCTATTTTCTTTAAGATTTTTTTAATTGTTATTTTAAGCAGGCCAGGTGCACAATCTCTGCTTTGGAACCACAGCACTTAACATTGTGTGCAATGCACAAAGTATACCTGCTGAAAAAAAGAATGCAAATGATTTTTGCATTTACTTAATCATATTTAGTTACTTTAACACAATTGTTTTATGTCCTACCTTACTAACATGAAACAATTGTGTTAAAGTAACTAAATATGATTAAGTAAATGCAAAACGCGGTTGCATTCTTTTTTTCAAGGAAGGACTCACCTTGGGTTTGTAAAAACTGCTAAATGGGACTGTCAGGAATCGAGGACAGATGGACCCAGTATTCAGGAGAGACAGTCAGTAGGAAAGTTCAAAAGGTTTATTAAATTAAAAACAAAACAAAAGCGGAGCTGTGGCTCGCGGACACTGCAGGCAGGGGGGGGCGGGGCACCGCCCAATCTCAGACACTCTAGGGAGGAAACACAGGTAAGTGACCACGATCAACCAATAGAAGATTAACTGTGTGGGTCACTTACCTGGTTTAACAGTCCAGACCACAAGTGTCCCAGTGCTGCAGTCTCAGAGGTGATGGTGGAAGCTTATCCTGCACTGTAAACCCGGATAAGTAGAATGTACTTAAAAAAAATCAAGGTAACTCGTTGCCTTAAAAAATTTAAGTAATGTGGTATTAGTTGTATGAGTGCAGTAAACTATGTTAAATGTACTTGAGCACCTAATGGATTGGAATAGAATATTTAAGTTGTATTTACTGGTAATCAAGTTGTAGTAACTGACGATATGTAGTTGGAGCAACAGCTTAACACCTGTCAATTAAACTTAGCTTGTTAAGTAGGCATTACTGCATTTTAGTTCAATTCAATTGTGTATTCAAATTGACCAAACTTATATTTTTTAGTTCACAAAACTCAAAACGTGTTAAATTAATAGAGCTGTACAAAATACATTTCACTTCAACTTTTTATTGTTTTCATTGAACATTTTATTTGTATCAACAAAAGAAAATTCAAAGCCCAAAAGATTTTAAATGAGCAGATCTTGGATCTTACATGGCAAGCTGATTTTTAAGTGTTTGAAGTTTAGGCCTCAGATCTGTCTTACCCAAGTTAAGAAGTACCTGCTGAAAAAAATCAAAGGTGTTCTTCATGTACTTTGGGTAGCTGAGATGGAGTGCATAGGTAAGTCCAAAGACCGTGTACATGGCCTGCGGAAGGCTCTCAACTTCCATCACTACATTTCCCTCCAGGATAATTCCCACTGAGGATACATTATGGTGAATGGACTGCTTGTGTGGAGTTATATTTTCTTGTTCATTGCGGAGGACCCCCACAGGAACATTGTTGTGCAAACTTTCTTCATCATTGTCCTGAAAGAAATAACAGTACATGACTTTAACATCTTGCAGTCAACAGCCTTTACTGTTATGCAGCCCTGTATAGAGTTCACCCCCTGCCTAGTTCAGAAATTAGTGCAAAAGGAGTTAAAAAATGATAAGAGGCACATGATACAGTTTTGGATGGTGCCTTTTTATGTATGCATACAAATCACATCAACATAAATTAAAAAGAACCAGTTAAACAATCATTTCCTTCTGTGGAGTAAGGAAAATTACAGTTAATAGAGTAAAGCTTCTTAAAGTAACTGAAAAATAGCTTTTCTAACCAAGCAAGATAACTAACAAGCTAACATTAGCTAAGTAGCCTTTGCTAAGTACTGTAGCAAAACAAGAGATTAAACTTACCGTTTTGTGGCTGAACTCACTTCATTCACCGAGTGCTTTAAATCTCTGTGGAATGACTTCCTTGTTATGAGTTGTTGAAGATCTCAATAACGCTGTCGTCTGTTTTGTCTCAAAATGCTTCGGAGTTCCTCAGTGCCAGCTTTTCTATTTCACTCGCTCAAAACTGGTCTAAACCGGATTTTTCGCGGGCAGGTGGATGACGTGAGAGGCAAACTAATGATATTGAGTTGTCTGAGCTCAAATACATAATTACAATAAGCTAGATCATTGGAAAGTGGTGTTTACTCAGAAAAAATAGTTAATATAAAGAATTTAGTGATACTAACTTAGTTTGTTTAAGTCCAAACCATTGACTGTACTTAAAAATATAATTACACTGAAAAAGGACATAAAAAAGTTCAGCTTAATTGAAATAAACAAGTAATGTCAGTAAATTAGACCTCTCTAAGTACTATGAACTCAGTTTCTTTGAGTACAAACAAAATCTGGGTTTACAGTGTGGTCAGGGATCCAGAACAGACAGAAACAGGCAGGATCCAGATCAGGCAGGAACAGAGACAGGTGGCAGGATCCATACTTCCAGGCATCCACAGGCTTCCAGGAGGGTTCAGAGTCTTACTGGGACCAGAAGCATGACCAGTTGGTCACGCACAGGAGCAGACAGGATCAGGTGCAGACAGGCAGGCTCAGTGGAAGAGGGTAGCCGAGACAGGACGTGGAACCTGAACTTGAAGCAGACTTTAAACTGGTCTCCACCCAGGAGCCAGGCTTACTTAGATAAAAACTGAACCTCCCCCCATAATGAGCCAAAAACCCAGAGGACTCCGCAGGGGAGGAACAGTGGACGATCAGGAGACGAGACAAACACTAAAACCCTCTTTCCACTGGCAGCTAGGATCCAGGACATGAACCAAATAAAAACTGAACAGAAAGACAAGCAATGATCTGGCCCTGAATGCTCAGATTGAACTAAATATAAACCAGAGCATCCAGGTGAGGGGAATAAATTATAATTGAGGCAGGGAAAGAAGAGGGCAGGTGATAGGAATTACTAATTAGGGGAGAGCAAACAGGCCAGATCATGACAGGGACAATTGTAGCTTCATATGTAGTTCTTTTCCATGGGTGAAATAAATGTTACTCCAATACTGAAATCATACTGTTTGTCATTTTCTAAGCTGAAATGTTGAATGACATGAAAAGGCGAGACAAGACAAAATACAATTATTCTCTAAGTTTCTTTTACATAGTGAGCTTTGCAATATAAATGAGTCTGCTGGTGAATGGACATTATAAATAGGCTCTGCCTTGTCTTTTTGGAAAAGCATGGTTATGACCTGTTCTCTGCTCAGGAACTACGTAAGACCCGTATGATATCTGGTTGTTCAATAGGTTTGGCTAAATAAAAGATTTAGATATGACTTATCAAGTTATTCCTACAAAAAGGTCTGATGTTGCAGGGGCAGGCAATGAAAAGTGTTTGGAACATGCTCTTGTT
This sequence comes from Cyprinodon tularosa, assembly GCF_016077235.1. Lineage (NCBI taxonomy): Eukaryota > Metazoa > Chordata > Actinopteri > Cyprinodontiformes > Cyprinodontidae > Cyprinodon > Cyprinodon tularosa. The sequence continues at coordinate 675,381 of NW_024037794.1, forward strand.
CTGATGCCAGTTTGTTTCAGCCTTTATTCAGTCTTAATGTAGAAGGGCTGGTCATATCACAGGTTATTTGCATTACAATAGGGGCAGTTAGCAAGATAGAGCGAATACACAAACTTGAAGAGGGGAGGGGGGCTTGCAGGAAAACTGAAATTCTCTGGGACTTCTAGTGTTAAAACAGTTCATATAAATAGAAACAGTATAGAATCTAAATTAAATAAAAACATCTGAAAAAAATGTCTTTATCATGATGGAAAAAAAACATAACTTTATATAAAATTAACGTAAATTCACACTCAAACTACCACATAGTTTCTCGAGGGCCAAGAAAAAAATACAGAAAGGTGTAATGAGGGACAGAAGTCACATAAAAGGTTTATAAAAATATATTATTAAAGCATTAAATAAAAAAAAATGCAGCACATAATATAAGGGCAGATATTTCAATTTCTAGAGAAAATATACAAAAAGTCGAAACATTTAACATTAAAATAGTAAACAACATGATAATATAGTGCTTAACTTTAAAATAAACATTTAAACTTGGTGGGATTAAATAAAATTTTATCCCACAGAAATTTATAACATCAACAGTGCCTTTTGTCTGCGCTGATACAGTTTCCTGCGCTGATACGGTGCTGTAAAGCACAAAAAGGATCCCTGACACTTTGGAACACAGACAGACGATAGCCAGTCATGGCATCTATTATTTATGCCGGTGGAGGTTTTTTTTCCTACAGAGACTTTATAGAATTTCTTTTCATATAATCAATTCAATTTATCTATATAACACCAATTCACAACAGATGTCATCTCAAGACACTTTACAGTTCACCAGATCATACAGTCAAATTGATTATAAGTTTTCTATCTAAGGAAAGCCAGTTGATTGCATCGACTCATCAACTCGAAGGTAATCTCTCATATATAATATATCATATAATTATGATGTAAATCATAATTTATATAATTAAAATTTTAAGCTTAAAAAAATAATTGTTTTCTTTTTTAATTAGCCAGTTTTGATCAAGCGGAACCAGTGCTGGCCTTGGATCAGAAAATGGCCCAATATTAGGAGACAAACAGCATACTGAAGAAAAGATTCATACCTTGTGTTGTTTCAAATATTACAGTAAAGAAACTTAAATAAAAAAAATAAAGAATATTTGTTAAGAAGGCTAGTTAAGCACCAAGTAACCAATGAATTATCAGATTTTTGTCATTTAAAAAAAAACGTATATAAACAGGCAAAGGATGGAGTCTTATGCAACTTAAAGTAGAAATAAAAAAACACTCATGGGAAAAAATTATATTCTATTGTTTTCTTTTTTAAAATAAACTATATGAAACTATTATACACAACTAATTTGTGGATAAATCTGAAAAGGGTTTTGAAGTATTGAAAATGATTCAATCATACACCTTCTCTCTCCTCCAATCCTTAACACCAACAATATTTGAGATTCCTGCTCGCTTATGTATCTATACTACTCAAAAGTCCATTAAGTTAGCAAATAAATTTATTTGTGTACATATAAACATACATATACACATTCACATGTGCCTAGACAAATTTTCAGTCATACAATTATAACCCATAACCCACATTACCAGAACCATTTTGGAAATATCTATACACCTTAGTGTGCCCATTAAAGGTCACTTATATCGTTTGAAGAAAAAACTGTTTGAGAAAACAATTTTGCCAATATTTCACTAATAGGCTACTGCATTATGATATTAAAAAAGATGTCTTTTTCTTATAGTATTAATATCACTATTGTGGAAATATATGATTTTATTAGTCCATGCTAGCAGCCAATCTCTTTACAAAAAGAGAAATCATCTCTTTTTGAGGCCAATAAATATCCTTAATTCTTCATGTATTAGTTCTGCCAGTGCTAAGATTTACTTTGACGTCTTTTAGGAGCTATCCTGATCTCACCCTGAATTTGTTGCTGTTTTCTCTTTCCTCTCTTTTCTATTCCTCATCTGAATCTTCCTGCATTTCTTCTCCTCCCTGCAACTCTGGTGCTGCATGAACCTAACATATTGTTTTGGTGCATTTGGCTTGGTCCACATGGAGGCTTTTGAGCTGTTTTCCTTGAGTTTTTTTCCATTCTCTGTAGTGTTTTGTAGTTTATTATTTATATCCACAGGTTAGAAAGCAGGTAGCTCTCCAACTCTGTCACCTGTGTTGATTTCCTCGTTGAGGGGAGGGCTACAAGTGTTGTAAAAAGGGTCTTGTTTCATTTCTCACATTCTGTTTCAGTCAAAAAAGTTTTTGTAATGCTTTTAATTCATGCTTTTATTGAAATAATAGACTATATCTTGAAAATGCATAAGTAAAATTAATGAATTATACATAGCACATTGATTTATTGATTACACTACGACTGTCTTGGATAGGTCGTGAAATACGTGTTCAAGCATTGCCTTGTAAGCCTGGTTTGGTCAGTCAGGCTAAAGTAAATCCTCTGGAAAGGAGTGAGTATAGCCTGAGTGATTCCAAAGGTGGGAAAAACACACTCAGGGTAAATAGGTTAGAACCAACCAGATAGCTATGGATGTGAGCCAAAAATGTATAAAAAAAAAAAGGAAAGCTGCTACAGCAGTTGTTGAAGTTCTGAGTATATAATCAGCTCATCCAGAATATGTTTTTCATTACACAGTCCGAAGTACAGAGCAGTGAAATGACCTCTCTGCATTTAACCCATCCCCTTGGGGAGCAGTGGGCTGCCATTGTGCAGCTCCCGGGGTGAAGAGTTTGTTTAGGGAGCCACTGTGGCAGTCCTTGGAAATGGGAATCGAACTCAGAACCTCAGGACTCCAAGCGCAATGCCCCAAACCACTAGGGCGCCACTCCCCAAAGCAGGCATTATTGTGAAGAGTCTTACCTAATGACCCACACTGGCAGCTAATTCCTATCAGCTGGGATACGAACTCAGGCCTCCTGTTTGCAGGATGGGCGGCTTACCACTTGACCTAGCCAGCAGCAAATATAATATAATATATTTTATAATATTATTTTTATAATAAAGGGCATCATTAAAAATCACACCATGCACCCTGAGTAACTCTAGTGCAAGCATAAACTCCCACCTCCTGTGATTGTTTGGTCTGTTTTAGACAGGAGTGTCTGAGCCTCATGAGTCTGATCTTCACTCCATGTAAGTTAGTCTGGCTAACTAGCTCGGCTGGTCCAGTACAGCTATGAAGGGAAAATATTATAGGAACAAAGACTAAACACACATTTTAACATTGATCAAATATAAATGGCTTGTTTTGCCATCTAAATATATAAATATTCTCATCATGGTGCAAAATAAGAAATACAAATTTACAATAGATTTACAGTCAGTACAGCTGCCAATTCAGCAGTGGCTCTGTGTATACACTGGGTAGAGCTAAATAATGCTAAGCACAATTTAACTTAACTTTCTTTAAGATCATCCCATTTAAAGTACAACTCAATGAGGTGTTTTGGCTTTTGTTAGGTCAGTCTGACCAATCATTGTCCTCAAGCTCAGAGTCATCCTCAGAGTCACTGTATTCAACTGCAATTCGTCGGGAAAGTATGGTGGCCACGTCGTTCCCCACTGGCTCCCCCTTGTTTTGCTGTTCTTGCTGTTCTTGAACTTTTTTCAGCTGGATACCTAATGGTAAAAAAGAAAGAAAACATTAATTAAGCTTAAGAGGCAAACCTTTTCTCCAAATTATGTTGAATAAGTCACACTTACCCATTCGAATGGCAGAAAGCAGGTCACTTCTGGCATCTCTAACTGGTTTTGTTTCGGCCCTACAGCTCTCATTGTGGCGTTGTGGGTGTGAGGGCACAGAAGGGGGTGGCAAAGGTGGAGGTGGGGGACCTGGGGGAGGCGGGGCTGTGCATGGCCCCTGAGGAGGTACGGGCGGGAATGGGTAACCTGGTCCAATGTGAACATTTCCAATATGCAGCGGAGCTGGTGGAAAGCCAAACGCAGTCTGGGCTGAGGGGATGGGAGGGGCTTTGGGAGGAGGCTGGGGAATGAAGCTGTTTGATAGAAAGAACAGCAGAGTTAGAAAACCAACATTTGAATCTAAATAAGTCATTTTCTCTTAAAATAAGTTATTTTTTTCTTGAATTGCGGAGGTAAGTGACACCCTTTACCAATGGAACAACAAAATTTACATTTAAAATAAGAAAAAAAACAATTGCATTGTCTTATTTCAAGCGCATATTATCTAATTATATTATTTTAGAAATAAAAATACTCATTCCATTGGCAAATCATCTTATTTACCTACTCAAATTGAGGGTAAATACACTTAATTTAAGAAATATTCACTTTTTTGCAGTGCATCTAGTAACAGTTTAAAGTTTATATAAACTTATTGTTTGCATGAAATTTATAAATTTGGGGCCTTAAAATGTTTGGATAAGAACATACAGCTAAAGCCAGTTTTATCAACAATACCTGAGTGAAAAAGATTACATTTATTGTTAATCTCTATTTTTTTTTTATCTCCACAGGTCCCAAATTATTCTTCCAGGATAAAACATAAACCTTCAGCCACAGTTTAGTTTAGTTTACTTTAGTTTAGTTTACTTTAGTTTTGTTCAGTTCCTTAATGTCCCTCATGGCAAAATGTAGTGCACAGCAGCAGTCAGGCAAAGATAATCAAGGCTTATTCCACACATAAAAGCTCAAATATCAGATTCAACAACAAGAAATAAAACCACTATAAAATGTTTTTTAATGTGCCATGCTTGATCAAAATTAATAAATAACTTCATAGCACTTGGGACTAAGGATATTTGTATCTTTTTCCAGTGATATACCATGGCACCAAACACACAACATAAGTAGCTTAAGAATGGCACAGAATACTAAAACCAAACTTCTGAAATAGTTTATAAACTTTTAGATATTTTCTTCCAGCACATCAACCAGTTAAGATATGACAAAGGTTATGAATAAAATGTCTTTACTTCCATCCACTTTACTTTACTTCTGTTTTTGCTTTTTATATTACGTTTGGAAAGAGCCAATGAGATCAAATAAACCCCCATTTCCTTCCAAAAAAGCCAAGAAAAGAAGCAATTTAAACAAACTCTGCCCATTCTCAAAGGATGGCAGGAGCTCATTGATATGTGCAACACACATTTAGCCAAATGTGAGCAGCATTTGATTCTGTATGTATGACTATAGATTTGAAAGAATGTATATATTTTAACTTATGCACTGTATATTTTTTTATTTTATTCTTTCTTTTTTTTTCATATGTTGCAGCCAAATAATAAACGAAACACAAAGACAAACATTCTAAAGTCCTGAGTAAAAGGGAGCAGAAAGAAGAATAATCAGAAACCGTGACAACTTTAAAAAAAAAAGTAAGTTCAAATCAAATATTCAAAACTCCAAATTAATCCAACATTCATGCTGGAAATATTGCATGTAAACTCTGACCGGCGCAATACATACTTGCAGTCTGTAGCCAGACGTCCAGAGCCGTTTATTCTGTCTGCAACATGGGGCTCTGCTGCAGCATAGGTTACTGCCTTGTAATTGATATCGATACTGTGGTATTCATGCTCCACAGGTGGTGAGGGATGTGCGTTTCCTGGGATGTAATCATAAGACTTGGCATAGTTACAAGCAGCATGAACAGGTACTGGAGGGATTGGATAGTCCAGAAGGTCAGGCCTGGATAAACAATGACAGGGAAGGAGATTATGATGCAGATGCCTTCGCATATCCAGATGGTCCCCCCCCCACCAAATGCTTATCCCATATGATACAGCAGGAATGAAAAGCTAACATGCTATTGAGTATGTGAAGGGTATTTAATACATATCCCATTTCAATTTGCCTTTCTAGACTTTATGACACTATACAACAATTTTATTTTATGACATAAAAATTTAGAGAAATAAATAGCAGAAAATCGCTGCTGACTGAGTTAATTTGCTAACATGACTAAAATGACTTGATAAATAAAGTGGCATCTAGAAAGACGGATTCCTTTAAATGTGTGTGGGTATGCAGACGCTAGCCCTGAATGCAGCGGTCAGATGTTTGAGTCCTGATCATGAGATTCTTTGCTGCATTCCTTTTCCTTACTCTATGCAAAAAGAAACTGGGCCAGTATATTTTTTTCTCTCGCTTGCAGGATCTGAACGCAATAAAATCACTAAATATATCTGGTAAAATCCCTGCACAACTCATACTGAATGAGATCTGATGTGGTTTTGAGGATTACTGTTTTAGAAGGCTTTCTAAAAGATTTCATTTCTGCAAGTAGAAAATATGACTAAATGATTGACTGAAACTCAAACGCAAAGTGTATTTTGCTCTGCTTTATAGAATTCAGTGCCTTTTTTGTTGTAACACACATTTTCAGTAATGTTTGCTTATTTCAGGAGAAAAAAACAGTGTAATTCATTTTGCATTTTTTTTTATAAAATTGCAAAGGTACTATAACAAAGAACCATTTGGTGCAAATGATTGAAAATGTAACTATGAAATCAAATTAGCTACTTAAATTATTTTGCATTTACAGCAACCCATCTTCCAGATTCACTTTGGTACATCCCTGAGTTTATCAGATGAGGTTATAATGTCTTCATTACTTTACATAAAGGATGCACAACCTTAAAAAAAATATTTCAAATAGTAGTGTTAGTCCCCTTTTCAGTATTCCAGTTTTTGCTCTTTTAACAACTTTAACAAATCTGTATCTTTATCTCTAACATGCAGAAATATACACCACAAAATACACACACTCATGAGAGTGCTTTTTTTAAATAAGCAGATTTTTTTCTTTTTTAAAAGGGGGTTAAATAGAAACCCTAACCTGCCATCTGGAGACAGCGAGCCCTCTGATGATGCTCCTCGTCGAAGAGTTTTTGGGTGGTGGTGATCTGGACGGAGCTCTTTATCAAAAGCCATCATATTCCATTCTGTTCTGCGGTTTCGTGCCTTCCTCACTTTCTTCACCTCCCGATGGAGTGTGCTGCTCTCCATACATCGCTTCTGTTCCTGGGAACGAGTGATAGAAAGACAACCAAATGTGAATATTTATTCAAAAGTTAGGAAACATAACCAGGGCTGTTATAACCAAGGCTGCACTGTTACCCTTTGTCTCCGCCTTTCTTTTCTTTTTTCCTCGGTGTCCTGAAGCATCTTTTCCTTCCACAGATCAAAGAAATAGGACGGGTCCGAATAGAATTTCATTGCATCATTGGAGTCCTCTCTGCTTTGTAAAAAATAAAAACTTTTTGCAAGGTCTGAAACTATAAAGTGACTTGATGGTTGATGTAAAATATATGCAGCACCTGTAACCAGTGAGGGACCCAAGAGGGGGAGGCTTGTCACAGCCATCATATATTTCTGCAACAAAACTGGGAGTGCTGCCTTTGGACAAAACCTGCTGGTCCTGGACCAATGAGCCTCGGAAGGCCTTCCTCAAGTTTATGTCTCGAAGAGACACTATGAAACAGCAAGAGAGGAGATAAAAGTATGTTATAAACCAATGATGTTAAAAAAAAAAGAAAACCACAACAAAAAAGTGTTTCAACAGGTTGTTTTTCAGTGAACTGACCCTCCTCTACATTGGAGTCCAGCTGGGTAACTTTGACCGCCAAGCGGTCAATCCGATCCTGGAGAGAGTTTGCACGAGTATAAAAGGTGTTGGCCTCATTAAAAAGCTCCCCAAAAACATTTTCTGCATGCTTACCTACAACAGAAACAAACAAAACAAAAAAAAGAAAGAATAAAACTTCAGAAAACACCCCATTAATACGGACAAATAAAAAAGACACACCTTCACATAGAAAAATATTACAGGAAATGGAGCAGGGAAAAAACGGCTGTTTTAATTCTGATATAAACTTGCTGCGTACTGTTGCATGCTGCCACTGGAACTATCTCAATCCACTTAGAGTAAAAGCTTTCCTTAGACCATGAGTTTTTAAGTCTCCATCCACCTACTCTCCATCTCATCTGCCTGTTGGGCAGAGCTTTAAGCTTTAAGCTTGCATAACCTCACTTAATCCACACATACTACCTCAAACATACACAAACATACATGTCGAATTACAAGCAATGGGACAGATGTAAAAGAGGAAAACTTTCCCGTCTTATTTTTTCTATCTCGATTGCAAAGATTAAACCTTCATAACAGAAATATATCCCTTCTATGGACAACACCCGGAGTTACATTCTTTACAGAACACTGGGAGTCTTCAGGGTGTCTCTGACTTGGTGCAAGTCATGAAAATAAAATGTTTGGTGTTAATGCCTTTTAGAGGACGGAAAAATCACACCCGCACCCTACCTTATGGGAACACTGCTGCAATTAGTTACAAGCCAATCTATTAAAATCTACAATTGGTTAGATGCTAAGTAATAAGAAAGGAGTTCTATGGTGTGTTTGTCCAGTTTTGACTTTAAAAAGCATAAAATGAAAGCTTAGACATTGTAATTACTGTCTAGTGGTATTTTCTTTCATGAACAAATGTGCACTGGCAATAAAGAGTAAGATAGTGTTCACTACTATGCCTTATGAACGCTACTTTTTAGTGTTCAAAAGGCATATGTCCTTATGAACACTATAAAATAGTACATAAAAATGATGGAATCAATCTTACATTCTTAAAGTAAGAAGCATCCATTCTCCACTCAGAGTTCTGACCTTTAGTGGCTTCTCAGTTAAAATGTCCAACTCAGAGGTTGGAAATTCTAAATGGAACATTGCAGTGTAGAGGGAAAAACCTTATCCTACTCCAGTAAGATTGATGAACTCTAGTCTATAACATTTTTTATTTTTGTTTTTATTTTATCAGTTCAATGTAAATTTTAGATTAAGAAAATTGGTTCAATACACGCGTTTGAAATTGTAGCTTTCAAATTGTGAAGAAAAAAGAAACTTTACAGCTTCATTAGTTTCTGGGTTTGTTTCAAGAAGAAAAAAGAACAATCCTGGAATTCAATTCATTCCAGGATATGATTCAAGGTATTTGAACGTACACTGTTAACACTTAGGACTTACTCAGACAACTTAGCTGTCGGATGATGGCAGATAACGTGTTGTTGGTCACACATTCCAGCTCGTTACCAATCCCATCAGGCACTGCACCATGGCACAAGTGCTGAGGCTCAATGTTTCTCTTGACCAGGGGCATATTTTCTTCTTTACATCCCAACCAATGCCTGTTGGAGGTGGAAAAGGGGTATAATTCAGATTATCAGATAGCACAGCCTGCAAGTGTAACCTTTTGAACAACATTTTCAGAAGAGCACAGCTGTCATCATTTATGAGGACCTTTGTAAATCAGTTTACACATCCTTATTAAATGGACTTGGCAAATGGTTCTTTGTTTGCTACAGACAATTAAATGTTCACAGAATCAAACAGGCTTACAACTAATTTTGTACTTTATCATACATTTTTCTGCAGTAGCTATGTCAACAAGATAAAAGGCTTAATCACAGATGGATGCTTACAATAGCAAAACACTAGAGATGATTGGGGTTTTGAGCTATAAAGTACAATTTGATCATATTTTTAACATAAAAAACGACAGGATATTTTTTCTCATGGACCAACTTAAATTCTTTTGTGGCATTTTGTTTTCCTATTAAAATATAAAACAAAATGTCCTGTTTTATATCCAGCTTCCAGTCTGCACCTCATCAAATAATTAGTTTGCAAAGTAAAAGCTCCTTTCATGTGTACTTTATTCTGAGTGGCTCTTAAAGCTAGTGAACTGACTAATACATGATAGATGTATGATACAAATGTCTATGGGAAATGGTCATATCTAATGTTTTACTGCATGTGAGTTAAAGTTTAAATTCACTTCCTTTCTTTCCATTATGAGCACAAAATTATTTCAAACCTTAAGAAAAGCTAAAGCAGTTTGAAATACTGCACAAGTGTAGCAGCTATCATTTGATTATTGATTTCAGAAAATATGTCTGTAAGTTGTTGGACATCAGTGACAAAACCTACTGATGAATACAGATTTTATATTTGAAGTATTTAAAAAATGAGAAGTAGCAATGCTATTTCACTGCAGTGTGTTGTTACCAAAGCCACAAGTTTTTATTTTTAGGATTTAAAGATGAACAGAAAAATGTGATGCTTCTTGTATAAAAAAATAGATATTTGTCCTGAGATATCACAATTATATTCAAGACACTGATCAGTTTATTCAACAGTTCATTCTCTTCTTTTTAAATTTAACATGTCCTATTTAAGAACAAATGATTTTCACAGAATTCTAAAAAAGAACAAAGGTTTTTTTTTTTTCTTGGTATTGCTTGCTTTTTTGGTTTGTTTTCCACTGAAGTTAATTAATGCATGAATGTTGAGAGGATAAGTTTGAAATTTGAATATCTATGTTAATCTAACAAAAAAAAACAATAAATGAAACAAACACTTTTCAGTGGTTAAATAGAAAAGAAGAAAATGAACAATTTTCAAATTTCCACCAATGTATTTTACTCTTATTTTCCATGCACATCAGTTTTTTGTATCAATTTTTTTTCCATATTTTTTTAATTTTGTGCCTTTTAGCCTATTCATAACTGAATGCTTTTCGTAAACTTTGCAGAGAAAATATTAGTTATTACATGAATAGCTGCATTTTTAAATCCTTTTTCTGTAAAAGAAGTGTTAGATAACAAAAATGCCTACCCGTGGACGATTAACAGTTGCCTCTATCATGGAGAAATGTTTTAGATGGTCCAGGTTGTTCTGCTGGCTCATAGGATGTGTTTCCTGTTTCCCATCAGCAAATGGGAATACAGCTGTCGAATCATCCACGTTACAGGGACTGTATGGGGGCCTGTTTGTGTCCACAGCGTGTTTTATCGGAGATAGCTGTCCTCTGGAGCCCAGTTCACTGACAATAAATCCCTATGTCCAAGTAACAGCCTGAGCCAGGAGGGGATTACCCAGTAGATTTACTCTTTCCATCCAATCGCAGGCGTCAATCCTGGCCGCGTTTCATCCAGCTCCATTTCAGGATGTATTAGTAGTTTTTATATAGCGTAGTAATGCATTCCATGAATCCAAGGTCAAAGCTCAACTAAGTGTTATTATATAACACATAAAATGAAGTTACAATCTATGAACCTTACCTGCTTATGCTATGATAATTATTTTCGATGCAGCTAGATACAGCCTTGGAATTACTTTTGTTGTCACCAGGTGTACGCATGTTATCTTTTATGTCAAAACACTTTTTACTTAAATGATAAGATGGTGAGACCTTTAAATCTTTCTGCAGTTTCTTTGCAAAAACAGCAGCTTGTCTCTCTAATCTGGGCTATTATCACATCAGTGGAAATGACCTGGATAAATAAAGAAACCAGACACTCTGAGTGTGAAATAAAAGTCACACACACACACACACACACACACACACACACACACACACACACACACACACACACACACACACACACACACACACACACACACACACACACACACACACACACACAAACCATCCTCCTCTCCCAGATGATGGCTGGATTTAGGGAGGTACTGGTATAACCTAGATATGGGGGCTTAAATCTTTACAGGCATCATTACAGCAAACAATAACTCAAAAACAGTTGTCTGTTTGGAGTACACTTTCTGTAATCTATGCTACTGATATGCAAAACTGTCTTCAACATGGGTCAAAACTGTCCATTTGAAATTAATTCAGGGCCACAAAATGATTTCAATTGTACCTGCTTAACTGTTAACAAAAAATAAAATAAAGAACTGATTTCTGCAGAAGAGAGAAAACATTTTACAGGATTTTTAATGTGAAACATAAAATCTCACAGGTTTTTCTTGTTTAAAAAGAAATAAATAAAAACAACAAATGGGAAAAACTCGCAAATAATGTTTTAAAACACCTCTTCTTTCTAAAAGCTTTAAGACTTTTTATGGCATTTTTGCTAACATGTAGGTCAATTTTTTGGTAAAAACTGTTTCTTTATTTCTCTCTGCTGAACTCTTTCATAAAAAGCATCTTTTTAAAAAGGCATTGTATCAGATACAGATTCAAAGTAATTTCTCTTTCGAAGGACAACTGAGTTTCTGCTATTTTTGTCAAGTTGGAGGGACCGCAAACTGCTCCCTATACCGTACTTTGAACACAACTGACCTACGTCAATTTCATCTTGATTGCTAATGGGATCTAAAGATGCTTCTCCACACTTTGTGTCAAGGTAAAGAAAGTATAACTCAGAGATCAGACTTTGCGGGGAAGATTACACCATAGCCTTTTGTGTGAGACATAACATTTAATTATTTTGTAAAAGATAAACAGAATTTCGTCTTAGTGTTAAAAAAAACAAAACAAACTAGACCCTGAGAATCGACTCTTAAAAGAACAAGCATTGACAAATTGAGAGGACTGACCAGATTTCCTGGTAGTTACAGTTTGCCAAATTGTTCCTGAAGAATAATGTGCGTATGTTTTTGTGCTGCTTCAAGAGCACTGAGGTTTGTGCTTTTCATTTATATACAGATCCGCCAATGTCCTCTAAGTTTTTCATTTGAGGAGCGGTTCGGTCTCTGATAGGATTATTGCCAGACGTTGATTATTTTTGCAGATATTTAGCTTTAGACTTTGTATTGTGCTTGTTGATAATATTGTTCTGTTACATGACAAAATTTCTGCCTTGTGTAATCGTTTTTTTTCATTACTTTATTAGATATTTGAGGATCAGTTTATGCTAAATTTACAATTAAAATATGCTACCTAAATAAATAGGAAACATGTAGACATGTAAGCAGGTGGGTGGAAAGGTCCTGTACAGTAGCTGTGGGCACAGTAATTTGTTCAGTGATTTTGCTGATGAGTAACGAATAACCTTAAACAGTTAAAGATGTAAAAGAGAAAAGATAAAAACAGAAGGTTTACACCATATGAGATATTCATTAATGAAGTAAAAATGTATAGCTTTAAAACCTCTTTACAGCAGTACTCATTTAAATCTATTTTCTATTATTTTTCAACAAAATGACTGACGTTTTTTAAAACTAAGGTTATGAATGTAAGTTGCTGTTAAAATGATAAAAAACCTAGAGAATATAAAGATTTATATGTCAAAAAGTAGAATGTATTAATTTTGAAGCATCAATGCAAAATAAACAGCTTTCTGACAGGAATTTAATAGGACGCACCTTTTTTTAGGTTTGCAGATATTTTAGCTATTGTTGTGCAACTTTAATATATTTATTGTCCATCCCAGTAGGGGTGCCAAATATGTTATTTAATCAGATAATATTCAGACTGTCATTTATACTGTCTGTCATATACCAGGCCCTAAGCTTCAATCTGCACACACAGAGGGTGTTTTCATCTTTCCTGGGGATTTTAACCAGTCTAACTTGAAGAGTGTGCTTCCTCATTTTTACCAACATGTGGACTTTGCAACTCGGGGTCAAAATATTTTACATTTAGCCTACTCTAACATCAAAGATGTATTCAGAGCAGCTCCCTGCTTCTACCTCAGGTTATTAGATCATCTATCAGTCATGCTAACTCCTGCATACAGGCCCCAGCTAATCAGGGCTAAACCAACAGTGAAGCAGGTCAGAATGTGGACTGAGGGGGTCATTGAGAAACTCTAGGACTGTTTCCAATGCTCTGACTTGAACATGTTCTAAGCTGCAGCAACCTATGACAACAACAAAAAAATATATATACATGAGTGTGCCAAGACTGTGTCAGCCTACATCAACAAATGCGTTGAAGAATGATCGTCAGCATCACAAAGAACATCCCCACCTGGACCAACCAACGGACCTGGATGAATAGGGAGGTTCAGAAATCGCTAAAATCTCGGAACTCAAAATTCAAGTCTGGTAAAAGAGAGCTACTGTGGACAGCATGTGCCAACTTAAACCTTCCCATCAAACCAGCTAAGCAGAATGAAAGAGATCCAGGATCTCTTCAACATCAGGAGTATGTTGCGGGGTATACAGGCGATCAGACTACAACACACCCTCCCCCCGGTAGATGCTGCTAATGCTGACTTCTTAAATGAACTAAACAACTTCTTTGGGAGGTTTGAGGCACTAAACAGCACTCCAGCACTAAAAGCAGTTCCCCACCAGGGGGAGGAGGCACTATACCTTGACATAGCTGAGGTGAAGAAAACTCTGAGCAGAGTCAACCCAAGAAAGGCCCCAGGCCTTGATGTACAGGGAATATGCAGGTGAGGTGGCTGGTGTCTTCACAGACATTTTTAACACCGTGATGGACCAATCCATAGTGCCAGCATGCTTTAAGTCTGCCACCATCATTCTGGTCCCAAAGAAGCCTCAGGTCACCTCACTCAATGACTACCTGCCTGTCGCACTGACTCCTATCATGATGAAGTGCTTCGAAAGGCTGGTTAAAGAACACATCCTCTCCATTTCACCCTGACATTCAAACCTTTCCCGTTCATCGATGGAACTGCTCCACTGAGGATGCCATCTCTGTTGCTCTCCACCTGAGCCTGGAACACCTGGAGGAGAAGAATACTCACATGCAGATGCTGTTCCCAGACTTCCACTTTCAACACCATCATCCCACAGCATCTGATAGGAAAATGGAACAGCTGGGATTCAATACAACCCTCTGTCAGTCTGGGTTAGACAGAACACCTCTGATGTCATCACCCTGAGCACAGGCTTCCCTCAGCGCCTTGTCCTGAGCCTCCTGCTGTTCTCTCTAGTGACACATGACTGCTTCCCCAGCTTCACCACCAATCACATTGAGAAGTTTGCAGACGACACTACAGTGGTGGGCGTCATCAGAGACGGCAATGACTGGAACTGGGTGTGGAGGCTGCAGCTCCTAAGACCAGAAGAAGGTGAAAAGATTGATGAGGACAGCAGAGAAGATCATAGGAGCGGTTGCGCTGTGTGACTTAATTCAGATGACCCTGTTTCGACACACCTCCAGCCCCTCCTCCACCATCGCAGCTGAAGCTTAATTAGATTGTGTTTCCTCCTGGACTCTTACTGCGTTCCCTGTCTCATCTTGACCGGTCTGGCAGAAGACCGCCATGTTGAGCCTGGTTCTGCTAGAGGTTTCTTCCCAACAGGGAGTTTTTCCTCTCCACTGTTGTTTCATGCTTGCTCATCATGGACAGGTTCGCTCAACCTGTGTTATCACAACTGGACTTCCATCTTCCAGGTCCCTGAGTGAAGCTCTAGTATCAGCTCGCACAATTCACTGGATTTCCCCATAAAGCTCAGCAGACCGTCTCTCTAACCAGCAGTCTACAGACTGACCAACTTCATCTATCTCCACTCCACCACCAGTTTCAGGACTGGGGGAAACAGCCCTATTCTTTGCTCCTGTTCATGCATATCTATCAAAATTCAGTGCAATGTTTCCTGCTGAGGTCTGAGCACCAAAGACCAAGTAATTGCATCAATAAATTTTATTTAATTGTCTTTTCTCTTCGTGTGAGTTTTTCAGGTTTAAATTTCATTAAACTATGAGGGACTATTAACACTTCCTTGTGGGATTCCATTGATTATTTAGAATTGTGACATTTCAGATTCTACTTTAACTCTGATTCTTCTTTCAATTATATTTTTACAATTATAATGAAGGCCAGTATGTTTACAAAGCGCTTCTGTTCTTAAAAAAAACAAAAAAACAAAAGCAGGAATATTATCCATTTAAGGGTTTCATATAGATTCTGTGACTATTTTTCTTAGTAGGCATTGAGCTGGATCAATTATTTACTGCAACATTGGTTTTTAAATTGTTTTCATAAACCTGCAGCGAAGCAGTCAACCTTTATTAACCTGCAACAAAAATAGTCAATCTATAATCAGACAGGCCAGTAGGTTATCAAGTGCCCTGTTTTCTTTTGTAGAAAAGAAAAAGAAATACCCTACCATTTTTTTTCCTTTTCTACACACACGACACAATTTCCTTAAGGATTAATATTAACAATTGTGGAAAAATTTTTAAGAGAGGGGCTGGTGCAATCTGCTGCTCAAAAAAGAAAAAAAATGGTACCTGGAGGTTCAGCACAACAACTTAATGTATGTTAAGATGGGATCCAAATTGAATTCTTTTTATTGATTTAAAATAAACATGTTTTTTCCAAACAAAAAAAGACGGTTTTACAAAAAAAAAAAAAAAAGAAAGTTATCTGGCAAATGTAGCTCTATTTGCTTGACACAAAGAAAAATGGTCGAAAATGAGACCAATAGTAAAAAATATCTACAAACACTTGGGTTGAAATTTAAAATTATATTTCTGAAATTTCAATCTACAATCAATTCAATTCAGTTTGTGTCATCTCAAGGCACTTTACAGAGACAATACTTAGACTTAGACAAACTTTACTGTTTTGTATACATAGGGTGTATGCAAAACAAAATCTTGTTCAGTACAGCTCTTAAGACATTTCCATTTCCTAAAGTGCAGCATTGATAAAATATAAACATGGTGATCAAATGTAAACATAATACTGAGATATGATTTACAGTTTATTTTATTCAACATTTAGCAGTCTAATGGCAGTGAGGAAGAAGCTGTTTTAGAATCTGCTGGACTTGCATCAGATGCTTTGAAGCAGCTTCCATGAGGGCAGCTGGGAGAACAGTCCATGGTGGTGTGTAAGGGGTCATTTATAATTCTATAAAAATCTTATTTATAATTTATAAGAATCATTATCTTCTGGTCTAAAGATGAGAAACAAAGTTAATCACCACCGAAGTTTAAAAGAAAAAAGAAGTAATAAGACTTTTTGGAGTCAAATAAACCGCAGGAAGAAAACAAAGACCAACGGTTAGTAGACCTATATAACCCAAGATTTTATCAATGACTAGAGCAAGATCACTAGAGCAGGTCTCGCTAGCCTGTTAAGGTTTACCGATCAGGAATCAACAAGAAGAAAAGCACAGGATGAATTTCCCAATAATTCCCAAGATCTTTTTACAATATATTATGTGAAACCACAAGATAAAAGTGGGACTTTTAGGAATGATTTGGTCCTGTTGTACCCGGTGTAAAACAAACAACACTTATCATAAGGTGAATGAGAAACCAACAGTTAAAGATGGTTTGTGTGATGGCCCTGGGCTGCTTTGCTACCACTTGCAGACTTGTGCCACTTGTATTAAAAAAAAACCCAATAATGTCTTTTTCTCTAGCAGAAATCTTGAGGGAGAATTTTCGACCTGCAGTTTGGGATCTTCAGCTCAAAAGCACTTAGGTTTTACACCGGGACATTGATAAAACCACAACCGAAGAATGACCAGAAGCCACTTAAAATCAAATAAAGCATCTTTATTTTGGCAACTTATCTATGAACAAGATGCTTTGTATTTCAATTCCACAGTTGATTAATACATTGCAAATGTATGATTCATACTTTTTAAATAATTTGAAGGGTAATGCAGTTTTAAATCTACTCAACAAGGGGCTGTTTCTATCTGAATGTAGATTCTAGATCTGCAGTTTTTACATAAATGTTACAGTCATCCATTTTTTTCCATTTTCTCCTGCTTAGTCCTTCTCAGGGTCTCGGTGAGGCCGGTGACTATCTCTGGCAATCACAGGCGAGAGGCGGGGTACACCCTGGACAGGTTGCCAGTCTCTCGCAGGGCAAAACAGAGACTCACAAAGACACACAACCATGCATGCACACAATCACACCTAAGGACAATTTAGAGAGGCTGATTAACCTAACAGTCATGTTTTTGGACTGTGGGAGGAAGTTGGAGTAGGCAGAGAGAACCCACGCATGCTCAGGGAGAACATGCAAACATCATGCAGAAAGGAATCAGGAATCAAACCTGAAACCTTCCTGCTGTAAGGCAGCAGCACTACCCACTGCTCCACTGTGCAGCCCTGTTAAAGTCACAGTTAAAAATGTAACTTTCATAGTTGCTATGTCTCTGAAAAAATGTCCTTCCCATGTGAAGGGAAGCTGTGAATATAACTCATCAACCTCTTCATGCATGACAACAAATAGCTGTCATGTTAGTTTTTAAAATTTAAATATGACCAGTAAAAAAATGCAGATACTGAATATATTAAAGGTCCATAGAAAAAAGTAATTGCCATGGTGAATATTTCACTAAACGGTTCAACTTTTAGTTTCAGTTTTGTACTCTAAAATCTCTTTATAGGAAGTTTACATGAAATAAACCTGGAAATAACATTTTGGCTGGAGGAGGTTTCAATACTTTAGAAAATATCCTAATCTCAAAGGCAGCAAAGGGGTATTAACCCCTGTCTTACTGTACTGCAGTCTTTTTTACCATCATTGACCCATTTGGTGTCACATAATGTGGACAACAACCAGTTTACCCACTTAATGCACTCTGGCATTAACAGGTACACTTCCAACCTCCATTACACATAGAGGGTCCCTCCTCTGATATTTTTCCTTCCATTATGGCTTTTTAGTGCTATTCCATAATGACCTCATCCAATACCTTTCCTAGTTATTACCTTTAAAGAGTGAGCATTACACACAAAGCTGTGAAAGGAGTATCAGTTAACATTGTGGTCTGCTTTTCATGTTTATACTTATGTTCCACATCCACAATATTAAAAATGTCTAATGTGTCTATCCAGGTCATAGAGAAGCCACCATTACATCCAAATGATTAGTGTTTTGTCCAGGGCTTTGGGTCCATGTTAATCACTTTGGCTTTCAAGTATACTTTATTTTCTCCTTAACATGTTCAAAAACATTTATAGGCTTCTAAGAGTATTTGTTGGCCCTTTTTTTCCACATTTTGTCACATTATGAACTGAAACTTCTGTGTATCTTATCTGCATTTCCATGGACAAGAAAAAAACATTGCACAACTGACATGAAAGGACAAGAATCTTGATGTCTTTTAATCTTTTTCCTTTGCTCATAAGTCCCTATTGAGTTTTACCACAAAACATGTCAGGGAAACAAGAAATATGTTAAAGGAGGCAAAAATTATATCTGATCCAAACAGAATACTCTGTACCTATTGCACACCCCATTCCTGTGGTGAAACATATTTGTGGCAGTATCATGCTGTGGGGAGACACTTGTCAATTAAGCTGGTCAGAGTTGGTAGGACCATCGATGGAGCCACACAGCAGGTCTGATAAAAACAACCAACTTGTGACTAAGGCAGAGTTTCTCTTCTATGCACTGAAGCAAACATTATTATACATATATGACCTTGTATTGTATCAACAGACAATCAGACCAAGCTTATTAATTAAGCAGGCAAAAGTACATTCTTATTATATTCTTGTTTGATCCTACAGGCGGAGTATCATTTGACTGACCCTCATCGTGTAGGAGGAAAGAAACTTCAGAGAAAAGCCATACAATATTCTCATGCTTTCTACTGTAATCACTTGATTTTTTTTTATATTTCTATTCTAATTTGAGAAAAACAAATAATGTTTATCAGTAGGAAAACATATTTTATAGAAATTATTGATTTGTAAGAAAAATCCTGTGGATATTCTTTGCTTTTTTAAAATCACTTAAATTCACCATAACTTGTCATTATAAAGCTATCAAGAAGTCTTCCAACTGTTCTCTTCTCCCTGGTTACAATGGCTTTTTTTTTTAACAAAACACAAAACCTAGAATTTTCCCATAGCAGAGCTCAGCACATCACCCAAAATCAGCCGCAGCTTAAGGCTGTATCAAAAGCCTCGCAGTTCCTGAGCAGCCGTCTTTATAGGGGGTGACTCTTAGAGTGCCTCAGCTTGTTTGTCTCTTGGTTTAACTGGTGCACATAGCCATGGAAAGATCATTAAATCACTGTTTTACCACTTGGTTTAATCCCCACATCCAAATGGGAGGATACAAAAAAGGAAAAATGGAAAGAAAAAAAAGAGGTGGGCGAGATTAAGCGAGAACTTGATTGATTTAAGCTGACGGCTCTTCTTCTCAGCGTTACCAAAGGGAGTTAAGAATCCCGATACCACATCTCCTGAAGAGTGGCTACCGATCACCCTTTCCCTGTTTCTCCCACAGTGTCCGGCCTCTCTTGTACTGTCCGCTGCTGAAGCCATCTGCCGGATTACCCAGCAGGATGTGTTTTTATGGAGTGCATCCCATTCATATCCTGCCTGCAAAGGTTTACATTAAGGTTGAACTCGGGTGCACTTACAAAGGCAGATGAAACGGGCTCTGTCCTTCTTACAGTGCCCCTCCCCATATTCTCACTGTTTGCGAGACTGATATCACAGGGTTGAAAGGAGCTGTTTCACCGTGGCATGAAAGAGGATCTCATGCAATGCCACTGTCTGCTGCTGATTCTTTTTCAGCCACTGACAATGACGTGATGCCCAGCATGAAAAAAAAAAACACTTGTGCGTGCCAAGTGTGATTGTTTCTTCTAATAGGCATCAACAGGCCAACTTTGCTGTGTTACCATACAGGTGAACTCATTCCTGGGAAAATGTTTTTTTCTTTCTTAGCCTCATAGGCGCGATGGCGTCCCCCTTTTTTCCTCGGCCTAAAGGGATTAGTCGTGCCAGTGCTACCCCGGCTGTCACGGTACTGTCTACTTCCCATCTCTCTTCTGGGCCTCTAATGTGATTAACCCATTCCCTGTGGTCCAAATGGTTCTGGATAGTGGGTAGAGGCACAGGGAGGTGGATGGAACAGGGGGCTCCTTGGCATGTTCTTCACCATGCCTCCCTCATCATTATTGCTACCTTTGTTGGACAGGAAGAAGTGAGGTCGAAGGTTCATTTACGCAAAGTAGAGTGCAAGTGTGTGAGGAAGAAATTCATGGGCTTTGGTGCAGTCGTAATGATACATTAAATATTGAAGCTATTTTATTCTTTAATTTTGGTCCTTTCATTTCTCAGAAAGATTAGTCTTACGTTATCAGCTGTGTTTGTCTGATAGAAATCTTTTCAAACTTCTTGCCTGATGATATAAATCTCATCCAGTGATCTGTAGATTGGCTTTAGCTTGAATTAGCCCTGAATAATTGCTGCTTGTTTAAGTGATGGCCATCATGATTACCTACCCCCCCGCCATCTTGTCAAATGTCAGTGTTGTGGGGTTTCGCCTGTTTAACAAATGTCACGCTCATTTTGGCTCTATGCTTTTTGGACTCATCTGTTGCAGGTCTTCGCAGCATATGTTTCTCAGAGGACAGAGTACCCTGTGCAAGAGTAAAGGGCCACTAGTATTTTGGACAAACAATATAACAATATAACAATATAATACAATAACAATAATATAAATACATTTCCTAATCACACATTTAAAAAGATTATTCTTTATTCTTTTTAGATTTTCTTTTTCAACTTCAATGCATTCTCTTTTTACTTTACCCCCTCCATTTACCTTTTCCATGACCCTTCTGGTCCGTAAGCACACTGAAACCCAGTTTAACCAATCATATTTGCTCCTCAGATTTGTTAACAATGTATGGAAGTCTAACCAATGAGAGAGTTTAAATGTCCATGTGACTAAGGGCAGGTAAGAAAAATGCTTAGCTTGTTCCTGAACAAGCTCAGCATCTTTCTTTGAAGCATTCTTTGAAGAATGTGTTCAGTTCATTTCTAAAGAGGATGCTCACTGTTGTCCATAATATTCTACACTTTATGAAGAATTCTTCTTTGTGAAATAACCTCCAGAGGTTCTAAAGGAGTTCGTAGAACAGAGCCAGTCTTCTTTATTAGCTTATTGAGCTTTCGTAAGTCATTATCTCTAATGCTGTTGCCTCAGCAGATGATGACAGAAGAGATCACACTCTTCACAATAGGCTTATAGAAGATATGTAGCATCATGCTGCAAAAGCCAAGGACCTAAGTTTCCTTAGGAAGGACAGTCTGCTCTTTTCCTTCTTATTGACGGCTTCAAAGTTGTGTCTTCAGTCTAGCTTGTTGTCCAGGTGAACACCAAGGTATTTATACTCTTCAACCATCTCCACTTCTTCTACCCTTAATGCTGATAGGACTCAACTTGTTCCTGTTTCTTCTGAAATCTACAACAATCTACCTTGTAGAACAGTCTACCTTACCTAAGCTCACTGTAGTCAGCTTCTTGTCTATCCTTTGATGCACCCAATTATTGCAGAGTAATCCGAGTATTGGGGAGTGGTGGCCTAGTGGTTAGAGCATAGAGCTTGGAATCCTGAGGTTAAATACAGAGAGTAAATTCTGTTGCACTGTAGTTGTGACAGTGTAATGACAATACAAATGCTGGGGAAAAAAGTATTTTTGCAGATGACAGGGCTCTGTCGGGTACTGATGTCTACAGAGTAAAAAGCAATGGAGAGAGTACCGTCCCCTGTGGTGCTTCCTGTGCTGTTGACTACTTGATTAGACCCTTCAGTCTAACAGACTGTGGTCTGTTTGTCAGGTAGTCTTTGATTCAGGCAATTTTTAATGCCTGTATCTAAGTCTTTTGAAGTTTTCTACAAAGTAAGTCAGGCTGAATTGTATTAAATGCACTGGAGAAATCAAAGAACGTGATCCTCACAGTGCTGTCTGCCTTGTCTAAATGACAATGGGTTTGTTGAAGCAGGTGTATGCTGGCATCATCAACTCCAACTCCACGGCAAAAGGCAAACTGTAGGGGGTTCTGACAGCTGCTTTTTTACTTGTTTAAGTGAACCAACATGAGTCTGTCCCTGGGACCTTCATATGTAGGATGTCAGGGCAACAGGCCTATAGTCACCCAGGACCGTTGACTGGGTCTTCTTTGATACTGAAACAAGGCAGGAGGTCTTCCATATCAAAAGAACTGTCTCTTGGGTCAGGCTAAGGGTGACGAGGTGATGTAGAATCCCACAGAGCTGCTCTGTCCAGCTCTTCAGGACTCTGGGGCTGACACCATCAGGACCTGGTGACTTATAAGGAATCAGTCTCTCCAGTTGCCTCTTTACTTGACTTCTAGAGACAGACATGTGAAAGGCAGAGGGTGCAGCACCATGTGCTGATTTGGCTGACAACTCATAGAAGCCTGAGAGTGAAGTCAGTGGAGGGCAGGATGTCCAAGTGACTGTGGGCAGGAGAAAAAGATGCTGATCTTGTTCCTGAACTGAACCTGTTGAAGAATGTATTATATTCTTCTATATTCTATATATATACATATATATATATATATATATATATATATATATATATATATATATATATATATATATATATATATATATATATATATATATATATATATATATATATATATATATATATATATATATGTATATATTTACAAACAACTTTGGCTATTGAGAGAGAGATTGAGAAAGAGAGAGATAGAGAGAGAGTGGAAAAATAAGGCTACAGTCTTAATGTAACAGTGCCCTCCCCCATGCTGTTTTAAGTAGGGCATCACGTGAGATCACAGCCAACGTCAGGCGACGGCACGGAGAATTAAGGGGTCTTAATTAGGACTTTTTACAATACTGCATGTGCTCGTCAGTTGCAAGACAACAGGGTGGGATTACGGTTTAAACAGCTGCTAACCCTGAAATGAAGAGTAAACACAAAGTGTATGTTGCTGCTGCTTTGTTTCATGAATATACAGTGAGAGATGATATGACACTTCTAAGAAGCTGAAAAGTAAATCTCTTTGTGTATTCAAATTTATAAAGTGCCTATAATGACATTTAAAAAAAGGTTAAGAAGAATACAGTTCAACATTGTGTTTGAAAGACAATACAGTGCATGAGGGGGGTATAATGCCCATCTTGAGCAGACTTGGTTAGTTTCCAATCTTGATATCAAATGCAGAACCATGTAATGGAAGGTGACACTTATTGTATTAGTAAGAGCTAATGAGTGTCTAAAAGCTTGTGTGACTGTATGCACTCTGGAATCTCATCGTGTGTGCTGGATGGCAGAAAAAAAGGGCAAAGTGTCTGCGAAGTTTAAGAGAACGTGAAGTTCAAAGTTAAACAAAAACATCACCATCAGTGGAGATTTTCAGGAGGCACGTGAGGCCTTAGTACAGTCTGAGATCTAATGCAGACCTAACAAGGAGAAACTTGGGGCCAGCTTTATGAGAGTTTCTCTAAAAGAATGGCATGTTTTACTTTATTCCACTAATCAACTTGTTGCTACTTGAAATTACACTGCTGTTAGATTCAAAGACATCTCGAATTTCTATCCATTCATCTATTTTTCTACTTATTTCTCCTGGGGTCGAGAGGGGTGCTGGTGCCTATCTCCAGCTGTCTATGGATGAGAGGCGGGGTACACCCTGGACAGGTCACCAGTCTTTTGCAGGGCAACACAGAGACAAACAGGACAAAAAAAACATTCTCATACACACTCACACCTAAGGAGAATTTGGAGAAGCCAATTAACCTAACAGTCATGTTTTTGGACTGTGGGAGGAAGCTGGAGTAACCGGAGAGAATCCACGCATGAAAAAGCACAAGTTTCATCATTTCCTATACATGACAGAAGAAATACCTTAATGACCCTAAAGCAGGAACTTATTTCTAGCTGTATTGGTGACGTTATTGAAGTTCAGTATGCATATGACGTACATAAAGTGTGCAGTACCCAACCTAACCACAAGATGACAGTCTTACCAAAAACAGTCCATCTACATTCCTCCTTACCTCAACTAGCAGCTTCAAGTAGTTACTTTTAAAACCTGACTATATTATATATAGTTGAATTCATTTCAATGTTTTCATATAACAACAAATCATAACATGTTTCATTTTGGTGCATGTTGCAAAAAATGGCAGAATAGCACATATTCAGACAGAGTTCACTTAAAATAATGTATGAAATTAAGCACAGGCACAGCTTTAGAATCAAGGATCAAGAATCTTTTAAATCCCAATCATATTAAAATACTGCATTACCATATATTATCAATTGGTAAACGGTCATCTAAAAAACACAGCAAGTAAAGCAATAGGAACAATCCCTAAAGAACAGTATACTGTAATATTCAGGCATCTGCTTTACACATGGTAAAGGACCAGAGATTTTTTATTTTTACTGTAGTGGAGATAGTGCTGATTGTTAATATAAAAAGAAAATTATGATTTTACTATAGTAAAATGTTTCTCTTTTTAACTATTGTTATATGTTCTTTTTTGTTGTTGGCATTCCATGTGGATTATGACCACATACTAAGATATTTTGTTACTTTGGGCATTAAAGTTATTATACATAATTGTCTTGACTCAAGCATTAAAATAAATGTATTAAATGTCTAAAACAAAAATAGAGATTAGTTTACATAAGAGGAAGAATATAAAATCAAAGTATGGTAAAAAATTAAAAGACAGAGAATACATTGCTTTAAAGGAAAAGTCACATTCAGAATACAAACTTTTAAAAGTACTTTAAGTATGAAATTAATACATACAGGTGCTGGTCATAAAATTAGAATATCATGAAAAAGTAGATTGATTTCAGTAATT
Organism: Cyprinodon tularosa; assembly: GCF_016077235.1. Taxonomy (NCBI): domain Eukaryota; kingdom Metazoa; phylum Chordata; class Actinopteri; order Cyprinodontiformes; family Cyprinodontidae; genus Cyprinodon; species Cyprinodon tularosa. The sequence goes on from NW_024037794.1 coordinate 700,758, forward strand.
CCATTTAAAAAGTGAAACTTGTATATTATATTCATACATTACATACAAACTCATATATTTCAGATGTTTATTTTGTTTAATTTTGATGATTACAAATGACAACAAATGAAAATCTCAAATTCATCATATCAGAAAATTAGAATATTGTGAAAAGGTTCAAAATTGATGGCCCCTGGTGCCACACTCTAATCAGCTAATTAACTCAAACCACCTGCAAAAGCCTTTAAATGGTCTTTCAGTCTAGTTCTATAGGCTACACAATCATGGGGAAGACTGCTGACTTGACAGTTGTCCAAAAGACTACCATCGACACCTTGCACAAGGAGGGCAAGACACAAAAGGTCATCGCTAAAGAGGCTGGCTGTTCACAGAGCTCAGTGTCCAAGCACATTAATAGAGAGGCGAAGGGAAGAAAAAGATGTGGTCGAAAAAAGTGTACAAGCAAGAGAGATAACCGCACCCTGGAGAGGATTGTGAAACAAAACCCATTCAAAAATGTGGGGGAGATTCACAAAGAGTGGACTGCAGCTGGAGTGAGTGCTTCAAGAACCACCACACACAGACGTATGAAAGACATGGGTTTCTGCTGTCGCATTCCTTGTGTCAAGCCACTCTTGAACCACAGACAGCGTCAGAAGCGTCTTGCCTGGGCTAAAGAGAAACAGGACTGGACTGCTGGTGAGTGGTCCAAAGTCATGTTCTCTGATGAAAGTAAATTTTGCATTTCCTTTGGAAATCAAGGTCCCAGAGTCTGGAGGAAAAGAAGAGAGGCACTTCATCCACGTTGCTTGAAGTCCAGTGTAAAGTTTCCACAGTCAGTGATGGTTTGGGGTGCCATGTCATCTGCTGGTGTTGGTCCATTGTGTTTTCTGAGGTCCAGGGTCAACGCAGCCACATACCAGGAAGTTTTAGAGCACTTCATGCTTCCTGCAGCTGACCAACTTTTTGGAGATGCAGATTTCATTTTCCAACAGGACTTGGCACCTGCACACAGTGCCAAAGCTAACAGTACCTGGTTGAAGGACCATGGTATCCCTGTTCTTAATTGGCCAGCAAACTCTCCTGACCTTAACCCCATAGAAAATCTATGGGGTATTGTGAAGAAGAAGATGCAATACACCAGACCCAACAATTCAGAAGAGCTAAAAGCCACTATTAGAGCAACCTGGGCTATCATAACACCTGAGCAGTGCCACAGACTGATCGACTCCATGCCACGCCGCATTGCTGCAGTAATACAGGCCAAAGGAGGCCCAACTAAATACTGAGTGCTGTACATGCTCATACTTTTCATGTTCATACTTTTCAGTTGGCCAACATTTCTATAAATCCTTTGTTTTTATTGGTCTTCAGTAATATTCTAATTTTCTGATATGATGAATTTGAGATTTTCATTTGTTGTCATTTGTAATCATCAAAATTAAACAAAATAAACATCTGAAATATATGAGTTTGTATGTAATGTATGAATATAATATACAAGTTTCACTTTTTAAATGGAATTACTGAAATCAATCTACTTTTTCATGATATTCTAATTTTATGACCAGCACCTGTACTTTTCAATAAATAATAACTGTTTTTAATTAAGAGTAATTTCATTGAATGTGCTTTACTGGAGACATCCATGTTTGTAAAAGGGCACTACTACGATTCACGAGTCAGTGATCACGAGAAGGATATGTTTTTATTTTTTTACTGACTAACGCTAAATTCGTTAAATCCCTGTGAATGTATCAGTTTTAGGTATAAATAATGACCTATTGGTTAATCCATGCTGATTGGACTTTTCCTTTTATCCTAAATCTAGGTCAGTTCTTTGAAAATAGATGAAGGCAATATATCATAAAATACCTTTGGTGATCCCTTTATTATATCGCTCCTAATCTTGAAATTCTGTTTAGCAGGTGGCTTGTTCCACAGAACTGAACAGATCTGCCTGTCTAATTTTTTTTTTTAGAAACTTTAGGAGGAATCAGTAAATCTAATCTGATATAGAAATGTTCTTGGAACGAATAATACAGAACTTCATATGACCTATATTATTATTCAAGGAGTTATATTTAATAAAAATAAAATTATTTTATAGTCATGATGTAACACAAAACTATTAAAGATAAAAATATCCCCTTTTAATTTCAACTAAATCTTCAACATTTTGGAAAATTTTAAAGCTTTAAACTGATTCTTTTCTGTAATTTAGAATTAGATCAGTCCAGCATCAGACAAATGCTTTGAATAGAGTATATTTTTTATTATTGCTCTTCTACGGTATATTTTTTATTTTAGCAATACTGTAAAGGTGGAACAAGGAGGCCCTTAAAGAGCATGTTTAATAATATGGAATTTAAATAGCAAGTAAAAGCTAAAGATGACACCAAAGCACTTTATGACTAGAGACCATTTTGATCCCATCCAGAGTAAATTACTTATTAAGTTGCTTGTTTTGCAGAAACTTCGAAGTGTTTTGTATGAATTTGAGAGCAGAATTTATGTCAGTAATGTAAATGCCATTGTATGATGCATATGCTGCAATCATTGAGAGCTATGCATTTATCCAGACTATTAAGTAACAAAGGGGTGGGAGTAAAATGCTGATGCATCATTTCAGCTCTGTCCTTGGATGGCTCTGGACAAAGTGCAGGTGCTGGGAGACAGAAGGACAAGAAGAAAAAGAACACCACTGTCAGACAATGTCTCCCATCCTCTGCAGAGAGGGTTAATTCAGGGAAAGGGTGCTGCATCCTTGATGCATAAAGAAATGCCGCCACAGACCCTTCCTTCCTGTTAGACTTAGACTTAAACATTGTTGCTACTCAGAATAAGGGTTTAAAATCTAATGAGTGTTTACAATCATGATATTGGTTGTACAGATTCTTGATCTGATCAAAGTAAATTGTACTGTTTAAAATCAGATAAATATATGTATATTTAGCTGTTAAAGGTATAGTGGAGGATGTTCTTTTTCCGGGTGGATCGTCAAAATAAGTCGTCCTAATTGTTGTCAATCATTCTGCTGATATGTTTACGTAAGGACGTCCTACGTGCTCGTCCCCATTTTCACTTACCGGTGGTGAGTCTGACATTGTGGAAAAATTGCAAATCTTCTTTTGGAAAGTAAAGCTTGTATGAGCGATGCAAACAGCAACCTTTAAACAGAGTGTGCAAAGAAAAATGGGACTGTGCATCCTCTCACACGCATTTAATAGACGTTCCTTCTTGGGAATGGGTACAGGATTGTGCATGTGCATTATTTTTGATTTTCAGTGGAGAGGGAGGGTCTTTTCAAAAATTCGCGAAAACCCTCCACTATACCTTTAATGAACACAGATATTAATAAGTATTACAGTTATTAGCAGTTCTTTTTATCTACTCAAGAGGTGTTTTTTCCACAATCATGTATCAATCAGCAGCGTTTTCCCATCATTCTGTTTCCCTTTTTTATGTGTGATGATTCGTTTTGACTGTTTTCTTTTTAATGTTGGTTTTAAATGTCTGCACTTTGTAAATACAGTTTTGATTATAATTGTTAGAGAGCTTAAATCTTAAAATTGTGTCCTTTTTAATGTTATTTACTCTTGTGTGTACCTCTGAGTTTTTTTTCTGTCTTCTTACAGCACAAGAAGGACAACAAGAATGTGAAAATGCAGAGAAATTTGATTGTTTTAAATCCCTCGGCAGTGCTACATCAGGTCACAAAACACAAACAGGCAAGACACACATAAGCTGTGTTAAAATCAACCAACAAAGTTAAAATGCTTTATCACTCTTTTAACAAATATTCTTATTCAATACCAGTTTTTTATGTTTGTAGCAGCAACGTAATTGTAATGGTAACATGTAAAAAAAAAAAGTGCTTTCCATGCACAGCTTGTTATGTGATCAACTATTTACTTTAATTAACTGTATTGCTAAAAATATGCTTGGCACTAAATTGAAAAATGACTCCTTCCAGTCGTATTTTACAAGTCAGTTGGTATTTTTGATTAAGATAAACAAGATTTTTCTAAATGCAAGCCTTTTAGGATCCCTGGTTTAAGAGACAATAATGTTCAGAACAGACTTTTTCAGTGCTGGAATTTGTTTTATGGTTCAGACTTTATGATTAATCTAATTTGTCACCGGATCACAAATATGTGATTTCACACATGGAGGGAAACTGGGAAATCTTTAGCCAAGGGAGAAAAATAATGTCTTGAAACTGGGAAGCTGTCGACTGAAGGCTCATGGCCCACTGGAGATATAATGACATCAAGGATTTCAAATGAAAGTGAGCTCTTAAAGCAGGCCGATCCTGGCTTTACACTTGGTCCACAGGTCAGCCTCAGAGCACTCATCTGGACATAACTCAGGTTGACATCAGTTGACCTGAGTCAGTAACCCTCTCCACTGCTCTTTGTTTTCATATTATCCCCTGAGAGTAGTCTTTAATACTATCTTAACATTCTGTATGAAATGTTCTAATCTTCTAAGCTCTCATTTCTCAACATTTGCTTTTCTATTATTTGTCAGACCTCTTCGTCCTTTTAGAAACGGTCCTTTGGAAGGCCTTTGGCTGAGCTGTTTCTCTTGGTTTGACCTTCAAAGAAAAAGCCTCTTTAGCATCTTGAATGAACAGACTATTGTTGTTAACTTAACTTAGATATTTCCCAATACTCTTAAAACTTTCAAACTGATCAAACGTACGTTTTTATTTGTATATCAGGAGTTTCGATTTTTTTAAAATCAAATAATGGTGAAACAATGGCAGCTTTAAAGCTTCTTAGCAGAGAGAGAATTATCAGTACTTTATTCTATTGCTGTAGAGCTGTGATAAAAAAAAAAGATCTATTACACTGGAACCATTGTAAAGGTGCAATCTTTTGAATAAAAAGCCCCTTTTCTCTCTACATTTAACTTATTTGCATTTCTAAATATGTTTAGTGCATTGGTTTGTTTATTTATAGGTTTGAATGGGTTTGTATGATATTTAAGTTGAAGCAAACCAAAGTTGTTGCTTTTATCTTTTATCTGGTCAGGAATGCTACTATAATTAAAGACAATATTTATACTGTTTGTTTAGGACACTAAATAAAAATGCAGCCTCACTGTGGTTTGGCAATACTTTCATGCTTTTGGGCGCAAGTGCAAATGTTTGGGAACCCATTGAAATTCTTTTAGCAAGAAACCAAACAAAAAAAGAATCCATCATTTGGAAGTAGCAGGTGGATGATTGTGCATGCCTGACTGATCAGATATAAAAAGATTCCCGAAAGAGCATTCAAGAAAAGGAAGGCCATGTTCCTGATTTCCTAATTAGCGTTTGGATTCTGCTTCCTGGTGTAGCATCCCACATTGTTGCAGGAAACCAACAAAACCTATGCATCTTTTCAGGAAAAAGGCTCCTTTTTTTATCAGGGGCCTACGCGTGCAGTGTTTATATGCTGACAGTGAATGGGGGGGGAGAGGTGTGAATCTATGAATACTGTGAGGTCATCCCACCACGATGCTGTAAATAAAAACAGGGCCAGATGATAATGAGTGAGGCCACGGCCAAGCTCCCTGCTCAACCCTTTGATCAAAGAAACTGAACAGACAAAGATGCACATAAAGAAACATGTCTTCAACACACCAAACAAGAAACCAATTCTTCTACTCTACTCTATTCTTTAATTTCACATGTAACATCAGCTGCTGTCTTTTTGTTAAAGGATAAGATAGAATGAGGTGAGAAGGTCTTATTCTAATATATAATACGCCAAAGAGGCTGTAGAGTCTTGATGATTCAACTTAAAAGATCTTTTATACTTGTTTTATAAAAGGGAAAATTGAGGTAAAATCAGCATGATGTGCACAGAATTTAGTTTTCTCTCTTAGTTTAATATTTTCTGTTTTTTTAATTCCCACAGTTTTAATTGCTTCTCTTTCTAAACAGTTTGCTGAAAAGAATTTAGACTAAAAAGAGGAAAAAGAAAGTTCTGATTTAAATGGTTTTACTGGCATCTACGGAAAAAAAAAAAAAAAAAAAATCAAACATTTAGGGTTTTTTAATTTTTCCAGCTCAGCAGGAAGCCAGTAAAAAAAATAAATAAAGTAACCTCTTTTAGCCGAAGCTTCTTCTGGGTTACAGTAAGCTGACAACTATTTTAAAAATAGTTATGTGTGCGTTACCTTGTTTTTAAAGTCAGTCATGTCTCAGCTGAACCCTGCAGAGGGCTTAGTTGGTCATGGAGACAACAGGATTTAACCAGGAGGGCAGGCAGCTTAGTCTGTTCAAAGCTGATGTTAAAGAAGTTGGGACAAATTGTAAGAAGAGATTTCTTTCACCCTCTGTTTGTTCACCCAGGCTCACAGAAGAGGAACTACACTGCAAGAGAGTTAACTCAGTATCTGCTATCAAATACTCTGAAAAGGATGATTTGTTTTTGTTTGTTAATCAGAATTATATAAACAAGGTGTTTACTGTTTAAGTAAACACACTATATTTTTTTCTGATATGTAGAAACCTCTCTGCCTAACTGAAGTTGCACTCTTTGTCCATATGGGGTCACTATATAAACAATTATCTGAGAGGCCTTTGTGAAGTTTTCTCAGGCCTGTGATGATGTTGTGTTTATTGAAGTTTTAGTTGCTAGCATTTTAAATTATTGGTCACATTGACAAAATCCTTCATCAGACAGTTTTGTTTGTGGGTTTAGAAAAGACAGTTAAAAAAAGACATGTTTGGAAAATAACAGTTAAGGGCCGTGAAAAATTATTGGGTCTCTGTTAACCTTGTGTACATTTTTAATTTTTGCTTTAACATTGAAATGTTAAGGATTATCTTTTAAGGATTAACTTTATTTAAATGTCATACCTAGATTACCCAATGAAAAGGGATCATTGTAAATTACGGTAATGTAATGAGTGTCAAAAATATCCAAAGGCACCTATGCTTTCATGCAGGGCTAATTGTCTTGAATAGATTTTCCACCCCTATTAAATATAATAGAAATTAGCTTTTTTCCCCTGCTTTTTAAACCTCTAAGCTTATCTTGTCTAGTTCTAAAAGGTGAATCTAACTTAAACCCAACAATAACTTTTCTGCTCTTGATGGCAACAACCGCCTTCAACTGTTTGTAACAAGAAAGCTTTTTTATTCCTGCTCAGGAATCCCTCTCCCAGTTTCTAGCAGAGTTTTTTGTTAACATAACACTCTGCATCTTAGTCCCATTTTAATCGGGACTTTTTTAAAGCCCGTGCAACATGTATGATTTGCTGTTGAACCATTCAGAGGTGGATGTTTTGGTAACTTTTTTTTCCTTACTGCATAATGCAAATGTTCCTGAGTTCTTATATGAAGCTGATTTTTTCTTTCCATCAGATACAGGAAGTCACCAAGGTTGTGACAGTAAACCAGCCTTAGGAAATTCCTCTCCCACCTACAACCATGTCTGACTGTCAGTGTGATGTTCAGTGCAAACAGGATGAAAGTGTCATTCCGACTTTGTCTGCTGGTCCACTGGATATTTTTGCTTCTGTTTTTCTTTGGGATCACGCAGAGCTTTTAAACAATTTTGAGATAGACATTTTTCTCCTTCATTGCTTGCTGTGGTTTTGCTTAATTCTGACCTTAATTGAGTCAAGCAAAGTCTGCAGGTCTTTAGGTGTTCTTTGTGTTTTAGTGACTTTCTGGATAAATCATTAATAGATTCTTATAGTAAATCTACTGGCTGGCCACTCTGGGAAATATAACCACCTTTTTATCCTTGTTGCTTTTGTAAATCTGTGTTTAGTTGGAGTCCCAGATTCCTGCAAATAAAACCTTTTCCAGACTGATGGTGTCTTTTTTCTCAGCTGCTATGTAAAATCTTTTTCTCATTTCTTTACCATCTTTCAATGTTGTCAGGCAAGATTTTGTGCTTCAGATGGTCCAGAAATAAAATGATAAAAAGACTGACTCTATATAGCACTTTTCTAGACATACTGACAAAATCAACACGTGACATGAGGAAGCTGGAAGTGAATCTAATACTATCAGTTTCAAATAAAAAATTTTCCACATGAGCTACAGTCCATTCAGAACAGTAGTAAAATCTGGGTTGGGAAACACAAACTGATCATCATTTATGCATGATTTATTAAAAGGGGCAGCTATTTTTTCACATATCACCTGAACGTTTGATTTGTTCTTCCCAACTTTAGTAAATAAAATACATATTTGAAAACTGTTTTAATGTCATCTATACTGTCTACAGATAAAATATGCTTGATGATCCAAAATATTTCAGTAAAAAAAAAAAATTAAAAAATACAGCAAAGGTGGTAGCAGGTAAGTACTTTTTGCCCTCACTATGATACCTTACTTATGAAAGCAGATCTTAACAGGAATTAAATAAAACCGAAAAAAGAATCAACTTTTCCTGCTCAAGCAGACGTTGTCACCTTTACATGCCTATAGCTGTTTTTAATCCAAATAAAATCAAGGCTAATGCTTCATTACTGGGTATTTTTACATAATGATCCTCATGCTGCTGCTGTTAATTTTTTTATTAACGCAATTACCGAGCTCTTAGTAGACCGGGTCACCGGGGTCTAATTACCCCTGCGTCATACCGGTAAATAGTTGGAGGTGTCTCCGAGCAGGTGGCCCTAGAGGTAAGAGGGAGACATGGGGCACACCGAGGCGGGCAATTACTGGGTGAATTTCACTTAAATAAATGTTGAGCTACATTTGGAAATTCAGATAACAGAGCTTTTTGCCTAATGGGTGCTGCACTGAGGCCACTTGAGCAAGAAAATGATCTGAAAGAGGGTTTAATTAACACAAGCTACATGATCCGGGGAGCGCGTGACAGAATGCTAAAGTGAGAGGGAGAGAGCACAGCACTGGGAGAGTATGAAAATTAGAGAGGAGGAGGGTGAGACAGGGAGGAAAGAGGGAGGGGGGGTTGGCGAGCCAACTTTTTTTTCAGAGGTTGAAAGTCTAAAATGTTCTCTTTGTTTTTGACGATATTGATGTAACAGTTTGAAATATAGCACAACAATATATGCATGTATATAATTTTCTTTTTTAAGATATAGCAACTGTGTTAAATAAAACTAATAAATGATATACCACATTTATGGCATTTCATTTGCCAATATGATTGGCAAATAAAATGCAGACATCTTAATAGCCTATGGGTTTTCATTAATATTCAAGAAAATGTTACAATTGGAAAAGATATGTTCAAAACCAAATAGGCAAATGAATCAAAAAAGTGTTCACAGGCTTTAAAAAGCTGTTGCACCTGCTTGACTGATACAAAGCATCCACCAATGAGCTCGAAGAAGAAACAGTGGAAAGGGTTTTATCACCCCTAAGGAGTGAAAACTATTACAGAACAGACATTTAATAGATGGTTCCAGTCAATATTGAATCATTTAAGTAAAAATCACAGTTTTTAGATTTTAAATTGATCAAAAAAGTCAAAATAAAATTTGAAACATCCTCATCTACCTTATAGTTACATGCTTTTTTGTTTTTGTCCATCAAATTGAATGGCAAGAAAACATCTTTAGATATTGTGAACCTAAAAAATTGTGGAAAAGTTAAAGAATTGTAAATATTTTAAAACAAAGCATTTCCTTAGCTATAAAATCAGTATTAGCTAGTTTCTAAATTTGTAAATGTAGAAAAAAAGACCCCACCCCCTATGAAAAAATGCTTAATATATAGTTAAGATGTCCTCTTACAGTTTAGAAATGGAAGCATCTAAGAGTGACGAAGCATTTTTTTTTTTTTTTTGCTGTTAGTCTGTGCAGCTTGAATTAATCAACAATGTTCTTTAAATTATATATAAAGGGGGTAAGATAAAAAAATAAATAAAAAAGAGAATGTTTTTCTCTGTAAATCTGTAAGTCCAGGAAGTGAATATTAAACATCTGAAACCTGGTAGATTAAATTGAAATTGTCAGGATTTAGAAAGCAATGGAAACATTCCCTGTTGCCACTTTAATATCTTATGACCTTTAGAAAGCAAATAATGTTTTGTTAATCAAAAGATCCAAACATTCTTGGTTTGCAAATACGGTAAAAAGAAAATTAAATATTGGTATGAGATAAATAAGCTTTTTGATGAGAGGCAAGTCAATCATCTGATTTTTATCCTTAAAAAAAAAAGAATTGAAGATATGCAAATATAGAAAGGAGGCCTAGAAACATGTTTTTAGAAATATTTAAACTCGGGCTGCAACTGACGATTATTTTGCAAATCGATTAATCTATCTCTTATGCAAAAAGACTTTTTACAAAATCAAATCATGTGAAACTAAAACTTTTCCATTTGAGGAGATCTGAAAAACCATATTGAAAGACAAAAAAGATTTTATCATCTTAAATGGAAAGTTTTTATTTATTTGTTTACAATGTTGCTATAATTACTGCTCTAAGTGGGTTGCTCTGTCAGCTAAAGGCATGTTTTACAGTCTTTATACCCCAGTAAACGATTAATTGATTACTAATTTAGTTGACGATTATTTCAAAAACCAAATAACCACGATTAATCCAATTAATTGTTTCAACCCTAATTTAAACTGAGAAAAAAATCTATTTCACTAACTGAGGGTAAAACTCTGCTGTTTGAGTAAATATATACTCACACAGGTGTATGTATTTACAGTAGATGGCCAAATGTGTTAAAAGTTAAATCTGCAGGAATGCATACATCTATGAGATGGCTCAGCATGCCATGGCACTAACACATGTTTGGAAAGTTACAGCAGACATAATTCAGAGCTGCATCTGCATTATGTGTCGCTGAAAGGGCTTCGTTTTGCCCTGAAGCTTCCACCGTCACTTTTCCCTGTTTCACTGTTTGTTGCACTAAGCGGCGTTGTATATTTTTTTTCCTTTTTTTTTTGTTTAAAAAGTGTATTTGTGTGGTTTTTTAGTGCATGTAAGGTCCTCATGGTTTTACACACCGTGGTCTCCCTCCACTCTCTACTGGAGCTAAAAGCCCCGAAACAGAACGGTAATTGCCCAATTAGGGCCCTCGCTCTGTGGGCCGCAGAGCACTATGCGCCTCCACATGCTCACAGAGTCAGATAATTGAGCTGAAAGCAAATGAACGGATGGCAGACAAACAAGCTACTAGAAAATAATTACTTGGAGTGTTTCTTTTCAGTACCTGTACAGCGAATTTCATTATTGTCAATAGCCTCTAAAGCTGCTCGAAACGGTGGTATTTGTCATTTTCATAGAGACTTGATAATGACATTAATTTGTCTTAATGGGTTGGTTCTATTGTTAAAAATAGTAAAATGAGCAGAAATTGTCTTTCCTCAGCAGGTAGAGAGGACTTCACCACACTCCCGTCAGGCATGAGGAGATAATTTGGTGTGCTTGTCAAATTTCCAATAATTTGTTATATGGAACATGAGTAATGCTAATACCATTAATGTCCATTTTCCTCTAAATTCATTACTGCCCTTTTTCCCTTTTATGTTTTAATGCCTATGCCATTTTTTTCTGTGCTTCAAGAGGTTATAGCAGGGCTGGTAATAAACATGCACATTTAGCCCTTTGGCTCATACATACACGGAAAAACAGAAATAAACACATCATTTAAAAATTTGTAAGACATGCCTGCTATCAATGCTTTCTGCAGTGTGTGTTAGATAAAATGTATTATTCAGACTGTTAGAGACAGGTTATGTATGAAATAGTCACAATATTGGCTTTAAATTGTCGCCTGACAAATAGGAAACAAAAATCTATTTTTCATTTTTAGTTTTCAGTGTTGTGACAACCCAGCGTGCATTTAAAAGCATCAAAAACATAAATTTGTGGGTAATGTTGGACAGATATTTATTTATTGGTGTAGGTCTAAGTGACAGCACACTGAAAATTATTAATTTACCTGAGGCAAAAATACAATTTTATTTCAACCATAGTGTTTGTGCTTGAAATTAATGATAATGCTTTGCTTTCATTTTGATTAAAAGTATTGAATGGAAAATTATTTACACCCATCTCAATTGTAAATAGAACATCTTTGATGGCATTATGGCAAGCACAGCAATCGTTCAGTTTCTGCCATGTTTCCACTGATATTTTAAGATCATCTATTAAGTCAATGGGTTTCCCCTCTGAGGTAGCAGAGCCTCCTTGCTTTCACCCTAAACTGTATTTAACTGCAGATTAAATGCCATATTTAAGATGAAAATCTGTCAGATCACCACAAAATGGGAATATTACTTTAATTACTGTAATGGGAAAAAAATAATTTAAACTTTCATCTAGCAAGCAAATAAATATTGTTGGGCTTAACTCTACATTCAATGAATTGGAAAGTCAGAAATGAAGTATCCTAAATATATATTTAAACTCACAAAAAAATCATATTTAATAGGCAATTTAATTTTATCATCAAAAAAGATATTATCTTATGAAAGCAAAATTGAAGTTATTTAAGCACATCTTAGATCCAAATAATACATAAAGTTATAAGGTTAATTTTTGTTTATGCAAAAAATGTACAATAATGGTTAATGCAAGAAATTAGATTATTATAAATTATTTCATACTAAAAATAGTCTTTTTGGATTTTTTGTTGTTGTCACTTTTTATCTTTACCTACATGTTGTTCCTAATTATGTTATGGTGACTTCAAACATTTACGAAAAAGATTAAACATTTCATTTAAATATATATATAAAACAGAAAAAGGAGACGACAGATTTAAAAAAAAAAGCATGAAGAGAATGCCTGAGTCTGAGAATTACAATGAAAACTGTAGAATCTCGTATTTTTTTCCACAAATATATTTTCTCCAGTAATTCAAGTAATGTACATTTCATACAAAAATGAAAAAGGACAGTGATTGGTAGAACAAAAGAAAATCTCAGGATAAAGTTAAACGAATATAATTGCAAAATGTATTTTTTCAAAAAAACAAAAAGGATATCATGAAGGACAATTATGAAAATCACACCTTTAATAGAAGTGCTAAAAATGCCCCAATGAACTGCAGAGTTTTTGGCTGAACAAGATGTTTTCTGAAGTTTGTCAGTCAACACACACTTTTTATTCTTCAGGCTAGAATTAAAAAAACTAGGATAATATGCTTGACACCGGAGCTTAGGAATATCAGGAACTATTAAGTGAATTAATACCTTACTGTCTATAAAACAAAGACGCTCAGACAAGTTAGTACACCTGCTGAGAAGTTTCTCCTATCAGAATGTAAAAGCTTTTTAACAGCCTGCAGAGGGCGCTATTAAACGATTTAACAGCCTAGCTTTTAAATTTAGACTAATCATTCAGCTTCATAACTCTGAAGGCTTTAGTGATGGAACAGAGGAATCCTTTGTTGTATTTCTTTATAAAGTGACATCATTTTTTTTTGGTTCTGTCTACTAAAATAACCATAATGCTTTTAACACACATGTGTAGCTTACCTGCATGTTGCATAATCTGGCATTGCCAGACTGAAGATTTCTCATAAAAAACCTTTGGATCATCTTTCTTTCAAATTTTCTCAGCCCTTTGTTCCTCTACTTACAGGTTTAATGTATTATTTTTTTTCTGAAACAAACAAACAAACAAACAAACAAAAACAAACTGCCTCAGAAGAGACCTTAAAATAAGACTATATATACATGGATTATGGCATGAAATATTTGCATGCATTTCAGTCTGTGCTTAGTCTATAGTCAACATAGAGATTTATATGTATAGAAACTATTGATCTTTGCTTTTCAGCAGGGATGTTTAGTGTCTTCCTGCAAGGGGGTGATCAGCTTAACAACTTTGACTAAGAAACGGTTTCTTAGTTTTGGATGAAATGTCCCTGAATCGTTTTCTTGACAGAACAGGAACAAACAATGAATTGCCTGATGGGATCTTTAGCAAAAATTCTGTCCTTTTTCTGGACCTATGCAGTATAAACTAAGTCCATAGCAAATCCCACTCTTTGTACTGTTTTCAACACCTGTTGCAAAATCCTTCCTCCCGTGTTCTGTGCTGTCCCCATAACATGCTGCCATGCGGAGACACCGAATACTCAACTATAATGGTACTATAAAAGTTAGAGAGCTTCTGCATAGAGTCTCTGATCCTTTTAACACAAGAAAAACCCTAGAAAACATGAAATCCTCTGCAAAATTTGTCAAATACAACACATATATAATCATCATACTATAAATCATAATTTTGGGAACTTTACCCAGTAAGTTTATGACTTACTTATGACAAACAGCTGGAAGTTCTCTCTTCTTTTATTGTAATATCATTTCAAATATTTTGTTTTTGTCCTTTTTTAATCTTTAAAATGTTATTTTTTCTTGCAGAATAATTACATATTTTTTTTGTTTTATCAAATAAAAAGAGGAATGCATTATAAATAAAAGAGAATACAAATACGTTGTATTCTTTGTTTAGCACCACATTGGGGCAACAGTCTGAGCTGGTATGTCACGTTGATTCATATTCTATAATCCATTGCTGTAACATTACTTGTTTAAGCTTTGATTTCTAATACAACTACTTTTCATGGCCCAAACTTTGATTCCATGATCAACATTTCTTGTTATAATTGAATTATGAAACAATTTGAAGTTATTTTTCTTTGCAAACCAAGCCATGGCTTATAGCTACTGATATTCACATTGCTGCGTCCACCTATAATACTGAGTTAAAAAAAGAGTTAATGTGCCTCTAAGTGGTGCTTCAGCCTGTATTTAGCTGTATTTGAGTCCTTTGATATTGTGTGGAATGTCGTAAAGTGCTGTAAGTGGCAAAGGATCATTTGTTTGACTTGATGACTGCACTGGTGATTCATTTGTGAGGCCTGAAATCCTTTTGGACAATCTTATGTAACACTCTGTTGAGTAATACTTTTTAAATAGAGGCAGTTTTGCTTTTACTCTTGGCCACTGATGGAATATTGTGTCTGAGTGTGAGGTATCTTGGGATGTTACACAAAGACAAATAAAAAAAGGGTTACCACAGAAATATGATAACATAAAGAACTATAATTTAGAAGTGTCTTGCAAAGGAATTGATGTAAAAAAAAAAATGTTTTTGGTGAGTTATTTTAACCCGAGATCTTTAGGAATTCTTTTTTTATTCTTCTCCTCATTGAATGAATAAAGTATCAACACTTTAACTCCACTCCCATCTCACAGTTTCCATTTCCTTAAAACAATTCTCACTCTAAGAGCTGACTGCTGCAATTCTATTATGGAGCAAGAATCATGGCAACAAATCACATAATTGGAGGCATAAAAAATTAATAATTCTTGAGGTATAAATCTTGCCCCTCATAACAGATGAATAAATAAAACTTAAACTTTTTATTAGTATTTTAATATAGCCTGAGATTGTTATAGAAAAATGGTGGATTTTGTGTCCACTGAATGATAACTATTGTTTGTAGCACATGTTTTGAATCATTATCCTGTTGAAAAATGTCCAATTTTCAGTTTGCAGTCAGAGGCCACTTGGGTTCTTTTTACAAAATGTTATGATGTTTCAAAGAGTTCATGACCACATAGTCTCCTTGCAGCTTCTCAATGTCTTTGAGAGAAAAATTAGTCAGATGAATTCAAGATCCTTCACCACACTTGATGGTGAGCAAGAGGTGCATTTTCACATATTAATTGTTGTTTCACAGGAATATTTCTTGCTGAAAAGCTTAATCTTAGTATCATACAGCCAGATCACACAGTTCCAGTTCGGGTTCGAGTAGCATTTAGAATACTTCATACTTCATACTGACTGGGTAGGCTGGAGATCACATGTAATGGTTTTTATGAAGACCTGAAATCTCCAAGATGCCCCTCTTTGCTGAAGATCTCTAACAATGAGCCATGTAGATTTTTTTTTTTTTGTTTCAGCTACAAATTTGGGTAATCTTTTTGCCTTAATTCTTACTATTCCTGTTGTTTTAGCTGATTAGTTTTTTTTTAAGTTTCCAAAGGTTTATATGAATATTTTCTTGGCTGGCATGTGCGTTTGTGTTTGCCATCTTGAGACAGGCTATGGGAAAAGGCCCTCTGTGTCGCAATGCATCTGTACCTTAGAGAAAAAGGAAAGATTGAAAAATTCTAACATGTACAGCTTGAAACGAAAGTATTTAAGGAAGTTCAACTTAAGAAACTTAATAGCCTGCCCTCATAATCAGAGGCCTAGCTGGCTCTGACGTGAACCAATCAGCTTTGAACCACACCTCCACAATCAGCATCTAGTGTTAATATTAAAAAGTCTTCAAACCCACGTCTCAGCCTGCTACCCAGCCAAAGCGCAAGCAGAGTTTGCACAATGTCTGAATGTAACTCAGATGACCCCACATGACTCCATTGCCTTCTCCACCTATGTAGCAAAGCTGCATTTGGATTTTCCATGGTGCTTCTTCATGGTGAGAGAGTTTAGGTTAGAGATCGATCGATGCATGATATTTTTTAACCATTACTAATTATTTTGACATCAGTCCAAGATACTGTAGTGCTGTCGGTTTTTGGGGCGAATTCTTGAAGTTAACTTTGCTTTCCCCCCCCCCTCCATTTACATTAATAAAACAATTCTAACAAATTTAACATAAGTTTAAATTAATAAAAGAAAAATTTATTAACAAATAAAGAAAAAAG
Organism: Cyprinodon tularosa; assembly: GCF_016077235.1. Classification (NCBI taxonomy): domain Eukaryota; kingdom Metazoa; phylum Chordata; class Actinopteri; order Cyprinodontiformes; family Cyprinodontidae; genus Cyprinodon; species Cyprinodon tularosa. Next base: position 717,348 of record NW_024037794.1, read on the forward strand.
ATATTAACAATGTAAAGCAAACGGAGGGAGCAGAAATACATGCTGCAATGCATGTGATTTCAAGTCACGGCTGCTGAATGTACTAATGAGGTATGCATGCATACATAGCCCCATGTATAAAAAAGGAAATAACCTCTACCTCTAGTTTAGATACAGTAGATTAACTTGAAGACTTTAAAAAATGTTTTATCAGAACTGGAAAAAAGTGCAGATGACGCTGTATATTAGTGAAAGTGGTAGTTAGTTTGTGTGTTTAGATAATGGTTTATATGCCTCTATTTTGAGGCAAACGTTCTGGCAAACGATTAGGCGTTCCTTGTCCATCATACGAGTTGATTCGTCAAAAACCTGGGCTCTTTTTATTTTTATCATTCAGCTCAATGACGACACACCCAACTCCAGTATTCCTCTGAGAGATCTGCCTAGGATACATTTTCTTTTCTTTTCTAGAAACTAACTTTGTTACCATCCTTAAACAGTTCAGGTTATGTCTTACTATTATTATCATTATTATCAAAAACATAACCTTACTTACTTAACAGCCTCCATGTTTAAGTTTTTTTTGGCACTGGAACAAATGTCTACTCTGGATTGTCTGAGTCATCAGTATATAATCCACATCACCCCTTTTAATCCGGCCTAAACTGGTCCTGTGACCGACCCCTCCACAGGAGCTTGTAAATTGTGATTTAAGATCCAACTAAGAAAGGGTATAAGTCTTCTAATGACAGTAAAGCCCAGACTTATTCATGTTAAATATAAATTATCCAGGCACATTTAGGTTTAAATTCATCTTTTGATGTTACAGGCATGTTTTTAAAACTGAAGGGAGAATTTGAATTTTGAATCGTCACCCTGTCAAAAACCTCACCTGAATCTAAAAGAGAATTTGGCAAAGGAGCTTTAGATTGGGGTGATGAAAAGACTTGGAACCTATGGCTTCTAATAAATGCAACAAAAATCCAGATGATAGATTTAAAAATGTGGTCAACAATTAATAGGGTTTGGTTGCAGTAAGATTAATTAAGCTTAAAGATAATTTAGAAAAAAAAAATATTTTTTAATTTCCTTTTTTAAAGATGCCAACATAATTTACTCTAAGAAATAAAACTCATAGTTGAATAAAAATAATTTGAATCCTAATCTAACGAGGATCAATACCTTATTTAATTTGTATATAACTGAAATAGACTGTAATAGTTATGGAGCATAACTTTTTCTGCAAAACACACACCACAATTATTTTTGAGAATTTACTTTATTGTAATTTGTCCAATGAAAGTAAAGCAATAAGGAAATCAACTTACAAAAAATTGTAAATTATATTTTCATATATATTATTGTCATTAACTATCATAGAAATCATTTTTAGTGCTTAATGTTACTCTTCAAATTTACTATCCTTTATTGTAGAAACAGAACATAAATGACCAAAGCAACTGTCTAAACAACATTAAGTAAGAATCTAAATTAAATTTAAAGGACATGCCAAGGGTCTCATTTGAATAATTCATTGATGGTGTATCTACACCTGCTTCTGCCTCTGAGCCAGTGTCTGAATTTGTGTGACGGAGGGGCTGAATAGTGATGTGTGACACACTCCCGATGAAAAATAACAGGGGCCTTTAGATCCTCACAACAGCTGATGAAGAATCACTGACTTTTATTGGTGCCGAATAAAAGGATGGGATGAAAGAGTCAAAGGCTGAGGGAGAGAAAGAGGGATTCAGAGGGAGGGACGAAGGAGTGCAAAACAAGGCCCCATCCATCACATGAGTTGAGAAGACACATTCCAGTGCCCTAAGCAAGAGGATACATTCACTCAAAGTCACAAAAGAGGGTGAATCTGGGAGAAGCTGGGAGGGGCATCCATCAATGCACAACCTCTCCCTTGAGCTGTCTGTGAGCACAAACTCAATGTGTTTTTAACTCCAATTCAATTCCCTCTATAGGCATGACAAATGTACATTTTACTACAGATGAATATATTGATACTGAAAACAATTGGAGTAAAAAAGCTAAATCAAGGGATAGTAATGGTCCAAAATGCCTCCCCCGCTCATATCCCTCCCTCTTTCTGTCCATATCACTCCTCTCTGTGGCCCTCAATAATCTAAGCTGAGAAAAGTTGAGGCTGGGGTCTGCTGCACATCTCTGCCTGGCAGAGTTAGAGGGGATTTTAGGGTGGAGGGAGCAGGTGATGGCTTTCTGGAGTGCACTCATTTACACTCCTCCCTTTCTCTGTCTGAGCACCGTGAAGAGGTGGGAGAGATGAGGGGCCACCTCCTCTCGCTCCTATGAGCTGCACCTGCTAGGGGGTAGGATCAATTGTGAACTCTGACCTTGTACCTTCCACAATGCCCAATTATAACACGTAGCATGTAATATATACACCGTACATCAAGAGTGAGTGAAATATGTCCACTTTGTAAAGCACTAAAGCTTCATGATGACATATTGTCCCCCTACAAACACTGAATCCTGTGTATCTAAATTGATATCATGTGCTACAGCAGGTATGCATGGTTTTAAATTGGGAGTAACATCATACATGCTTTTAAAGGTTTTTACAAATAAATATAATGCATTTGTCTTCAGGTGCCTTTTCTGTAATAAGTGTGTTTAAATTTGTTTAAATGCTGGTATTAGTCAGTTTTAATCAGCCTCATTCATACATCGATTGTGTACAAACTGCATTATGAGACTAAGGACAACCACAGGATACCAATGAAGGGAAACATAATGTAGAGCGGTTCCAATCAGGATTATACTGAAAACTAATAGTTCAAGTTTTAAACATCTCGCATATTTGTTTAGTCCATCATCTGTAATTAGAAAAAATAGACCTGTCCTCCAAGACATGGTCGCCCACCTAAGCAGGCAGGTAAGACAAACATTGATGAATGAATGAATGAATGAATGAATGAATGAATGAATGAATGAATGAATGAATGAATGAATGAATGAATGAATAAATGACTGAAGGTAAGAGGTCCATGGTGACTAGAAAAAAAATTTCTCTAAAAGCTCACCACAATCCATGTAGGGTACACAGCAAAGATACAGAAGAATGTGCTCTGGTCATACAAGAACATAACTGGCATGTCTATAACATAAAATTAGAACTGATCATCACGCTGAGTACACCACTGATATGGAGGTGGCAGCATTATGCTGTGGGGATGCTGTTCTTGGCAGAGTAAAAGGAACTTGGTCAGAGATGATGGTAAGATGTATGCATAAAGGACAAACCTGGAGAAAGTGGAAGAGTGAGTGGGAGATTCTGAAGTAAGAAAAGACCTTAGACTGGGGCAGATGTTTATTCGCTACTTGGATTCCTGTTTGCCACAAATTATGTAGCATGGTGAGCAAAAATGATGAAGGTCGTCTAATCAGATAAGATCAAAACTGAAGTCTTTGGCTCAAGTGCAAAACCCCATGTGTGAACCCTTCACTTCACCCTGGACACAACAGTTCAATGATTGAAATTTAATTGAAGACCAAGTTATTTTTATAGTGCTAGGTGCTCTGCAGAGACAAAATAATCAAATTATACAGACAGGGCGGTTAAGGGTTTTCTATATAAACCCGGATAAATATTTTGAGTCATTGACTTTGCAGGATTTGCTCCTCCTTGTACAGCATGTAATGACAGTGGACATTCCCTTGCACTTTGTTGTTGACTCTGCAGCAATAACTCGCACTGAGAATGCATGCAGTGACAGTGGAGAGAAAAAAATCCCTTTTATAACAGGATGAAACCTCTACCAGAATCAGGTTTGGTGTGAGCGATCTTCTGCCAACGCCAACTTTAGACAGGCACAAAGGCGGATACAAAACAAGAGCATACAAGCAGTGATCCATAAATACTTTTTCTGTTAGAAAAGGTAAAGGTAAACTAGCTCTATAGGTGGCTTTATATGGGCAAGAGACAGTAAACACATGAGCGCTGAGTCAGTTTTCATCCCAAAAAGGAAGCAAGAGAGAAAATGCAGATAGTCACGGTAAAAGCAGTGCCCATAGCTATTTATAGGACAGAAACAGGACTAAACACTGAGAAACAAGCCCAACTCTGTCATTTATGATTGAAGTTGTTAACAGCAGCAGCCCAGCTGATGCCCCCCTCTGGGATGGTGTCGCAGCTTAAAAGAGAACCAGGCCAGATTTGGCTACTATGATGATAAAAAGCTGAAAAAGGTTAAACGTTTAACTAACAAATTATGCCAAATTGAAGAAAAGAAGCAGAATGTGCAGAATATGCAGTGATTAAAAAGTGGTCTCTATGTCCTCAGACAGCCTAACCCTAAAGTAGCATAACTATAGAGGATAACCTAAGCCACTGTAACTACAAGCTTTATTAAAATATAAAGTATTCAGCCTAGCTTTGAAAGTAGACAGAGTGTCTGAACAGACTAAAAACAGGCATTTGGTTCCACGGGAGAGGAGCCTGATAACTAAAAGATGCCTCTCATTCTAGTTTTAGAAATTCCAGAAACCACTACTAAAACTATGAATTAAGAGCTCTGTTAAGAAAATAAAGAACAGTTAGATCTCTGGTATGAGATGAACATTGATTATGTAAGGCTTTACAAGTGACTTTTGAATTGCTGCCCCAGTTTCTAAGTATAATTTGATCATATTTGAAAGGATGGCACTGGTTTTATATTTAATAGAATCAAAGTTATTCATAAAAAATACAATTAAGTCATTAGAGCTGAGGGAATGGAAAGTTCAACAGAAATTTGCTCCTTTGAGTTTGGTAAATGTATTTAAACAATTTTTAGGGTGATTCTTATTCTCCTCTATTATTGAAGAAAATTAATGAATAACATATGCTGCTCTCGTTTAACAAAGGGTCATTTTGTGTTTTTGTTTTTTGTTAAGTGCAATTTTCTCTCTGCTTCAAAGGTTTATGCGCTAAAGCAGTGCTTCCCAACATTTTTGACTTGTGTACCCCTTTGGGCTTTTTGTTTTACCATGAGTACCCCTCTCAGTCAAAAATATTGATGATTGTCCAAAAGGGACCTATTTTACTTAATGTTTTAATTTGAGCATTTGAATTTTTATAATTTTATGCTTTCCATTTCACATAAAGAACAATATACATGCGTTTGCTGGAAGTTAGTAAAGAATTGAAATATTATAAGATAAATTCCTATTATAAACCTGTATTTACAAAACTGGAGCTCCTCTGATTAACTCCCTTATAATCACATTTAAGCTTGAGAAATTAGGAACAAACACTGAAAAAAAATTATTGTGTTTTAAGACTTAATTAGTTTAACTTTGTTTTAATCAAGACGCCTGAGCTGCTTTGATGCGCTCTGATAGCTCAGTGTGAAAAACAGGTGATCCTCTGCTTGGTTCTGATGTGTGTCAAAACTGAAGATGATCTCCAACATATAAGAAAAACTTAGTTTTTCATTGATAAAAGGTTGTTTAAAATTTTCAATTAGGACCTCATAAAGCAAAACAGATCCCAGCCCTATTTTATTTCACTACCTAAGAAATAAAATATTTTCATGTACCCCTTGCAATGCACTCGGTTAGGAAACACTGCTCTAAAGTATAACTCTTAAACCATGGAACGAGAATCCTATGAATACATTTCTTTTTCTATTAGAGAAGGAGAATTTGGTTGACTAAAATTTAAAGTTACTAAAAAGTGGTTAGATAGGACAACCCAAGGTTGTGAGAAAAAAGCTGTTATTTCTTCAAAGTATGAATTAAAAAATATGATCTGCGGATCTATGCATATTTTAAACAAAACCAATCAATTTTAAGATAGATTTAAAGGCTACATTTAAGCTGTCAATTTTAATTTTTAACTGAATTTTAGAATTCATGTTATTTCATTTTCACTATTATTTTCATGTTTGGACAAAGAATCACATGCTTTTCTGGCAAACCTGTTGCTTTTCCCCAAAATCTGATTTCAGGGAAGCTCTTTGGTACATTACTTATGTGTCTTCAGGTTCCCAGGTGGAAGTTACTACGGTAAATCACCTTTTTGTCCCAGTAAAATTGTTACTTTTTCCCAATTCGACTTTTTATTAGTGGTGGGCCATTATCTGCATTAACGTAGCACGTTAACCTCTTATCGGGTGGTAAAAACAAATATCACCGTTAATCTGTTCTTACAGTTCGGTTGGTAGCTGGGTCTATACAAATGATGACTTTTGCCTTGATACTTTACCGTGAATGTATATCAGGCATGGATGTATATCATGGATGCAACCGAGGCAAGCCTGTCAGCACAGCTCTATCAGCCAGGCTCACCAATCTCCTCGGTCATTGGATTGACACCAGCTGCTGACCCATCAGTGTGGTTGAAGATGATGGGCTTGAGCTTGTTCTCGAAGCGACCACAGGTGACCCATCTTACAAACTACCTGCAGGGTGAGCTATCATGAGGAGAATACATGATCAACACGCCATGTAGAAAGCTGCGAATGATGAAAAGATGGTAGAGTGGACGTGTGTACTGACAGGAGACCACTGGACAGCTGTCAATAACGATAACTACCTCTGTGTAGCTGTATACGAGTCGATGCAGGCTGGAAACTTCACTCCTTCGCTTTAGGTAGGCTATGTTCAAAAATTTCAGTTTACCACCGCACCGCAAAGGATTACCACATTATGTTTTCTTCTTGAGGATTGCTTTGGTGTTAATGGGATGCTTTTTGAAAATGCAGCTTCTGTGGCATTTATTTAGCCTTTTTCATTTCTGAGATTACCCCCTGGTCTTATGCGCCACCTGGCTTGAGAAACCTGTTCAAAGACTTACTTTTACTTATTTTTTAGGTAACACACATATCTTGAAAATGAGAAATTTTAATCTGAATTAATCTCGATTATTTCCAATATTACAGTTAGATTAATCTAGATTTGAAAAAATAATCTATGCCCACCACTACTTTTCATATTAACTATTCTTCTTTTTTATGTCCATTTTAAATCTGTCTAAAAATGTGTTAAGGTATACTTAGTGGTGCATTGCTTTTATGCCAATAGGGAACTCAAACCACCCTACTTCCAGGTCAGTAGAGAATACCAAGACCATTAACCGAAGAAAAATAAAACAAAACTTCAGGCTTTGATAGGATACCTATTACTCATTATTTTTACACTTTACGAACTCCCCTTCAAGACATCAAGTAAACCTTTTCTGTGATTTAACGGCCTCATTTCATGTGACTTGAGAAGCAAACCTCTTGGGCCCCCTTTTTTGTCACTTCATACTGCTGGCTGCTCATTTTTGACAGTGAACTGGGTACAAATGGTTATTATTCAATGTGATGAGAGCCATTTGTGGTTTTGTGCGGACCCAGGGTGTCAGTGGACCCCTGGCCTGAACTGACTCAAAGCCAGTGTGTTTGTTTCTATGGTAATGGAGAAAAAGTAAGTAACTCCCAGCAGCGTCCCGCCGCGTGTCGCCTCCTCAATAGAGCGCATCTGCAGAAAATGTGGGACCCCTTGAGATGGGCAGTGACCCGTCATCGCAGAGGCTCTCACATATATGGTCGTGTGTTGACGCTGAATTAGCCTAAACCTCCCTTTCACACCGCTTACGTCATAACTCTTGAAGGGAAAGTTGAAACTGGGCCATATATTCCCTATTTTGATAGATGCAGAGTGTGAGACAAGAGTAAAAAAGCCGTTGCAGGGGTCATTAGGATGAAGGGGAGGGGTAGAAGAAAAATATAACAAGTGCAAACTGGGGGGAAAATGTTCAAACAAAAGCTGACTTTAGATTCAAAAAGAAATTAGAGACAAAAGAGGTATATTGAGTTCTTATAATTAGAGCGGTCGATGTTGCATTTCTTCTTTTTTGTCTTACCCATAACACTGAATAATGTAGAAAAAAAACTTGTTTTAGGACAAACCATTGGCTTGGATTGTTTCATTTGAACATGCTTTAGATATAGTTCAAACATGGCCTAACATGTCTTCAAAGTATGTCTACAAAGCAGATACATTTAAATTTGGGAAAGTTGGTAAAAAAAAAGGAAAATGTGTTTTCAATCAAACATTTTCGCTCTGGATGAAAAAGCTAAAGAAACAATTCTAAAACAACAATGACTCCTGAAAGGAGACTAATGTGAGATGAATGGGGAGGAAATAGACCAAACCACAGGGGGTCATTAATAAGAAAGCCATAAACTTAAGGAGAATCTAGTCTACCCTCCTTTAAGGCTGTCTTTCCTTCCACCTCGTTCTCATCAGGACATTTACTGAAATTGGGGTAATCATGGGCTGCTGAGCTGAAAATGGGTAAGTAATGGTTACATGAGTACATTTTTGTGTGAGCGTTTATACCTCCCTCCTATCCCTCCTGCTCTAACTGTCTGACCTCCCTCCTCCTTAACTCCTACCCCCTTCTGTGTTTTCCCATGGGCCTCCAATTGACTCAATTATGTGAACAAACAAATACCATATGCTTCTACTCAACCATTCAAACCACCCCACAACCACTAGACACAGTGATGCCTTCATTTTACAAATAGATAAAGGAATTAGGCTATTTTTCTTCAGTACTGATCATTTTGTCTGAAGTGATCTGGAAGATACTACTGGAAACATCAGAGAATCAAACGTTGAACTGAATGAGGGGAGGATCAGTCAGGGAAGTGGTGAAAAGGAGGGTGGAGCAGAGACTTGCTATTAGAAGTCATCCTGTATCTGTAGTTCACCGTTGTGTTCTCCACAATAGCATCTCCTACGCGTCGGCCTTCAGCATAACACTTCAAGGAAGAGAAATGAGGCAAACAACATTGCAAAAGGCGCTCTGCATTCTTCAACTTTTTGTCGTTTTGTGAGACTGTTGGTGAATGGGAACAAAGGGGGGGAGCGGTATGGATGAAGGCACTATTGCTGCCATCCCCAGCACTTTGAACAACTTGTCAGCACAGACACTGAAGAAACTGCGTCCTGTCACATGTGTGTACAAACCCCTTGAAAGGCCTTGCTGACCTGCCCATATCCTTTTATTGAGGTTCAAATGGCAAAAGGCGGCCATTGTGTCTGGGAGAGTTCATTAAATTCATTGGTTTGACCTGTTATTTCTAGGCCAAAAGTCTACTGATTTGGAAAAATGTGAGTCAGGCATGCTGCAATCGCAGACTGACCTCCACAGGGTAACAAACCCTATTGAGGAATGTTTCAGGCCTTTTATATGAATAGGGTCAAAGGGAAAGTTTGAAGCATATCCACAGCAGAACCAATGGATTTACATCAAAAGGAAATTTAAAATCATCCAAAGATATTTAGACTCCTAATCACTTCTCGTGCATTATATTTGGTTGAATTATTTTTCTATGAATGAGGCTATTTCATTTAATTATTTATTTTTTTTTGGATGAACGCTGCATGAGAAATAAGCAGATTGCACAAGCTTTCTGTCTAAAAAGGTCCATGAAAAAAAGTTTTGAGAATAAATACATTCATCTGCTCTAGTTCTCACAGCATCATCACATTTAGATGTAAATAGGCCCATTAGAAAGGCCACACTGTTACATTTGCATCTTATCCTCATTTGTTCTTGTCAAAAAAAGACTAGGACTCATGGCAGCTCACAATTTCTTTTTTTGCAGATCTATTTGTCTATTACAGATTTAATGTTTTAAATGTCATGAAATAGATGCAATTGTGCAATAAAAACAAAATTAAAAAAATGAATAAAAAAACATTAGAGAATAATCTGAAAACACCACCTTTTAACATCATTTAAAATATGCAGACAGGTTGATTTTTATGCTTAGATTGGTGTAAAGTGAAGAAACACAAGGAAAACGTATCTTACACATATATATGCCTTCATAGATATGAAAACTTAGATATAGATAGTTTCCATTGGGCCAGAAACAGAAGTGAATAATGTAGAATAATATAGAAGAATATCTGTAGATGGTGTTACATAGGAACAGCATTATGACTAGCATTACAAAGGCTTTAATTCATTATTTACTAAATTCAAACATGAGCTTTGGCTTTGTAATGTGCTGTAGTGCTTTACAGAATACCACATGATGAGTCCTCAAACTCCTCTTCCCTCCGTAATGGACATTTCATTCCAGTGCTGCCTGTCCGAGCCCGTAACATTGTCAGTGACCCTGCCCACCCCCACCATGGACTGTTCTCCCTGCTGACCTCTGGGAAGAGGCTCGAAGCATTCGATGCAGGTCCAGCAGATTCCAAAACAGCTTCTTCCCCACCGCCATCAGACAGTTGAACTGTTCAGAAAACTCTCAATAATGTCTTAATTCCACACATTTACATTTGATTGCTGCAGCACTTTAAGAAATAGAAATGTTCTGAAAGCTGTACAAAACAAAATTTTGTTTTGCATTAAGTGCTGTGTATACAAAATGACATTAAAAGCTGTCTAAGTCAAAAAGATTAAGAGTAAAGATAGCTACTTTGGTAGAGATCAAGTGGACAAATGCAAAGTGGTAAGTAAATAGATTAAGTAGCTGGTACTTGTTTTTCTCAGTGTTATAGATGTCTAATATCTTTATTAATTGTGGAAAAAAGGTTGAAGAATGAATGTAAATTTAAGATGATTTGAACATTTTTTCAAGAATGCAATATAAACGTGTGCATATATATAGATGCAATAATAAGGTTTTTGTGTTCTACTTTCCATTGCTTACAAGGATGTAGCTTTACATGTATAAAGCCACAGCAACTCTTTTTGAACACTTAAAAATGTGCATACCTCTAATAAAGTGATCAAAGCAAATTTGTGTCAGATTGGATAGCTACTGTTTTCTCTGGTGCTTACATTCACCTCTTCTGATTGTTAGTTTGTAATGCAAACTTCTAACTGTTCAATTGTCTTGTTCGTACCCTGTTGAACCCAACATTATCTGCACGTTAGACATTGAAGGAATTCCTCTCTTCAAAAAAACAAAAACAAACAAGGTTTTAAAACAGTAGAATATCTTCTTTTCATAATGGCTTTGTAATGTAGACATATGTAGTCAAATGTGTAAAAGCATTTATTCTTGAGAGCTGAATCAGTGAAATACAGCAGAGTGATGAAGGAGAAATAGAAAAAAGATGCAACCAATGATGACTGAGTAGACAGCACCTCCTTAAACTTTTTTGAATATTTGAGGAGGATTGCTGATCGAATTTGTAGCAGTTATTTGTTGGATTCAGAGAGGAATAACCAAAAACAAAACATCCCTCCAGCCTTGAAAATGGTCTCCCTGCATAGGCGGCTCCTGTTGGAGCAATCGCTGACTTCACTGACATCACTGAAGCCAAGAGACTTTGTGTTGTCTAGAGTAGAAGCCAAGTTGGAGCTGAGTGGGTAAACAAAGCCTGACGCACCTTAAGATGAGCTCTATCCTTTGTCCTTTACGAGAAATAGAGTTTCTTTTTTTCCACCCATGAGACACAGATGCACAAAATTAATGTTTGTTTATTTTCCTTTGAATATATTTATAATTTGGAACTTTCTATTGACATTTTTTGTTTCAATAAAGGCCTCCCAGAAACACCTGCATTCCGCACAAAATAGTAAATTTAAACATAGATACTGCTCACTTTTACGTTTGTGCATGATTATAGAATGGGGCTTGAGGCAGAGATAAAGCAAAGTCCAATCAGATGTTCATTCACCAACATTAAAAGGTCTAAAAAATACAACATGAATAAACAGTATAAAAAATTTTCCTCAGGTTCAATCAGGTTTCAGAAACACCTCGAAGTGATCTTTAGAAGCACCCTTTAACCTACTCCATTTCACTTACCATGAAACAGGTGAAAAATTACATCTACAAATAAGTGAAATACTAAAATAGTTTGTTTTACAGGTATATCTAACACTAGAATATATTTAAGGATGCATTTCAGTGTCTAGATTTAAAATTTACCATGTTAACCCTGAGAATTATTCTTGCATAAATCAGCATTAACATTTTGGTGGTTGTAATGCTTCTAAACACGATTTACTCTGCGATTTACTCTGCATAAATATAGAATTAAATCAGTAATGCTGGCAGTAAGGAAGGAGGTCGGAAAAGGAGCCCATATGTTATCCAGTTTGTGTGGTCCGTTGTTTGTGTTTGTCTCTCCCTCCACCACCAGGTGGCGCCCTGTCCTCATTGGTCCCCCTGCACACCTGCTCTGGTTGGATCATTATCTGGAGGAGTACTTAAGCCATGGACTGTCACTACCTTGACGCCAGAGTGTTTGCCAGTTTTGGGAAGTCCTGCTGCAAGCTGTTTTTTTGCGCTTTCTTCCCCTGGAAGGTTTGTTTGAGTCTCACACTGAGCAGGAGATTAATCTCCACAAGTTCTGTTCGAGTTCTCCTGGATTTCCGAGTGACAATCCTCTCATACTCCTCTGGGTCCAACGAAGGGTCTACCTGTCCACTCTTCAACAAGTCCCCTCTTCACTAGGTCAACCCACACAGACTGGATTTGAAGTGAGAGAAGAACCCTCCCAAACGTGAGTCCCTCACTAGTATTATCCTTACAGCATCCAAGATTCCCACGGTACCTGAACTCACCACTGTGAACTTCCCTCCTCCCTTCCAGTTTCGGTTCACCAGGCCTCTGAGTACACTGTGTTTTCTGAATCCAACCCCACTGGTTTTATCAATAAACCTGTTCAAACATTTGTCTTGCTCTCTGAGTAGTTCTCTGCATTTTGGGTCAGATCCTTAAATAAATCATGACAGTTCCTTAGCATAGTGACCTTATTTGATGCATAGTGAGGCAAAAAACATTATGTCAGACACTGCAAATTCTATTTAAAAGGATGGTCTTTCAAAGCTAAACTTCAACTATAAGAAACGACGTGAGAAAAAGAATATCAGGAAATTACATTGAAAGATTTTTAAATAATTTATTGAAAAAATATGCAGGAAAGTAAGTATTTGCTCGACAACAAACACTCAACTCAATACTTTCTACACTGCCTGGCCAAAAAAAAAAAGTTGCCACCTGGATTTAACAAAACAAATAGGTAAGAGCCTCCTATTGGATAATTACTGCATGGGCGATTATCTTTCAGCTGGCAGCAAGTGATTTCACCCCAAGTGCAATGACTTGCTTCTCATTTCCTAAACAACCATGTCGGAAGACACATCAAGTGGTCGTGGAAAAGATGTTAGTCTGTTTGAGAAGGGTTAAATCATTGGCATGCATCAAGCAGAGAAAACATCTAAAGAGATTGCAGAAACTACTAAAATTGGGTTAAGAACTGTCCAACGCATTATTAAAAACTGGAAGGATAGTGGGGACCCATCATCTTCAAGGAAGAAATGTGGCCGGAATAAAATCCTGAATGATCGTGATCACGTGTGGTGAGATCAAATTGATGAAAAACAACAGTAGAACTCAGGGCTATGTTTAGTACTGAAAGTAAGAGCATTTCCACACCACAATGTGAAGGGAACTCAAGGGATTAGGACTGAACAGCTGTGTAGCCGTAAGAAAACTACATCTGGAATTATTAGAAAATAAGAAAGAAAAGAATTGTTTGTTAAATTTAGATATAGTTTTGATGTATATTATTAAATATTATCGATGTGTTAAAATATATACAGATGAAGGACCTAGAATTGCCTTCCTTCTGTCGGATCTGCTGGGAGTAGACCTGAAAATATTGTGGAAAAGTTTTGGCAAATAGATTAGAGCAGGTTGTACCAGACATAGTAAGTACAGAAGCACCTGAATTTATTAACGCTTAATGTAATTAATATTAAAAAATGTATATAATCAATATAATAAAATTATGTAAGTTATGTGTTTGATGATATAGATAATGTTTGGGATCAATTATCTAAATTTCTATCAAATACATGGCACAATCATTTCAATGGATTCTGAAAATGCTTTTGACCATGTTGAATTTGATTATATGTTCGAAGTGCTTAAATCTACTTTTCTAACTTGGGTAAAGATCTTGTGCGAGATTTTATGAGCACCATTTAGACTTATGCACAGTGCAGCTCAGGGCAGTCATTTTTTTTAACCTTAGCTGTTCTCCCTGGTTATAGAGCTGCTTGCAATAGCAATAGACAGAATATAGATATAAAAGGAACTTCAATAGGCACAATACAGCATAAAATTGTATTATATGCCAATGATATTCTTCAAAATTTAACAGATCCTGATAAATCCATTCCAGCACTGATTGAATTTATACAAGAATTTGGACAAATATCAGGTTATAAAGTACATTTTGAAATGTTAAACATAATGACTTTAACAAACTTCCTTACAAATAAAGTGATCAGGTCGAGCCTGCTTTTGTTAAACCCTTCTGTTGGGCACCTAGAGGATTTAAGTACCTAGGAAACAAAGTCACACTCAAAACTGGTCAACTGTATGCAGAAAATATCAACCCTTTAATTAGTCGCATAAAAGGTGAATCAACAAGCTGGAAAAGCTTACCTTATCATTGCTTGGTAGAATATTGGTACTACTCCAAAAACGTGTCAATGCTTTTTGTGTTCTTGAATCAAAACAATCTTAAAGACATTGACAAATTGACATCAGACTTTATCTGGGCAGGCAGAAGGCCTCAGCTTAAATTGAACACTCTACAACTTCCAAGACAACATGGTGATTGGGACTTACCAAAGATTGAGAACTATGTACTGTATTGTCTATACAGAATGCAGAATTATTAGGCAAGTGTAATGTTCGAGAAACGGACCCAAGATACAACTAATACAGGTCAACGACTTTTACAGGCTTTATTTTAGTAATACATGGAAAGCATTTAATGTGCAGGACATGCTGCTGCGCTCAAACGGGAACCCGTTACTCGGGAGGTCCAGAGCATGAAGTGCCAGTTTGAGGCAGTGAACTGAGTTATGAGCTGAAGTCTGCTTGCAGACAGGGTTTGCTGCAGCACGGGCCCATTGGCAATTTTCAGGTTGACAGAAGGTTCCAGTGGGGCTTTCCAGAGACGTGATCCAGAGGGGTCCAGGTTCAGCAACAGTATGACAGATCCGGCAGCAGTACAGAAAGGGAGATCCAAGAGAGAAGATCCAGGTCCAATCCGGGCTCAAAAACTAATAAGTTTCAGGGATCCACAAAGGTTAGGCAAAATCCAGTACTCACTGGCAGAGGGGGTCAGGTTTACAGAGAGGCAATCCAGGATAAACAGGTCCACAATCCAGAGACAGATCAGATCAGGTTTCCAGGCGGGCAGACAGAGGCAGGACAGGTACAGGCAGGGTCGGTAACAGAAAGCAGATCAGGTCAGGCAACAAACAGGCAGACAGGTTTGCAAAAGGATGGCTGGAAGTTTCTCACCGGTAGGTTTGAGATTATCTGGCACTGGTAGCTGATCTGAACTTATAAGCAGGTGGAAACAGGTGAAACCAGTTAAGAGCTGATTGCAGGTGAGGTCGGGCTGAGTAGGAGTGCAGAGTGGACAGATAGGCCTGCCTATCTTCATACAGTAGGACAACATGTATGAAAAGGATGATGTGGTCGTAATAATCATTTGCATAATAATTCTGCACACAGTGTACACGCTAGAATTTTCTTTGTTTGGGCAACTGAATATGATGCACCACCTTGGCTTGAGATTGAAAAAGAAATTAGCAAACCTTTTTCTCTTGTAAACTTACAAGATAAACATGTAAGAGAATTCCCATCTGTTGTTAAAGACAATTATCGAATCACTAATGTTATTAAGGGTTAGGGCAGGGGTATTCAAGAAAACTGTGAGGAGGTACAGTTCAAAGAAATTTCGTCAAGCAGAGGTCCGCAATATTGTCTATTTGCAGTATGACAATATCAGAATACATGGTGTTAAAAAAAATAATAATACAGGTTAAAATAATTTCAAAGAAGTTTATTAGCACTGAAACACAGGATAACATTGTGTGGCTGCAGTTTAAATTAAAAATAACTAAATTATGTATTCAAAAATAAAGAAAGTGCTTAAGAAAAAATAGCAGCTTCAGTTTCCTTTTGATTGAACAATCTCAATATTTCTGCTCAACAAAACAACTCTCAAAACACCTGAACTATTTCTCTTACAGATTTCTCTTACATCTGTCTTCCCCCAATGTCCCTTGCTCAGTGTGAGAATTGAGCTTTGGCTTGCCCTGCCAACATTTTAAATCTTGGCTTGAAGGAGGTCAGGGCCATTCTCATGCACATGTGCAGATGCTCATTGGTAAGCTTGGAACAATATTTTGTTTTTATTATGTTCATTGTAGAGCACACTGCCTCACAGCTGTATGTGGAGCCGAACATGGTCAAGATAAACAGGACCACTGTTTTCAGATCTGGGAAGGCTGTCTCAGAAACCATCTGGAGCCAGAATGTGGTAGATTCAGTTCTTGCAAACTGCACACTGGTTTCGTGCTCGCGGATGGAAGAATGAACATGTATGCATCAGTCCATTCTGTGTTGAACGCTCAATTTTCGGCATCTATTTTTCTCTTTTTAGAAAGCGCCATAGTGTTTGCACCTCTTCTTACTGTAATTCACGCCCTGTCTTCCTGTATCACCTACCTGCATTTCTCGCTTCAATCGCTTTTCGCTCTCCTTTCACCTCCTCTTCCTTATATCACACTGCGTGGATGTCTGTGCCTGGCTACAAACCTTGGTTTGCTCATACTCGCTCTGAGTTCAAGCTGGCGATTTGATTCGCTAGTTGAACCACGTGGTTAGTATGACTCGCACACGATTGGTTTGTAGCTTCCAATCCTTGCTCAGTGCAGTGCTGGTAAAAGCACTTGTGTCAGATAGGGAAAAAAATAAATGCTCCGGTTTAAAATTTATTCTCCCGTCAAAATTAACAAATATTTTAACAATTTATTCCGGGTCCGGATGGGATGGCATATGGGTCCGTATCCGGACCGAGGTCCGTTGGTTGCGGACCACGGGGTTAGGGTATACCATACTGTGTTCTGAAGAACCTATTTGGGAAGCATCACAGTCTTAATTTTCTTGTGCCTCTAGTAGATATTCCAGATTTAACAGTAGGTAATTGGTATTGGTAGGTAAGGTATTGGTCTCAGTCATAAACCATGGCAAGAAGCTGGTATCAGAATTTTGTATGATCTATGGGACAAAAGTACATTTAAAGAATTTGAAGATATAAGATTTTAGTATCTTAAATCTGCCATAGACTTTTAAAAGTATCTCCAGATCTGGCACTACATAAAGTCAAAGACTGAATCTCTTGAGTTACCAACAAACTCTTACTTGCTTGAACAAACCTTAAAGGACTGCAGGAATCATGGACGATTTGTGTATAGATTCTATTCTGAATTGCAGGCTTTAAAGTCTCAGGGAAGTCATATTAGAATTTCAAATCCTTCTGGCTTAAACATGTAAATAAATGTACTCTTTATCAGACCATATTGTCCCAAAGGTTAGAAAATTTCTATTAAAAAAAAAAAATCCTGTCTTAAAATGTTCCTGTTCCGTTACCTTATGCAGGCCAGTTAGTTTGTGTCAGCTTATACACCTAAATTCAGCCAATCATATATCAAAGGTTATCTGTCAATCAAATTTTTTCGGTCATAGGATTTTGATTCATATGTTGCAGCTAATATACGCAACGGCTGAAACAAAAAATAAGAATCATTTACTTTACTATTGAGTTATGTCCTATTGTTCATAGGGATGGACGTCTGTGTCTTCGGCAGGCGTAGAGCTAACATAACTGACAGCGTTGCGAGGCAAGGGCTCAAACATGTACGGCTGTAAGCCTTCTACACCAAATGAAGCTTCTGCCACCCTGGCTTCCTTTTCCACAACATATTTGTCCCCGCTGTCCTCCTCTAAATAAAAAATGTATGATGAAAGAGACTCATCTGCGACCTCCGACACAAAACTCTCCTCCTCCTGCATGTTTCCGCTGTCCATAGCAATCCTTGACAGTGTCGTGGCTAAGTGCTACTTGGTCCCAATGTAATTTCCCATTGGGAACCTACTAGCGTTAAATGCTAACTGGTTAGCAAGATGCTTCTGAGACATCGACCACAACCAAACATGCTTGCAAACCTTCTGGCACAACAATCCAGCCCCCTTGATAAAAAACCAATGACATTCACTTTATTCACTCGTGGAAAGTTGGGCACCACTCGGGAGAATTCGGAAATGCAACGGTTAGAACGGCCGTTGACCTACGACTTTAACAGTACACTAACTGAAGCACCCACGACCAGCTTGGAATATGCTGTTTAAAATATCAAAAATTTTGATGCTGCCCTCCAGAATATCAATCTGTAATTTGAACCCCAGTCAGCCTCGGCAGATGGCCGCTCACACTGAATCTTGTTCTGCTGGAGGTTTCTTCCTGTTAAAAGGGAGTTTTTCCTCTCCACTATCGCTACAAGTATGCTTAGTGTGAGGGATTGCATCCGAGTCAATGAGTCAATGCAATCAACTGGTTTTCTTTAGATAGAATACTTTGAATCAATTTGACTGTATGATCTGGTGAACTGTAAAGTGCCTTGAGATTACATGTGTTGTGAATTGGCGCTATATAAATAAACTGAATTGAAACTAAATTAATAGATACAAAGAAATGCAGTTCAACATCCTACACAATGTTTACATATCCCTTTATATTTACAGCAAGAATACTCCATGTGCTTCTCCAAATTGTCCTAAATGTAACTTAACTAAAGGTACTAGATATCACTGTCTACGGGAGTACAAGAACATGAGGGTATTCTGGCAGGCAGTATGTAGTGAAATCAGTTTGGTGATAGGACAGACAACCCCATTCAGCCCACTCATGTGTCTGCAGGGACTTATACCTTCAGACCCCCTGAAAGCTCATAGTGAGACAGTTCAGTTTCTCCTGTTGTTGGCTCGGAAGGCTATATTGACTAAACGGGTTGGTAGTGAAAGTCCCTTCTATTCAGATCTGGAAAGCTCTGATATATGAAGTTGTAACTTTAGAAAGATTGAGGTATTGTCTCAATGGTAAATTGCACTTATTCAAAAAATGAGAGAATATCTTATTGTGTCTGAAGATTGAAAGATCATGAACACAAAATGTATAAAATGTATATGTAACTATTTGACGAGATGCTGTATATAAGTTGTGTGTATGCCCATAGATATGGTTACTGTGTTACTTTCTATGCTGTGCCTGTTTTTTATTTTTTATTTATTGTTTGAAATAACAAAATGTCTAATATATATACAGATGCATCAAAAAAAAAAAAGTGGATCAGAACAGGGTAGCATACATGATCTCTTCGGAGTGAAAATAGGTAAGAATATAAATGATTAATTATTAGTCTATACAGGAGAAGTTATTGCAATATTACTAGCCCTTAAGTGGATTTAAGATAATCAGCCATTAAGACCAAAAGTATATTCAGATTCTAGATTGCCATTTATTAGTATTAAAATGGTTGTTTAGAAAGTATACTGGACATCTTGACAGAAATACAGTAAACATTATTTACAATTAATATGATTGGATTAACTGTTTCATTTGCATGGCTACCAGCTCATATTGGAATTAAAGGAAAAGAAATAGCAGACAAGGTGGCAAAAGAGACTTACTAGACACAGTTTGGTAGAGCGGATATAGAGATAAAGATCAGTATAATGGAATCTAAAAGTATAATAAAGAAGAAAATGAGAAAAAGATGGCTAAAACAAGGGGAAGAAGAAAGAAAGGCAGATGGTTTTATAAGATTCAACAAAGAGTGAGAGAAATTAGGAAGGCTGAAAGGTACAGGATAGAAGAAATGGTTATAACACATCTTAGATTTAGGCACACAGGATCTGTTCTTAATAGGAAAACAGGATAAAGATAAATGCAATTATTGTAGAGAAGATGAAACTATTAAACATATTTTGCCATACTGTCAGAAATATAGTTTTGAAAAGACTCAACTGCTAAGCAGTCTATCCAAAATGAAAGATTCTGTATTTTGGAATGATTACAGCAATTATCTGATAGTTCTAAAATTTTGATAGGTTTTCTTAAAATAACAATTTTTTTTCACAGAATTTTATTTTATTTGAATTTTTTTAATCGTTGCAGTCCACACTTCAAATCAGCGGTGGCGGTAATGCACTCCTAAGAATAATGGCCGCAGGAAGTGGGGGTGCTGGGGATGCTGCATTTCCCCCTGGTGGTTAGAGGGAGATTTTATAAAAATGTATTAAAAATACAATTTATACATATCTTATGAATATTTTGGGAAATGATTTAGACTTTTTCTATTTTACTATTACATTTGTTTGGATTTTATATTTAATTATTTTGAGGCACAATCAACAAAAGTTCAAAGAACTTATGTTGTCATGGCAATGTCATACAAGCTAGAGGTATCCCAGTCGTGGCCGCAGTGTTGTAAATTTACATAGTCTTATGACAGAATTGAGGAGGAAATATGGCACAGAAATGGATTTCGGAATTTTTTTTGGAAAATCACCACCAGTGGAGAAGAACACTGGTACCGCAACTAAAACAGCGGAGGGCAGCCGGAGTGAGGAGTCTGTCCGCCTGCCTCTAATGGCAGTTGCACCGGCAGGCCCAGCCCCAGCACCCGCAACCCAACCTAGCATGATAAATAACAAATACGTTCCATAGAAATAAGATTTTTTGGTAATTGTCACTCATTTGTTGAACTTTACTGATGATGAAAATGGCTTCTCTCATTTTTCCCAGTAGGAAAAAAATCAGTAGCTGACTAAATACTTTTTTTCACACACTGTCATATTCAAAATAGATCAACATTTTTTCTTTCACTTAATGAAGACCTTTGCTAGAGTGATCATCAAACCTCAACATAGCTGCTTTTTTTAAATGTCTGTTATTTGTTTGTTTAATACACTAAACTCAAGAGTGTCTGCATGGTTGAGTGGCTTGGATGTGCCAAGCAACACTACTTGACTTGGACTCAAATACATCAGAGTGGCTCTACACATCAGACCAAGGCATAAATTATAGAGCCATATTTATCACCAGAGGACTCAGAATGAAACCAAACAAAGAGTGTAAAAACTGCCCCTTTGCTCCAGCTTTTTGCAAGTCCTTGTAAGGGAAAATTTTTGGCATAATTTGGATCTTAGCATTGAAGGAAGACTTACTAAAAGGGACAGTGTGTCATTAATTTTCCTTTTTATTAGCAGGTATCAAGTATTTCCCTCATAAATACACATTCTGCAAAAGTTTAACAATAATTGCATCAAAACTAAAAGTGTTCCCATAGCTTAGAATGAGGACTCTAAGGCTCTGTTCAAAAACCTGGGCTGCATCCTCCAAGGACGCGGTCTACCTAGACTGGATCCTTCGAGGTCCTTGAAAATAAGGAGACCGAAAGAGTTTTGGCTGTGAATTCGAACAGGTCTACCCTTCGGCGGGTTTTGCCGCCGTAAGCTCAGTTGCTTAGCAACCGTGAAAGTTGACACACAAAGCAGGAAAAGAATGAAAACCAAAGTTTTCAAAACTTTTTTTTATTGTAAAGTGAACAAAGACTACATTAACAAGAATCCAGAGTGGAATAAAGGTTCAAACCGCCAGAAGCAGGAACAAATAAAATCAAATGTAATGATAGAAACCTTAGTCAGTTAAATAACATGCTGCTGTCATTCTGCACATCTCTGATGTTGCTGCTATTTTCAAATATCCATTACTGTAAAAATGTCCATAGCTGCATATTTGCTATTTATTCCCCAGTTTTATATTGTTAAAACACTTTACAGTATTTTATTGTTTATATTTTAACTCTTCCCTATTATGTTATTCTTAGACATTTTCCTAAGGTCCACATTTGTGTGACCATTTCAATAATCTTTCTGCTGCTGTAAATTTGCCCATTGTGAAACAATAAAGGGATTTTCTATTCTATTCTATAAAAGGGGTAGAAAGATATAAGTAAATCTAAACAATGTATGTATAAAAAAAAATATATCTCCAAAATCTCTAATATTCAACTACAAAAAATACTTAGTTAAGCATATTGTGCAAAACAGCAATAAAAAGATTAAAATCCTATCAGGTTTATAGTCCCCACACTGCAGATATATTAGAATCTGTCCTTAAATTACAGCCAAACCCATTTACACAGTAACAGATAAAAAACATTTAGATAAATCAAACATTACCGCCACATATTTGCCTCAATAACCATTAAAACAACTATTTTCATTAATCTCAGACGGAACTATTCACTGACTTGTATTATATTAAACTGAACGTCCAATTTTCACCACTGTTTGGCACCAAGTAACCTTTCCTCTGATCATGGCTTGCTTGGTCTCGCAATAAATCCTGGGATATCCAAGGATACCGAGGATACATCGGACCTGTCCTTCAAATCAGGCAAAAAGAAGGGCGCCGCGCTATGACGTAATCGGCCTTCGAATCTGGCCTTATAAGGAATGCGTTCTAGGTTTTCGAACAGAGCATAAGAATACAAAGGTGGAAGTGCACCCAATACAGGACGCTATGTTCCACAGCCATCCTTTGTTATGGTAACCAAAAGGAAACAAAGGTGTTAGCCCTAGATGCCTTACCTATAGCTGAAGACATGTGTTTTGGAGGAGGAGAAGAAATGGGCATCAACGTAACTAATAGCAGGTTGAGACAGTTGATGAAAAAGCAGGGCTTCTAAACGGAGGAAGTGGTTGCAACTGATGGACAGCTGAAGCCCCATTTAAGCTACCCTTTTGAAACCGTGTAGAGATCAGTCCGAGCACGCTAACAGAGATAACTGTTGAGAGTAAATGGCACACAAAACTAAACTGGACCATGCCAGACATGCTCTGGCACTGTTCTCAGGTAACAAAGAGCTCATGAGAAGACCGTATCATCTCCTTACAGTCAACCTCCATAATCATGAAATTTCAAACATAAAAATAAAAATACAAGCCTTCTACTGTTCCACACGATTTCCAGAGATGATTCTGCTTAGCAGTGTGATGAACTTCAACCTCTGTTGTTGTTCTCTGCATCAGTGAGTCCTGATTAGACTATCGTTTGTTGTATCCACTTCCCAAAAGCCGACTCTGTCAAGGAAATTCACCAAAGGCTGCCTTCTTCGCCTGACTCTCCGCAAACAATGAAATATCCCAATTATAACCCAACTTCTTGACTGCTACCGGCGCCGGCATGTTGATTTGCTTGTTTCCATCTAGAGAGTAGTAGTACTGTAGATTTCCACTAGGAGGTGAGGAACTGTGCAAGCATGGTGTGTAAAAGTTCATAAGGAAAGAAGCTCAGCACTGTTAATTGATCCAAGCTCGGTCAGAATCCGGCACGGATTGTTTTTTGGAGGGTAGTGTAAATGGGGCTTAAATGGGTCATAGAATGATTAAATAGGGTATTTGGTGCTGGTCCTTAAGGTCTCTGAATAGGGTGTGTAACATTGGTTGGGCTGAAAATGACATATTTGCTGTTCTATGAGCCCTAATGCAAGCCTGGTTAAAAGCCCTAGAATTAAACGACAGGTTTTCTTCCTTTTATGGTATGCTCATGAATATTTAGTTGGGGCTTGGCGGCCTAGTGGTTAGGGCATAGGGCTTTGAATCCTGAGATTGTGAGTTCGAACTCCCACAGACTGCTACTCTGGGTCCCTGAGCAAGACCCTTAACCCCGCACAATGGCAGCCCACTGCTCCCCAAGGGGATGGGTTAAATGCAGAGAAGTAATTTCCCTCTGTGATTATTAGAGTATATAAATAAATAAATAAAATTTAGATGATCTGTGCTCTGATTGGTTGGTTTACAACGAGCAAAGCTCCTGAGCAAAGACGCATCATAGCAACAACATTGAAACATCAAACTGTTAAAATGGTAGGGTGACCAGACGTCCGTCCGACACAGGTGGCCCCTGTGTTTCCCCCCGAAGCAAGCTAAGGCAGGCGGGCGGAAGCATACCGTCACCGCGTCGGGTTCAGTCGCCCCTTTCCCAGCTGGCTCTGTTCAAATGCCTGGTCCGGTCCTCCTTTTCAGAAACCCATATCTGGTCACCATAGATATGCTAGCTTTGCTATCAGACAAAATAATACTTAAAACTTGCGATTGTGATGCCTTACGGTTGCAACAGCCCCTCGTTTCACTAAAAGAAGATCAGCAAATCCTGCTTTGAACTGTCCAAGATTTTGAATGCTGTCTTCAGTAAAATGCTTAGAGCAAATGAACAGCTGAGCATCAAACTTTACAGAGATCTTCTGATAGGCAAAAATAATCCATGCCTGTTGAGTCTTCGGATCCTTGGGAAGACTGTGAAAATGTCCCCTTTCTCCAAGCAGCCTGGAATACTGCATTTACGCCCGTGGCCCTGGCTCATTTTCAATAGAGAAACTGCCTGCTTTGTAATTCTTGTAGTAGAAAAAACCCAACTGTAGGCTAAACAGCTAAACTGGTGTCTTACATCTACCTTCATTCATGTTCTTGGGCCAGTGAATCAGTGGACTGGTCTGTATGTCAATTTCGGGCCGCGACAAAAATACAGGACAGAACAAAGGCAACATCCCCAAGTTGAGGTCAATTCGGTGCTTCGTTTGAATTCACCCGTTTTATGGAAGTTTAGAATTGTGAGATTTCCAGACAGGAGGTGTCTATGGGGTTTGAACTTCTCTGTAAGTCCATTTCACCCACTGAACTATCGTTATTCATCTATGACAATGTAAACCTGGTTTTGCATTCTATAACAATGTTGTCGGAACACAGTCACATTTATGACATTCCATGGCCTCTGTAGTATAGGAAAGTTTTAATGAGTTTAGCATTAAGGAACCAGAGCATGTTTCTTGGTTCTTTGTTAATCATTTAGCACACCGCTAGATGAGAGTCAGTCTTAAAAACCTATGTTTTAAATAGCAATCAGCTTTTTATGAAGATAAGTTTGCTGCATTTCACAATTATAATACTAAAGGAATTGGCAATCACACAGATGAAGTTTTTATCATGGTTTATTATGGTTAATACATCTCTTACTCATGCCATCCAGCAACATGTGTGTCATCCTCTCTAAGGCTTTATTGGCTATTTCATTGAGGTGTGATCACTTTAGGTAATGTACTGGACTATATAAACATCAGTCTGTTGCTGGTGTATTTGAGAAAACTGCAGCAGTGCAGTCTGCTTGTTTAGTCACCTTTGGAGCTCAAATGAGATTTTACATCCGCCCGAATAAGGCAGATTAACTAATGTAATAAAGTCCAGTCTGTTCAAAGAGAACCAAACAGCTTTGGAGTTAAAGCTCTCTGAAAAAAAAAGGGGGAATGGATTCACATTTGCTCAAAGATAAAAATCTTGATGATGTCGATGACTCTTGGGAAACATTTTGTGCCCCAATGAGACAAAAGTGGAATTTTTTGGAATGCTTGTGCCATGTTACATCTAACAAACTAGCGCAACATTTCAGAAACAGACCAACATACCTAAAGTCAAACATGGCAGGGGTAGTGGGTTGCTATTTCTCAGTCAGGATGACTTCAAGGTAATTCGAAGATTCGTAATTTCTGCACTCCACCATGACATCAAGATGATCCTGAATGTTTGCTCATCAGTTTTTGAGATCAAGCTTAAACCAGTTTATTTTTTAAAAGTCTTCCACAAGCCTGAATTATATTGAATTTGCAAAATAGCAGTGCTAAAATTCCACAACATTTATATTAAAGGTTGTCAATTTTCATAAATGATTGAGAGCAGCTGTTGCCCCAAAGCCCTCAGCTACAGGCTAATAGCACAGACTTCCCATCTTATAAAGGCCCTTAGAGATTGATACTCAACCATCCATGCTATCTGGTTGGAAACATTGCTGATTGCCTACTGACCTGCCATTGGAGTTGATGGTACCACCATCTTCTGACTGAACCTAAGCTCTGACCCACCTGGAAAAGCCTGAAAGCAAATAGAGGCTATGGTTCTTTGATTTATCCAGTGCTTTTTGTTACTATCCAACCAGGAATTCTCAGGGAAAGCTGCTGGAGGGTGTCTATTCTATTCTATTCTATTCTATTCTATTCTATTCTATTTTATTGTATTAGTTAGAAAGTTTAGTTGTTCCTATATGACCAGGTTTAAATTTACACTATATACCCTCCATAAATAAAGTTACCATTTGAGCGCAGCTTTTTCTATTTACTCAGGTTATCCAAGATAGGATTAGTTTGGTAATTTAAAATATCTAAGTGTGTCAAAAAGAACTAACAGAAGTAATTGTTAAAAACAGCTATATACACCAATGCCATATTTACCTTTTATTAACTGAAATAAATCCAGTAAATCATAAAGAGTATAAATAAAGGAGGGGAGTCATAATGGGGAAAAAACAAAATCCTCTGTAGTTCTTTATACAAAGCATGTAACACCAGGGTGCTACAATTACCAAAATTTGGACATCAATTTACTGGAAACAGCAAAATATATATATATATATATATATATATATATATATATATATATATATATATATATATATATATATATATATATATATATATATATATATATATATATATATATATATATATATATATATATATATATATGTATGTATATATATATATATATATATATATATATATATATAATTTCAAATAAGCTTAATGATGAAATATGGATTCTAAGCTCCATTTGGCTAAGAAGGAAAAGACTAGGTGTTTGTTATAAAGTGCCAAAAAAAACATAAATGTTGATATGGTTTTATATGGCTCTGCAAATTATCTCATGATTACAGCAGCAAAGGAGAAGATTCAATCACCTCCACTATTTCCTTTGTGCCTAAAGAATATATAGAGGTAAGACATTTGTTGACCTAAGAGTTAGTGTTGATGCACAATAATTTGAAGGATTCTATAAACATTATTACCCAGACCCGTAAGAAGCTTAAAAAGCAGAATCTGAATGTCTTTTAAGATCATTAGTTCATTATAATCAATCTTGTAATGAAAAGGAAGTCAGTGGAGTGAGGCCAGCATGTGGACAAAGAAACAGCTTACTGACAATACCAGTATCCCCATGTGATGCTTGAAGCCACGTTGTCCCCAAAGACTCTATGATGAAGTCTGGTTGTTTTCATTAAGTCCCTTAATTTCCCAAAAAGTAAAGCAAGTTCTAAACATTTCTGGGATAATCAATCAACTTTGCAAAAGAATGACTTCTGCAAAACGGCGTTACAGCCAATAGAGATAAACTGTTAACTGATTTTCCTTAGGTAGAGTCCTCTGTCTGCAGCGAAGTTTAAAAATGTATTCATCTGAGAAATAGGGATCGTTTTAGTGAGTGAGGAAAAAACGTGTACTGCCAAAACAGTAAACTCCTCCTCATGTTTGTAAACAGTTTGGTCAAGTTATCCAAAGTTTTTTTTGACAAGTCTGCAAAGCAGAAGCAAAACCTCACCTCAAATTACAGAGATAAACTCTTATAACCTCCAAAAAGCAAGTGGTTGCATTGTGGTTGATGTATTTATGCTTCCTCCAATAATAACATAACCTCCGAACATCATCGCCCTGACTTGACCAAATAATAGTTGGACAGACAGGATCTGAACAGGTTTTTATGGGTACAACGGACAAATGCAGGTTTTCTAATTGAAAGCGTTTTGTTTGCCAAAGAGCATTATTAAAATACAGAATTTTACAGAAATCATGACAGGGAAACACATTTACCAGGGCAAGTTTAAATGTAGATTAGAGCAGGTGAAAGCTCTTAAACTACTTTCAATATTAGGTAAGTACATTCAGGCATAAAACAAAAGGCAAAGTTCAGATATCTTTTTTATTCAAATTAAACCTGGCTGGGACCCAATTATTTACAAAATAATTCATTTAGTGGATTTCATGAATTCATGTGACTTAAATCAAATATGATATTATATCTTTTATATGAACTAAAAACTAACAGCAGAAGTAGTTTGAGATAATATCAATGAGTTTAGAAAAGCAATTCCAAGACTTTACTCCTTTTTTACTTTTAGGTTAAGAATATAAATGTTAAGCCTAAACCGTATTCTTAGTCTTTAACTCTCTGAGTACAAGTTCACCTGTGGAGCCTTATATCTGTCACTTTATGCTCCTTCAGCTGACAGCTTCTCTTTGTCCACCTCCCTCTCTCTTAAGGATTCATTAGTCCCTATAGACTCCAACAGCCCAAACATATTGCACCATTCAGCTGGTACTTATGTGTCATCTGTTATCTATTGCGCTGGTGTTTCTGGTGAGCATATGAATGATAATCAGGCTTTTGTGTGTCCGTGGAGGTGCAGCAGGATCTGCAGCCTGTGATGTTGCCTCAGGGGGAGATTAGGAGGGGCAAGCCGGCCCTCTGTGTCACGTCGCCAGTCACAGCGCCCATCCACGGCTGGGCCCAAACCCCTGTGGGACCTTAAATCCTGTTACACTGTCAGCTAAAACCATCATTTGTATTAAAGATGTGTGGGTGTTTAAGTGTGTGTACATATTAAGCAAGGGGGTATAGTGTCTTAAACTATGAATTATTCATATCAAAAAGAAAAGGAGATATTGACTACATCTCCATAAACAGACTGCTCTCTTTATGTCATCAGGCACGAGATCTTTGGGTATAATTGCGTAAAAAAGCTCCCTGAAAATGTTTCCACCAACGGCACAGCAGGCAATGGTCAGTGTTATCATCAGGGTCGAATTTGAGTGATGGCAATTGTTCCATCCTAATATCTTATAAATAATTTACAATAGCAGGGGCATTGCTTCCCCGGGAATCAAACAGTTATGTTAAAACACTTTTCCACCTGTTTGTTCACTACAAAAAGGAACATTGGAGAACGTTAAATATTGGCAACTGAAATAAACCTTTTGTTGGGTGTTTTGAGAATAGTATGAATGATATTTTTTTATAGTGTCCAACATGAATAAGCATCAGTAAAGGTCTACTGAAACTGTGGTTTATAGGTCTTTCGGTCTTGGAAGAAGAATTTAACCTATCAAATTTAACCTTTATTTTGGTTAAAAAAAAAAAAAAAAATCTTTCTCCAAACATTTTAGTTGGAATTAAACTGACAACGCAGGGTCAGTTAATCTTTATTCATTTGTTATGTACAGCAGGGAATAATAAGCGTCTTATGTTTGTATGAGTTCCATTATTAGCAAAAATTTTATCTCAGTAAAAGTTCTGAAGCAAGTTGGAGCAAGAAATAAAGTTAGTGTCCATTTTAAGTTTGACAGCCTTACTGATCCTTAAATTTGTATAGAAAATTTTTGTTCTCCATTCTTTACATTTTACATCTATGTTGTTGATATGCATGTTCTACAGCTTGAAAGAACAGAATTTATGTTTATTTCTCTTTTTAAAATGTTCTATTTATTTTGCATTTTTCAGGTCCTTTTGTATTTATTTAACATGGGATGAAACCAGATGAAACGAGTTGCTGCACAAATGTGTTGATTAATCTACCTCTAAATAATGACAGCTATTAGTTTATAAATGTGTTTTCATGGCTCCGACTTATTATATGTAGTGTGTGACCTGAGTTGTAACATTTCTAACTTAACTTAAAACAGCAAAAAGTTTTGTTTTAAAGCTCCATATGAATTGATTCAACTCCAACAGTTTGTTTTTCAGTGCACACAGAGCTGTGCTGAGTTATCCTGGCTTGCTGCCTTGTCACTAGAAAAAATAAAGGCAGTTATGGGTGTGATGGTGAATCATAAGTGGATCTAGATGTATCTTTCTTTAGCTTCCAGTTTGAACAGAAGCACAACAGAGTGGTTATAATGTGAGAGCGCTATTTCCCGCGATTATTTATCTCAGTAACAAGTGATCATGGGGAGAATGGGATTCTTTGCACTTCTGGCCCGCGCCTCCAGAGGGAGGTCAAAACTATTTGTCAGTCTCCAGTTGGGATTGCAAATTAGGGATGAGCCTCCCCTGCGTGACGGCCCTATGAAACCTCTATTCCTATCCACGGGATGACTGCTGTACATAATTTGAAAATTAGGGCCTCTGATAACATCTTTATGTCGAGCAATAGGCACTGAGCTGCCCCCGCACATATACCTGCCACAGAAAAAAAGATTGAATGTGTTTGGTCTGTTTTGTGTCTGAGCATCCCCACCTGCACTCAGCCCGAGCTCTTTGTAATTATATTAAAGCTTTTAACGTCTGATTATATACTGTGATACATCATTAACCTGTTATCTGCATTAAAATTGGAACAAAAGCAGGCGAGTTTTTAAACATCAGAGACTGAATTTCTAATGGAAACAAAAACCACAGACTAATTGAAAAATAAAATGAAAATGAAGCAGCCTAATAGGTGCGACAGCTTTTTGTCTTGCTGATTGGATCTCGTTAAAAGGGTTATGCATGGCACAACTTAATTGCAGGTGTCAGTTTAGCTATTTGTTGAAGAATAAAGGTGTAAATGTAGGGAATTAAGCCCTTTTCATATGAGCCAAAATCATGCAGCATCGCACTGAAGTGTGGATTTCTTCTATATAGAAAAGCACGCATGATGATATCTATTTACAATGTTTATGATTCATAGATTGTTTGTCTCTATCAGAAATAGGTAGAAGCTCTCATTGCACTATTTACTCACACGTTACGAGTAAGCTCCCTTTGAAGTTGTTGTTCAAAAAGACCTTAAAGTGAAAGAAAATGTTTTCCTATTAGTTAATTCAATCGGAGCGCAAGGCGGGGGTTTGACGCGCAGCGCGCAGGGCTCCTCTATGACAGAGTCGCCTTTGTTGCATCTATCCGCCGCTGTCACACACTTTAATTCGACTCTCTTTCTCTCTCATTGAAAGCCCTCCACAATGACATTCAATGAGGGCCGCGGAGTGAAAACCTGGTTATTTTTACATATTCTTTCCCCCTCCGACTCGGCAGGGGCCCGAGCAAAGGAATTAATCACTGCTCTTTAACAGCGCTGCCTCCAGGCAATGACTTGTCCCTTTTTTTGTGCACAGAAATGACACATTAACCCTAAAATGGATAAGCATAAACTTTACATTCAGCTGTTGCGTTCATGTTTACGTCAGTGATGCAGGGACTAAAGTACAGAAGATCGGCCAGGGATTGTACAAAAAAAAAAAAAAAAAAAAAACAGACCCTAAAAATATATGTTAGATATGATATATGAACTAATACATTGATGAGCTTGTAAATTTGGTGTTAAATATTGTAAAATTCAAAATCAGCGGCTAATTTATTTAGGTAGGCTAATAACCTATAAATATATTTCAGGTAGAATATAGACCTGAGGATTTTCTTTCATTCATCACTTCTGGAGTCTAAACTAGGAAATGTAAAAGTGCAACTGTTCAAACTACCTGTTTATGTGCCTGCAGGAGCCTCTGACAGAGGAGCACATGAACATCTCAGAGGGCATTTTCTTCAGGTGGTATGCAGCACAAGGGAGAGATATTTTATTGTTTCACAACTCGCAAGTTGTGAAACAATAAAAGCAGCAAGGTCCTTTGAGATGAAGTTATGAACTAATTATTAAACATAGATAAACTTGTGTTGGGAATATTCAATTAACCCAGTTTTTCAATAAAGGGTAGATTTCTCTCTCTAGCACCACCTGCTGCTTGAAATAAGGACTACAATCTCAGCCACTTCAGAGGTATGATGGGTTAAAAAGGTCAACCAGATAATTTCATAAACATATTTTGAGGAAAAAGTTGCTGCAATAATCCAGAATTATAGTGAATATTCTGTAGAAGTATATACATATAGTTAAAAGCTGCCGCGAGATTTTTTGAGAGGGTTTTAGTGCTGAAATAAATGCATTTTATAACAGAGGTGTTTTTAGGAGAAACTCGCTTTTTGGAGCCCATATTGTCCATGTTTGATCTCTTTTTAATTTTAAGTTAAAAAAAAGTATTTATTTTACACACAACTATGTAATCAGTTAAATTCGTTTTTGTTTTAGGGACATTCGCAGAAGTATTTTGTTAATACATGTATCGCTTTTAACCTGTCAGGATCCTCTGCGTTTCTAAAACAAACTTTAACCAATTTAACATCAAAACCGTCTCCGGGTTAATATTTTTGAATAGACACAGAAAAGGATAGAACACAATAGATGTCATATAAAACTTTTTAACATTTATTCTGGCAAGATGTGCGGGGTTCTGACTGTCTCTGCTGTTTTTAAGTTAAGAAACTTTTGAGAAAGTTTGACTTTAATTGATCTGATTAAACCCTAACAAGGATGCAAACTTTTATTCTTCATCCAGCTGTCTAAGGCCGTTTTGTCGACACGTCTAGCTCAATTCTCAGTAACTCACCCTGCTTAACATCTCATACAAAACTTAACTCACTTTCTAAATGAGGGAGAAATGCTTTCCCTGGAAAATCTAAGCTCTCCACCATGATAAAAATGAGAGTGATGATAAAAGGGAGAATGGGTAGAGCCGCCTCTCTCGGCGTGGGTGGGGTTGACAAGAATAGACTACATTATGCAGTTCATTTAGTTAACAAGTGAAATAATGGGGAAGCGTGCAGTGGGAATGCCTAGAGAAAGGCACAAAACCCTATTGAGAGCTCTCGGTCGCTTGCAGCGTAACCGTCACATGGCCGAAGCCAGTCTATCTGCAGCTATTTAAAGCGAGGCCGTGCGCCTTCAGCACCACTTCGCTGTCCACCGTCTTACTGAGAGCACCCTGACGCATCGAGGCTCAGAATACAGCCAACGAGCAACAAGTTCTGCAAACATGCCGAGGTCTTTTCTCGTGGATTCGTTGATTTTGAGGGAGGCCAACGACAAGGGGAGCGAGAGTAACCCACCTCTGTTCCCATACGCTGTGCACTCGCCGCACCATCCGCTGCCGGGCTCCTGTCACTCAAGGAAAGCCGGACTGCTGTGCTTCTGCCCGCTGTGCATGGCAGCATCCCAGCTTCATCCATCTCCTCCGACACTACCGCTCCTCAAAGCTTCATTTCCTCCCTTTGGCTCGCAGTACTGCCACTCCGCTCTATCCAGGCAACACTCCACATCCAACAGCGTGAACCTCAGCCACGCTCCGGGGATATACCAGGCTGCGTACACAGTTCCAGACCCAAGGCAGTTCCACTGCATCTCCATTGGTGAGTAGAGGCTCATTTCACAGTATTTACCCCACTTTTTTGTTTTTATTTCTACAACTAAGCGGGTTTTAACTGCTTCACTTTTTTATTTTCAACAGAAAACAACAATGGAAAACTTCAGAGTAGCAAGCGCATGCGCACCGCCTTCACCAGCACGCAACTTTTGGAGCTGGAGCGAGAGTTCACCTCAAACATGTACCTGTCGAGACTGAGGCGCATCGAAATCGCCACTTACCTGAACTTGTCAGAGAAGCAGGTGAAAATCTGGTTCCAGAACCGCAGAGTGAAGCACAAAAAGGAGGGAAAGAGCGGGGGTCAGAGGACTGGATCACACAACTGCAAATGCTCGTCCCTGTCCGCGGTCCGTTGCTCGGAAGAGGAGGACGACGACATACCTGCATCTCCATCCTCGTCAGAAAAAGAGGATGTGGATCTGTCCGTCTCCCCATAGAACTGCTACCATACATAATTCTTGATTTTGATGAGATTTGATTGCTGCCAAAAAGAGGGGATGAAAAGAAAGAAGACTGTGCGCACTGTGTTCGGTCGTTTGTATATAAAGAAATATTTAATCAGAGAACTGCTCTGAATTATTGTATAGCTGTATACATGTTGTACGGATTGTATGTAGTTTTTTTCTGAAAACAACCCATTGTTGCTGCCAATCTGAAGAGCACGGTGGGCATTTTTTGCAAAGACAAGTCCCCAATCCATAGCAACATTGTTATTAGTACTTTTGCGGGGGGCACTGCTGAATTTGTGGATGGAACTGTCACTTAAAAAAATATCCACCGCTGTCGCATAACTGGGACCACTCTGATATTATACCTCCAGTGTAACTCAAAAATATTTATTTATTTAAAAATGTTGATACTTAAATAAAAATTATTTCTGAGCCGTAAAGACTTTGTTGTCGTGTGAGATTCATATTGGGAGCTTTGCGCACCGATGATTGCGCACAGACGCGCAACTTGACTCAGGTTGTTTAAATTCAACACAGAAAATACCGTTAGAGAAACAATTTTAGATTGTTATTTATTTATTTTTTTTATCATATTCTTAGTCTCGTCTCATTTCACATATTCAAAACTCACTGATTTCATGTAGGGGAAGCGCGCAGTTATGATTTGTGTTTAACTGTAACTATTTTTGAAGAACATGTTTCAACGTCCAGCAAAATATCGTTTCAGTATTCCCTATTTTAAGCTCAGATGTGTTAAAGCCTACATTATATTAAATTCCCAAGGAATAATTTAAATGCGTCAAAGACAATGTATCTTTATATACACAGACTGCGCTTTATTTAAGGGGCAAAAAACACCACAAAATATTTTATAGGCTTAACTGAACTGATATATTTAATTCATAATAGCTTTTATCTTGCTTAAGAGACAAAGGGTATTATGAGGGTGCTTTTATACACTTTCCCTGGGGAACGCAAGCCCTCATATCACCGCTTCTTTCAGCTTTCCTGCCAGCTGAAATGTTTGGAGTCGTGTGAGCGAGTTAATAATCGCGGCGGTGGTACAATGGCGCATCAAGAGACAGCGTATCTTCAAGATATCGATCTAACATGAAAATAAATGAGGAGTGAGAGCAGTTTGGTGTCCATGACCCACATTGTTCCCATTGTCAGTGAAGTTTTTTTTAATGGACTGTGGGGCCTTTTTAAGCGCCAAAGCAAACATCCTCTCCTTGAATAATATTATTTTTATACAAACAAAACACACACAAGTTATAAATGTGCCTGTTATTACATTTCTTGTATAAAATTGAGACCTTAAATCAAAAAAAGAATTTGGTGCGCCAGCTTTTCCAATACGCATCATCATTTGGCCTTGAAATAATCCTAG
This sequence comes from Cyprinodon tularosa, assembly GCF_016077235.1. Lineage (NCBI taxonomy): Eukaryota > Metazoa > Chordata > Actinopteri > Cyprinodontiformes > Cyprinodontidae > Cyprinodon > Cyprinodon tularosa. Next base: position 752,191 of record NW_024037794.1, read on the forward strand.
CAAAAAATGTTAGAGGAAAAATATCTATAAGTTTATTTTTTAGGTTAAATGTGGTAAATAATATTTAATGTTCATAAAATCTAAATAAAACAAACAAAAAAAAGTGTTTAGTGTTACGTTTTAGTTTTATTTGACTGTTTTACGCACCGTAAAAGCAGTCTCTGATTCAGGATTCAGCTGGAAAAAAGTTGTTGTTTTTCCCTAAATTGTTTTTAAAGGATATGTGCTTCAATATAAACCTGCATCTAACTTTTCCTAAAGAGAAGAAAATCAATCTAATTGCGTACAAAGCATGATCTCTTTTCATGTGCCTGTTGCGGATTTTGGAGTTTCGCCAGCAAACTCTCCTTTAATAGTTCACTTAAACATTTTAACAAAACTCTAATATTTGCATTTGTTAAGATATGGGATTAGACTATTTTGTTAATTGCACCATAGAGTCCCCATTTTGCTCACAACGTGCTCTGCAAAGCGCCCTTTATCCATTCAATAGCCCGGGGGTATGCGCCCTGGGGGAGCTTATACGCTCGCTGTTCCCAAATGCTCAATTTATTTATTCTTAATTTTGTGCCGATCAATTCATTGAAGCAAAAAGGACTACGGTGTCTTTTTAAAAAGAAGAAAAGGGGAATTGTGGACGTAACCTTGACAGAGAGGAGGAGAGGGCTCCCCTGACGCTGGAGAGCCGCTTGAGTCAACAGGCGCCCATCTAGCAGACTCGCCCTTGTCTTTATTCCGGCTAATTTTTTATTTACGGCTTTTCTTTGACATGTCTCTTATCTATCAGATTAAAAGAACAGCTTGTAACAAATCAGTCTGCACGATTTACAACAGCATTAAAAGGGGACAAAGGGAGCAGGCAGTCAGTACCTGAGAGTCTGGTAGACGGCGCGGCGCTGCAGCTGATTCGATGGTTTGAAAAATACGCACGAAACAAAATACTTGAATCCTGAAAAAGAGCCTTTGTACGTTTCTTTAGAAATCAAGCAATTCTGCATGACAAAGGACAATTAATAAGCCGTCTTTTCACGACCAGCAGCTGGTTTCCCCGTCAAGGAAAGTTGGAAAAAATTCAGACTGAATGCGCGCAAAAGCCCTTTGCGCGCAGACAGCAACCCAAGGTGACCCATTTGGCACAGTTAAAATAACCAAGCCGAGGTAAAAGCGGGGGAACTGTCAAAAACATTTAAGCTGAAATATCTTGAAATTGCAAATCCCTTTATGTGGAGGGACGCTGCCGATGTGGGTTAGTGGTACAAAGGAGGTGGTTAAGTTGGAGAGGCTTTGGAAACGGACACGTGGCTTCTCAAAGAGGGCTCTTTTTTGGACCCGCGTGGCTTGCTCTGGCACTACACATTCAAACTGGTTTAAACTTATTTTGCACCAGAAAAAGAAGTTAAACTTAGCAAACAAATAGAGAAACTTTAAACCAATGTTTATTCAACTTAGAAAAGTTATTTTGTTTTTTAAAAAAAACCCACAACAACGTTTGTTTACAAGTTTCAGGAGCAAGCATCCAACTTTACATGGAATCCAAACAACTACACAAAACTATATTGTTTTTAAAGTGGGGACACATTTTATTCCAGGAATTTTTGAACAGATGATTATTTGATTAAGTGCAGCTTTATTTCGTTTTTGTTTGTTTATGTTTTTGCAGCTGGTTGTTGTTTTTACTTTTGCGTAAAGCTGTAAGCTGCCATCAAATCTGTCAGATGGAATGATTTTAGACTATAAACCGTAGATGAAGCAGGATTCGTGTGGCTTAAAAATGACTGTTTTAATTTGGCACTGACATCAATAATGCAGCCAGATAATTTGAACAGGCAGCCTCGAGTTTCATCTACATGTAACCAACTCGACCTTCATAAGTGGATTAAAAAAATTTGTATTATGGAATGTTTTTGTTGGACAAACGAAGCTGGATCCTGTCTTTCTAAGGGGCTGCTGATGCCGACAAAGTATTGAAATGGTGGCAGGGACAGGAAACAGTTCGCCGCTGCCTTGAACTGCGGCTGTTTTTCTGCTGCAACATTTGAACCCACTCAGCTGTACATAATCTGTTTAACAGCTAATCAGTACTTTAAGATGAAGGACCGGCACGCAGCTCAGCTTTCCATCGGTCCCCCCGGCTCTAATTGAATATTCAAGGCGCGCACCGTGCACCCTGCTTGCCTTTTTCAGTGTGTTGAGAAAACGCCCTTTTTAATTCTCGGCCCATACACAAGCGGTGTCAAAGGTCCAGAAATAATGAACTGCGCAGACATGGAAGAGACATTTGGAAGACTTGCCTCTATGTGATGTGAAGGAAGGTCCTGTGGGATATATGCAGATATCTGATTATCCAGTTGGTTTTATTTATTGAAGTAGAGTCATTGTTTAGTAGGCTATAGGATTATTCTGAGCATTGCATACACTTCCCCAGAAAATGTCAATCAAAATGCAATTTTACGCGTAATCTTGCAAATATTGCAAACTGGGTTGTTTGCTTACTATTTGATAAACAAGTTAAGAAAATCAGAAGCAAAATATAATTTTAGCGTTTAATTTTCTTAATTAAGTCTATGATATCCTAATTATTATTATTTATGTATTTATTTTTGCTTTGAGTAACTGAACATGGAAAAAATAATCTGTCCAAAGTCTAAACTCTCCTATGATTGCTAATATTTATTGTGGATTTAGGTTATAGTAAAGGCTTGCAAAGTTTGAGGATAAAATTAAATAAAAATAGAGGGCAATGCTTGTGTGGCTTCATCCAAGAGCGCACAACCCCCAGTACGCGCACGCACACACGTACCACAAACCAACACAGGCCTGTCACACAAGAGGCGGAGTCCCTGTCAGCACAAATACTCAGGACACCTGCTATTTCACTACCGTGGTGTTTGTGTTCCAGTTTTCAGACCCACGAAGTGCATGAGAACAAGATTCCCCGCTGTTAGCAGCAGATTTATCTTTTTTTTTTCTCCAGCAGTAGCGAGTAGGCCTACAATGTGGCGCAGGAGCGGCACCTGCTGGCAAATACTGGGTCCTTTTTGAGCAGTCTGGAAAACAGGCATAATGTTTTGAGTTGAAGATGCAGATTACGAGGGAGTTTGTTGAACAAAAGATCAGTTATCCTGACAAATAACATTTTTCATTTGGGGCCACTTTGAGCAACTTTTGCCTTTTGACATGATGCTCCTCATGTTTATCATCAAAACCTTTGTTTTTGAAAGATGTTTTCTCACATGTCAGTTGTACATAAGGCCACTTTCTCTGGCTTAAGATAACCCAACGCGTGAATGTTCCTAGGATGCTTCTTTTCTCTGTATCACATGTATGAGGGCAGAAGTCACCTTGTTGTTACATGCAGTCCCTTTTCCAGATGTTCTGAAAACCAATTAACTGTTTTCTGCAGACAAATCCTGGTTCTTCTTCCAGAAAGGCAGTCTGTACTCGTTGTTCTTGAAAAGAAATGGTTTTCCCATCTTGGCACTGAGCCAGTCTGCAGGAGCGTCTGCCTCACAGGAAGAGCGGAAATACTCTTACCTGGCTGTTGCCATTCCTGAACAAGTTTTGCATGGGCGGCAGTCTGATCTCTTGACCAGTTCTTCTTTATTCTTCCTTAGAAAGCACTGTTGATGCAGTGGTAAAATGGCTTAAAAATTGTAAAAGATCAAAAACATATTTGCTGCTTAAAGCAAAATTTCGGCGTTTCTGCCTCATCAAAATAACCAAATCATATCAGACTTCTATCCTTGTTAATACTCTCCTTTTAGCTAACCGAAAATGCCAGAAGGTAATTAAGAAGCAGCACAGAAACACAGAGTGAGGGATATTTTTCTGATTAATTTACTGTCTAAATTATTCTGATTCCTCTTAATGATGACTTTGAATCCATGCATGACTTTTGACCATGAGTATTAGAAGAGTAACATTTTGTTTTTACTGTTCGGTTGCTGGACAGCAAAGGATGGCTCCTGAGAACATACAGGTACACCATATGGAGCAACGTCTGGAATCACAGAATTAGGGTCCCATCAATCCTGAGGGCTCCTACTGTAATTAGTCCTTAATCGGTAGCACCAAAGACTTACAACTTTTCCAGTAGAGGTCTTTGACCATGAAAGACGGATAGGGTATATGAGTTTAAAGTTGTAAACAAATGTTTTACACAGAGAAAGAGCAAGAAGTTAGCAGCCTAGAAAATCAATAATGGTAGTTATTACCAAACAGCAATTACGGATTCTTACATCTTCAATGGATTCAGGTAAAATACTTATTTTTCAGAGGGTGAAAATAGGCCTATAGAGCTTTAAACTAGTATTTTCCAATAGCAACAGTATAATCACATTTTCCATAGTAACATTCACACACCTCAAATAATTTTTTCCTTAGATACTTGTTTAGCTGATCTACAATAAAGTATTAAACCAAAAACTGACGATGGAATAGAGTGGCATTCTTATTTAAATTTGGAATAACCTGAAATAAACTCATATGAATAAACAAGTAGCAGCAGAAAAAAAGTCAGACTTTTTAACTGCTCAGTGACGCAGTGGGTAGCACTGCTGTCTTGTGGCAAGAAGGTTTTGGGTTAAATCCCCAGCCTGGGGTCTTTCTGCATTGAGTTTGCATGTTCTCCCTGTGCCTGTGTAGGTTCCCTCTGGGTACCCCAGCTTCCTGAACAGTCCAAAACCGTGACTGATACGTTAATTTGCTTCTCTAAATTGTCCTTAGGTGTGAATGTGTGCATGAATGGTTGTTTGTCCTGTTGTCTGTGTTTCCCTGTGATAGAAAAGAAGTGGATGGATGTTTAACTCTGCTGCCACTATGAAAAAGTTTTATCAGATATTCAACCAACACTATTGATAATTTATTTCTATGATTTTTTTTGGTGGTGTGAAATGTGACACTGATTGTAATCCAAAGTTAGGTACTAATTACTTATGTACCCAATAAAAAATGAAGTATAATTTTGCTGTAGAAATGAGTAAGAGGGATCCCTTGATAATTATATATCACCAAAATAAAAAATAAACATACAATTTACAACATTTTCCTTAAATACAGAGAGAATGAAACGTCTACACATATTCATACTGAATATATTATTTCAAAATTTTTATGCAGCATTTCCCCAGCAGTGGACCTAAGAGGTTTCTTTTTCCACTAATACATCCTCGTTATAGTGCATGGTAGAAAGACAAACTTAGCTCCTAATCCAGCCTTTTTATCAATATTTGAGAAGTTATCTATTTTATTCAATGCTCTGAATGCAACTGGGCAAGTTGGGGAGAGAAGCTATTTTCCTGTTGCCATTTCCTGATATATAAAGATCAACATGTCCAACACTGGAGTGACGTGTTTCCTGTTTTTCCAATTTTGTAAAGTGTTAAGGACAAAAATACACAGACTGGAGGAGCTTTTATCAAGAGGTTGTCACAGAGTGCTAAAGAAAAAACAAACCATAAAATATACTGTCTAAATGCAGTTGTTTTCCATTTATATTCTATTTTACTCCATCCATTGTGCTTGAGATAAATAAAAAGTCAAGGTTTAGAGATGAGACAAAAGTTCCCAAACTGTCTGATATATGACATACATAAATGTTTTTGTATCTAGTACAAAATGGCATCTACATCTCTAGTAGTGGCGCTGCTGATTATAAATATAACAAAAAAGTCATAAAAGCTGAAAGAAATGAAATAATTAAGAATAAAATCAAATGGAAATCTAAATATACTTATTTAATAACAATGCTTTGATTTTTTTTTTCTGACAATCTGCAACGAAATCCGAAATAATATTTACATTACTGTGTTGGGCATCATCAGTCATTAGCCTTAGAAATTGTAAAACACAAAACATTTTCATATGAATTCATAAAGGGAATTCAGTCCTCCTCAGTCCCATCAAGCATACAGAGATTATAAAAGCTGAAACACAAAACATTGAATGCGAAGATCAGAGTTACACTCATCATCCGGCTCATCAAAAGTGTGGTATAAAAAAATAAAAAATAAAAAAAAACTCTCAAACTGGAAGCTTCCAAGGTATGTTAAATATCAAACATCTATGCTGTGCATTTAGAGGTGATCTGCTAAAACAGATCATGAAAAAGAGGCGGAAAAAAACAATCTGGAGACGCCAAAATCTGACTTTAGCTCAAGGCATCTTCAAGCTGCTTGAAAATAAATGATATTTAGTTAAGCATTAATTAAAAAAATGTTTTAATACCAGTTTACCCGGGCTACAATCTTAATATGTGTTTATATAAAAACGTTAATTCCTTCACAATGAATCGAGAGAAAAAAAAAGAAAAGTTCAGATTTAAATTCAGGGGTTTGGAGCAATTCACTGTTTGGTGCATTTCTAGGTAAGTAAAACTGACTTTTGCTTGTCTTCCTCAGAAAAAAGTTCTTTAGCTGTGAAATTTTCTCTCCTTTTTTCATGTGTGTTGGCACTTTGTTTGTTTTGTAGATTATAAAACAGCACATCTGTTGTTTTTTTTCTTCTCTGATCCCTTTTATGATCATTAAATACTACTGCTGAATTATATAGCAGCTACAGAATAAAAGTAATGCAGATTATTGTATCAGTGTCAGAAATGTGTCAGCCACAGGAGGAGTTTTATGTTATGCAGAGTAACTCATCTTTTCTTTTCATCTTTTTTTACCGTTGTAATTCATTTTGCTTAAAAAAAACTTTCTATGGGCCTGCAAACTCTGTGTAAAAGAAAAACTGCTAACCTGAATGAGAAATTAGTATCTTATTAGTTGATAGTGTCAGTATTTAGTAGGTGCAAAACATGAGGCTTGAAACTGCTTCAGTTGGCTCCATCTAGTGTTACTGCTGGGGTTTGCAAAACTCATCATGGTCCAAGCAAAGCAAAGCCCACCCCAAGTACTGTAAAGGTCAGCTATTGCTCTTTGATTTTGCAAATTATTGTTGGAAAGAAAGTTTCTGAGCTTAATCACTTTATGCAAATGAGCTAAAAAAAAAAAAGAAAAGTAAAAAAAGAGCAATGTTGTCAGTCAGTCAAATAAGTCGCTTTTTGATTCTGGATTAATTGACTTTATTATGTGCAAAACTTAGGACACGACCTGAGTTGTACTCTACAGTTTTTGATACTGAAGGACTGAAAACTGATCTCTTTTGCCACTAAGTTGTATCAGCCGTAATAATAACAGATTTCTTTGTTGTTAACTAGATGAGTTGCGTCTATACCCTATGCATGTTTAAGCCTAACAGAGTAGGCATAACTTTATGAACCACATGGGAACCTTGACTAGTCTGCAGCTACATCTCTCTATTCAACCTACTCTGATGAACCAGCATGAACATCTTCAGCAGTTTAATTTACAGCAGCCTGTAAGTTATCCTGGGACACCCTTTGCTCCCTACATGCATCTGTGCCATGGACCCTTTTGCCAGTTCGCCTCTGTGGCCTCCCTGGCCCCTTTCCTTTATTATGACAGATTCTGACCAAGATTCAGAACACCTCACTAGAGCTGCAGTTTTCCGGTTGCGCTAAGCCTGCCTTTCTAACCACAGCAAATCTTTTTTTTTTTGCCCATATTTCCTGCTGCTATCACACTAGAAAATATAATTATTTAATAAAAAATTATTACACCAAAAAAAATAACAAGGACTAACAGAGAATGAATAAAAATATTGATCCTATGGCTTCCGCTATGATTTTTTTCAATGACTTAGCCTCTTGTTGCAAGGAATCCATTACTAACGGAACAGTTGATCCCAAAGATTATCCTCGCAAACCTTTTCTCTTCTATCAAGAGAGTTTTTATGTGCCTTATCCATCTGCATGCAGTCACTCAATCTGTCTGTGACTCCTGCTGTCAAATATCATGGACCTTCTCTGAGGCTGGTAGAAGCAGCTGGTTGATGTTTCCAGTCTCTGTCCGCTTTTTGGAATGGTCATTTTATTCTGTCCCTCTTGCGTCCTGAAGCTCTCTGTCATCTCTTTAGTAAAGACATTTAACGTGGACGTGTCGTTCAGATTCTTGATGGATGATAGCAGCTTGCCATCATCCCCTGATGTCGGATAGTCCATGAATGGGAAAGGTGGGCTGAGAAGGATGAGGCTCTGAGGTCTCTGACGGTTTCTAAAGGACGGTCTTTGTAACAGCGCCCCTCGGTTGGGTCTGGGGCCATCTACAAACACTTCCAGACTAGGGGCATGTCGCCTGGTTATGACTGGCAGTTCTGTAGTTGGGGTCTTTGCAGCCTCAGCTGATTTTTGAACATTTAGATGTTTTTGGTGTTTTGGAGTTGGCTCTTTGTTCTCCAGCTCCTCCTTTAGGTCTGACATCACCAGAGGCATCATAGCAGTGCAAGTGTCTCCACATGTTTTTGAAAATCCGTTTTCTTGCTCCTTCACAGTAGTAGAATCGCTCTCTAGCCTTGTTGGAGGTATCTGGCTGTACTGAAGTTGTGGAGGGACGACAGGTACGGCTTTGACCTGGCATGTTTTTATCATATAGGGTGTGCGCACTGATGACACGCTGACTGGGGCAGAGTTTCGACGTAATGGTGCCTGTCGATCATTTAGAAACAGGTCCAACTCTGAGTGTCCTTTAGTCACAGTTCCAGATGAGGCCAGTAAGCTCTTCGAAATAGAAGAAAAATCAGACGAGTTCCGATTTTGCTGGTTTGAAATGTCTCTTATGCAGCGATGACCAAGGTCTAAGTTTAGGGAGTAGGGTCTGTGCCTGAAAGAGCCATGGTCTTCTCTTTTCTCAGACACTGTAGTTTCAAACGATATTTGCCTGCCAAACCTATGAGATGATGCTGTATTCTTTGGTTTTGTTGTGCTGCTCTTTGCAGTTTGAGGTTGGGTGGAGTTGCTGTTGTTCAAGCTTGTTCGTTTAGGCACTGATGGCAGATTGGTCCATTTCATTTCTGGGTTACTGCTGAAATTCTCAGGAAGTTTTCCCGAGGTTAAAGCCTCTGAACTCAGAGTTTCTCCCTTTGAAGTGAAGGGGGAAAGTTGGTTAAAAAGCTCCTCCACGTCGGGCGAGTGGAGAGGACTGGTAACCCATTGATTGGTGGAGCTAAGATCCTCCCAGGACTCCACCAAGTCCAGCTCCTCCAGGTTTCTCCCACATCCGTCTTCATCGTCAAGGTTGGCCAGCTCTGGTGTGTTTCGTCTCTCTTCTAAACACACCGAGAGTCTCTGACAGGCCTCCATCTCAGAAATGATAGATTTCTTTACTTCATCCTGTGATATTTTGGTGTCCTCTTCGTTCTCAGGTTTTCTGTTAGTACTGTCTGAGAAGCTGGTAACCTGTGGGGCATCCTCTAGTGTTAAAGGATTTCTTACACAATCTGATCTGGATTCCCTCCTAGGAACTTGGCATTCCTTGCTGTAAGCTGTATGTTTCTGTAAAGGCTGCAGCTTCTTGCTTGCATCCAATGCACCGGAAAGTTGGATGTCAAAGTTTTTGTGAACACAAAACAAGAGGTCCGATTCTGAAGGCTGCTTCCTTTTGGAGTCAGATCTGTTTGCACCCAAAGATGCATTCGATGGCTCCTTACACAGCAAAGATAAAGATGGAGAGCTGCGGCTTCGCTTTGATTTAACATCCATTGTTAACTTGGTGTTTGTTGAAGAAAAAACAGGTTTAAAAGTCTTGCGCAGCAGGTGGATTTCAGGCCCATCAATTGTCAGCTTTTGATGGAGGTCAAGTTTCCCAGGAGATGGTCCATCATCCTGAGAGATAAAAGCAGACATGAATTAACAACAACAAAAAAGATAGAAAATTCATCATTTGACTTTATTTAATGCAAGGACATGAATTTCAGCATAATTAATATAAAAAGAAATAACTTTACTCCAATGAAATAAAAAACACGTGATTAAACTGAACACTATTCATACAACTGTCAGATTTGAAGGAAACCTAAATGCAAACACCACTTCTGATTAAAAATCATATAGATTTGTGTCAAACTATTTTATTTTACTATACCACAAAGATCTGAACAAAAACAATTTCCATGTTTGTCTTGTGCATTACTTGTTTAATGTTTCACACTGTAAACACTATATGGGAAATGGTAGTAAGTACTAGCAAGGTTGATGGTCAAAGATGAAAACCAGAAACCAAGGATCATCAATGAGCGTCCTGGAAACTGTAGCAGCCAGTGGTACCATATTAAAGCATATAGTCCAAATTTATTACTGGATTTCATGGATGCAGACAAAAGAGGAGGCCACTTCTCTCAGCGTGGAGCACAAAAGCCCCCATAGTCTTTATTAAATCTCATCGTAGAATAAAGAATTGCTCATTTGTTTTATGGTTAAATTACACAAAAGTTTAATTGTTTTGCCTCAAGGATATTGCCTTTATTTGGCATGAAATCAGAAGCATTGAAATCAAAGAATCCCATCTCCTCAATAAAGCAAGGTGCTAGAAGCCCAATGACTTGGTGGCTTCGTGGACAATAGAACAGAGAGATTGATCGAACAAATGGCATCAAAAAATCCCCAAACTGCATCAAGACTCTCAACATCACAGGGCCCTCTTCAGAAACACTGAGTCTTTGGCAACACTTGATAATTAAATGGGTGCCATTTCATAGCAAAGCTGGTGCAGAAATAGTTAACAAACAAACAAAAAAAAAAAAAGGCCTAGACAAATTCTACCCATTTGATTCATTGAAACAGGGATAGAATCTTTAGAGAGAGAAGAGGATTCGGGTAATCGCAAGGAGGCCTTCCAACCAACATCAAAAACATTTGTCAGCAATTAAAAAAAGTAATTTGTTCCCTTGGAAGTTAATAAATATTTTTCTGATGATTACTGATGTGTATGAATCATTAAAAAAAAGCAATATCCATTTAATGTAGAAAAATAAAATGAAACAAAAAAATTTTTTTAAGAGAAAAGTTTTCATGTCCAGTAAGGAAATAACCAACTTGTTTAATGAGACATTCTTTAAATTATAATCTATCAGGGGTGGGAATGTTTGTGGTTAAATTCTCTATGATAATAGCAGTAAATGATATGACTGTAAAGCATTTACCAGTTGTGTATGTTTAATGAGATTGTGCAAGTCTTCCCCAGAAGATGGCAACGTATGCTTGTCTTCACTTTTTTGTGCATTGGGAGCTGCTTCCAGTTTAGAAGTGATCCTTTCTGCTTCAGTTTTTTGCAATCCTTCCTTAAATGACTCTGAAACAAAAATATGTTTCCCTCCATATCAAATAATGCACACACAGCTAAAGAAAGGCTATTTTAAAAAAAAGGCACAGAGAAGAAGATGTCCTCACCTTCTGGTGACATTTTGGAGGTCAGGGCATCTGTGGACTTCTTCTCTCTTCCTTCCTGCTTTTTCGCTTCCAGCAGAGGGAAAGTGTTGCTCTTTTTGAAGTGGCTGCTCTGCACTGAAGGCTCTCTGCTAGGTTTCAAAGTGGCTGCTTTCTCTTTGTTGAGTCCCCTGCACGGCGTGCTGTTAGAGCTGATCACGGCAGAAACTCGTAAGGGCACAGATACAGCAAAAGGCTCAGATATGTTGACGGCTCTGCGCTGGTGCCTCGGAGAAGACTCAAGTGGAAAGAAGCTGCCTGGAAACGACGGTCGGGAGGAGCCTGAATAAAGCATCCTTCTGTTTTTTGGAGAACTCGGCTTGTAGCTGTGCTCATCCCCTTTGAACACCTTGAGTTGTTCTGGCATTGTTTTCTGAGAAGATGAGGATGCGCCTGGCGAGTCTCTTTGGTTAAGGCCAGAGCTCCAGCTGGCCATGGCACCACCTTTCTTTGCTTTAATATCCCATTTTTGTTCTGGTTCAGTCAGTTCATTGAGCGAGTCAGATCCTAGTGTTCTGGATTTCACATCAGGAATAAAAATACTATTGCTTCCATCAGTTGAGGTATTGCTTCTTGCTCCATCATCATCTGTGCAATAAAAAAACAACATCATAAATATAGATGGAATCCCCACTGCAAAAAAAAAAAAAATACACTATATTGCCAAAAGTATTTGCTCACCCATCCAAATTATTGGAATCAGGTGTTCCAATCACTTCCATGGCCACAGGTGTATAAATTCAAGCACCTAGGCATGCAGACTGTTTTTACAAACATTTGTGAAAGAATGGGTCGCTCTCAGGAGCTCAGTGAATTCCAGCGTGGAACTGTGATAGGATGCCACCTGTGCAACAAATCCAGTCGTGAAATTTCCTCGCTCCTAAATATTCCACAGTCAACTGTCAGCTGTATTATAAGAAAATGGAAGTGTTTGGGAACGACAGCAACTCAGCCACGAAGTGGTAGGCCACGTAAACTGACGGAGCGGGGTCAGCGGATGCTGAAGCGCATAGTGCGAAGAGGTCGCCAACTTTCTGCAGAGTAAATCACTACAGACCTCCAAACTTCATGTGGCCTTCAGATTAGCTCAAGAACAGTGCGCAGAGAGCTTCATGGAATGGGTTTCCATGGTCGAGCAGCTGCATCCAAGCCATACATCACCAAGTGCAATGCAAAGCGTCGGATGCGGTGGTGTAAAGCACGCCGCCACTGGACTCTAGAGCAGTGGAGACGCGTTCTCTGGAGTGACGAATCGCGCTTCTCCATCTGGCAATCTGATGGACGGGTCTGGGTTTGGCGGTTGCCAGGAGAACGGTACTTGTCTGACTGCATTGTGCCAAGTGTAAAGTTTGGTGAAGGGGGGATTATGGTGTGGGGTTGTTTTTCAGGAGCTGGGCTTGGCCCCTTAGTTCCAAGGAAAGGAACTCTGAATGCTTCAGCATACCAAGACATTTTGGACAATTCCATGCTCCCAACTTTGTGGGAACAGTTTGGAGCTGGCCCCTTCCTCTTCCAACATGACTGTGCACCAGTGCACAAAGCAAGGTCCATAAAGACATGGATGACAGAGTCTGGTGTGGATGAACTTGACTGGCCTGCACAGAGTCCTGACCTCAACCCGATAGAACACCTTTGGGATGAATTAGAGCGGAGACTGAGAGCCAGGCCTTCTCGTCCAACATCAGTGTGCGACCTCACAAATGCGCTTCTGGAAGAATGGTCAAAAATTCCCATAAACACACTCCTAAACCTTGTGGACAGCCTTCCCAGAAGAGTTGAAGCTGTTCTAGCTGCAAAGGGTGGACCGACGTCATATTGAACCCTATGGATTAGGAACGGGATGTCACTTAAGCTCATATGTGAGTCAAGGCAGGTGAGCAAATACTTTTGGCAATATAGTGTAATTGCAAATTTATTTTTAAAGAGGCTGTGATAAAATCTTGATGTTTACATTTAGTGCTCATTCAAGCCTTTTTACTTTTTTAATTTGCACTTTTTTCGTGTTGCAACAACAAACCTCAATGTTTTTCTTTATGGAGACTATATCAGGGACCAACACAAAGTAACCCCATCGTAAAGATGAATGTAAACAAGATTCTATAACAAATAAGACCTAAAAAATTAGAAACCACATTTTATTGTTATTATTTTGGTTCACAGCTTTACAAAACTAACAGCTCTAAGTTGTTCTGATCAATAAGATTGACTTTCATCTTGTGTTATACATATTTATTCCAGTTAAAGTCTAGGATTTGCCTGTGCCAGTCAAACAGATTCCTCTTCTCTCAATGTCCCTGCAGCATCTGATGTGTTTTCTTCCAAGATTGTCCCATATTTAAGTCAATTATTTATTCCATTAATTTTGGTTTCCTGCCCTGAATGAAGAAAACACGCCCAGAGTATGATGCTGCCACCACCATTCACTTTGGGTGATTTTATGTTCTTCATGTATTTTCAAACATAGTGTTTTGCACATAGACTTTTGTTTAACAAGATTTATCCAGAGCCTTGTTAGGAGCCCTCCTATCAGCAGACTCTCACATCAGAGTTGTCAATCTTTCCAGTTTCTCTAGAGCAGGCATCCCCAAAGTCGGTCCTCGAGGGCCGCTGTCCTGCAGGTTTTAGAGGTTTCCTTGCTTTAGCACAGCTGATCATGATGATTGAAGTCAGGCAAAAGCCTGTTAATCAGCTTTCAAATAAAATCAGCTATGTTGGAGAGGGGAAATATATATATATATATATATATATATATATATATATATATATATATATATATATATATATATATATATATATATATATATATATATATATATATATATATATATATATATATATATATAAGCGCAAGACCACAAGATGAGAGGGATATTCAAAATCAATGTCATGACTTCCATTTTCTGATGTTATTTTTATTTACATTTTTTAAAGTATTATTTTTTATTACTTATTACTGGTAGCTGATTTCTATCTTTTTTTAGTGGGAGGGCATGTAAACTTTCAAGCACAACTGTTTATTAAAGTTTAAATTTGTAGCATGACAAACTCTTAAAAAAAAAGATTTAAGGAACGTTTTTGCAAAATACTGTTGTGATATAGAGATACACGACTTAAGTTCACCTGCTGATGAGGAGCACAAGGACTCCATGCTTCTGGAAGGACGCAGAGCTGCCTTGTCTGTAAAAAAAAAAAAAGGTCAGTAGTTTTATTAATAAATCCTTAAGACAACACTCAACATTTATATTTTAATGTTTCTGGCCATGAATTCTTATTAACCTCTTAGTTCTCTGGAACAACATAAGAAATGTAGTTTAGTCTCATCTTTATATATAAAGTAAAGTAAAGGTTTATGAGTTTTAATATATTTTTTTTTATTCTGGTTTCCAGCTCAAAGGGAAGTTCACTCATGCAGGAAGCTTTGCTGCCATCATTCTCATTCAAAACAATCAGACATTTTTCGGCCCGTTGTTCTCCCAAAGCGCCAATACTGGTACTTTGACTGCCTTTACTAATATGCCATTTTATTAACCGCTGGAATTTAAAGTTGGAAAAAGGGAGTGACATAAAACCAAACCGTGTTCTAATTCCATATTCAGAAACAAGTTTGTTCATCTATAAACGCTGGAACGAGGTTCTCCTATATGCAATAGCTAAAAGCAATGTATTTCAAAGATGCTTGTATTTTCAAACCCTACAGCAAAATGTTTACAAAATAAAGTATTAATAATGTGCATGTAGAAATTCAATGAAATACAGTTAATCGAGTTAGAAATAAAATATTCGGGCTATTTTATCATGGAAATTACTTAATTTGTATGCAAGGTGGACATTTAGGACTTTGAGGTCTGGTTTAACCAGAAACTTTTAACCTCACAGATGTCAAACTATAGAGAAAGTATTTGTTAACATTGTATCTCAGACTTGAAACGTTAATCTTTTAAAATATATTTTATTTGTTAATAATTACATATTATTGAACTCATCTCAGGAAAAATCAGGAAAAATGGATAAGAATATCTTGGAGAGAGAGCAGAGGTTCTCAAAGTGGGGGACATGAGACACCAGGTGGAGGGTCGCAAGATGGTTTGGTTCCCTTGAGGGCCAAAAGATATAATGAAATGTATACATGTGAATGTCGCATGAAAAACGGAGATTCTATAATGCACTTGTCGGATACATAATTTTAATATTAAATATAAATTTAAATTATACACCTCTTTTAGAGATTAAGGCATGTTGTGATATAATTTTAACCTGCATATCAACATCATGAAACTCCTTTTTTTATATAATGAGGAAGTCTTTGTCTTATAATACATGAGAACCTCTGTGCGAAATGGTTTATATCCTTTTGCAACATTTATCACAGTCTGATGCCTGGGAAACATTGTTTTCCATTTTGTCTAATTTGTTTTTTTGTCACTGCTATGTTATTTTCTGAGTATGCATTATCATTTAAAGTCTGTTAGGGAATTTAATATTAAAACAGTTTTTTTTTTTTCATGTTGGCAGTAGCTTTCGTTGGAATAGAGCAAAGCCTGACCTGACGTCCCTTGGGCTCTGATGAACACGCTGCCATTGCGACTGAGTTTTCCCTTTGAGTCTACAGATCTTCCAAGGTTAAAGATGGACTTCCATTTCCTTGATTTTCTCCTCCTAATGGGAAAAATGGGAAATTAAAAGTTAAATTTCTTTCTATTTTTTTTACAGTTTTCTCTCATCCTGTAAGATATCTATCTTTGACCTAAAATCCTGAACCGAGAACTCACTTGCTATCTGATATTTCTATCACAGTGTGATAAAGCGATGCAGTGCTGGTATCAGGTAGGCTGTTCTCTCGCTGACGTTCTTTGTGCACCGGATGGTTTGGACTTAGGGAGCGGGCCTGGGCTTCTTCCAAGCTCATCAGTTTCATGGGCCCACTCCCACCACTGATTGGGAGTGTAGCATATTTCTCCGCACACATCAACCCTGGTCCTACAAAGGCATATTCTGTTAGTATGTCATATAAAAGTAAAAGTCCCAAACTAGTTTAGTCTCAATACACCTGTGTATTAATACTTGTGGATTTTATACCTTCTTTGGGTTTTACTTCTTCAGAATCCCCGCTGAAGATTTGCTCTGTGTGGTTTAAAATAAACTCTATCACTGATTGCTGTATCCGCACCTCCTGGAAGGCCATGTCTCCATTACCAGATGAAGTCTCAATGTCCTTAGATCTAAGAACAAAGGTGTTCAAGTTTGAGAACATGCCGTTGGTTATAAATTCTTCTCAATGGAATTCAGAAGTACTTCAGTTTGAAATTTGGAGAAGTGAAGGAAAACAACTACAGTGCTGCAAAAAAGTATTTCCCAAATAATAGATTTCCTCTGCATGAACCTGTTAACACATTAAGATGTCTAACAGATAAAGGCAGCTTGAATAGATATCAAATGCAGCTTTAACCCTTTGAAGCCTGATCCAAGAATAAAACAAAACAGAAAATTACTTTTTTTTGGTTTGAATTCCTTATTTGGCCTTTTAACAAAATATGTAAAAAGAAAAAACAGAAATACATTTTTGATATTAATAATTTGTTACTATGCGATAAGTCAAGATTATTTTTTGTGTAGTCTTCTGCCCTCTGTTATCAGGTATATCTGATTGTGTACAATAGGATTTTGAGCAAAGTTTTTACCATTAAATTATGCAAAAGGTGTCAGACGCAAAACATTTCAGAAACCGCATGTATCAAATATGATACACATTTGGCATTACAGGGTTAAAATAGTGATTTTATTCTTTATGGTAAAGCATTATTAAACAACCCTAACTGTTCTTTGTGAAATTATTTTAATTAAGCTATTTTCACTTAAGATTTCTGGTAAAGAACCATTAATTATTGCATTAATTAAGTCAAGTCATCAAGGTTTGATGCAGCGAAGCAGACCAAACCCATCAAAGTCCCACCACCATTTTTGACTGTTGGTACATTGTTCATCAGAAGAAATTAGACCTTCCAAAAAGCACCCATCTTGTCCAAACAGTCCATAAACACTTTTGTCAAGTCCTGGGAATTATGAAGAAATTTGTGGCTAATGTCAAACAAAACTTTTTGGTTTTTACTGTTGATTAAGGGTTTTTAACTCTGTACTGATGTAATGTATTGGATGTGCAGAGTCCCTTTCTTAATGCTGAATCACCAACACTGACCCTAACTGGGGGGAATGAGGCCTACAGAGCTTTAGATGTTGTTTTGAACTTTTCTGTGTTCCATGTTTTATCCAGCTGCCTCAGAATAACCTTTGGTCCCCCGTAAATCTCAAGTCCAGATGTTGTTATCGCACCCAGCTGTGATTCTTTAAAAATAAAGTCGGTAGTGCAAGACAACAGATGTCAGTTGGCATTATGTAAAAGCTCTGTTTTAGGTCTCTCCATGCCTCTCTTTTGTAAGAATAATGCCAGAAACACCCAATATTACAATGATTCTGATACTGTAACATATACATCAAATCTGGTTTATATTTCCCTCTTTATTGCCTTTCTTCACATTGAGATGAAAAAAACATTACATTAATCTGGTCTCAAAGTCTTTTGTAAAAGGGACCTTAGGTTCTTATGTTTGATTTTCTTTGATTCTGTGCATGATATGTTGCTTTTATAGATTTCTGACCTACCAAATGTTTGCTAACAGGTCCTGTTTATATCATTTTTATTATTATTTTACAGGTCTGGCGGTAATCAGGTCCAGGTGTTGCTGTTATTGCTGGGTATTACTTTTGGCATAGGACCAGGTGGGTTTGGATACCTTTGTCTCTTGATAAATGAAATCATTTAAAAAGTGCATTTTAAGATTTTCTCTGGTCTTTTTTGTTTTATTTATACATTTCTTTACTGATAAGACACATTTAAGAGTGTTGGGAGCTGGAGTAGTACCATCTTTCTCCAGCAGAGTCCGCCGTGGATCCTCCTGAGCAGAGCCTCCTGCACAGCTGCTGCTCATTACCATCATCAGAGGATCCACTATATAAGCTGTCTTCAGACCTTGCCTCAATGTCGCAGTGTTGTTCCAGTTGGTCAGCGCTAAAGCCTTGCTCCTTGTGAATCTCCATGACTTTGAATCCAGATTGGATTCTAACTTCTCTCTCTGTGTTCCCAGGAAACCCGAGTCTTCTCCGTGAAAGCTCTAGGAGAGCTAACCTGCCGAGCCGACCCTCTGAGCCAAACCCTGAAGACTTTCTGAGAACCCCCAAGCAGCTCAGGACTAGAGCTGGAAAAACCAAACCAAGGTCTGTACGAGCTAGACGTGAGACGCTGAAGCCGCTACGGACTCTGCTGATAAACTCTTCTCCAGAACCAACAGAAACTCCCCCAAGGAGAATAACTCAAGAACCCTCAAGGTACTATCTGAGCTCACTTGAAAACCAAACCCTGCCAGCAGTACATAACAGCTCTGTCTCTCACGCAGACTCCAGTGAAACCAGTTTCCCCGGCCTGAACCCGAACCTGTCATAATCTCAGTGCTTGTCAAATAAACTCTGTTTAAACCTTTACTCCTGTTTCCGCCTCAGTGGTGTTCTGCATAATTGGGTCCCCCTTGAGAGCCCATCATGACAAAGAGTAAGAAAACCAACAAAAATAACCAAACATAAAAAAAACTTGGAAGGGTTAAATATTTTGTACAGCACTGTGTGACTGAAATCTTTTCAGTGCGTGAGCTGGGTTAAAACTCACCTTAACAGATTTGGAGCCCATACCAAAGCCAGATTACGTGTGTGCATATTTGTCTGGGCACTGAACGCAGCAAGGCGGGCCAAGTGCTTGGAAAGGTACTCCAGAGTCCTGAGGATGGTTGATAAAAAGCCTTTTATCAAAAGTTAAACAGCAATAAAGTCAGTTAAAGTAAACTAGACCGTTGTTTCTAGAGCTAAAAGCAAAGGACATCTGGTTTACCTGAAGTGAGCAGTGGGAAGTTCTTGGATAACTGTCTGAATGTGTAAAATTCTGTCTTGATCTCTGTGCAATGAGACAGCCTCCTACATGGAAAACAAAGATTTGCACAATGACGGCATTATTTAACTCCTTATTTAGGTCCTATTTGTTTTATCTTTGCAAAGATGAGAACAGGACAGTCGCAACACACAGCTCAATGTTGCCCTGTTCTGATCTAGACAAAGTTTCTCTCTATAATTTAAAGCCTGCAAGAAGCCATGAAGGTCTCAACATACAGTTAATCCAAATAAGTTACAAACAGTTGAAGAAATAGTAAAATGTTGAGTGAACACCTTCAATGAAATAGTAAAATGTTGAATAAACCTTGGGAAAGAGTCTGGCCTGTTATGGAAACTATTATGTTCTGTTCCAATATAGTGCCAATAAAAAACAGATATCATCTCAATAAAAATAATAAAAATTGTATTAATTATGAAATTAAATTCTTTGTTGTGTAACCTTTATAGTTTTTTATTTTTATTTTAACGAGTTGATGTAGATGTTAATAACTGGGAGAAGGATGGGTCTCCTGTAGCTGTTGGTCTTACTGTTGGACTGAGGACACTGCTGTTGTTGACTGCTGTCTGAAAAGATTTTTGAGGTGCTCTTCATTTTATCTAGAATATATGTATGCAGCTAAACCATTAAGACTGATTTTTTTGTAGGCTTGACTGAAGTAGGAAAGGCAAGTTTATTTATAGCATATAAAACATTTTAGCAGAAAGACAATTAAAATTGTTATAGATGACAAAAAATAAGAAAACAGAGAAAAATTAACATTGCAATAGCATAAAGTTAATTAAAACAAAAATAATTAAAGCGATTAAATAATTTATAAACATTTATAATAGCTTGATTAACAATACAAAGAAAAGGTTGTTCCACAAACTTAAGCTAGCTGTGTTTAGATAGCACCGTCAAAGGCCAGTCCAAACCATTACATCTTACATCTTTATTTGAAGCACCTTAGAGTCTCTGCACTTCTACACTTTTCTGGGAGTTTGTTCCAGATTAGTTAATCCTAAGAACTATTAGCTGCTTTTCTGTGTTTCGTTCTGGGTATGCAGTCTTGACTTGTTTCACAAGCCCTGACATGTTTGGAAGAGTGAAACACTGCCAATAAATCAGTTGTAATATTTTGATGCTAAGCCATTCGGTGATTTATAGACTAAGAGAATTATCTGATAGGGGCTGCCAGAGGAAGGACTTCAGAATTGGACTGATGTGTTCCACTTTCTTAGTTTTAGTGAGGATGCAGGTGGCAGCATTCCGGATCAGCTGCAGCTGTCTGATCCATTTTTAAGGCAAATGTAGAGAAAACATTACTGTAATCAATTATAGTAACGATTTACGCATTAACTAGTTTTTCAAGGCCCTTCTGAGACATTATTCCCTAACCCTAGGTGATAGAAGGACCACTTTGTCCCTGTCTAGTGGAGGTATAGTGAAGGATTTGCGTGAATTTATAAAATTGACCTGCCCTATGAGCCTTTAAAAAACAATGGACATGTACAACCCTTTACCCGTGCGAGAGCATGCATAAGCCCATTTCTCCTCGTTAACGCTCTGTTTAAAAGTTGCTGTTTGCATCGCTCATGCAAGCTTACTTTCCAAAAGAAGATTTGGAATTTTTACACTATGTCAGACTCATCACCGGTAAGTGAAAACGGCCTTAAGTAAACATATCACCAAAATGATTGACAATTAGGAGGATCACTTATTTTGATGCTCAACCCGGAAATAAAACATCCTCCACTATACCTTTAAGGAGCCTGGTAAGTTCAGGTCTGAGTCCATCACTACACCTAGATTTTTAGCCTTATTGCTGGTTTTTATCTGTATTAACTGAGCTGAACTAAGGTCTAATAATATCAGCACTGTGGTACTTCCAGAGTTTGCATTTACAGTATAGGGATGTGATTGAACACCTTCAAAAGCACAGCCTCTGTACTGAGTTGAACACCAAGACCTGACAGCAAAACAGTTGTTCAAATGGTTTGTCATTGCTTTTTCAATAATTTTGCTCATGAAGGGGAGGTTGGAGATAATACTTATTATGGAATAATACATTGAATATAAATTTCCTAAAAAAAAAAATCTCCAAGCATAATTTTATTGAGAAGACGGATGGCTGAAGATGTTCACAGAAAATTACCCGTTAATTTCTTCAGATGGTTAAGAAATTGTCAGGTCTCATCAAATGAATGAAACAAGTGTGACTTAGAGTGCCCTTTTTCGGATTAAATTTGGACAGAATTACAAGCTCAATAAGTTTAAGATATTTTGTTATCAGCCAGTTTTTTGTTAGTATATCTGGAGGGTACAAAATATTTTCAAGGTGCACGAGAATGCTGGAGTTAAAAGCACAGGCAGACAGAGACGTATGAAAGCCAAGGTATGCAAATAACCCCATCAAAGCACTCAGACTGCTCCACAGAAAGAAACTCGTACACGTTGGTATTTTTACCCCATTTTCCTTCTAAAAAGCCAAAAAACTTTCTTTACAGCCAACTATAGAAATGATAAAACCCTTTCTAAACAGGGATATCAGTTAAACCTTTGGTATATTTTTGAATTTGGCAGTATTTTAATATTTTGGTGTGCAGCCAAAGCAAATGAAATCAATAGAATTTGCTTCTGATTCAGACTCAGATCTAGTATGTTATCTCTAGAGGTAATACATTTCTAAAAAACCAACACAAATGAAATTAAAATAAATAGAAAAGCATGCTATGGAGTTTTATTGAACCTGCCTGAATTTATACTTTGCAAAACTAACATTTGTTGAACTTTTTTGTATCAGGTCCGATTTGTACATCTAGAGAAGGAAATGTATGCCAATGCTCTTTTGCAAAATTGCTTGGGTTCACCCCAATTGATTGAAAATAGTCAGTAAATAACTATTTCTAAGTATTACTTTGCACCTATTTTTACCTTTTCTGCTTTCACGATGAAAAGATTTGTGTAGTGCAGGACTAGAATTTTCTGTTTACAGTGTTTTTGATTTGAGTTGTGGGTCTCTGCACCTCCTGCAGAGTTAGCACCCACCTCTTGTATACTTTCCTAATTGCAGCACTCCTTGCCTTTCTTGTTGCCGCTTAATGAAATGTGAAAAAACACAAAGGGTATTCAATTCAAAGAAATCTAAGAAGATAGAAGAGGTTAATGCAGACTAAATATAGCCTACAAATTGTTTAATATGAATAATTTGAATTAAACTTTAATTTAGGCTAATTTAAACATAAAAAACTAGGGATCATGTATTTTCACATGTCTGTTTTTTTCCATCCTTTCAGGAAGAAATCTATACTAATCCCAAGCTATAGCCTCTCATTCAGACAAGATTTGTACATTCTACAGATGAAACTAAACATACTCACAGTGAATTTGCTGTAGAGCTCGTATGTCAGCAGGGGATTGGGCAGCTCCCTGAAGTAGAGCTTACATAAGGAACCCACACAGTGGATGTCCTGGAGGTATACTTCCTTGGTAAGGTCAGGGCACGCCTCGGAGCAGAATTCCTGCCTACACACAAACATCCACACACAGACACACACTCAGTAAGCTGAATGACTGGACTGTCTACCAGCCCAGCTCACTCCTGCTCATCTCTGAGGCTCCTCAGACTGAGGTGCAGCTGTTGGGTCAATACAGTTGAAAATGGGGCAAGAAATATATAAAAGAAAAGATACACTATTTTTTTTAGATGATGCATATTTTTTTTCTTATTAACAAAATGCAGCCAGAGCCTGTGGTTTCAGCTGTTTAACAAAAGATAGTACGTTTTCTATGACTAACAGGGATGAGAAGAAAAGAGGTCATGCATAAATGCTGTTGATCATCAAACAAAATATCATCCAGCCAAAAGGAAACAGACAAACCAAAAGTAAGAAAATTGCATTTTTTTTTTTTTTTTTTACAATTAAAAGCTCCACTGAGTCCACTATCATTTGGGATTATCCTCTATCGCTCGAAATGTTTGATTTCTTCAGATAAAGTATTTTGCCTGACGCATCAAAAAAGATCCACACTATACCACTACTGGTTATCCACTTTTTTACTTAAACACAGGGTAATTTTCTCACCAGATGTAAAAATCTTTAGGAAAAGGATGTTACTGTAAGAGGAGGAAATCCATCTTATTGGTTTTGATCAATTATGGCTTTGGCCTGGGAGCTCCATGTATTCCCAGTCTCTATCTTACTGATTTATGACCTTAAATGTGGTACCCAATATGAGTCTCCTTTGAGATCTTTTGGTCTAAGGGCATCCCCAAAACCTTAGAAATTATATAAATATATTTTTTTACCTTTTTTAATTTTAAAACACCTGTGATTTTGTTTCTCATCTTTCCTGGAATTTGTCTAGATAGAGAATTTTACCTTCTTCATGTTGTCAAACAGGTTCTTGATAAAGGATTTCTTATATGGTAAAAATTTTTTAAAAAAAAGCTGGTTAATTCCTGTTAAATCATTTTTTTAACTATGGGAGTGAATGTTTTTTTGTTTTATAAAGGACTGGGCTTGTTTTTTAATTTCTTTTTTACACACAAAAAATTATTACTATTTGAAAACTGCATTTTGTTGTTATATAAGTAAATTTTCTTTCAGATTAAATATAGAAATATATCAAAACAGCAGAAAAAATTAAAGTAGGTAAAAAACTGTTTATTATAGTCAGCTTAAAGAAAATAATCCTTGTGGTACCTGAGACGCTGGATGTTTGAGGTGACCCCTGAAAGCCTGTAGATCCCATCCACAATCCCATGCTTCTCAATAAACTCTGCACACTTCTGGAGGACCTGTGGAACTTCAGGAAGGAAATCACACGGTATTAAGGATCTGATTGCATCTAGTATTCCTCAATTATGAAAACTATTTACGCTACACATATGCCGTAAAAATAAACAGCTTTAAAAGTCACACATTAACTGTAACAATGCAGAGGGCTGAGTCCAAGGTATTGTGGTTTGTTTCACCACATGCCTGTTCTCTGCTCCTCAGGGTCGGTGGCTGTAGGTGGATTCAGGCAGGAAGTTAAAAATGGTTTGTTTGTTTCAGAGGAAAGTTGACACACCCAGTCCTTGTGGCTGGTATTACTTACGACATTTCCTCTAATAGAAATAAGCCTTTGTAATGTCACCACTGACCTACACACTGCTTTCCTAACAACAGCCCATCTTCTCGGTAAACAACTTTGCAGAAGCCTGTAACAGCTTTAGCTGTGCTTTTTTAAAGTGTCTAATAAATCACATGTCTGATTCAATCTGACCAAAACTTTACTTTTACTAATAGTGGTACTAATAAGCGACTTGAGCTCATTCTGTTAATTTGGACCACGTTTTTTTTTTTTTTTTGTGTAGAAAAGCAGCATTAAGCTTGAAGATAATGTAAATGTAAAACATTTACTTAATGTAAAACAAGAAAGTTCTTATACGATACTGAAAGTGCAAACAAGAAGCTGAAAGCTTGGATTTAAATCCTTGTTATTTGGTAATTAAGTGCAGCATTTAATCAGAAGTCCCGCGATAGTGCTTTTTAAAAGAGTTCTTACTTTTTAATACAAATGTTATGACCAAAAATAAAATGTAAAATTCATCTAAATTAGAAAATAGAAAGCATATTTTGTTTAATGCAACCTTTAGGTTCTTGGAAACATAATTCCATTGGTCCGTTTGTCATATTTGTAATTTCTGTTTCTTTTTCATTTTTTCTGGTATTACATTTGCTCATATCGAAAAAAGAATTTCCAGCGCCCTTCCTCCACAAAAATGAACGGCCAAATATTTCTAGCTACAGTAAATTTCTCACAGCTTACCGCAGCAGGCAACAGATATTTAAATTCTCATCTCCCTGGCCTAAGTAATTGGATTCCTAATTGCCTGTCTGTGGTCATATTCTGAAAGACGAGCAACCTCCGGGTTGTCATTTAGCTCGTCTCCGTTTATACACTGAGAGGACATTTCTCATACACAGGCAACAAATATAGCTGGAGTTTAGATGGATTTCTGAACATACAGCAGTACATGTGATCATTTGTGGAAAGCTTTTAAACCTGAAAACGATTCTGCCTTTGAAATCAGTAAAAAAAATGATTGTTAACAGAATTTGTGGCTGTTTCTTTACAAAAAACATATATCTTAATACACCATATCTTTCTGTCACACTAAGGGACATTTCAGGTAGCCTACCAGAAAATTCATATTGTGATGTCATTTTTTGGAAAGACGTTGTGTGAATATTCCTTGTTTTATTTTTAAAATACATATGGATTAAAAAAAAAACACACACACACAATTACCTGATAACTGTAATTAAATAGAGTTCAATAACCAAATTTTGATTACAGTCCTGTCAACCTTGTTAAAAAATATGTCATCGAATTCATTTTTCCTACATATGTAGAAATCATATCTTGTTTCCAAACTTTTGACCTGTTGTGTTCTTTGCAACATAGAAAGAAAGAAAGAAAGAAAGAAAGAAAGAAAGAAAGAAAGAAAGAAAGAAAGAAAGAAAGAAAGAAAGAAAGCAATTAAACAAGTAAGTACGTAAGTAAGTAAGTAAATAAGTTAGTAAGTTAGTAAGTAAGTTAGTAAGTTAGTAAGTAAGTAAGCAGGTAAAAAAGTAAGAAAGAAAGAAAGAAAGAAAATGTCCCTTTTTCTGTTAGCTGGCTCCTTTGCTCATTTCCACAGCCCACCAACAGCTTAAAAGGGCAATATGTCTACTGCTTCCATGACACAGGGCTATAACCCGCACCTCTTCCCTCACTTCCTGCTCTCAAAATCCCGCCTCACAATAAGCCCATCAAACAGGTCTGTCTTAAACATATCTCAACAGCCTCAGATTATGTGATCCTAAAATATTATGGCAATACAAAATGACATAAAGGCTGTGGAAACATGAAGTCAGAAACTGAAGAAAAAAAAAACAGAAAACGAGAATGCTTTTCTATTAATTTTAACACATTTCTGTGTTACTACCTATTTAATTTTCATTATATCCTCAGTCATGTAGAAGCAGGAGTGTTATTCAATCTTTTATGATAAAATTAAAATCCTAAAAAGAGTTGTACTCAACAGGAAATTTACACAAAAAACTCTAAGAGCCCCACCCAAGGTTCATTAAATGCAGCCAATGGGTGAATGAATGTTCATGATGAATAGAAAACACATGTATTCTGCTAAAGGTCTTTTAACTTCAAATGTTTTCTTACACACGAAAATATAAAAGTTCTGTCTTATTTTAAACAGCATATGCATACAATAGTTTTTAATATGTAAAGTGGTTTAAATAGACTAATAATACCCTCTATGTTAAATCCCCCCTCTGTGTCTGAGTAAAGCAGCCAGCAGAGGACATTTTGTCTCATTTAGTAGGTGCCAACTGTAAAAGATGACTGAATTTTAAATGAAGGGTTACCATCTTGTCCTGAACCCTGGAGATGTTCTGTCAGGTCACAGCCGAAGACATTCTCACTTCCTTTCTTTTTGGTCTTCTGCTTGTTTCCTTTATTCTTCATGTGGGCTCCAGTTAGTAGTCCAGACGATTAAAATAAAAAGTTCCCTGAAAGCACCAAGTTTGATCCATATGACCTTTAGAAAAGCAGCTGAGATGGCAAGTCAAAAGGCAGCCGCTCAAAAATCCCAGCACAAAGCTCCCAAATGCCTGCATCCGCTCGCACCCTGACAGACCACACGGTTGGTGGCTGAGAGCAGCCCTGACGTCACTTTTCAAACTTCAGCTCCTTTTTTACATTTCAAGATCCTCAGGAGATGAGCTGATAAAATATATGATGGTTTTGTTCCTCTGCTGGGGAAAAAAAAATTCTTAGCTGAATTAAGTGGACTGATTTTCAGAAACAGCATTAGAATGGGCCGGTTTCCTGTTGTTTTTGCACCCCCGGTCTCTCTCTCTCTCTCTCTCTCTCTCTGTTCTTTTTATCTCCTCCTCTTTTCCTTCATTCCACAGTCTCCTCTTCTCACTGGCTTGTTCTGTAGCTGAGGCACACATGCATTAGAGACAGAAACTCCCATCCCTATAGTTAGTTATGTTTTGCAAAGGTTTTTTTTTATTCTCTGGATTCAGGGATAGCCTGGTGGCAGTGATGTGGCAGGGGTTTTTCAAGCCTTCAGACTATGTAAGAGGGAGGGAGGAGAAGTTATGGGAGGAAGAGGAGAACAGCTGACATCTGTTTCACTCCCAGTTTAGGAATTACTGACTCTATGATACTGTTTTTTTCCCCCCACCAACTATTCTCCCAAAGTTGAAGCGAACGGGGAAACGTCTCCCTGCCTTTCCTGAATGCTACTAATGTATACACAGTTTCCTGTGCAAAGAGCCCGGGCTCAAAAACAAAAACAGACGGACTCTGGAGGAAGAGGAAAGTGGGAGGTGACTTAAGTTAGGGCCTGAAGGGCACAGATGGGAAATGGAGGGGGGGCACTTAGATGAACAACACGTGGTTCTCATTACTAACTGCCTTGTGTTTTATTGTTTTCTTTTTTAATTAGAATGCAGCTTTAATAGACAAAGCGGAATCTAACTGGTAAATGTGTTGAAGTTAAAAGCAGGGTTTCCTTCACAGCTGCCCTCCTTGTCTGCAGTGAATCTATTTCAGTTACGTCCTTGCATTGGAATGCCAAGCCTGATAAATATGGTGTAGTACTCCAGTATACTCCATACATACATTACCTTCTGACTCCTACAACAGGAGAAGATTAAAACCCAAAGTGAAATCCTTAAATTTGATAACTTTGCAGCCAAGAATAACTGAACTGTCTGTGACTACCCACCCTACCCAACTGGAACAGAACAAAATGTGGCGATAAAATATTCAACTGATGGAATGTCAAAAACGTGTTAAGAGTTTGTTAGAATGGATACATTTTTGATAAGAGGTTGAACATCTTCATTTAATCTAAAAATGTTGAATCTTCTTCTTTGAAGAACAGCAGTTTCCCATTCTGTTTGTCAATCTTCCTCATCATCTAAGCTCCTTGTTTTAGCCACCAATTCATGGATTCTTTAGCTGTAGGCCATCCTAGTAATGTACAACTTTTTCTGAAATCAAAATTTATCAACTGATTTGGTACATAAATGGTTAATGATGATCCCAGTCATTCGGGATATGGTGATTCCAAGTGACTAAATAAAAGGCACTTGAACTGCTGCCTCTTTTTTTTTTATTATTCATGTTTCTTTCACAATCTAATCTATTTAGAATGATTCTGGTCTAATTTTCTGATAGAAACATTCTTCTTTGCTGAATGAAATAGTTTCCAATCTAAATCCTAAATGTAGAAATAATCGGTGGCCTATCTAAAATATCTGACTCAAAAGGATATTCACGCTTGAAAGTGTATGATGTCCAGTGCAGCAAAGAGTTCATATGTAGGTATTGAATAAAAACATCACACGTGCAAAACAACAAGTTTCTCAAACCAAGACTCAGTGGTTGATCAAGAATGGGAAACTCTTTAGGATTTTAATTGTTTTTAGAAAGGTGTCTTTTTTTTTTTTTTTTGAAAGGATGATGAAAAAGCCGTCTATGTTACACATAAAAAAAAGGTTGAGATTATGATGATTTTAGGTTTAATAGTTTCAAAATCTTAAAGA
Organism: Cyprinodon tularosa; assembly: GCF_016077235.1. Taxonomy (NCBI): domain Eukaryota; kingdom Metazoa; phylum Chordata; class Actinopteri; order Cyprinodontiformes; family Cyprinodontidae; genus Cyprinodon; species Cyprinodon tularosa. The sequence goes on from NW_024037794.1 coordinate 781,097, forward strand.
CTTAGAAGGCTATAAATCCCAACTCATGATGATAATAGAAGAAGGCTTGGTATGGGCGGTTCTAGACAGGGGCCAGCAGGGGCCAGAGCCCCTTTAGAACTGGTCCTGAGCCCTGTTACGGCCTTTGTCCTGAAGACATAGTATTCAATAAATTTCATATGATTATATGCGCTGACACAGCATCCATATTTGGTTGGTCCCTTGGATCTCGTACTCATCATCTTTCGGCTTCAGGACCAGGTCTCGGGGGGGCAGCAGTCTAAGCAGAGATTCCCACACTTCCCCCTGCACAGAGATCTCCTCCATCTTTTCTGGGGAACGCCCAAGGTGCACCCAGGCAATCTGAGAGACAAAGTCCATCCAGTCTTGTGTACCAAATAGAAGAAAACGTGTCTCTCAGATACATATATGCTAAAAGCAAGCTTGTTTTTGTTAAGTGGAATTACTCCCAATGGATGGAGTAACCACAAAATGTACTCAAGTAGGAGTCGTAATACTCTATCATATTTTTGCTCAAGGAAAAAGTAAAAAGTACAATGCTGTAAAACTACTTCTAAAAGTATTTTTTCTTTTAAAAAGGTTACTCAAATAAATGTAACTGAGTAAATGTAATGGCTTATCTAAATTGTCATTAGGTCTGAGTGTGTGTGTGAATAGTTGTTTGTCCTGTTTGTCTCTGTGTTGAGCTGCGATGGACTGGCGACCTGTCCAGGGTGTACCCCGCCTCTCGCCCGTAGACTGCTGGAGATAGGCACCAGCACCCCTCGCTACCCCACTTGGCACCACATTTTCTGACACTTAAGCGTGTCAGAAAATGGATAGATGGATGGAGTAAATGTAGCAGGTTACTACCCACCTCTAACCAGGGGGAATACGAAACAGATGTCCAAGACTTCTCAGCTGACTGCCATTGATAGATCTATATTTTTTGTTTACCTACAAAAATAACTCAAAAATGAAGATGTTTTAATTTTAGATTCAGTTGTATTTAGAGGATCACATTTTTAGGGGTCTACTTATTTCAGTTATGTGGCAGATAACAGATCATTAGAAAGCTTGCCATGCCGATTATGATTTCTACTGATTTAGTTAAGAACTGTTGTTAAAAAAAAATTCTAAAATCTTTAATCTTCCAATTTTATTTTATTGAAACAAAACAATACTAGTAAAACAAACACATTTCTTTAAACTTCAATACATAGCACTATATACATGAAAAGTTAAGAGCAGTATCTGATCTTAAGATCTCTGCAAAGGTAGATAAGATCAGTGGTTAAGATCGGGTTCACGTTTAAGTATCAGCCAATCACCAATTGTACCCCTACGTTTTATCTGCTAACTATATCTGGGGTCTCCAGAGTTGCAAGTGACTCTTTAGTTCTGCGTCTCTACTAATATATTACATGATGAACTATTGCCCTGTTTTGCCCCAATGAGAAAACAGTAATCCCACCCTGGGCCGCCTTGTTAAATTAGGTCTAGAACCACCACTGAGGCTTTGGGATGAGATGTGAAACATCTGAAACAAGAGAACCCATTATCTTTCTTTTTTTAGCACTTGGGAAATTTGATAAAGATGAAGCAACATGCACACATCCTTAAAAAAAGGATTTCAGAGACATATTGTGTTCAAATGTCATATCTGGTTTACTTTTACTTGTTGGTAGCTCCTTTTTTAAAATATAATATTTTATCTTAATAATGAGTTCTGGTAAGTAGTAGTAAACTACCACTGTTATTACTGTATTGCTGTTTAATAATAACTAAATTCATCTGTTTTACTGCTCAATATCCAAGTCAGAAATACAAGAAGGCAGTGCCTGAGAGAAAACTTAGTTTCATGGAACTAAGGCTGAAACTGCAGAGAGATTGATTAGTTACTAGAGGAGCTAAAAATAATACAATAAAGTTATCTAACCCTTGTTTACTTTGACTCTAATTTTCCCAAATAAACACAATGCTGAACCCACTGCAAGCAGGATAGACATTCTTGTAAAGTGTAGTAATGGAAAGGGCTGGTTTGTGAAAAAAAAAAAAAAAAACGATAGTGCAGAGCCTTGCAGAGGTTTTGGTGCTAAAAGTGTTTTGTGAATGTCACATGGTCGAGCAGTGACCAGGCCTACCCTCTGCAAAACAAAGGTTTCTTTCTGCACCATAGGAAGAGGACATGACATCATCCTGCTCATACAAAGACTCAATATCCCACTCTTTCTTTTGGCTATGAATTAAAAAAAGAAGATACAGCATTGCAGCTGAATAATAGACTTTACTGGGTGCCTTTGTTTTTAATTTAAGTGCATGTTTGACATGTTCTATATGTGATGCTTTTAAGTTTTTGTTTGTAGATCATCTGGTGTTCAAAATCAGCTATACAGAGACCCAGAGTGGATGCTGTGGGGATCGAACCGGGTATTTGCAACCTTCTCAGAGCACAAGCACACTGCTCTAACCACTAGGCCAACATCCCCCCCGCCATTTGTTGGGAAATGATGCAATTCGCGGAGAAAGGAAGATTACCCGTTAATGCCAAAAACTGAGACAGTGATAGATTACCATTACAAAACAAAAATCTTTCTGTAGAGGAATATAGCAGTAATTTTACATTTATATTTGTCAGATTAAAGGTACTTTTAAATAACGGAAAAGGACTTATACTATAAGCAGGAAAATGGTAATACAGAGAAAAAAAGGCTTGAAAACAGCTGTCTATGGGTAAATAAGTTAGTGTATGGTATTTCTGGAATGAAATAACTTTTGATATTATTATAGTTTACTACTACGCGACTGTAAATGCTGGACTGTGTTCAACAGTGTCGTAAGAATTATTGAAATCACAACTTTTTAAATCATTTTTTGTGGATTAGTGTTATATGTTTTCTCTCCGGGTTTTGCTTACTGATGATTAGTTTTTGTCCTGGGAAATAATGTTTTTTCATAACCAAATAGTTGGGACCGGGAAAATAGAGTTGTTTATAACTTTAAAGTTTAACAGCATTTCCTTGGGAGAAAATTATGATGGCTGCTCTACTCTTTCACCTCACATGTAACTCCTTATAAGGCTTGAGAAGAACAAATGTTTGTATATATCTTAATAGTTTAATCTTTTTGACGATTGATTCCTGCCTAACAGTTGGTCTGCATCTTCTTGATTTTGTCTGAAGTTGAAGTTCATTTTTTACCTTTTTGGTGTTTATGATGGTTAGTAAAACCCATTTTCTTTGCATTAAGTCACACAGCCTCCTGACTCTAGAACTTTGTTTTCCCTTTATAATTCTAGTGCTCAGAATTTATTTTTAAAGGCACTTGATGTCTTTAAAAAAATTAAGACACTTGATGTCTTTCTTTGGCCAACTCTATATTCAGTGTATTTCAGATGCCTCCTAGAAGCCTTCTTTTGGAAGTGCTCCAGGCATGTTCCACCAGCAGGAAGCCCATGGGGACAACCTAGGAGACAGTAAAGAGAGAGTATCTCTCTCAGATGGAGCGTCTGTCTGGGAAGAGGGTGAAGTGGAAGGCAACGAATGGAAGTAAGAAAACAGGTTGAGCAAAAAAATGCTCATTAAAACTGCTCTAACTTTTCTTTAGTAAGATTCTGTTTATAATGGTATTCATCTCTATACCTATTCAGTAGAAACCCATGTCCTGTATTTATGGAACCATTATTTATCCTGCACTTGCTGCTATTGCACTTCTGGTTAGACCTAAACTGCATTTCGTTGCCTTGTACCTGTACCTGTGTAATGACAATAAAGTTGCTTATAATCATCTAATCTAATTAAAGCTCTGACTTTGAAATAATAGCACATTTCGTCCATCAAGGGAAAAAAAACGTACAAAAAAAGAAAATAAAAATCCCACATATGATTGATCTTAATCGGTTTTCCATCCATCTTCCTCCACTTATCCGGGGTTGTGTCACGAGGATAGCAGCTTCAGTAGGGAGGCCCAGACGTCCCTCTGCCCAGCCCCTTGGGCCAGCACCTCTGGGGGAATCCCAAGGCGCTCCCAGGCCAGCTGAGAAACATAGTCCCTCCATAGTGTCCTGGGTCTCCCCTTGGGCCTCCTCCTGGTAGGATTCGTCCGGAACACCTCTCCAGGGAGGCGTCCAGGGGGCATCCTAACCAGATGCCTGAGCCACCTCAACAGGCTGTTCTCTAAGTGGAGAAGCAGCAATGGATCCTCACTGGATGACTGAGCTCCTCAGCCTATCTCTAAGGGAGAGCCCAGAAACACTACAGAGAAAACTAATTTCAGCCGCTTGTATCCTGGATCTCATTCTTTCGGTCATGACCCAAAGCTCATGACCATAGATGAGGGTAGGACCGTAGATCAACCGGAAAATGGTGATCGGCTTTATTTATTTAAATTCAAGCTCTATTTTCCAGAGAGTGTAATTTGATATTTAATTCCCTTTGGGTGTTTTGTCAGAGTTTGATCCAGATATTTAAATAAAGGTACCAAGACTAACATTTTATATTTTCTTTTAGATTGGACAAAAAAGAAGAGGTTTGAATCATTGAGGGGCAGAAGGACAACTGAATAAACTCCCTATTATGGACAAACCGTCTCATTCATTAAGCTCTGCAGACACAGGGGAGCTGGTTATGTTGAACCTGTACATTATAAACCATCTACTACACATCATCATTTAGCCATTTGGAGTTTATTTATTTAATGGGTTATTTATTTAATGGAACACCGGATAAACTTTTTTTTCTTTTTTTTTTAACAGTAGCATTTTTTGCGGTTTTACTTTTGCTTTCTTTTTTGTAATGCAAAAACACATTAATTTCATTGATTTTTCCTCTATGTGGTCTGAAAAAATATGAAAACGGTGACAGACATGATGAAATTAAACATTTAGGTATATCTAACAAAGGCCAATTTCAATGGTCAAATAAAATATTTTATGACTAACCTCCACAAGTAATTTTACCCAGGGTTGGTAAAAATTTGCATGGCAGTAATATCCGCAGGTGCCAAAACACACCTACAAAATCTAGTTTAGACCCGTACTGTCAACTTCATGGATAGTTGCTAATTTTCTCTTCAAAATGACATTTATTTTTTTATTGGGACAAAGTACAGCACGACCACTTTTTAAATCTGAGGGGAAAAATGGAAAAATAATCTTATTGTAGCTGTCGAGGTTAATTCAAAGCCAGTGATGTTTTAAGGATACTGCGTGACAGGGGTAGGCTGTTTTTGTGCTTGAGGATTTAAACTGAGAGCTTGGATTCATGCACTACAACTCCTGCAACGTTTAGGTGTGCCTTTGATTCAACACACCTGTATCAAGTAGTTAGATAATTCTGGTACATCTGACTGCACACTGAAGAGGTAACTCATCTATTTGATTCAGGTGTATAGGACCAAGGATGGATCTAAAAGTTGCAGGATACCCTGGAACTGGAATGGCCACCCCTACTGTAGCTGATGGTGCACAACAGAGAAACTAGCAACTGTTAAGAGGAAACATGATTAATAACTTCATCTTGTTTTAAATATTGCAGCAGAGAAATCTCTTGAATAGAACTGAGCAAAAATGCTGTGCCTCACAGAATAGAGAATTCAAAAGAGAGTAGCTTTGCAGCTCAGCCAAGGTGGTTATGTTTTTAGGGGAGCTTGTGCGTATGCCTGTCTGTGTACAGGATATCTTTAAAAATTATAGACAGATTCTTTTTTTCGGAGGTGTCCCTCGTGCCAAGGAGCAAATTTAGGTGATGATCCAGATCATAATTTGGATGCAGGAATTTTTTTTAGAGATTCTCTAAATACCTGTCAGATAGGGGTATTTGGCAGAAAAAGCAGATCCTCGGTAAACCAGAGGGTAGCAGAAGTGACTTCAGCCTCAGCATCAAACTCAAAAAGCCTGGAGGTATTTTACTGAAGATAAAAACATAAGAAAAGGGAACGTTGTTTGTTTGTTAGCTGGATCAAGGGAAAACTTATCAACAGATTTTATCCACAAAAAAAAATAAAAAATTGTACCAGAGGTGTGCCTCATGTCAAGGAACAATTTGTTTAAATATGTTAATGATCCAGATCATGTGCAAGTTTTAGCTATAGGTGTAAGTCACAATATGGGGCATAATGTTCTGATTGCCTGAGGTCTGTGCTCCTAATGCTTTTCTAGTTTACATCATACAAAAATGTTAAGATGTCTAACCTTCTATTTTTATTGTTTCGTTAATATATTTAATTTTATTTAGGTGTATAAACTTACACATATAGCGAAGGGTGTCTTTTTTTATTCCATTTAGTTTTTTTCTTTATGCTGGCATGAGGCCATTAGTTAAATGTGAGAAAATGAAATGTAAATTATTTCTCAATGCGCAATGAAATTCTTTTGAAGAGATTCCCGGCTGACTAAATTTTTGTACATAGATTAAGGTTAGTCTTCATTAGTGACAAATATTATGCATTTTATCTGTTATTGTTTTAACTTTTGTTTTCTTAACTCATGTTATCTTTAGATAATATGAAGATCTAAGGATTTAGATATATGAAAATGCTCAGTGCTAAAATTGATCTCTCCTGTTACAGCAAACAAGACCCTATTTTAAATATTTTTCTAGAAGACAGGGAGTCCTCCCTGGAACTCAGTAACACTGCCCCCTAGTGGTGGGGCTGCATATTTTTACACAAGTTTCAACAACAGCTCTAATGAGCTAGTAAATCACTTTAATTCATCAGGTTATTTTTGTAATGAGCGAAACTTTAACTTATAAAAAGCTAATGACTCATTAGGATCATCATGTGAATGAAGGTTAAAATTCAATCCTTGTCAGTGCTGGAGTCACTTTGGACGACATGTAGGCCCCTTCATTTGGTCCCCATTGCCACAAATACCCCTCCTTCTGCATCTAGCCTAACCCTAATGGTTAGAGGTCGGTTTTTATTTTATTGGGATGAACCGCATCATCCTGCCTATTAAAAAGGTCAACAAGAAGAGGCTCATCAGAGTAGATTTAAAAGTGCAGAGGGAGGTGTTCGATCATTCTGCAAAGATGCTTATCCCCAGAACATACCTAAAACACAAATTAGCCAAAATACATTTGGATGCTCCTCAATACTTTGAGGGAAATATTTTGTGGAGTGACCAGATAAAATAAATTCTTGTGTGCTTCTCATTTGGACTGGAGTCAAACTAAAACTTTACTGAAGTATATCGAATGCGGCTGGATGTTCTGGAATTCCTTTGCTGCTGCAGGACCTTGATGACCTGCTAATTTATGAATCAAGCTTCGTTCAATACACCCCGAAGCAGAATGCCCTGCTTTAAGCCAGAGTTTACTCGGGTTGTGCAGCAGGACGATCACTGAGTGCACACAGCAAGTCTGAGTGGCTGAAAAACAGTTTTAAGGGTGGCCTTCAGCACAAATTTTAATCCATTTGGGATGGTGCAGTGGGACTATGACATGAAATCTATGCAGCATAGCTGGATTTAAAATAATTCTGCAAATAAGTTTGGACAATAGTTCCTCAAGCATAAAATACATATGTTGAGGGGGAGTAATTTTACACATGGGGCATGATTAATATGTGTTAAATGTTCAGGTCATGCATGCTTTTCTTGGTCTGAAACATTTAATAAAGGGGAAATTTGAGAGAGAAAATACTTGATAATGGCACAAACTAAAGCTGGAACTCCATTTATTATCACCAAAAAACAAAACAAAAAAAGCAGAGGAGTTAATTAGAGAAAGTACAATTTTTATTATCAGCTTGTAAAAACCTAAAGATTAAAAAAAGATCAACGAAACCATAGTCTTGTTTTGTTTTGTTTTTGGACATCCACCCAAATCAACATACTTTAAAAAGTTTCTAGTCACAATCTTAAATAGTCTGTATAGCAAAGTTTTGCAATTCAGAATTATGCCTGTTTTCTGTACCAATCTCCACATTAATCCTCTACAAAAAAAAAAAAAAACATTCAGTAAGGAGAAGTAGGAAAAAGTTTCTCTATTTCACAAAAGTATTTTCGGTCTGGGATTATTTAAGCATTTCCGATTCGGATTCCTCTTTGAGGTGTTGAGAATGAAACAGTGTCCAGCTTGAAATAGCTCCTGTGTGTCGCTGAATGTTTGCATTGATGACTGAAAGACATCTTCCGCCTCCATTTATCTATTTACTACATAGTGTTGAATTCATGTTAATTCAAAAACATTTCAATTAGTGGAAAAAATTGCAGGGGGGGAATATAAAAAAAAAAAAAAGTCTAATCACCCAAAAATTTAGCGAACCCCATGCAGTACTTCTGTGGACCCCCTAGGGGTCACGGGCCCCCTGTTGAAGACCTCTGATTTAGAGTTTAAAATATATTTTAAACTTCCAGTTCTAGAGCATACTGCTGATTATTAGGAGTGCAAAACTATTTCTCACAAACAAACAATGCTTTCACGAAAAAAACCTTTGGTCATTCTGACACCTTAGACACAATCATACAAGGACCTAGTGACTGCCACAGCCCGAGCACTCTTTAAAAAAGAAAATCATTCAATTAATGTCAGTCAGTCAACTATACAAGCAAAGATTATATTTTCCCTTCAGTTAGTTATTGATTTTCTCTAAAATTAAAAAAGTGGTATATATCCCATCACCAATTAGTTCCCACAAACTAAAGAGAGCATGGGGCTCTAAAAAAGTTTTCAAAAATGATATACATTTCTTCACGCTGAAACTCATTTCTAAGAAAAACTTTCATTTGATTGTAAGCATAACTTAAGTTATCTGAGCAGATTTTTTTTCAACTATCCTAAAAATAAAGGTATAGCTTTGGACTACTCTGCATATGGAAGACTATGAAGATATAACGGAATTTGCAGAAAACATCTGAAAACTTCAAAGTTAAAATGGTCAGCGTCATTAAAAAAAACACACCCTAAAATGGAACAAATCCACCACTAAAACCATTATACCATATCTAACAGCATGACTGGATTTAGACTAGTAATATCATATTACTTAATTTAGTAGAAACTTTTTATTTTAGGACACAGACGTTCCATCAACTTTTTCAAATCTAAATCCCCATAACCTGTCAGTAAATAATTAAATCACTGGGATGGGCTCTCAACAACTTTATAGGTTTGCTCAGATAAGACCTGTACTTCAGCATAATTCTGAGCAGTATGGCAAACATTATCCAGTCATAAATGTATAATATAAAATGACACAGCTGGAGATGTGTAGCAAATTTTTAAAAAGTACTTTTGTCTTTCAAATATAGTTATGCTATAATCTAACTATAATGAACTCACATCTGGATCAAACACTGGGTTATAAGAGAGGTTCCTGTGGAACATAATTCTGCTGTGTCAGAGCAGGAACCAAACAAATACAAACATGCATATCATTATCCTGTAGGGGCTGGATTTAGACTGGACACGTCTGCTGCAAAAGAGGGAACTACGGTCAAAGGCCAACACTGAGCTTTTTATGTAATATGCAAAATATTAGATGTTTCAGAAAACCAACCCCCTGTATTGCAGTAAGGAAAAAGAATGTGACCAGAATGGAGGAGCTAGATGAGGTTAAAGGTGGGAAATTGTGGAATAACTGTCCCAGCAGAACCCAATAAACCTACAACCAGAACCACAAAGAATAAAATATAATTAGTCGTTAAATCGGACTACACCTAAATCAAACTGAGAAACTGTTACAAGACCTAAATATTGATGTTTACAGCCACTTTCCATCCAGTATGACTGAATTTCAGCTATTTATCTGGAGGAATTAAACCAAATTTACACATGTAAATGCATGGTCCAGAAACTCTCGAAGCTATAACCTCAGGAAAAAAACAAAACAATCAAATATATAACTAAGAGAATATGGATAACATATTTAGGCAATCCTACTGCTTAAGAATCCTGTTGATTGTTTGCTTATATCCAGACTAGACAAAGCTTCTCAGATGACAAAACAAGTACCTAGTCAGTATAAAGTGGTGGTGGGGGAAAAATAAGGCATATCTGTGTGACAATTAATGTCTGATGGGTAACAACGGTTCAAAAACATTTAAAAGCTACTGTAAAAAAAGGTGGATCCAACTCCTGCAACCTCTAGGAATTGAGAAGAGTGATATGCAAAACTGTTTTGAATATCTAGAATGTCATCTTAGCGCACTTAAACAGGCATTTAGTCTCTTAGTTATCTTAAAACTTTTCTCCTCACAGTGGTCTTGACTTTATAGAATAGTACTACAGCTTATTGTGAGATCTCAGCTGTTTGGCTGACCAATGTCCACAGTAACGTTCACATAGAGAGGAGGCCTCTCAACTGATAAAGTCTTATAAGAGCAGCTGTTGAGTCCATCACTCCTCCACATCTTCAAGGTTTGTCCTAACAGCCGCATCCTAGAAAGAAAGTAAGAAATATGGAACATGAATAACAAGGTCACCTTATGTCAACTGATTGAACAGGCTGGAAGTAAAAGAAAACAAAAATCCTCAAACCCAGCATTTATTTGCTTTAATTGTTTCAACTGAACTTTCTCACCACAATGTGAATCCCAGCCGTGTTTGGAAGCGACCAAGACCACCTCATAAAAAGGTATTGGTCCGGCTGCTAGATGCTGATCAGGGTTCACTTAAGGTTATTCACACTAGAGCTGAAACAATTAATCGGCTTAATCGTGATTAAACGATTATTTAAATAATAGTCAAGTAATTTAGGAATCGATTAATCGTTCACGTGAGTACAGAGCCTAATACATGCCCTAAGCTGAAAGAGCAACCCACTTAGGGCAGTAATTGCACCAGAATTGTAAAAAAAAAATTATATATAGTTTAAATTCAAGATAAAAAAAACACTTTGTCTGTCAATATGCTCTATGCAGAACTTGTCAAGTGGTGTGTATATATATATATATATATATATATATATATATATATATATATATATATATATATATATATATATATATATATATATATATATATATATATATATATATATAGTCTCAACTTCAAAAGACAACCTTAACACATCGGACGTGGCAGCAGAATTGTGTCAATAAGCTTCCTCAGGTTTCCATTGTACACAACTGCCTTCCACTTAGTTCCTAATTTAGGTTACTTTTAAAGGTGGAACAATAAAACAGAACAGAAAACAATAACACAAACTGAGACAGGACCTAAACTATCAGCTTGACATTTATCCTGAGATGAAATTTATTTTATTTCAATATTTATCTCTAATTTGAGACTAGCTATAAAAAGTCCTGTCCCTTATTATATTTATGAGCAAACAAAACTCAATGAAGCAAATAACCACAGAAACACACTGACCTGTCTTTGTTAATCTGATTTCCAGTGTCTCGTTTGTGAAACACCATGGTGTAGCGCGCTACATCAGCCGGGGGGCGCACAATCGTCATTTTTTGCTGTTCAACCCTGTAAATCAGACCAGGAGGAATGGAAGATGAAGTCTTATTTGTCTGTTTCATATGTAACAGCAAACGTATTATATTTCTCACCTGACCCTAAGGTCATCATCTTCTCCACCCCATCCCCAGTAGTTGTTTGAGAATCCATTTACTTTAAAAAACTGGTCTTTGGTCATGGCAGTGACTCCACCAAAGTAGCCTTTGTAGCGCAGCCTGTGGAGAAAAACAAAGAGTAGAAACAGAATTAAATTAAATTATTCACCAAAAAAGAATGTAAGCAGTCACACAAAATTTATTAACTTTCTTTTTCCATTTTGAGAATATTCACAAGCTCCTGAGCCTTACCTCCGGTATGTAATATTTGACAAATGCACCTTAACAGTGCTTTTCAGATATGACTGACAGAGGTACAAAAGACAAAGGGATTCCCAAACTCAGCTGAAGTTAGTTTCAGGTTAGATATTCCAAACTTGACAAAGACCATTTGATTATCAGCGCTGCTTTCTGGCCTCTCTGGCACACTTCGTATTGTCCAATTTTAAAATATTTGACATTTTACATGATTTCTTTAGATAAATATTCATGACCTAATTCAGCAGCTTGGAGGTCATTTGACTGACAAAACTAATGTCAAATCAATATATGAGAATCGAAAGTGCCACACTTGCTTCTATCCAGTTTAAATGCATTTTCAATTCTTAATGATCTTTTATAATGAACCGTCATGATTTTGTTGAATTTCCACAATAAATATATAATCATAAATAAATAAAAAAGCTATAAAATTGGACAAAAAGGACTTCACCTTGTGTTTACAATCTAATATAATGATATGATACTAACTTTCAGTCACTGGATCATAATACATGAAAGATAATAATATTAGTTATTAACTTTCCTAAATATCAGAAAAAACAACAACAAAAAAACAACAACAAAAAAAACCTGAATGTTGAAAAACTAAATCACATCAGACTCTGCATCAAACTAACCATATCAATGCTTTTTTTTTTCACCGTGTTTTTTTCTTCTCCGAATCGAAATGGAATTGTCATGAGAGCTGTACAAAACTAAATTTCTTTTTGTATACAGTCTGTGTATACAAAATGACAATAAAGTTTGTCTAAGTCTAGTTTCTCCAGAGTGTTTGTCTCAGAAATTGACAGTCCTCAGTGAATCCCCTTGTGGAGAAGGAGTGTATAGGCTGGGAGCTGCTGACATCAGTTTTTCTGGATGATATTGCAATAAAAATAATGAAAATTTAAAAAATCCTCAGGGGGTGAAAGTCTATCAAATGTGTATGCATTCGTCCTGTTGATCTTGTGAACAGCTCTTTTTAGTCTGTCCACATCAATCAAAGAAAAAGATATCTTACACTACACTTACACTATGTTTATTCACATGACACTATAATTCATTCTTAATCTACCAAAGCTCACTGGATACATATACACTTTAATGTGGAGCAAGAAAAAACTAGCAAGGACCAGACTTAAACAACGGCATGAAATGAGCATGTCACAAAGACTGGCATGTGGGTCAACCAATAGATCATCCCCCAAGAACTCGGATCGTCCACCATAACTTTAAGACTGTAATTCATATACATACTTGTATCCTGTAGCATTACGGCCAACTACCAGGTGTTTGGGCTGCTGGTCACAGATGTATAAATTGTGATCATTCTCAGGGACCAGATCAACATCATGGAAGATGAAGCATCCCCAGCTAAAGTCCTTAATTGCCTCCAAATATCCAACATTAAGTAACTTTGCTCGGTTGAAGGTCGCATCACCAGCCTTCAATAAAGCACAAAGGAAAAAGGGAAAGAATTAAAACACTAGATTTTCTATTTAGTTTAAAGAAGATTTAACATCAAATTTCTGTCCAATCTTTATCTTTTATTACAGTCATATATGGATATACAAAAAAAAAAGTGGGAATCTTTTCTTTAAATAACCATGATTCAAACCTACAGTGGGTACTTTCATATACACATGTGGACATAATTGTTACCACCCCTCATTTAATAAAAGAAAAACCCACAATTTTTAGAGGAAAAAAAAGAATCTGACAAAAATAATACATTTAAAAAAGTCTATAAAAATGAACAATTCAAGCATTGCTTTTGAACTATGAATATTTAGAAACAAATTTACAAATTAAGAAACAGACCAGGACAAAAATGATGGTCCCTAGAAAAGACTTAAAGTAATATGACTAAGGGATCACAGGTGTTCTATAGAGCTACAGTCATAAAGCCTCTTTCCCACTGAAATTAGCAGGTTAATGTGTGTTTTTCAAACATGGGTTGACCTGCTTTTTCTTACCTTCCCATTGGGAAGTCCTAACCCCTCGCTGGCTTTATGTTTGGTGACAACATCACAATGGGTTAGCGTTGATGATGTCACCAGTGCGACAGAAATCAGGTGAGTAAACAATGGAGAGCGACATGTAAGGAAGCCAGGGTGTAGTCAGTGTACTTTGTTTTGCTCTTTTATCTGTCCGAATCTCTCTCATCAGTGCTGCGCTGGATTTAAATTTTAGATAGATCCATATTTCAGGTATGGCTAAAGTGGGCGCCATCATCCTCCAACTACTTAGTCTTCTTCTTTATTTTTTTAACAAGGAACTAAGGTCCAGTTACAGATTATATGACTTGTGTGATGCGAAAGAAGTGTTGTGCAATTTGATGGTTAATAGAAATGCACCTAATGTGTTGTTTTATAATATGGTGTATAACACACTTGGCAAAGACCAGAAGAAGTGAAGGAATTTTTATATCTAAAGTAGGGATGCACAATATTGGGATTTTGGCCGATATCCGATATGCCGATATTTTAAAACTCATGTAGCCGATAACCGATATCGATACTGATGTTAAAGCTGGACAAAAATAAGTAGTCATTGAAAATAGCAGTTTTGTTATCCATTTCTGACACTTTGAAAAATAATATACTCAAATATATTTTCATATGCTGATATCAAAGTGATTTTTAAAAATGCGGTATCGATCTATTTTACTTTCAAAATCTCGTGAAATGTCATCGTTCTGTTACAAACTCTCGTGATATTTTGCAAATTCTTGTGAGATTTTGTTAGTAAAATAGATCAATAGATCAAAAAAAAGCAAAATTTTGTGAATTTTCGGGGGATTTCGTAGCATAACGATGACATATAGCAATATTTCATTAGTAAAAGAGATTGATATGGTGTTTATAAATGGCAATATATCAGCAAATGAAGATATTGTGATATTTTAATGTATCAATATTTTTTCCCTCGTCTTTAGAAGTTTTTAAGTCTGTAAAAAATAAGTTTTTGAGGAAGAAGAAGAAGTAGTATTTCTTTTATTTTTTTTAGACTTTAGAAACTCAGAAGCTGATCAAATATCGGGTTAAATATCGGTGGGGTGGCCGATGTCCGATATTCAGTTTTAAGGCCGATACAGGCCGATACCGATAGGGGGCTGATTATATCGTGCATCCCTAATCTAAAGGATTTTTTATATCTAAACATGTTAATGGTAAAGACTATACAATCTCCACGCAGCTTGATGTTTCTGTGACAACAGCTGCACATATTATTCAGAATGTTTAGACCTATGGGACTGTAGCAAACGCCCTGCAGGACGAAAATTGATGACAAAACAAAGAGGTGGATAATATGAATGGAAACAATAGAGCCCAGACATATGCTGGTGAAGATTCGCAGTCATCCAGGTTATAGTCATTCCATAAAAGTAAAAAAAAAAAAAAAAAAAAAAAAAAAAAAACTAATGGACTTTGTTTACAAGCTTGATGACGTTTCGCTTCCCATCCACGAAGCATTTTTAATTCAAAATGTCAGAAATGGCGTTGAGTTTGAGGCTTTATAGACTGGACCAAAAACAAAGCCTTGTTTTGGCTTTGTCTAACCCAAAACAAGGCTTTGTTTTTGGTCCACTCTATACACTTGGAAACAACAATGTTTTAATTTTTTGGAGAGCCCAGACAAACTTCTTAAGAGATTAAAGGTGAACTTCAAGCTCAAGGAAGATCACTGTCAGATCGCACCATTCAATGCTGATTGAGCCAAAGGGGACTTAATGGGAAATAACCAAGGAGGACAAAATTGTTGGAAGCAAGTTCTAGAAAAGCCCCTGGAAGAATGTCCTGTGGACAGATGAGACAAAAATCGAACTTTATGCCAAGCCACAGTAGCTCTATGTTCACAGATAGAAAAAAAGAAGCTATTATTCTGTTAAAGCACGGTAAAAAAAAGCTATTTCTGACTTTTTTTATTTGTTTCTTTTCACAGAACTTTATTCATTATTACTTTCCAGATTACTCCAATTCAGGTAATTTCTGTGACCACTGTGGATTTTTCTTTCATTAAAGAATAGGTAGCAACAATTTTGTCCACATATGTAAATCAAACATAGCAGAAATAAATATAAATTTAAGATGATCTAGATTCTTTTTGGGCTAGATTTAAAATTTAGCATCCAGATTTATAAACTGAAAAGAAAATATTTCCCTTCCATTTCTTTTTAAGACTTATTTCCATAAAACCACAAATTTATATATTTTTTTCAGGTTTTTTTGTTTCCTGTCTCTCAACAGAGATCAAATTCATCCATGAGTTTAAGGAACAATACTCACTTTTAAACTGTTTGCTTATGGCGTGTCGACTGTACATATGGGCTTAAAGATAATTTGCCTTTGGGCAGGTGATGTTGACCTAGTTTTCTTCAACGTTTCCAAACTAAATATAAGCACTGAGTAAGAAGCATGCTTAGAAAGTGATCTGGTGGATTCCTACACATTTCTCCATTTTGAAAAAGTCATACTTTGGCAGTCTCAAAGATAGAAATGAGGAAAGGCAGTCAAGACACAAGGAGGGAGGAAAAAAACTTGAGGATGGGAGAATGAACATAGAAGAAAGAGGAATGCAAAGGAGTGAGATTGAAAGGATGAGGACAAGAAAGTACAGGAACATAGAAGAAAAGTAGAAAAAGTATGGTAGAAGGGAGGAGGAATTAACATTTTGGTAGTCTGAGGAAAGTTTTCCCGCAACCATTTCTATTCAAAATGGTTTTTATTCTCAATAGTGACTAGCGCCTAGAAAATAGTGAACTCTAATTTATATATTATAAGATTTTATAAGACAATTCCAGTGTGGGGAAATTTAAAAAAGTAGGTCAAATGAGGATTCAAGGGAAATCATAATGTTATGAATAAAAATTATGCCTATAAATTTGGTTAAATCTGTGGTCATGAAATGGTACTCCATCGTCATGAAAGGGGTCATAGAATGCAAAACCAGGTTTACATTGTCAGAGTTGAATAACGAAAGTTACTACCGTAACTACGGTTCTATGAATCCCGGATGACCGCCAGAGGCGGTGCTTCAAGCACTGAATGATCATTCTTGCGCATGCGCAGGTCGAGTATTAATGACAACAAAGTCAGCTGTGACCTGCCGGGGACCCACGTGACTCTATATAGTCACGTGGCACCCGGCAATCAATCCCTCAATCTTCTCGCGAAAGCAGAGATTCCGAGGGACCAAGCACTCTGGCGGTCATCCGGGATTCATAGAACCGTAGTTACGGTAGTAACTTTCGTTCTATTTCATCCCTACTGACCGCCAGAGGCGGTGCTTCAAGCACTGGATGACTCATATCAACAAGGTCACGAGGAATCAGCAACATTCAAGGAACAACGACTACACCACCCACCTAATGTGATGTAGAGGCATGCTGCTCGAGGATTCCCTGAAGCGGATGGGGCGCAGCCACATTCACCCTGTAGAACCGAGTAAAGGTACTAGGTGACTTCCAGGAGGCCGCACGACATATAACATCCAATGGCACCCCAGTCATAGCAGCAAACGATGTCGACATGCCCCTTGTAGAGTGGCATTTCACTCCCGCCGGCAGTGGCCGGTCCTGCAAGGCATAAGCCTTGGAGATCAAATCCACAACCCAGTGTGCAAGTCGCTGCTTAGAAAGTGCCTGACCTTTCCGTGAGCCAGCGTAGCAAACAAAAAGGCTATTTGTCTTTCGGAAGGATGCCGTGGCATTGATGTATGTCTCAAGGGCACGGACAGGACACAGTGGTTCAGAGGGACTTCCGGAGTCAAACCGGGCAAGATGGAGAGGCTGGGTGCTGCCTGCTGGCAGTGATACCTTAGGAATAAATGCTACATCAGCCCACAGTGTAACGCCTGAGCCATCAGGATTCCACCGGCAGCAGGGTTCGGCTATCGAGAGAGCCTGTAACTCCCCTACACGTTTTGCGGAAACCATAGCTAAAAGGAACGCAGTCTTCAGTGAGAGCCATTTGAGGTCCGCCGACGCGAGGGGCTCAAATGGGAGGGACCGAAGAGCCTCAAGCACAAGAGAAAGGTCCCACGCCGGTGCCACAGGGCGGTTGGGTGGGTGCAAACGCCGAGCACCTCTTAAAAACAGTACAACATCCTTGTCTCGGCCCACAGAACAACCATTCAGCCCAACATGCCAACAGGAAATGGCAGCCACATACACCTTTAAGGTAGATGGGGACCGTCCTTGATCCAGCAATGCCTGCAGGAAGGTCAGTATGTCAGAAACTGAGCACTGCACCGGGTCCTGCCCTCTATCACGGCACCAGGTCGCAAAGACCGTCCACTTGTTAGCATAGACAGCTCGCGTGGACGGCGCCCATGCATTAGCCATTGTATGCCCTATGGACCCAGTGTATCTTGAGAAGGTGGACCCCGGCCTTGCAGGGGCCAAATCCAGAGATGGAGCCGGTCCGGTTCGGGGTGCAAGATCTGACCCCCCATCTGGGAAAGAAGGTCTCTCCTGGAGGGGAGACGCATTGGCGAGCCGGAGCTGAGCTCGCACAGTAGAGGAAACCAAGTCCTCGCTGGCCAGTAGGGGGCCACCAGCAGGACCCTGTGCCCCTCCTGACGTACCCTGAGGAGAGTCTGAAAAGGTAGGCTGAATGGCGGAAAGGCATAAAGGAGGGTCCTGGGCCAGTCGTGTGCCAGAGCATCGTGGCCCAGAGGGCTGCTGTTGTCCAACGAGAACCAAAGGGGACAGTGAAATGCGTCCCTTGAGGCAAAGAGGTCCACGTCCGCCCTGCCAAAGACCTTCCAGATGCACTCCACCACCTCTTGGTGAAGCTTCCACTCCCCTGGAAGCGGCTTCTGACGGGATAGAAAATCTGCTGGCACGTTCTCCGGCCCTGGGATGTAGGCTGCTCTGAGGCTGGCTATGCGTGGAGCTGCCCAGGTCAGAAGCCGTTGAGTCAAGCACAACAGTTTCCTTGACCTCGTGCCCCCCTGGTGGTTGATGTGAAAGACCACTGTGGTGTTGTCTGACCTCACCAGCACGTGCTTCCCCCGCAAGCCTGGAAGAAAGCTCTGAAGAGCCAGAAGCACAGCCTGTAACTCCAGGACATTGATGTGTTCCCTGCCCTGCCGCTGGGACCATGTCCCCTGTGCCATTTGACCCCGCCAGGTTGCACCCCAGCCCGTGGAGGATGCATCTGTAAACACAACTTCCCGACGACACGGGAGGGAACCGAGCGGGACCCCTGTGGTCATAAACAACCTCACCCTCCATTGGGACAGAGACTGAAGACACTGAGGCCCCACCCGAAGTCTTCGGAGACGATGAGTGTTCCGTGTGGGATCCAGATTCAAGCTGTTCAACCACATCTGGAGGGGCCGCAATGACAGCAGCCCCAAGGGCACTACGGCGGACGCAGCTGTAAGCATGCCCAAGAGTCGAAGATACCGCACAAGAGGCAGCGCCATGCCGCGCCTGAATTCCGGGAGCACGCTCAATATACTGTCCACCCGCTGGGGTGACGGGCAAGCAGTCATTGAGATGGAATCCATGGCAATGCCCAGGAAGACAGTCTCCTGTGAGGGGGTCAGACTGCTTTTCTCCATGTTCACCTGCAAGCCCAAGCATCCCACATGATGGAGCACTAACCGAGTATCTCGAACCGCCTGGTCCCACGTCGCGGCACAAATGAGCCAGTCGTCCAGATATGGGAGGATCCTCAATCCCTGTGCCTGCAGAGGAGAGAGGGCCGCTGCAACACATCGGGTGAACACCCTGGGGGACAGTGAAAGTCCGAACGGGAGGACCCTGAACTGGAAATGCCTCCCTTGAAAAGCAAAACGAAGAAACCGCCAATGGGGCGGAGCGATCGGAACGTGAAAATAAGCATCCCTGAGATCTATGGAAGTGAACCAATCGCCCGGGGAAATCGCCTGCAACACTTCCTTGGTGGTCAGCATATGAAAGGGCATGGCCTTCAAGTACACATTCAGGCCTCTGAGGTCCAAGACTGGACGCAGGCCCCCGGTCTTCTTCGGAACCAGAAAATACGTGGAATAAAAGCCCCCTTGATCCAGCAGGAGGTCCACAGGCACTATAGCACCCTTGGCCAGCAAGGTGCAGATTTCTTGGTTCAGTGCCTGTGCCTTCACCGGGTCGTGGATCACAGTCATCCTGACCCGGCCAGGGATAGGTGGCCGGCGGCGGAATTGAAGACGGTACCCCCGGGACAGGGTGGACAACACCCACAAGTCCGGGGTGTGGGCAGCCCAGAAGCTGAGCTGTCCCGGGGAAAAATAACCGACCGCCGGCCCTAAGGCATCATCTGCGGGTCCCCCGGCCCTTCGAAGGCCCGGGAGGACGCCGGCCAGACTGCGCGGCTCGAAAGGGATGAAAGGACCTCGTCCCAGCCTGGTCTCGAGCTCTGTTCCTCCGATCTAGAGCAGGTCCCCGGACCGATCTCTGACCTGGTAACAGACCCTGGGGCTCAGTGGGAGAAGGAGAAGGCACTAAGGACCTCCGTGAAGGACCCGCAGCTGCCCAGGTGCTTACTGGCTGGCGATCACGTCTGTGAAGCCCTGCCAGCTGTTGCCTCGTTCTAGAGGCCTGAGCCGTACGGTCCAAGGCGTCCAGTGCCGCTGAACCAAAAAGCTCCCCCGGGACCACAGGCAGGGCCCGGAGGGTCCTCCTACAAGGCTCAGTTAGTGGTGACTGCGCCAACCAGACCTGGCGGCGAGCATGAACCAGTGTGGAGAGTGTGCGTCCAAGTTCCCTCGTCATAAGAGCAAAGGCCTGCAGAGATGCATCAACCAGGCCTTGCGTGGCATGATCCAGCGGAACAGATTCCAAGGAGGAAGACAGGGCCGGCATAAGATGGGAGAGAGAGTTCCCAATCCGGCCCATGCGGGCCCCAGAGTCATAGGCCTTACAGAGAAGGTCGTCGGTAATACGGCACTGAGGACGCGGACAACGGGCATTGGGCCGCAAGGCCTCATCAGGCGGGATTATAAGAGAGGCAATGCCCGGTTCCACCGCTGGCATCTGCCCCAAGCCAACCTTGGGTGCCTCCTGCATAGCTGCCAGGACCCTGCCATCCGTCGTCAGACGTGAAAACGCCTTGGTGTCTGACCAGCAAGCATGCAGTTCCCGCACATACTCCGCCGAGGGAGGAACCACAAAGGCAGTCTCTGACCTACTGCGCCTAAAGAAGGCGCTGGAAGCCGCAGGCTGGGCCTGAGGAACACTAATCTGTAAACGGGCAAGAGCCGTTCGAATAGCGGATGTCACAGACTCCCCCGTATCCTCCTGGGAGGCAATGGAGTCCGACCCAGAGGCCCCGGAGCCCAGCTCCGGAAGGTCCTCACAGAAATGGGTGCCAGAGGCCGCCACAGAAACAGCATCGTCGTCATTGACTGACGTTTCATCCTGCTCGGTAGGGAGAGCCGTGCCGCGATCACCAGCAGTCTGAAAGGACTGGAGGAGGGCTTTCATTTGGGCCAGCTCAGTAGTGAGATGATCCACTCTGGTGGACAACCTCCCTGCATCGGTCCGTCTAGCACGCTTCGTCGGTACCGAAGGTGCAGCCACAGTAGATCGTTTGCACACCGCTTTCTCCATCGGCAAACGAGCACGCGGCGAAGCGCTCGCCCAGTCGGTAGGCTGCTCCAGTGCAGCCAACCGATCCAGTCTGACCGACCGGGGCATGACGCGACAGTTGGGGCAAGCGTCATCTGACAGCGCCTCCCGGAGATGTTCCACACCGAGGCAGGAGGGACACAAGTCATGCCCGTCAGATAAACAAACTATAGAAGAACCCAACGCGAGCAGAAACGCTACTGGTGGGCTTAGGCAAACAAACTGAAAACAACTCAGCGCGAGCAGAAACGCTACCGTGAGTCAAAAGAGCCACAAAATTAACGTGGCAAATCAAAGCGAACAGTAAACTACTGCTGAGAAAAGAACGAAAACTTACCAGTCACCGCAGATCTGGTAAGGTGAAAGCAGCTTGTGCAGCCCCTGGAGGGCGAGACTTACCCGCAGCTCCGACCAAACCCGGTCACGGGGCTACCAGCAACAAGCAGCCAGGAAACTAGTGGTATACACAGAAGCAACCAGCTTCACACGACCACACTCCGGTACTCAACACACCTGCGCGCGAGAAGAACAAAAGGGATTGATTGCCGGGTGCCACGTGACTATATAGAGTCACGTGGGTCCCCGGCAGGTCACAGCTGACTTTGTTGTCATTAATACTCGACCTTCGCATGCGCAAGAATGATCATTCAGTGCTTGAAGCACCGCCTCTGGCGGTCAGTAGGGATGAAATAGAACAATTGTTCAGTGGGTGAAATGGACGTACAGAGAATTTCAAACTCCATCGACACCTCCTTTCTCTCCAAAGCCAAACTCCCACCATAAAACAGGCGAATCCAAACGAAGCCCCAAGTTGACGTAAACTCGGGGATGTTGCCTTCTTTGGTTCTGGCCCGTACTTTTGTTACACCCCACTTTAACAGACAGAGCAGCCCACTGGTTCACTAGCCCAAGAACATGAATAGATGTCGCTAAGATGCAAGATACCAGTTTAGCTGTTTAGTCTACAGTTGGGTTTACTTCTACAAGAATTACAAAGCAGGCAGTTTCTCTATTGAAAATGACCCAGGGCCATGGGCGTAAATGCAGCATTCCAGGCTGCATGGAGAAAGGGTAAATTTTTCAGTCTTCCCAAGGATCCTAAGACTCGACAGGCATGGATTATTTTTGTCTATCAGAAGATCTCTGCAAAGTTTGATGCTCAGCTGTTCATTTGCTCTAAGCATTTTACAGAAGACAGTTTTCCAAATCTTGGACAGTTCAAAGAAGGATTTGCTAAATATAGCAATGCTAACATATCTATGGTGACCAAATATGGGTTCCAGAAAAGGAGGACTCTTTGTTATTTTTTTGAGGGGGTGGGGGGTTGTGCAAAAAGTAGGACATGTCCGGGAAAAAGAGGAAGTCTGGTCTTCCTACCATATCACAATTTTGAAGTTTCAGTGAGTGAGTGCTTGTTGCTATGCTGCATCTTTGGTCAACAACTTCGCTCATAAACCAACCAATCAGCGCACAGATTATCTAAATATTCATGAGCATACCATAAAAGGAATAAGACGTGTCGTTTCATTCTAGGGTTTTCAACCAGGCTTGCATTAGGGCTCATAGAACAGCAAATATGCCATCAGCCCAACCAATGTTACACACCCACACAGACCTTAAGGACCAGCACCATATACCCTATATAATCAATCTATGACCCCCCCCCCCCCCCACACACACACACACAGACATAGATATTATTCCATTGTTTTAATTAGTCCCCCGCATAGGGGCACTTATTTGGCCTCACATTTCACTTTTTCCTCTAACAGAACCTTAGTAATGCAAAATTCTTGAAGTAATTTAAATGTACCCTTTTCAGCTCATGCTGAGACCTTGAAGCAATTAGGAGGACTTTTAAGTGACAATCAAGGCCATCAGTGCAACAACAGACAAACCAACCCTCCCTGCAAACATGAACCAACTTCATATTAGAACTGAACCACATGCAGAATTGTACCTGATGGATGACATAGATGGAGTAGTGTAGCTGCTGCCGTTGCAGGAATGGGTGCAGGTGATGTAGGAGATAGAGGAGGTGCTTCTCCCGCTGGCGATGTGGAATGAGGATGGCTACGCTGTGCTTTGCCTTACAATATGAGGGCTCATACTCTCCCTCAGTCACTTCTTTGTTTTCATTCTCTACATCCTTAAGAGTCAGTGAAGGTTCAAAGGACAGCTTCGAAGCTCCCACTGAAGACGAAAGGTTTGGAAAATTAGGTACCGTAGATAAAGTCTGGAAAGATATCTTCTCAATTTATGTAGATCAGACAAACTTACAACTATCAGGGAAACTTAGAAATCAAACTGGCAGTTTAACAGGTATGGAAACCCTTTTTAGCAGCCATGTTTATACCACTTTGGTGTTAAAAAGCACTGACCAAAATAAATTGCAAAAACCCACATAGTGAGGCAAAGATGTAATAGCATTTATCAAAATCACTAAGGAAGGTACTCACCTAACAGTGGAGATTCGTCTGGACACTCCTCTTTTTCTGCTGAAATATTTAAACGACTGGTTTCTGCAGTCTGAGAGATTAATTTTTCCCTCAGTTTGTTTTCACTAACAATAGTTTGTGATGGAGCAAGGATAACATTAAAGGTTTTGTCAGTCTCCCCAGAAAAGGTGGTTATCCAAGCCAGCACCGACAACAAAAGACCAATCAGAACAACATATTTGCCACGTCGTGAGACCTTTTTGACGGCTGTGCACAAACCCATGGCTCCGCCGACCTGATCGCAGTAGCAGAGAAAGTAGATTCCTTTATGCCTGGTTTAGGAGAATCCCATGCAGGAAAACACAGGGAGGGACACCGATGGTGAGAGCATCAGTGTTGAGTCGTCCCATGCTGGTGAACTTAATGAAGTATTTATATATAAAGATTCAGTAAAAAAAAAAAAAAGAAGGAAAATTCTCAGATCTGAAGTCAAACACAGGGACGCATCGACAACTGTAAAAAGATTAAAAGAAGAAGCAGGTTACTACATCAGAATTACATTAAAAAAAATACCCCATCAAAGGGGTATTTTTTCCCAAAAGAAATACAATTTAAAATGACAAAATTATTGATATGTTAAAAATGCATTTCTATTAAAAAAAAAATTTAACTCAGATCATCAACAACTTAAAGTAGAAGACAGATAAAATCAAAATAAAACAAGAAGTAAATTTTATCCAATAAAGAAAAAATATTCCCAATGCAACCTGGCAGGAACTGCCATCAAACATTTGGATAGCTGGCAATAAGTGTGGTTTGGCATCACATCTCCATTTGATTTAAGTGGAGACTTTGATTAGGCCATTTCAAATCTGTTTTTATTTTTGACATGTCTAAAAATGGCTTTTAGACAGTTTTTAGTTAATGTCTAGACTGTATTTGAAATTCAGAAGTTAATTCTATCTAATATGGTTAAAGATTTAATCTCAGTTTTATTTATGAATTAATAGCTTTAGCAACCATAATTTATCTTTTATAACTAATCATGTTATTACATTTAGTTGTATGTACTGCCTTGCCATTTAAAGAAAAAATAAATTTCTCTGAAGAACTTTACATTTGTAAAATAAGATACAAAGTGCTACAGTTCGACTCTCGGCATGGACATCCAGGTGGACCCTTAGGTAAGGTCCTTAGTGCTTAGTGGCCTATCTCAGGCATGAGTGAAACCACAAATACAAGAGCCATACCGGCTCGGATGTCGCCCGGGTTAACAAGGTCCGCGTCAGTTGCTAGGGAACCAGGGCAACTTGATGACAACTGGGCTACTGGAACAAGACATACATGGATTAGAGCAGAAAACTTGGACCTGATGAAATGCTACTATAAAAACAACCCCAGTGAGAGAAGTTACATGCAGAGATTATGGGATATATGGATGCTTCAAAATCCAAAAAGGTCAGCAGGGAGATTTCATCATCATCCCAACACTCAGAGATTGGGCCCCAAGCTCCAATAACAACAACAAGCCCACTAAGCGTAAGGGCGGCTGACCTACGACTGCAGATCATAACCAAGCTGGACCAAGACTGCCAAGGCTGAGTGACAGAGTACCCTCTGAAAGTCTTTTAGAAGATTTAATGTAGCACTACATACTATCCCTACTAAAGACATAGCTGAGACCAATGAGCTGATCTACGCCACAACTACAGTGATCCTAGAGATGCTTGGCTATAAGATAAACACCACAGGCCACAAAGAGCATTACCTCCCATGGAGGAGAAGGCTGGAGGCCAAGATCAAGGCAACATGAAGAGAGGTTAGTCAGCTCTCAGACTTGCAGAAAGGTGTAGGGAAGAGGTTACCTAAGTACAACAAGCTGTCAATTCCTGAGGCTCTAGAAAGTGCCAAACAAAGACTCACCGCCCTGGCCACCCGCCTAAAGAGATACAAGAGAGAAGCAGAAGCCAGGAGAATAAACCAGATGTTCTCCACCAACCCATACAAAGTCTACTCACAGTGGCAGGGTAATAATACAAGATCAGATCCACCCAGGGCTGAGACAGTACTGGAGGAACATACAGGTGCTGGTCATAAAATTAGAATATCATGAAAAAGTAGATTGATTTCAGTAATTCCATTTAAAAAGTGAAACTTGTATATTATATTCATACATTACATACAAACTCATATATTTCAGATGTTTATTTTGTTTAATTTTGATGATTACAAATGACAACAAATGAAAATCTCAAATTCATCATATCAGAAACTTAGAATATTACTGAAGACCAATAAAAACAAAGGATTTATAGAAATGTTGGCCAACTGAAAAGTATGAACATGAAAAGTATGAGCATGTACAGCACTCAGTATTTAGTTGGGCCTCCTTTGGCCTGTATTACTGCAGCAATGCGGCGTGGCATGGAGTCGATCAGTCTGTGGCACTGCTCAGGTGTTATGATAGCCCAGGTTGCTCTAATAGTGGCTTTTAGCTCTTCTGAATTGTTGGGTCTGGTGTATTGCATCTTCTTCTTCACAATACCCCATAGATTTTCTATGGGGTTAAGGTCAGGAGAGTTTGCTGGCCAATTAAGAACAGGGATACCATGGTCCTTCAACCAGGTACTGGTAGCTTTGGCACTGTGTGCAGGTGCCAAGTCCTGTTGGAAAATGAAATCTGCATCTCCAAAAAGTTGGTCAGCTGCAGGAAGCATTAAGTGCTCTAAAACTTCCTGGTATGTGGCTGCGTTGACCCTGGACCTCAGAAAACACAATGGACCAACACCAGCAGATGACATGGCACCCCAAACCATCACTGACTGTGGAAACTTTACACTGGACTTCAAGCAACGTGGATGAAGTGCCTCTCTTCTTTTCCTCCAGACTCTGGGACCTTGATTTCCAAAGGAAATGCAAAATTTACTTTCATCAGAGAACATGACTTTGGACCACTCACCAGCAGTCCAGTCCTGTTTCTCTTTAGCCCAGGCAAGACGCTTCTGACGCTGTCTGTGGTTCAAGAGTGGCTTGACACAAGGAATGCGACAGCAGAAACCCATGTCTTTCATACGTCTGTGTGTGGTGGTTCTTGAAGCACTCACTCCAGCTGCAGTCCACTCTTTGTGAATCTCCCCCACATTTTTGAAGGGGTTTTGTTTCACAATCCTCTCCAGGGTGCGGTTATCTCTCTTGCTTGTACACTTTTTTCGACCACATCTTTTCCTTCCCTTCGCCTCTCTATTAATGTGCTTGGACACTGAGCTCTGTGAACAGCCAGCCTCTTTAGCGATGACCTTTTGTGTCTTGCCCTCCTTGTGCAAGGTGTCGATGGTCGTCTTTTGGACAACTGTCAAGTCAGCAGTCTTCCCCATGATTGTGTAGCCTATAGAACTAGACTGAAAGACCATTTAAAGGCTTTTGCAGGTGGTTTGAGTTAATTAGCTGATTAGAGTGTGGCACCAGGGGCCATCAATTTTGAACCTTTTCACAATATTCTAATTTTCTGATATGATGAATTTGAGATTTTCATTTGTTGTCATTTGTAATCATCAAAATTAAACAAAATAAACATCTGAAATATATGAGTTTGTATGTAATGTATGAATATAATATACAAGTTTCACTTTTTAAATGGAATTACTGAAATCAATCTACTTTTTCATGATATTCTAATTTTATGACCAGCACCTGTATGGGAGAAGAAGGCATCCCACAACACCAATGCTCAGTGGCTAGAAGATCTAAGAACAGATCACAGCAATCTCCCAGAACCTAGAATGGCCTTTTTTTAGTCCCAGTTTTAGTCCATGTTTTGCTCTCAAGTTAAAAAATTATTGCTCAGTCTAGGTTAATAATCTCCCGTTGGCTTTTAGGAGTAATTAAACCAACACAAATATTCTAATTCTTAAAGCTTTCAGGTTTGCTTCATAAACCCATAAGAGGTCCACAGAAAGAAAAAGAACCATTACATTTTAAATTTTCAAAAGATCAGCCACCCAAGAAAAGACCAACCACATACAGAGAGGATGTGCAGAATAACTCAGTTATCCAGGATTAATAGAGGAGAAACCGCAGGGATGTTCTTACTTATTTGATACTGATTACTTATCTTATTCATTTATCTTCATTTTGGTCCATTGAATATGTTTAAAAACTTAATTTCCATCACATCTTCCAAACTGAAACATCCAGAGAAGTGCTGTATCCTGTCATGGTGAGTTTTTATAAAATCTACAGCCTCCTAGAAGATCTAAATTGTTTAGCTGTTTTGTCAATTCTAAGAAAAACTAATAACATAATGAATGAAGCTTTTTAATCCTTATCCTATTACCAAATATTCATACACAGTGTGGTTTGCATGAATTTCTATTGCACTGGTTCCTGTATTTGTGCCAGTAATCCAGTAATAACTTATTACAGGCGCTGGTCATAAAATTAGAATATCATGAAAAAGTAGATTGATTTAAGTAATT
This sequence comes from Cyprinodon tularosa, assembly GCF_016077235.1. Lineage (NCBI taxonomy): Eukaryota > Metazoa > Chordata > Actinopteri > Cyprinodontiformes > Cyprinodontidae > Cyprinodon > Cyprinodon tularosa. The sequence goes on from NW_024037794.1 coordinate 809,357, forward strand.
CCATTTAAAAAGTGAAACTTGTATATTATATTCATACATTACATACAAACTCATATATTTCAGATGTTTATTTTGTTTAATTTTGATGATTACAAATGACAACAAATGAAAATCTCAAATTCATCATATCAGAAAATTAGAATATTGTGAAAAGGTTCAAAATTGATGGCCCCTGGTGCCACACTCTAATCAGCTAATTAACTCAAACCACCTGCAAAAGCCTTTAAATGGTCTTTCAGTCTAGTTCTATAGGCTACACAATCATGGGGAAGACTGCTGACTTGACAGTTGTCCAAAAGACGACCATCGACACCTTGCACAAGGAGGGCAAGACACAAAAGGTCATCGCTAAAGAGGCTGGCTGTTCACAGAGCTCAGTGTCCAAGCACATTAATAGAGAGGCGAAGGGAAGGAAAAGATGTGGTCGAAAAAAGTGTACAAGCAAGAGAGATAACCGCACCCTGGAGAGGATTGTGAAACAAAACCCCTTCAAAAATGTGGGGGAGATTCACAAAGAGTGGACTGCAGCTGGAGTGAGTGCTTCAAGAACCACCACACACAGACGTATGAAAGACATGGGTTTCTGCTGTCGCATTCCTTGTGTCAAGCCACTCTTGAACCACAGACAGCGTCAGAAGCGTCTTGCCTGGGCTAAAGAGAAACAGGACTGGACTGCTGGTGAGTGGTCCAAAGTCATGTTCTCTGATGAAAGTAAATTTTGCATTTCCTTTGGAAATCAAGGTCCCAGAGTCTGGAGGAAAAGAAGAGAGGCACTTCATCCACGTTGCTTGAAGTCCAGTGTAAAGTTTCCACAGTCAGTGATGGTTTGGGGTGCCATGTCATCTGCTGGTGTTGGTCCATTGTGTTTTCTGAGGTCCAGGGTCAACGCAGCCACATACCAGGAAGTTTTAGAGCACTTCATGCTTCCTGCAGCTGACCAACTTTTTGGAGATGCAGATTTCATTTTCCAACAGGACTTGGCACCTGCACACAGTGCCAAAGCTACCAGTACCTGGTTGAAGGACCATGGTATCCCTGTTCTTAATTGGCCAGCAAACTCTCCTGACCTTAACCCCATAGAAAATCTATGGGGTATTGTGAAGAAAAAGATGCAATACACCAGACCCAACAATTCAGAAGAGCTAAAAGCCACTATTAGAGCAACCTGGGCTATCATAACACCTGAGCAGTGCCACAGACTGATCGACTCCATGCCACGCCGCATTGCTGCAGTAATACAGGCCAAAGGAGGCCCAACTAAATACTGAGTGCTGTACATGCTCATACTTTTCATCTTCATACTTTTCAGTTGGCCAACATTTCTATAAATCCTTTGTTTTTATTGGTCTTCAGTAATATTCTAATTTTCTGATATGATGAATTTGAGATTTTCATTTGTTGTCATTTGTAATCATCAAAATTAAACAAAATAAACATCTGAAATATATGAGTTTGTATGTAATGTATGAATATAATATACAAGTTTCACTTTTTAAATGGAATTACTGAAATCAATCTACTTTTTCATGATATTCTAATTTTATGACCAGCACCTGTAGTTCCCCATTGTTTAATTTACTTGAACTGCAAAAAATAATTAATCAACAAAGTTGTGAAATTCTTAGTTTAAAGTATATTTAAGATGCAAGTATTTTAGTAGGGCCCATTCTACTTTAGTTCAATTCTCTAAAAATCACCAGAATGTAGAAAATAATGTATATTGTGAGAAAAATGTTCCACATAACTACCGATCACTCATTGTTACTCAGTAACATTTATTGAGCTATAAAATTCCACATTTTCCGGCTTAGTTTCAGTTAAATCCTCTGAAAACCTCCAACCTATAGCTGCATCCATCCTCATCTAACCCTGACAGGGTTTCCTGTCCAAACAATTTTTAAAATCTCACCCCAAGGTTTGGTGAAAAGCTGGCAGCCCTGCAATAATTGTATCAGAATTGTTAAAATAAATAAATAAATAAATAAAAAATATCCAGAAATCCTCAATTGGAAACATTTCAGTTTCACCCGGTTTAATTTAGTAAAAAATATTATTTAAGGAAACTTTGGCTATCCGATTATTTATCGAAAAATAATTGACAGATTAATCAATTGCAAAATAATATTTAGTTGCAGCCCAAGATCCATGGATTATTATTCCTTATATTTACTCTTACTAGAAAAAAAGACATTTATCACTGTATTTTTCTCTTCATAACTATCAGCAAAAAAAAAAAAAAAATCAACATTTCAATGTACAATATGATTACAAAGATATTTAAAAATCGGACTTTCTTCTTTATCTGATGGCACTCATCCGTATCAAACAGAAACATCAAGAAAAGAAACAGGTAGCTGATTATATTTACCTATGTAGTTACTATAGCAACTAGCCAACATAGTTTCAAAAGTTATTAAATCAATCCTGCTAGACAGGATTTTAGAGGTTATCAATTCTAAAGATAGACTTATAAATATAATAAGCAAAACTCTTTAGTATTTATGTGTTTCCTGGATGCATCAAAAGCATTTGATAGGGTAAAGCACAGAAAACTATTCACAAAACTGACACAAAAAGGAGTACCAGAGTATATTGTTCGTTTTTTGAAGTACTGGTATACTCAGCAAACACTGCAGATTAAATGGGGGGAATGTGTCTCGGCTCCATTCAAAATTAGTCTCTTTAACTTGTATCTGGATGAACTGTCACACAAGTTGAGAGCTTGTCACACTGGTTGCGTGGCTGGTGACTTGGTACTTAATCACCTGATGCATGCAGATATTTATTTATAGATTATTTAGCCCTAGTACTGCTGGGTTACAGCAACTACTTAATGTGCACTTTCATCTGGTTTGGTCTGCCGGCTTCCGTAGCGTCGTGAACGCGCAGGCGCGCACTTTCAGGAAATCCTATACACTACTGTTTATGCTCTAAAAACATTCTAAATGACTTCGTTTCGAGTAAATTATGGACGCTACCCACTCAGGACACTTGGAATACATTGGACGAGCAGTATGGAGGAATATTGACACGTTTTTTGTGGACTTTTATGGACCTGTCTCGGGCGCCATAGACCTCCATTATTTGAATGTCAGCAGACCGCAAGAAACCTCCCAGATCTCCAGATGCATTTGAGATATCAAAAAAGTACTCCAGAGTGTTGTTCAGCATGGGGGTGAGTAGAAAATGAAGGCTAATCATGTTTTGGGTGTACTATTCCTTTAACATCTGCTCTGAATATGGTCTGGAACACGACATAAAGTACAATCCATCCAAATGTGTGATCATGATCTGTAGGAGTAAGGAAGATAAATCTACTGAATTTCCATATTGTCTGCTATCAAATACTGTGCTGAGTGTTACAAACAAAACCAAGTATCTTGGGCACATCATCACAGAAAATCTGTCAGACGATGATGATATCTGTAGACAATGTAGATTGTTGTATGCTCAAGCTAAAACCCTTGCTCGTAAATTCGGTGCAGGTACTGATAAAGTCCAAGTGGAACTGTTTAATGCATATTTTACCTCTCTGTACAATGCTCACCTGTGGACTACATATAGAAAAATCAACCTTCAAAGGCTGCAGGTGGCCTATAATGATGCTATGCGGGTACTTTTGAAACGCCCAAAATGGTCCAGTGCAAGTGAGATGTTTGTCACAGCAAGAGTCAATATTCTACAAGCACTTTTTACGAAACTTAATGTATAACTTTATTTGCAGGTTAAATGCATCTGGAAACGATATTATTTTGTCACTTACTGATACAACACGTAATGCAATCCGACATCAGTCCAAGCTGTGGAGAAACTGGTATTGTTGTCTATAATGGTGCTTGTATTGTGCTTTTTATCATTAACTATTTTTATCTTATTTTATGTATGTATTTATTGGACAATGAGTCCGGAATAAAGTTTATCTATCGATCCATCACCCGTATTTGTGCAATCGTTAAGAACTCATAAAAGTAAAGTCCTATTTTGCCTCATTCAGCTTTATTTCCTCTCAGGTAGGCTATCCTTTTCTTTTTTTTTTATTAACAGACACATGCTAACTTCGGTTAGCTTGTCGTGAATTAAGCTACAACACATTTGCCTTCAGAGTTGCTTATGTGTGCGGCGGATGTAACATCCTAAACATCAGCATCAAAGTATTTATAATTTAACATTCAAGCGAGATAATACACAGCTACCGAAACCAAACACCGGGTCCCCCAAACGAAAAAAAATAGCCTTTCTATGAATAGAGCTAGATAAACGACTGTGAAAAGCTAAAATAACGTACCTTACCTTTCAAGCAACTTCTATCGCCAGCTATCATGAACAAACAAACCCACATCACTTAAAACAACTACTTCCGCTCGGCGATCTTTCAAAATAAAATTAACGCCTTTTTCTTACTTAGAAAATTATCAGGTTTTAGTAATTATCCAAGAGTTACGTTGTATTTTTCTTTGTCAGATTCATGTTACAACCTTATGCAGGTGCACATAGAAATTGTATTTCGTAAATTGCAAAGTGTAATTTCTAAACAGAAAAATAATTATTTTTATGAAGTTACTCTCTGGATGATCGTGTTTTACGTTTCTTTGTGCACTTCCGGTTCATGTTTCAACCAAAAAAATTGAATACTTGGCAAAATCGTCAGCTTCCGCATGCAAGGACAGTATGAGCAATCTTATATATTTTTAAATTATGCCTGTTAAGCAGCTAAGGAACCAGAAGGGTAATGCCAAAGGTAAATCTAGAGGGTAAAATAAAAAGAGAAGCAAGATGAAAAAATAAAAGGAAGTCATAAAGGAACAACCCTTTTGACTGTGTGATTAGGTATTTATAAGATGAATTGTTTTTTTTATATCCATTTAGAAATAGGCTTTGAGAATACATAATAAATTGCAGTATTTAATTGTGGATTAATAAATACAATTTACTGTTCCTCTTTAAGAATTCAATTTAAAATGGGCCATTAAAAGACATTCTATAAATTGGATTTCTAATTGTACGATTTAAATGTTAATTTTGAAGTGGGTGTTTAGCTTTTTCAGTGGCTTGTAGTCCTCCGTGAAGCACTTGTATTTGCATTCCCTCCAGTTGCTATTCATTGCTGCTTTTTTATTTTTTTTAAAGCTTATATTTTTTGTTTAAATTTAGACCGTTTTTAACAAAAAAAAAAAAATGCCTTTTTTAATTCAAGATTCAGCGCCAAAAAATATCAGCAGCATATATTAATGGTAGGACTAATGTAAAAATAAGTGGCATGGGCCTTAAAAAAACATGTATCGGTCTATCTCTATCAAGAACAAAGCTTGATCTTTTCTTTTTGTTGATTTATCCTGTTTTATCTATACTGCAAAGAAAATATATAAACACTATCTCAGATGGTCTTCCACTGTTTAACATTCAGTCTTTAACAATACCACTTATACCTCTATGGCCAAAATATTTTTTCTTATATCGGAAGAAACTATGCCAGAGCATAGCCTTGAACCACAATAGTGCCAACATTACTCCGATAGTATTTTTTCATGATTGCTCTCATGTAAAAACAAAACAAAAAAAAAGAATAGTGCAATCCTTGCCTGGATAAGCAGACAAGACTTAAAAGTTTTAGAAGACAAAAAGTTGTTTGTTTTCTTGTCTTGTATTTATATAAAAAAAAAGAAACTAACAACAACACAGACACAAATCCTGAAAAAGGCTTTTACACAGAGATGTCCCAATAACATCTGGATGCTCAGTCTTGGACATACCTGAAGGGTTAAATTATACCATTGGCATTTTTTATGTATGTTGATTAGATTATTACATTTAAAATGCTAACATTCTGAAATCTGTTTCTATTATATTACCCACTAATCTCTCAGAAAAAAAGTCATTTGGTGTTTTATTCATTCTACCTTCTGAGTCTCATATGGCCTTAATATTGCTTCAGGAAAATGTTAAAGACTTTAAAATTTGATGATGGGAAATCTGTTTCTTCTTTCCTTCTGTTCCAAAGGTATGGCTGTTTGCTTACTGGAAAAATGACATTAACATGTGAAGCTGACCCTCAATGTTTGCTCTTAACAGCAACTTGTGATTACCAAGAAGAAGACCGAGAACACTCCTCGAAAGATCCACACCAAAACAAGGCACGCTGTATTCATGCCTCCTACATTTTTCCACATTTTGTCACCCTACTACCACAAACTTTATTGTACTTTATTGGAGGTTTTTATTGTAGACCAACATGAAGAAGAGCAAAACTGTAGAGTGGAAGAACAATGGAACATTTGTCCTTGTGTGTTTCAGTTCATTGTTGGGTTGAAAGGTGAGAAGCTTCCAAAGAAACTTTGAACAATTCACTAATTTTACTATCAAGAATGGTTAGTTCTCCTGTCTGTGTTAAAGAAAGGTCACCATAGGCAGTGATGCTGTTTGAATGGTATTCCCAGAGTACTGTTAGTTTACCTCCTCACAATGCAATTTATTGTATGCCATAAAGTTTGCATTTTGGCCTCATATAATTGAATTGTCGTCTTCCCCCCAAGTGTTTCCTCTGGGTTGTGCAAAACTAAGCTTTCTTAATAGTATTTTTTTCTTAATCTTTCTCTATCTGCCTCTCTTCCATAACCCTCAGATCTTGTATTTTATTAATGTATTTCAGCTGAAAATGTTGTGCCATATTAGACAAGGTGAATATAAACAGTAGATATTTCAATGGAAGTATAGTTTTCCATTGTTCTGACATGTAAAAATTGCCAACTGTAAGTATTGACAACAGTTATATGTCGTTGAAAATTAAGATTTGGAAATGTGTGTCTCTTCCATTCGATTTTGATATGGATGTGGCTTCACCCATCCATCCCTCCATCTTCTCCTGCTTGTTCCATCAGGTTCACGGTCGAGCCTGTGCCTATCCTGGCGCTGGAGACAGTACATCCTGAACAGGTTACAGTCTGTTGCAGGGCAACACAGAGACGCACAGAGAAATACATCCATGCACACACACACACATCCAACATTTATAGATTTTAAATTTTTAATTCTATTTCAGTGAAATATTACTCCTGGGTACAATTTTTGGCTACCTTACTCTCCTGTAGGCCAAACTCTGTCCATCTAAAAGACTAATGTAGGACATTCAGAGCATGGAATATTCTTTTATAAACTAAACCTGCCTAAGCTTTTTTCACTACCTTGTTCCTGATCTGCATTTTTTGTTCCTTGATTTGTTTATTAGTGTTCTCTTATAAACCGCTGAGTAGTTCACATATCAAATGTTTTTATACAGAGATTAAGTTATACACAGGGTGTACTCTATTTACTTATTACTATATGACTTCATCAGAGTAATTTAAAATACCGTATTTTCACGACCATAAGGCGCACCGGACTAAAAGGCGCAGTCTCAGTTATGTGTCCCATTTCTGTATTTAACACACACATAAGGCGCACCGGACTATAGGGCGCGTTTTTTATATACAGGTACATGTCCTCTACTACCTTTAAATACCTCTACTGCGTATTTAAAAATACAGCGGGGGCAAAACTGAGTATGACTGTGCTTTATTCATGTATTTATTACAAAGTATTAATCAAACCTGGCAGCTGGCCGTGAGACAGACACATCGCAGATGACACAGCGCTGTGATCACTCCTAAATTAACTTAAAATCCTGAAACCTGCCGACGGAATATGTTCGCTTTTATTACCGGTATCCTGGTGCCTGCAGCTAAAATTATTTAGATGAAAAACACCTGCCAGCAGCCGCGGTGAACGAAAGGATTTCTCCTGTCGGCGCACCGCTGGTATGTGGGGGTCTGAGCGCCTCCGACAGAAATAGATAATCTGGATGAACTGACTGCAATTATTAAGTTTTCAGGTGGCCTTTCTCACTTAAAAACATATTAAAACTACTTTATTCCCACTGATCACAGCAAATATAGCTGCAAGATTTAGATTATTTAGATGAAAAAACACCTGCCAGCCGCCGCGCTGAAGAGGAGGAGACGCGCCCACAGGCTGCTGTTGAATTAAGTTTTCAGGTAGAAAAATAGAGCGGAAGCAAACCTGAGTATGATTGTGCTTTATTCATGTATTTATTACAAAGTATTAATCAAACCCATCAAAGTCATCATCCTCTGTTATCCTCAGCATTCCTCTGAATAAAACAGCTGCGCTAAATCAGACATGCCAGTTTCCCCTTCTTCGCTGTCAGAGTCACTTTCCGTGCAGCGCAGCTCCTCAGAAATAATGCCGGCTTTTGCGAAAGCTTGAACAACAGAGCCAGCAGACACGTTAGTCCATCTACAATCCATCCGCAAACGGTGGCGTAACTTGCACGGCGCTGCCTTCCATTTATCATGAAACTGTGGTCTCAGTCTGTCATCCATCGCTCCCACGTCGCTCGCAGCCTTACTTTGAACGGGCGCGTCACACCGATGTCGAGCGGGGGAAGCTCCTTTGTCAGACCCCCTGGGATAACGGTGAGCACAGCGTTCATTTGATTCATCTTTTTTTCACATCGGCTGTGAAATGGGCACGCAGCGATGGTGATGCGTGGAAAAAAGCACCTGGTCTCCTCACATACACCTGCCTTTCATCATCTCCTCATTCATCCAGCCTTTTCATTTGCGTTAATATCATCAGAGCGCTGTGTCTCGCTGTCAGCTCCCAGATCAGCTTCTCTGATTGGTTGATGCGGCGCGTCCAGCAGCAAAACTTCAATTTTTCCATCTGAGCAGCAGCAGCACGTTGGCGGTGCGTCAGATGCTTAAACGCTCCCGACGTGCTGCACCAAAATGCGCTGCAGGACCTTTTGCTGCACCTATATGCGCGTCAACAATTGACTTTGCATGTAAACTCGCTGCTTCTGCTGCACCTGCTGGGTCCGGTTCACACCGATGTCGAGCAGTTGAACAGCGAGCACAGCGTTAATTTGTTTCCCCATGTTTTTCACATCAGCTGTGAGATGGGCACGCATGGAGTTACATATTAACAGCGATGGTGAGGGGTGGAAAAAAAACACCTGGTCTCCTTACATTCAGCCACTCTTTCATCATCTCCTCAATGAGGTGGTCTCAAAAGTCGCAGTTACAACACACATAGGGCGCACCGCACCATAGGGCGCACCGCACATTTTGAGGGAAAAAAAAGACGTTTAAGTGCGCCTTATAGTCGTGAAAATACGGTAATAGAAATTCCAAACCAGAATTTTATTTTCCCCAAACAGAGGCAGAACCCTGACACAAAGAAGTTTTCCCTTCAAGTCTTGGAGTCTTCTTACAGATATCTCAACACAACAAGTTAAATAAACAGGAAGCTTAAAGATGGGATTTAATGGATTTATTTATACAAAATATTCAACAATTTCTTAAAAGACATAGTATAGCAGACTTAAGCTGGAGACTAACAGTCATAAAGGTTGAATTTAACGGAAACTTTAGGTTTATCTGCATTAAGTACATTTTATTTTATTTGTCAAAAAGTAAAGAAATTTAGATAAAAGTTTTTTTGTATTTTTATAAAATCCCAAAGCTAATTTTTTTGTTTGACGATCTGTAAATTGTGCATTACCCTGATAATGATTTGTAAGTGGTTCTACAAGAATCTTAGAGGTGGTATCTTTAATCAGTCATCACTGAGATCTTTTTGTTCAGTGTCTAACTCACTTTTACAGCTCCGGGTTTTACACCAGTCAATATTTAGACTTTATGGATTAGTTAAGAACTGACTTCTGCCATATTTATGCATTATTCTGATCATATCAGCAGACGTAGGGACTGACTCTTGGGCCTACTGTAGTGTACACTTAAGAAACAAACAGTCATCTTGGAACCTATAACTTACAGAAAGAATCAGTGTTAGCATTTGTGTTGATAACTGATTGTCTGATTGTGGAAATTGTCATGGGGTCAGGTAATGCATGCCCATCTCCTTTACATAAGAGAACTCCTTCTTGACTCTTCAAAACTCAAGGACAGAGTAACTGTTCCACTGCCAAAGCTCACCCTCGGTCTATGTTTCCCTGAAGTTGTGTCACAGTCATTTCCGTTGGTCTTCAGACTGATGGATGAGGATGGAGTTGAGGCAGATGATCCACCAATGCTGCCCGACTTCTTCCTTGAAGCCGTGCTTTGTTTTAGCGTGGCTTTGGCAGCCACCTTAAAGGCATGTGCCGCAGTGCTGCATCGTACCTCCTCTATAGTGTTCCTGGATGGTTTGAAGAGAATGATGTACACCTTGTTAAAGAAAATGCAAGCCAGCAGCCCAAAGCTGGATGCTAGAATAGCAATAACCTCCACGGCAGACACAAATTTGCCGTAGGTACTAAAGTAGGCAGGGATAAAAGAGATCCAAACGATGAAGAATATGAGCATGCTAAAGGTAATGAACTTGGCTTCTGTAAAGTTTTCTGGAAGTTTCCTGGATTTAAATGCAAAAAAGAAACAAATGGCTGCCAAGAGACATGTGTAGCCAATGAGAAACCCTAGAGCCATCACTGAACCTTCATTGCATGTGATGAAAATAATTTCATCAATGTCATGGTTCCTGTAGCTCGAAGGGGGGGCATTGTAAAGCCAGACAACGCAAATCATCACTTGGACAAATGTGCACAAAAACACCAAAAGAAACTGTAGATTCAGTCCCCACCATTTACGATGGAGACTTGTGGGGATTTTTGCCTCAAATACCAAAAGCACTCGGTTAGTTTTCACAAGAATGCAGGAGATGCAGAGAACAAAGCTAATCCCGAAGGCTGGTTGCCGTAAGCGACATGTCCAATCCTGTGGTTCACCGATGAAAACTAAAGAGCTGGAGAAGCAGCAGATAAGTGAAAACAGGAGAACGTAGGATAGTTCACGGTTGGTGGCCTTTACTATTGGGGTATTGCGAAATCTGATAAAGACTCCCATCACAAAGGCTGTCAGGATGATGCCAACCACAGCACATATAGCTAAAGCTATCCCAAAAGGTTCTGTCCAAGAGAGATACTCTATTTCTTTCAGGAAACAGAAAGTATGGTTCCCATTGGACCAGGAATTGTTTGGGCATTTGGTGCAGACACTGGCATCTGTGTAAACAAAATAACACAAACTTAGTTAAAACCTATAATAGTTAAAAAGATTACTATCATGGGCGTTGTTTTAATGTAGGCCTACCTCTGTGATTACTGAACTCTCCGTCTGAACACTCAGTGCATTCAAAGCAGCATGTAGGCATGCTGTCAATGATTCCCTTTCTTGTGCCAGGCTCACAGTCCTCACTGCAGTTTGAGAATGGCACCTGTAAAAAATCAACAAGTATGAAAAGGAAAGATAATTAATAGCAGCAGTGTGGCTGAAGTCAAATCTTTGGACACACTTCCTCATCCACAATGACTAGGCCTTTGTTAATATTTGTGAGCGAGGAAGTAATAAAAGCAAATGATCTCAAATGTTATTAAATAAACCTGTTGGTTCTTATATCCAATAACAGTTTAATATGAACAGTATGAAATATTTTAAAATAGATTTCTTTCTTTCTTCCTAAAGTTTTTCTGATAATGTTTATTTTGCTCTCCTAATCTCATTGTACACAATCTACTCAGTTTGAAAGTGATGTTATCAAAGAGTGAAATAAATAAACAGGGATCTCCTTCTTCATATCCTTTTGGAGAACCAAACTGAAATTATGAAAAATACTTTATAAAACAGAAATGCTTACGTTGCTTATTCCATATCTGTCTGACTTTGTTTGGTGCCTGTTTTTTAAATCTAGAATTTTTAGTTAAAGACGGAGAGCAAAGGGAAATGAATGCTGAAAATCTCAGGAAAACCGCGCACAATTAGTAAAGGTCAGGATCTCCTAAAACTAGCCCCACCAATGCAGCAAGCTTTAGTGTTACAGTTTTTTCATTAGATATTCCAAAAAACTTTAAAAAAAACAATCCACTGGACTTCGTTTCCAAGTTTGAGGACGTTTCGCTTCTCATCCTGGAAACCTTTTTAATTCAAAATGTCAGAAATAGCACAGAGTTCAAGGCTTTATAGAAGTCTATGACTCCTTTCAGAGTCATAGACCAGCATCGGGTTTTGCAGACTAACAAAGAACACAAGCAACTGCCCATCCCTCAGGGGCGGACCTATTTGTCCTTTTCAATTTGCAGGTTTTCTAAGCCAAAAGAAGGATGTCTCTTTTGTCCACTCTATAAGCCTCAAACTCAAAGCTATTTCTGGAATTTTTAATAGAAAAAGATTCCTGGATGGGAAGCGAAACGTCTTCAAACTTCAAAACAAAGTCTTTGGAATGACTATGGAATGACTATGACCTGGATGACTGAGAATCTTCACCAGCATATTTTCATTAGATACCATTTTTTTCCAGAAACTATACAGATTTTGGAAAATATCCAGAGCCATGGTGTTTTATGATGTGTGAGTCAAATTGACAGCTGCCAAATGTGAGGATAAAAGAGAATGCATGATAAATCAATAAAAAACAAATCTGCCGAATCACCCTCAACACATTTGATATTGTTTGTTTTTGTATGTTGCCCCCCACATTTGCTGAGTGGACGCATTCATGTTTACTGCATAGAATAGAGAGCTCACACTGTTTACTGTCAAAATAAACTCAGGTTGACAGAGGTGCATTCAATACATTTGAATCAAATATGTTTATTTCAGTTATGTTGTAGTAGAATAGAAGTGATCCTTGTTTTTGGTTGAAGCAGTTTTTGTGGCTGATCTTCTGGCTAAGTAAAACCACTGCTCCCTAAATTTTAAGCAGCTTAATTTGTTAACTCCAAGAACTCTATTCTCTCAAGGTCAGACAAATTTGGTGCAGATTGTCTATTCTCATGTACCTTTTCAAATGTTCTTCTCTGTATTCTGAAGAATATATTTTCTCCTAAACTGATTATTTATTTTAAACAAAACAGATTTAGATAACTTTGATCTAATTTCTGACAATTCTAATAGTCATCTGGCATATAAAACCATCACGCCTTGAAAAAATGCACAAATAAAGTGTTTATCTATTCGTGAAAAAAGGAAACCATGTAGTAAAGCTTAGTTCAGTTACATGTATAATGAATCTCACTGATCATGATCTATATCTTATAACCAAGGGTCAGAATAGACATCTCAATAAATCAAAGTATTTGTTCTTTGATTAAGGTCTTTCTTCACCACAGCAGATCAGAACAGCATCCACATTTAGCTCATAACTTAAAGAAGTCGACAGAACCACATCATTTGTACAAAGCAAAGCTGCAAAATGGCAACACCTTGAAATCCTGTCCATGAATGTTCATGTCCGTGCGGGAGTGGGGGCCTAGTGGTTAGGGCATAGAGCTTGGAATCCTGAGGCTCCGAGTTCAAGCCCCACTCCCACAGACTGCAACTCTGGGTCCCTGAGCAAGACCCTTAACCCTAGACTGCCTTCCGGGTGCTGCACAATGGCATCCCACTGCTCCCCAAGGGGATGGGCGAAATGCAGAGTTTGTTTCATTGCTCTGTACTTATAACAGTGTAATGACAATAAAAAGCTGGGGAAAAAATGAATACCACAAAAAGGCTTGGAAACAAGAACCAACCCTGGCAAAGTCCACAGTAAGATGTTAGAGTACAGTACAGTATCTGAATCTGAAATGGACTCACCTCTAAGCTGTATCCATTCCAAAGAATCCTTGTTTTGTCAATTGACAGTTTGGCTCCTTTCTTCGCATGGATATTGTAGTATCCAACTTCCTCGAACATTACTGAGCCATCTTCAGCAGATCTCTGCCAGTTTATAATGGTATAGTTTGCTACCAGGTCTGCATTTTCATCAAAGTGGATTTTTTCACCCATGCTGTTTGTGTAGTTCAGATGTCTGAGCTGCTTCAATACCTATAACAAAGACCGACAGGGATGAATCACTCAAGCTTCTCCAGAGAGTTTTTGTTAAACTGTTTTCATTCAGAAAGAAATTTTACCTGCCATGCTTCAATTTTCTTTATGTCTGCACATGAATTGTTGGCAAAAAGTCCATGTCCAGGTGTGCAAGTAAATATGTCCTGTAAGGCATGCGCAATGGAATAAACTGCTACATATGCATTATAGGAAATGCGAAGGTGTGTGTAGTCCAAATATGGGGTCTCAACACTTGTGATATCTTCCTCACCAGTGCACAAAGGCCTGAAACTAGTGCTGCCATTCTCACTTTCCTGAACTCTTGGACTGTCTTCCAGGTAACAGTTAAAGGTTTCCTCCCAAAATTCTCGGACAAATTCATTATGACTGTCTTTCTTAGGCTGGACCCGCTGTAAGAACTCTCTAAAGCCAGGTATATGTCCAGCTCTTAAAGCAAAACCAATTGTTCCTCCTACAACATCTAGATATTCGGGTTTAGCAATAAGAGAGGAGCTTGCCCATGCTTCACTGGCTAGCCAGGTGCGATCTGTGATGTTTCTCCTGACCATCTCTTTGATTAAAGGCTCAATGTCTGGGCCGCCAGCAAAAACAACAATTACTTTAGCTGTGGAGTTTTCAATCCTGTCCGCCAGAGCTCGGATCTCGTGATATTCAAAGTACTGTGAAATAAGTTCATTCAGGTGAATGCAAATGTCCCTCTCTTCTATTTCCTTTTCAAACTTTTCAATTCCTGGCCGCCCGTAGTCATCATCCGAAGCAACAGCAATCACCCAGTTCCACTGGAAGTGCTCTATGATGTCTGCCATGGCTGTGGCCTGGTATTCATCTGTTGGAATGGTTCTCATGAAAGATTTATACTGGTTCTTGTTGCTCAGGAGTCGACTGGAAGAGGCATAGCTGATCTGAAACCAGAAGGATTTTAACTGTTAGTTAGGTTTATATTTTCTAGGCCATGTCTGATTCATTAATTCTGCTTTGATTTTCTTTCATTTAACCTCAAGGATATTTTTGTCCAATAAATACAGATAAAAATCTACCAATCAGATACTGACCTGTGGGATATAAAAGAGTCCTAGGAGGTTTGCAACTGCTGTGGAGACCGCAGATCCAGCAGCCCCAACAACTGCAATGGTTGATGGGATATGATCAGTGCAGTTGCAAAACTCATCTAAATTTAGGGAATCAATCTTGTTTTGAGCCACAAAACTGAGGGTTGCCTCCAAGGCTTTGGACACAGTGTTGCATGTATCAAAGATCCTGTAGCCCAGGGTGATGTTTGGCAATAAATCACTGCTGTTGTTAATCTCTTCAATGGCAAATATCATTGCCTGCATCCAACGGAAACCTCTGAAATTGAACCTGTAAAATTAAACAAGATGAGTACAAAAAAGTTCAGTGTTCAGAATAGTTTGAGTAAACTTATATGCAGCACATTCACATGACCCTTTGCCATTTTTTTTTTGTTTTGTTTTCAGTCACAGTTTTGCAGTTTTAATCATATTGTGCCTGACTATTTGTCAGTGAAAAATTATTTAAATTAAAGGCAAAACATTCAATTTTTACCAGGTTTCAGTTTGTAACCAGCTGCAGGGTGTAAAAAAATTCCATAACCCTGGGGGTTTCAGTTATTAAGCAATACTTTACATTTCACTACATATTTCTGCTATGCTTCTGACTGGAAGTAATTCTTGTCAGAGAATTTGTGTAAGAGATTTTATGTAAGAAACTAAAAATTTGATTAAGGTGATGGCCAGGATTCCTTTCAACCTCAAAGACTTTCTCATCAATTGAAGATATGGTCAAAATAAAGGTGGAAAGATACCAGTCGAAAAAGCTGCTCAGCATTTAAAAGTATTTCTATAAAGCCAATCAAGAATTTTCCCTGATTATTAAGAAAGATTTACAATCTTGAATAAAAACTATTAAATGCTAGAAGAAAAAAATAAATGAGAAACTCTTAGAAGAAAACTAGAAAGAGTTTTAGAAGATATAAAAGGCTCATAGAGTACAGGTAGTGCCAGTCCAGTCTGAACTGGGATGTGCCAATGTGTGATTATCTTTGTGTGTGTGTGAGAACTAAGCTATTTTTGTATGCAGCTGAACAATCTTACTGGTTGAAGTGTAACAAAATGCAAGAATGTTCCCTTGGTTGCTTGTCTTTCCTTAATTTGTGCAGCAGAAATGAAGTCCAGATCTGGATGGAATCCCACAATTCCCTGTACTGTGAGGCCCACTTGGACTAAGTCCTTTTTTTCCCCCTGCTGTGGAGCACACATATCACACTATCCTCTCTCTTCCTAGATGTCTATAATCCACTAAGAACTCCTCCTTACAAGATAATGTAAGGTTTTTCCCAGAACATCCTTAGTTCAGATTGCAGACCTCTTCTGTGAAGCGGATCTCATCAGTGGTGTTGTTTGGAAACTTCACAGGCATGTTAACAATGTGTATCTTAGAGCAGTTAATTGTACAGAGAGTGCAGGGTTAAGGACGCAACCCTGTTGGTTGCCATAGTTTTGGATCAGCAGAGCAGATGTAAATGTTCCAGTTCTCACCACCTGGGGCCTGTCATGAGGAAGTCAGTGGTCTGCAATATGAGCAGAGGGTCGATTTTGGAGCCTCTCTGATTCATTGGGAGTTGAAAAATCTAGGGTTTTGTCACAGTTCCAGAAATTTGGCCCTTCTCTACTAATTAGGCTTCAAGTCTCTAAATTTTAGATCAAAACACGAAAAAAACACAATCATAAAGAGGCTAGAGTTACTGCTGGCACCAGCACCACCATCTTAAAGTGAAAACTAAAGTATTTCTACAGTGTTTTAACATATTTTATGATTTTAATCTTACAGTATACATTTCAAGGGTAGGGTACTGAACTTCAGCTCTTTTATGGTACAAGCCGAAATGCTTCGCACATTTTTTTTTTTGGACTGAAAATAATTTTTATGTAAGAAAAGTGCTTAGAATTGTAAAATCTGAATTAAAAATAAAAGTCAAGATTTTTACTTTATTATGTAATGTAATTTTCTTTTTGTTAGAATTTACATTATGAAGCCGTTATCAAAAAAAAGTATCGTTCAGAAACCAATATCGAACTAAACATTTATGTTATTAAAGTGAAGGTATCGTTATTGGTACTTTTATCGAAAATTTTTATTGATACCCAGCCCTATACATTTCTATCAAAACAAAACAAAAACATTATCAGTGAATGTAAAAAAAAAGAACAAATCTAAACCTACCAGGGATTTGAATAGTTTTAGGCTTAATTATAAAACTGACATCAAACCATGATGTGCTGTATATTTGAATAAATTGGGTTTATTAAATATGTAAGAGCAACATCTAGACATCAAGAAAAATTAAAAAGTACTGCAAAGACAAACGTGAGTTTAGCTAACAAAATTTAGACTAACAAATAAAAAATAGCAACACAGAAAGACAGAGCACATGCAAAGGAAAAAAATGCTAGAATAAAAAAGGCTGCAGTCCTATAAAAATAGAGATTAGCAAATTACTAACACACTGTAAATACAAAAACTGCTGTGTACACATAAATAATGCTAAAAGAAAAAGACACAAACACATTGAATTAGTTTGCACCTTTTATTATACTTGCAGCATTTGCCCTTTGCATGTGCTTTTGGCTGTTAGCATAATTTACATGTTTATAAAGCAGGCTTTGTCTTTTGCTGTGTGTCTTTGTATTTGTAGAACACCTGCACTTTGCTGCTCACTATGTTCTGACTTATTGGCTTTGCAGGCGTGTCCGTTTTCCACTGCATTATTTTAACCACTCAATAAATCAGTTGTCAAACAATGGCAACGGGGGTGCAGGAGGACAGAGAAGTTGGTCTTTTTTTGAAGATGAGATCTGGCATGCAACCTTTTCAAATAATTCTCTGCGTGTAAAACAAGTTAGAATATCATTAAATTGCATGAAATAAAAAATACAGGGAGTGTATAACACATGTTTTTATTTATTTTACTATATTTATTTATTTATTTGACAGGGATAGTGTACATTAAAAAGCAGGCAATTTTTCATCTGTTGTCCCTGGTCGGATCTGAAAATGTTCTACCTAAACAATTACACTAAATATATATATATATATATATTGCCATGTATACACACACACACACACACAGCACAGACACAAATGGCAGTATGGTTTCTTAATGGAAGACTTTCAACTAATGCTGACATGACTGATGTGTTATGAGTCAGTTTTTTTAGATGGTTTTTGAAAAGATTGTATTTTGTAAGTTCTCTGATGTTCTGAGGGACAGAGTATCACTGCTGTGACTGCAAAGGCTCTTTGACTGAAAGCACTATTGCGCAGAGGAACAACACATTCTTCTCTGGCTGACCCTTGTGTTACGGTCAGTGTGTTCCTGATCTTTACAAACTAACTAAGTGGAGGAGATGACAGACCATGGATTATTTTGTAAAAACAGACAGAGGTTTGAATACTATTGAACACCATTAAGACTATTCTTTAAAATGCTGTTCTCTGTGAAGTTGTAATTCATGCATTTACAATACATTAATTAATGTAATAGTAATATTTATGTAATGTAATGTTAATGTAATAATAATGTTAACGTAATGCAAAGGTTAATTTTTGTATTTGTTAACTTTTTTAGATTTATATGTAAGATATATGCTTATGTATAAAGCACAGTTTTTTAAGACTAAGTTTTTTGAGTCTTATATTTTATTACTCGGTCTGTGTTTTAGTTATAAACGGCTGAAATCTTACCTAACACATTGTGTAGATTGTGGTCGAGCTGCCAGGTCTTGGTCTTTGGATGCGACACCAAAGTGTATGGGGAAAAGTCCTCCAAGTAAAATGTCTCCAGTCATTTGCGCTCTCTGGTGGGGTCCATATGTTGAAATCACATAACTGGACCCCATCACTATCAGGTAATAAAGAAAAAGCCTCATCTTCAGTGGGGTAGGGTTGTTCTCATTGACTTGCCAGGATCAAGCTATTATTTTGCTCTTCTTTCTTCAGTCCCCTCAGCGCACTGATTTAGGTTTTTCATGTTTGCAACTTTGAAAAACTTTACCTGCAAGAGAGGCAAGAAAAAAGTGAAAATTGACTTTTCCTTTACAGTTAAATGGTATGTAATTATGTTACAAGTAAATACTTGATAATTTATAGAATTCATTTTGAATTGACATATATTTTTACTCCATAATATTTCCAAGATGCTTGGATCAGTTCTCTTTATACAACAGAGAACACTACCAGAAGCCATTTTGACTCTCTGCCGCATAACATGGCCAACAATTGTATCTCATGAGTTGATTAGGCATTCCCTCAACAATGACACAAGTTTCTGTTTGTCCTTAACTAAAATGTTTTAAAACTAAACGTTTCCGTTTTCAGCCATCATCTAAGGACTGAGTCACACCATAACAACCTCCTTCCTGCAAAAACCTCTGATCTAAAAGCTGTGGCCAGTGGACTGCAGTCATCATGGAGAAAATTCATGGCCGCTCCTCCAAAAGAAGTTAATACTGCTGGAAAAATGCTGGAGCAGAGCTCTGATAATGAAGTCACTCCCACTTTCTTTTCTTTCTTTTTTTTTTAAGTATAGAAAGGTAGATGTGCTTTTTATGAGCTGTGTAAACAAATGTTGATTCGAAGTTAGTTGTTTGTATTTTTAATAATATCCTATTTTTAATGTTAAGCTATAGATAAAACACAAAACATGTTTATTCTTTCTCAATGAGCAAAAATAACTAATTCACCATATACTCTGGATCTATCTGTGTTATAATCCTTACTATCAATCACTGAATATATATAAAACTGAGAAAATATGAAGAGCAAACATTTTCTTTGCCTACTTTTTAAATAATCCCTAGACACAAAAACATAAGCATCAATTTTAAGGAGAAAACTTACCATCTGAACTCCTTTACCATTGATAAACCTTGAGTCAGTCAGTCCGTCTTCAGCTTTTCCCAGACCTCAACCACTTTATCTGAAATATCCAGGATGCTGAGTGAATTCAAAAGGCGATGCTGCTGCCGTCCAAACCTCCTTCTGTTGGATAAATCATTAACAGAGAGAAGGATTGTCCATTTCCTTCAGCTAATGAAGTCTGCTCATGGTTAAATCCCCCTCAAACTGGTCACCATGTGAAGTGTTCATTTACTTTTAATGTAGACGCTGCTGTCATATATAAATATATTTAGGAACATTACAAAAAAGGGAAAATTATACATATAGGTTAAAATATAGATGCAGAAAAATATATAGGTTTGAAATAAAGTTACATTTTTTACACAGGAACAATAACACATCAAAGTACAAAAACCTTAATACATGTATTAACAGATACAAAATCTAATGTAAATGTAACATATGTTTTTAATAAAATCTCAGGTGGCACAATTGTTCGCAACCTTAATACTGAAACTACATAGAAACCCCTTTTGACAGTGTTTTACAAGGTTAAGGAAAACAGGGAGGGCTTTTTAAAATATTTCACGTTACACCCCGGCGAGCCCCGAACCCATTGGCTCGCTGCAGCCCAGTGGGACCTCGGCACTGTGGGCTATGGGGTCATGCCCTGCAGGGACTGGGCCCCTTTTGGGTTTGGCCCCTCGGTGACTGGGCTCTGGGTGCTCTCATCTGCCCTCCTCTGGTGGGTGTGGCCATACCTATGTATGGATGTGATATGGGGTGCCTTTAGATATCTGTGACCAGAATCGCCTCTTCATCAATCCTGGGCTCTGTAGGGCGAGTCTGGGGTCACCCACACCTGCTTAATTTTTTCTTCAGAAGAAGATTTTTTTAAATCCTTTACACAAGAGCAGGCCCATGTATACATACTGCATTATTTTTTTTTAATTAAAAACGTATTTACCCTCAATTTGAGTAGGAAAACATGCCAGTGATATTAACATGTTTACCCTTAAAATAAGATAATTAGATATTATGCACCGGAATAAGAGACTGCAGTTGTTTGTTTCATATTCTTATTCCATTGGCAAAGTGTGCCACCTACCTGCTCAATTCAAGAAAAATGTACTTATATTAAAACAAAAGGCTTAGATTTAATTTTTTTGCAGTGATTTCCACAGGAGTTTGGTTCTAGGAGTTCACAGATACACGCTAATACTAAAGATAGAGATAGAGATATGTACCAGTCAGAATAATATTGTGTAATCACCACAGGTTTTGCTTTCCACCACATGAATTTCTAAGGGCTACCTGCTATTCTTGAAGCTTTTTGGATGTTCATTTAGGTTGACTGTTGTCTACTTTTTGCTGTTGTTATATTCTCTATTTACTGTTCCTCTCATCTCATACAGGTGTGGAAGCAGACTTTTCAGAGTTACTTATTATCTTCTGTGTTATCTATTTTTGCTGCTTTGTTTTATTTTCACTCTTTTTATGCATTCTTTCTAGTCTCTATTTCTCTCTCCTGCTAGTTTTTATCTATTCTTTCTTCCTCATATCCCTTTTCATCTCTATGTCCATTGTATAGGATTTTACTGCCTAAATAATTTTCAATAAAGTTTCATATACAAGCGGAACCTTATAGCAACAGCCATAATGGTCTACTTGTGAAAACAAATCTGTTGGGATATCATCTAGTTCTGGGACATCGATTCCCAGACCTATATTGGCAAAAAAGGACACAATAAATAAAAAAAATATAAAAAAAGTTTCAGTATGACAAGGTAAGTTTATTTGTGTAGCACATTATACTCATGATAATCCAACCCACTTTACAGGGGGGGGGAAATCACAAACTAGTAAAGGGACTTTATCACTTAAATAAATATATATAAAAGTAATGACAATTAAGAAAGTAAAATAAAAAGATTTGTTGGTAAACATACTTTTTTTAGTCCTAAGAGACTAACAGTATCTGCACATCTCAGGCTCTCAAGCTAAACAAGATCCAAGGCACATAGAAACTAAATGCAGTATACCTCTTGTTTAGTTCATGTCCTGGGAATGCTGACAAAACACGCCTCAGATCAGCTCAGGGAACTACGTGGCATGAATACCTGACCAGCAACTCAGAAACCTGTTTAGGCCTAAGATCTTTCAGTTCCGTATTGACAGAGATTTTAGATATTTTAATACAAACAGGGAGCTGCAGCAGTTAAACAACTGATATAAGAAGATTTCTTCTGGTGTTTTTTCGGACTCTGGCAGCAGTATTTTGGGTAGGCTGAAGCTGGGCGACTGATTATCAACTAAGACCTGTATACACCATCATAATAATGCAAGTACTAGAAATTGAGGTCTAGAAATTGGTCCCATGATGATGAAATTCAGACTAGTATATTCAGACTCATGGACGAAATTGTTAAAATGCCCTTGTTTTCTACTATTTCTTGTGGGTTTTAATAGTCCGTACAACTAAAGGTATATTCGTTTTTAAAATATATATAAAATGATATAGCTTTTAAGAGTTTAATAAAATGCAGACACTTGGCCATTTTCTTTAGTATTCTCAATAATAATCAAAATAACCAAACCATAATAGTTCTTGCATCAATAGCTATGGCATTCTACTGTAAAAAAGAGTGATTTATCAGGATTCTATGTTTTCTTTTCCGTCTAATTTAGTTACATGATCCACACAGGAATTAGTATTTTGCACAACCTTGTTTTTTTGAAACCAAGGGTGTCTGAGGCCTAGTGGTTAGGGCATAGAGCTTGGTATCCTGAGGTTCTGAGTTCCAGCCCCACTCCCACAGACTGCCACTCTTGGTCTCTGAGTAAGACCCTTATTCCCCAGACTGCTACCTGGACGCCGCACAATGGCCGCTGCTTGGCAAGGGGATGGGTTAAATGCAGAAGTAAATTATTCCAAAGTAAGATCAATAAAGTTCAATGATTATTATAATACAGGAAAATTATATTAGTAACTAAATTTACTGGAAACTGTGATCGGTTAAAAATATTAACGACATTGTCTAGTTGTCAATAAGAGTGAGATTGTTTTTTATAGAAGAAAAAAAAAACCAAATACCTAAAGACATGACATTTTTTATACACAAAGAAAATCTACATAAATGTTTTCTTTAATACAAGACTGAAGTATTTTATTTTTGGGCATTAAAAAAGAAAGTTATAAAAGAGCTCTAATAAAAAAAAAAAATAAAAAAAAAAACATAAAAAGAGACAAATCAGACAAAGCAGAAATTATTGTTACCAACAAAATATTTTTGGTGATTGCTTCTGCTTGTGTTTCAGTTCACTTCAACTTTAAAATCAGTTTCCTATTGTAACTAAGCATGTTCCATGATTAAAGGAACCCATGGATGCACTGGATTGTACCACAATGTTCCTCAAACAATGTGCCCACTCCCTCTGTTCTGCTCTGATGAACCAGTCTACAATTTGTTGCTGAGCAGACGTACCCAGTGAAGAAAATGTCATTTTACAACATGTTGACTCATCTGTGTTCCAAACCAGCTCAGTGTCCAACAAGCACAGAGAACTACAGTTTAAACAGCAAATTTCTCTGTATAGCTAAAAAAAAACGTATAATTTTATAAATTTACAATTATTAAAATGTAATACAGGCAATTAATAACAAATGCATTTGTAAATAACAAATTTCTCATAAACCTTACCTGAAAAATAACTGGAAATATTAAGTCAAAACAACACCACAACCAAAATAAAATCAATAAAAACACACCCAGGGAATGAGTTAAACGGAGAAAATTTTACATTTTACTATTCACAAACTGTTTTCTTCCTTATAAAGTGTTTCTTATTGCTTGTTATCTAGAATGAATGCTTCAGATCCTGTCCTTTTTTTCCAAGAAATGGCACATAAGTCTGAAATGTAGCATAGTGTGTTAAAAATGGGCAGTTGAGACTTCACAGCAGATGAATTTATCCTCACACATGGTGAGGACTTGACCGGATCAAAACTCAGTCACACTCGGCAAGATACAGCTGAAAAGGTAAGAATCTCCCTCTCTCTAGATCTAAATGTTGGTGTATTTATATTTTACGCAACTACATTTATTATATATATCTATATATTTAGATATTTATATAAAATACTATGAATACTATGTAGAATCTACCCAAAAGGAAATCCTATACCCAAAGAGCCAACTAGTATGAGGAGGTCCTAATATACATATTTTAATACTACAAGATTTTAAAATGCTCCAAAGTAGAAAGAGAAGGTTGAAAAAAAGTAAAATTTGAGCTAAATGGGAGGTATATTTAAATATGTATGGGGGCAAGAGTGGCTCTTAACAACAAAATGATGTTGAGTCTGTTTAACTAATTAAGTCATTGAACATGTATAATTTGAAAGCCGTTCCAAGAAGGTGGACCCTATCCTTCTTCCCTTGCCACCCGAAAATGTCCCACAACTTTAAATGACATGTGAGATCAGCATGGTGAGAATAGAGGCGTAATTTCTTTTAACAATCCAAATGTAACCGGCCTCTGCGTTGTGTAATAATCTCTCGTTCAACCACTCCAAGTCAGCCAATAAATGGCATGTTTATTCTGAAAAGAGTGAAACAAAACTGTTCAGCAGCAAATAAAAACATCCAGCCGACATCAAGCCACCTTCCTCCATTGCAGTAACGAACATTGTGAGGAAGGAGGAAGTGATGTCACAGGTTATACCCGCCAAAGTAAAATTAAACTTTCCCCTATTATACAGATTATCGTTCCTTAAAGTAATAATTTCAAAGTAAAACCAAAATTGAATACATTAATAAAAATATAAGATGAAGGAATTTTGGTGGAATGAATTTTTTTTCTTCCATGTTACATTCACCCTCCCTGAATGACACCAAAATCCTGATTGCTCAACAAAATAACTCATCCCATAACACGAAAACCAACACCTGGACAAAAGTAGGATGGTATTATTCCAAAGAATACAATCTTTATAATCAACTGTAGAAGCTACCT
The DNA here is from genome assembly GCF_016077235.1 of Cyprinodon tularosa. Classification (NCBI taxonomy): domain Eukaryota; kingdom Metazoa; phylum Chordata; class Actinopteri; order Cyprinodontiformes; family Cyprinodontidae; genus Cyprinodon; species Cyprinodon tularosa. The sequence goes on from NW_024037794.1 coordinate 834,169, forward strand.
GTTAACACAGGCCCAAAGAAATTTAAGGGTGATCAAACCTCAAACTTTCATGGATCAGTATGGTGCCGAATACACCAAACCACCCATCTACTTATGTCCTGTTCGTTCATATAACCATAATAATAGACATCTCACAAAACGAACAACCAGGAGAGAAAATAAGCAAAGAGAAGGAAAAAAAATAACACCCTTACTAAAACAAGGAGAGTAGAGACTGTGATGTTCTGCGAACTGAGCCAGTAAACTGCCTGATACCAAATGGCTTCTGAGCCATGGACTCTATCAAGCGGTCAACCTTTTTAACAACCCTACCAACTCGTGTTCTAACCACACCTGAGCTATCAGCTCTTTTAATGGCCTCACTAGTTGAATCCTGACCCCCCTCAGCTGTGTCCATGGTTTCTTTAGGTCCATCCATTAAGCTGCCTGCTGTTTGGGTTACATTTAGGCCATCACACTCCTTGAGGTCAAAAGTCTCAACCTCAGATTCATGTATATCCAAAGATTCATGACCCAAGACCAATGACTCTACACTGTCCTCTTCTGTCTGTTTATTGCACAGCTCACTTTCATGTTCCTCTGGATCAAAAAGACTGGTAACCCTCGTTTCACTGGGTATCCTGGCTTTGGTTGTATCTCCTGGATCCTCTTCATCCATTGAGCCTAAAGCTTCTGCCATAGAACACTCGTCCTCAGTCTCATCAAAACTGCACATTGTCTCGTTCATAGAAGCATCTGCCGGCTCAACAGGCAAGAAGCTGACATCCAAAATGAGGTTCCGATGCACTACTTTTTCTTCCCCTTTCTCATCTTCAAGCTTGTAGATGTGTGTCTTGGGGTCCTTGTCTATGACTCTGTAGACTTTTGATTCCCACTTGTCGGCCAACTTCCTCTTTCCTCTCTCTCCTTTATTAGCAAGGAGGACTCTATCTCCTTTGTTCAGTTGAAATCCCTTGACCTTTTTGTTGTATTCCCTGGCCTGCTTATCCTCTTCCTTCATAGCATGTTTTGAAGCAATACATGCCGCCTCTTTTAAATGGGACATTAGTGTCTTGGCATAACTGCTGTAATCAACCACTACTGGATCATGCAGAACCTGTTGAAAGATTACATCAACAGGTAATCTCGGGACACGGCCAAACATGAGAAAGAAAGGAGCATAACCAGTGGTCTCATGTATCGTTGCATTGTATGCAAGTGTCAATGCCTGTATCTGCTGGGGCCATTTGGCTTTTTCTCTGAGAGGTAGTGAACGGAGCATATTCCCCAAAGTCCTATTAAACCTCTCGGTCCCACCATTTCCCATTGGGTGATACGCAGTAGTATGCGACTTGGCTACACCAGACAGCTTGCATAACTCTGTGATAAGTTCACTCTCAAAGTTTGCCCCCTGATCAGTGTGAATCCTTTCTGGGAACCCATACACACAGAAGACATGGTCCCACAGCTTTCTTGCAACTTGTTTTGCTGTTTGGTTTGCACATGGGAAGGCATGAGCCAACTTTGTAAAGTGGTCTGTCACTACAAGAACATCTACAGATTGCTGTCGGTTGTTTTCTGCACTCCAAAAATCCAAACACACCAATTCCATTGGAGCAGATGTTCTGATGCTTTCAAGTGGTGCTCTGGCGGAAGGCTCTGGTGTCTTAGCCAGTATACATCTCTGACAACACTTTACATAATTTCTGATCTGATTTTCCATCTTTGGCCAAAAGAAGCGCTGTCTCGCCAGATAGATTGTCCTTGCCTGACCTTGATGGCCAGCTAAGTCATGCACCCCACACAAAGCTTTCACTTCCAGACTTTTTGGTAGAACAAACTGATATCTTCTTTGTTTACTTAAAGGATCTTTGATTACTCTGTACAGGACCCCATCAAGAAGCTTGAGTCTGTCCCATTGTTTCATAAGAACAAGTGCTCCTGGATCGAATCCCTCTCTTTCTCTTCTGGATGGCCTCCTTTTCTTGCTCAAAAACGGCAGTATTTTAGAAATACTGAGGTCTTGTTCTTGGCTCCTTTGGAGTTCTTCTATAGAAATGGCAGGTAATGGATCAGATCCATTACATGAATCAGCAACCTGCTGAACAGTCTGGACAAATGAAACTGCCCTAGACTCTGTAGACACATTCCACTGGTCATGTGCATCAATGATTGCTTTTATAGCTGAATGACCTCTGGAATTAACTGAGTGAAGCTTAACAGCATTGACCTGTGATGCTCCTCCTACACAATGACACTGAACTTTAAGACGGAAGACATCTTGAATCCCTTGTTCACCAACTCCTTTAGACTCAACAAGTAAATCGTCATAACATTCAGTAATGAGCCTATGACCAACTATTTTGGCAAATGGATCTCTGCTGAGAGCATCTGCCACAACATTTTTGGTGCCCGCAATATGCTTTAGGTTGAATGTGTATGGGGCAAGTTTAGCAACCCATCGCTGCTCGCAAGCATCCAGCTTTGGCTTCGTCATAATATGTGTTAAGGGATTGTTATCCGTCCATACTGTGAAAGTGTTGCCCTTTAGCCAATGGCTAAATTTCTCGCAAACACTCCACTTTAAAGCCAGAAATTCAAGTCGGTGGGCTGGATATCGTCTCTGAGATCCACTGAGTGTCTTACTTGCGAAAGCTATGGGTCTGGCTTTGCTTTCACCCTCTGGTATCTGTGACAACACAGCACCCAAACCATCTAGAGAAGCATCGATGGACAAGATTAAAGGACGTGAAAAGTCGGGGTGAGCAAGAACCACACAATTCATCAGACTCTCTTTCAGCTTCTCAAAAGCTGTGTCACATTCCTGTGTCCAGTCATCTGGTTTGAGCTTCCTATAGGTTCCTGCACTTGCTCTTGCCTTTCCACTTCTTTTCTGTCCAGCAGTAAGAGAAAAGAGTGGTTTAGCCAAAGAAGAGCAATTGGGGAGGAAGTGTTGGTAATAGAATACCATCCCCAGAAAAGATTTAATCCGTCGAACAGAAGGTGTACATCCATCGTCCTCCATCAAATCGGACGTTGACATTTTGGATATCACCTCAACTTTTGAAGGATCCACAGCTACACCATTTCCATCAATCACATGACCCAGAAACTTCACAGAAGCTCGCATGAGATGACACTTTTTGGGACTCAACTTCAAGTTATGCTCTCGCAGCCGCTGAAAGACAACCTCCAATCTCTGCAAAGCCTCCTCCTCACTCGGTGCAAAAACAAGCAGGTCATCTAAGTAGCATAACAAACTGCTGAAGTTCAAGTCACCAAATATGCTTAACATCATTCGCATGAAGGAAGCTGGACTATTGCAGAGCCCCTGTGGCATCCGGTTGTACTCATGCAAGCCCAGTGGTGTGGTAAACGCTGTATACTTTTTGTCCTCTTCGGCCATAGGGATATTGTAAAAACCGGATGTAAGATCCATTGTGCTAAAATAGATATTCCCTCCCACAGCAGCAAGGCAATCAGACTGGTGAGGAAGAGGATGAGCATCCTTGAGGGTTCTGGCATTCAACCACCGGAAGTCAGTGCAGATCCTGAGGTTTCCATCCTTTTTCCAAACCATCACCAATGGTGAAGCATACTCACTGACAGACTTTCGAATTATCCCTTTTTCCTCCATATCTGTCAGCACCTGCCGTAACTTTTGGTAATGAGCAGGGGGAACTCTCCGATAGGGCAAGCGAAATGGGCGATCATCCGTGAGCCGAATGCGATGGACGAAACCCTTAGCTTCACCACAGTCTAACGAATGTTTGGAAAAAACATCGTTGTAGCGCTCAAGTAAACTGACTAGTCTCTCTTTCCCAGCGTTATCTGTGGTACAATTTCTTACGTCAACATCTGCCAGACCAACTTTTTGTAATCTTTGTTCAAGTTCTGAAAGGCTATCAGGCATCACAGATTTTTCTGAGATGGACTTTTCAATCTGTGTGGAACCCTGCAGAATCTCAAAATCTTCTACAGCCATACAAGGAGACACATCAGCGAGTTTACAGTTTTTCCTGAGAGTGATCGGCTTGTCAGACAGGTTTGTGACCTTCATAGGAACCCATCTGTCACCCCATAATGGTGTTATAACACGACCAACCATAACATTCCGTGGCATGGACTTTGACGTAGTAGGCTCAACAACAACTGTGCTTCCAGGGGACATAGGAGAGTTACTGGGTAGTTTTCCCCAAACAAGATGCTCCCTCTGTGCTGCAAGTGTGACAGATTGTCGCAGTGTGACAGTGCCGATTTTTTCTGGCTGTTCTTCCCCTCTCCAACGTGATGTACTAGCCATCAGGTCCAAGAACTGTTCACATTCAGGAGATGCTGTCGAACTGTCCCTGGAAATAAGACGCCAATAATCATCACTATCTTTTAACTGATGCATGAGGAACTTGATCACATTTGTGCCTATTATTAAATCATCTCTCTGACCTGGCACCACAAGTACTGGAACGAAGCAGTTCTGTCCATATATTTTAAACTCAACTTCATAGATACATTTAGGTTTAGTTATTTTCCCACCACACCCGACTAACACCACTTCTTGCGTCAAGGTTTTAGCTTCTGACAAAACATTCTCTCTAAGCATTCTTTCCTCTGCTTCTTCACTGAAGGTACATGCCATAGAACCTGAGTCTATCATCCCCCGCATCTGAAACTTTGAGTTCACAGTAACAGGTGCATAGAACAACTCATCATAAGGTTCTACCGTTTGTGTATTTTGCATAATCACCTTAGCATCAACTGATACTGCTTCACATGCATTGAAATAACACTGTACGAGTTCGCTCTCACCATTGAGGGTTTGTAAATCACTACCCACACGTCCCCTCCCCAAATGCGGGTTCTTCAGTTTAAATGCTGTTGCCCTCCAAGAGGACATGGGGTCTCAGTATTTTGTCTGACATCCTTGTTTGGGCAGTCCCTCTTGATGTGACCAGGTTTGAAACAGGATAAGCACAAGCGGTCTTGTCTGCAATGAGCCAAAGTTGAGTGTTCTGTGGACTGGCAAACCTTACAGAACTTTCTCTGCAACTGACCATGAGAGGGTTTTCTGAGCACAGTCTGGTTATTCTGAACAAGGGTACGGTCAAGCAGACTAATAAGAGTCCTTATACAGTTGTCATCTAAATGAGGACTGAGGTTGTCGTTCCCCTCAACCTGAGCAAGAGAAGAACCTGGAGAACTGAATGAAATTAGCTCCTCAGGAGCTTGAACATGTGATGACAAACCCTTAACCAAGCTGGGACGATTTGGTTTTGCTTTCATCTCGATCTGATAGCGATCGACATGTTCCTGTATTTCTTTAGCTGTCCACTTGTCAGGTGCTTTAAATCGTAAGACTGCAGCAAGAGAGGGATCTTGACAATACTTGACAAACATCATCGTTACCTCTCGGCTAGGGTCATCAATATGTCGCCCTTGTCTGCTCAGAGCCTCCTCAGCTGCATCAATTGCCTTGTTGAGGCGGAGCCAGTACTCAACAGGGTTTTCTCCTATCTGAGGGACAGTGCCATAAAAGTCTGCAAGGGGCATACTTGAACTTGTCGTTTCACCAAAATGTTGCTTTAGTATGTCAATGATGACTTTTGGGTTGTCCTGAGCCTTTAGGGCTGGATTGCTACGGAGTGTAACCTTCACAATGTCCCTAGCTTTTCCCGTTAACTTATATAGGATCTCCTGCTGTTCTTCATGTGGTACACCTCTCTTTCTCAGGTATGTGTCCATAAGTTCCTCCCACTCATACACTGATAGCTTATCTGATGCATCTCCCCGAAAACTGGGGGGTTCTCTTACATCAGCTTGCATAACTAATCTTATGCCTGCCAGGTTATGAGTAAGGCTGTTGAAAGTCTGATCTGCACCTGAACTCTGAGCTTGTGCATCTCTATCCTCATTGGCCTTACTGTCTTCCTTTAACTGAGTAGATATAACCTGTCCAACTTGCTGTGCTATGTGTGTGATGAGATGGTTTAAAGCTGGATCACTTAGGTTTGGTATTGCTGATGGCTGATCAGTGATTTTAGGCGAAGTGGTTGGATGACTAGGTAACCGAGTAGAGCTGAAGGCTGGTGAACCAACACCGTTTTCATTTCGAGCAGGGGTATCACAAAGCTCCCTCAAAAACCTTCCTCTGCCTAGGCCTAGAGTATTTTCACTTGTTGTAGGAACGTCTCCTTCTCCAAACTTATAAGCCATTTTAAATAAAAAGAAAACTTAACCCTATATTATAACAAAAACAAGTTCTTAAGTTCAATCAAACTTAGTTGAATTACACAGTACGTGGGAGAAAAAAAAAATGAAAACCCCTTTTTTTTTCTTTTTTAAGTCCTTTCAACTGTGTAACAGCGTGGCTTCGAAAACAGCTACTTTAACAGAACCTCTTGTAACGATCAGCAGCCCATCGGTGACCAAGCTGTTGTTGATCCAAGATGAATCCGGGTCACGGCACCAATGTAACCGGCCTCTGCGTTGTGTAATAATCTCTCGTTCAACCACTCCAAGTCAGCCAATAAATGGCATGTTTATTCTGAAAAGAGTGAAACAAAACTGTTCAGCAGCAAATAAAAACATCCAGCCGACATCAAGCCACCTTCCTCCATTGCAGTAACGAACATTGTGAGGAAGGAGGAAGTGATGTCACAGGTTATACCCGCCAAAGTAAAATTAAACTTTCCCCTATTATACAGATTATCGTTCCTTAAAGTAATAATTTCAAAGTAAAACCAAAATTGAATACATTAATAAAAATATAAGATGAAGGAATTTTGGTGGAATGAATTTTTTTTCTTCCATGTTACACAAACACAACCTTTTTTTATTGTTTTTCGCGTATAACGGATTTTCAAATTTAAAATGTGCTTAGAAATACTGTAATAAGTGTAAAATAATTAATTCCAAGTTTAAGTGATTTGTTTTAGTTTTTTATTTATATCATTATGAGCATCCCTAAAAAAGTCAAATAGCCCTTTAGTTTAGCACTTTCATTTCAATTCAGTTTTTATATAGTGCCAAATCACAAAACATGCACTTTACAGAGAAAATTCAATCAAATAATACAGTCGGAATAGTTTGAAGTTTTTTATCTTAGGAAAACTACCATATTGCATCCAGTCATTGAATTAGCAGGATTTTCTTCTCCTGAATAACCATGTGGCAACAGTAGACATTTGCTTACATTGTGCCATTGACTATGAGCATGCATGCAGCAAAAGTGGAGAGAAAAAAAATCGGTTTCACAGAAACTTATTAATTTTATCCAGCAAAGCCCTACTCAGTTTGAGTGGTCTTCTGCTGAGGCCAACAGGTGGCTCAAGGAGACAGAAGCAGATAAACAGAAGGAAAATATAAGCACCGATCTATGAATACTTTCTATGTTAGAGAAGGTAATGGTTAATGAAGTAAATAAGTGACTTAGTCCAGTAAACAGTTGAGTAAATGAGCTCTGAGTCAGTTTTGATGGCATAAAAGTGAAAACATGCAGTCAGTTAAAGTAAAAGCTGAGCAGGAAAGAAACAGGACTAAACACTTAAAAACAGGCCCAACCCAAATTTAAGTAGAATAAAACAGAATAATGAAAAGTGATCCTTATGTCATTCAACATCATATGCCTATAGCAGAATAACTACAGAGATAGCTGAGGGTAATCCAGCCACTCTAAGCTTTTTTCTTGTCTTGTCTTCTTATTCTAGAATATTAGTTTTAGATGATGTCTTTTCTTGAAAGATCCTCTCCATTAACACAAAATGTCTGAATCAACAGATGTCGGGTGCAAAGATGCTGCTGTTCCTGCAGAGCCTTTCCCGTAGGAAACCTTTGGAGCCTGAGGGCGAAGTGTCCAACTTTCGGCGCTGCCTCACCACCCTTGACCTGGTGGCTCTTGGGGTCGGCAGCACCCTGGGGGCTGGTGTTTATGTGCTCTCGGGAGAAGTGGCCAGGACCGTTGCTGGTCCCAGTATAGTCATCTCTTTCCTGATAGCAGCTGTGGCCTCCATCTTTGCAGGATTGTGTTATGCTGAATTTGGAGCACGAGTTCCTAAAACGGGATCTGCTTATCTCTACAGCTATGTGACTGTAGGGGAGATATGGGCTTTCATTGCTGGCTGGAACCTACTCCTTTCTTATATCATTGGTATGTGACTGACGTAAGAGATAATATAATAATGAAAATTTTTCCGTCTTTATCTGTTTCTTTTTCTCTAAATCAGTTTTAAATGTAAAAGGTAACGAGAGATTAAACCATTTTTTTCAACCTTTCAAAACATTCACAACCATTATTTTTTCCCCACACTGAGAGTTCTTACTGTTAGCAAATTTTAGGAAATGCCTGTGTTGAAGTAGTGTTCAAAGTTTCTTGTTTTTTTTCTAACAAACAACCTTATGATGCATTTACAGCAAGTTCTTTTTTAAGTGCACCTAGCAACTTGGCATATATATAAATTCAAGTTTAGCCAGATTAAATTGAGTTAAGTTGACTGATTAAGTTCAAACATACTTCCTGCCTGCTTCTCTTATTAATACGGTCTTTGCCGAGCCTCTTGGTTCAGGCTTTATGGTTATGTACTGATAGGTTTCCTGGTTATGGCATTTTTTTCCCATCATGATCTGTTTACTGTAGTTCTTAGACTCTTTTAATTCTACTGTGCATTTTTTTATATTACCGTATATAAAGTTTGCACAGTGAGAATGTTGCTTAATTTTGTCATTCCACAGTATTTGTAATGAAACCATCACAGTGCTGCTTTCTTAGGGTTGAATGGCATATATATCAACCCCCCAGCATTTGGGTATAAAAGCAACTAATTTAGATATACACCTTTGTAATGAGTCACCCTGTCCTCCTCCTCCGCCTCGGCAGAACTGGCTTCAGGCGGTGCAGAATCACAGCTAAAAGACAGCAGCTCAAACCGGTAAAGTTCTTGCCCAATAGGCTCAACAGAGTCTCCTTCAACCTTCAATGAAGGAAATGAAACATCCTCCATGTTAAAAGATCTATCCATGGCATCACTATCAGCATCCCTCTGCTCACTCTCCACGCTTCAATACATCGTGGTAAACCTTCCGTCACTTTCCCATGTCCTGACCACACCCAATCTTAACCCGACCACTCAACCTCACACTTAGCCCTGCTCCACAGGGTCTTTTAGGCACTGACAATGTTAAAGGCAACTTTCAAAATGAGTCTGTGTGTAAGATTATGTTTTTCATGGGGTGAGTCTCACTTTAAGGGTTATGCATTTTTATTCCAAGTACTGTGTATTGTTTGCTTCATAAAGGCATCTTCTAATTGTAGTTTTGAAACATTTTACATTTTCTTTGCTAAAGGAACATCAAGTGTAGCCAGGGCATGGAGTGGGACCTTTGATGATCTCATTGGAAATGTTATTTCCACCTCTCTTGGCAAAGGGGCCGCAATAGATTTACCAGGATTCGCTCACTACCCAGATTTCTTTGCGGCTGGCCTGATAATGCTCTTGGCAGGTGAATGTCGAAATCTACACTTTCATACGTCAACATAATCAGTAAGATGTATCCAGTCTGTCTGTGTTTACATTTATTATTTTCCTTTTATAGGGATTCTTGCATTTGGAGTTAAAGAATCCGCTCTGGTGAATAAAGTGTTCACGGCTATTAACATCCTGGTGTTGCTCTTTGTTATCCTTTCTGGTTTTCTCAAGGGTGACATCAACAACTGGTACATTGCTGATGATACTCTTCAAATGGCATATGAGTATGGAAGTCTTTGGTTCAAATTTGCATTAGAGCTTTTTATGTGTTTATTAAGCTGCTTGAATCATGACAAGTCCTTTACCTTTTCAGAAACTACACATTCCTAAATAAAACAAGCCAGTGTGGGACTGGGGGATTTTTCCCATTTGGCTTTGAAGGAACATTAGCTGGAGCAGCAACTTGTTTTTATGCTTTTGTAGGATTTGACTGCATTGCAACAACAGGTAAGGAAAGAAGGTTTCAACCATTTGCATTTTCAGCTTCATAACATAGACAAGGGCTTTGTCTGAAATCTTTTAATTGGTAAGGATTCTTTAGCTTTAAGGGATCTGCTGCAGTATTTACTGTGATAAGTGCAACCTGACTAATTCAGCAAGGAAAGAGGTTGGAATAAGAGCCTGAATACTTCCATTTGTAGTTCCTTTACCATAAAAGAGACCCCACAAGAGCCCTCACTGGCACTAAGGAGATAGGAATCCCCAAATAATTTTCATGGCATAACATATAAACACTAGGGGTGTCCGAATACAACTTTTTAATTTCAGATACAATACCAATATTGCAGCTTTGAGAATTGATCCAACATAATACAAGCAGTGGTCTAGTGTAAAAAAAAAAAAAAAAAAAAAAAGAAGGAGGATGGTGGATTTTTTTTTTAAGCATACATAGCCTAATTAATATAGTCTATTAACCTAAAGCACTATGCATGGTATGATTGTTACATGTCAGGTATGCCGGTCATTGACCTTGACCAAAGCACCTTACAGTAGAACTGCAGTCAGTCCCTGGATTGGCATGGCCATCACTGCCCCTACATAGTTAGGGACTAATTTCCCACTGGGATCAGCTTCAGAGTCATTTTAGGACATTTCTTTGATTTTAATTTGGAAAACCTTTTAGCAATGAATCTATTAGGATTTGGAACAAAACCTCATGAAACATTGCAAATGAATTTCTGAATCCTTTCAAGTCAAGTATTTTTATATTCAAATTCAATTGATTAATTTCAAACAGCTGAAACAATTTTCAAAATCTGAAAAAAAAACTGCTAACAATTTCAAATACATTAGAATTAGTCTGAAAATGAAATAAGTCTAAATAAAATCTGCCAATTCTACTCACCTTTCAAATATTCATTTAGAGTATTCATTTTATAGTATAGACTGTTTATCAGAAAATCAGTATTGCTTCTATTGGCTAATTTAAAGTAAGCCAGGCTACATGCTGGCAATGAATGAGTTAAAACTATTCTAACAGGTCCGTCGAGCTAAGCTATTTACCATTGATCAGACGACAGGCATTCTGCAAGTCATACAGGGGACCTTGGAGTCAGATGTCAACATTCAATTCATTTATGACCATTGGCCAGACATTTAAATAACATTTGGCAGTTGTTTCAAGATAATAATCATAACATGTGTCTTAAATTGCTTAATTTACGGTAAATGCATTTTTCAAACCTTCAATTTTCTCCTCCAGGTTTCCTCCACTGCTCTCGGCCAGAGCTCCACTTGTCTCACCAACATCTTCTAGATTCTGGCTGTTACCTAGCAAAACCACAATGGTCTAAAGATTAATTTTATGTTTGATTCGCAACCAAAATGCAGATTTTGAATGTTCAGCAATGCCCGTACATGACTAATTCTCGTGTGTCATGACACATGACTTTAAAGACAGAAATATATTTGTGCTTCAAACTAGTTTACCTAGAGACCAGATTTAGGACTTCAACATATTTGGTGACACAATGGTAAGCTTATGAAGGGTAATGTCTTCTAACTCTTGACTTACTTACCTTGACTTACCTGAAGTGTTAGTTTTTGCCTTCTTAAAAATGAAGTCCCTCAAATCGCGTGGTCTTTGCCGCTTGGCCGTGATGCTGTTCAGAACACCGTCATCTGCTCCGCTGGTTGCGCCGCTGAGGTAGAAAAGGGAATCGCGTGTGCCCTCTGGGCCACAGTAATCTGGTCAGGCTACTCATAAACGCACAGCCTGCCAAATGTTGAAAGGGCAATATTGTTGCCATTACTGTTAATATATAGTAGACATTCAGTGATAAAATGTCACAGGGGATGTTATGGGGGGATGATTTTTAAGATACTCAACTCAAGTACTGCATATTAGCAAAAAATCAAACCACCTTTTATTTCTTATTCTATACTGTGGAATGTTAGAAAAGGCTTGGTCGAATAATATTACTAAAACAGGGTTAGGAAAACAACTGACTCATAAAATTAATCAATGAGTTACAGAAACTTTTAACAGAAGCAGTGTGTTTCTATCTGCATGAAACATGGGGGATTTTAGATTTGTGTAATTTGGGTTTTATTGAATTTCTTTTTCCGAAATCTATAGTCAAGGATTCCATTATCATATTTTCTGTCATTATCTGTTGCTTAGTGACCTATGAGTTAAAGGTTGCTGAAATTAGCGAAGCACTATGGAGCTCCTTTCCTATCCATTATAGAGTTTTTACACTTGACAGCATGAAAAGTGAAGGAATGGGAGCTGGCAACACAAACCAGAGGCAATTATGAGACCGTTTAAGACAAATTCGAAGGAATGAAGTTTAAAATAGTGACCTAAGAAGTGCAGTCATTTAGGGCTGTGCACTACATTTTTTTTTTAATAATACTTTGATTATATACACCTGCTACCAATATGAGCTCGAGCAGAGCTCTGTATAGCGTGACTGCATGCTAGTGATATAGTTTAGCTAGTTCAGTCAGGTGTGTTGGGTTAAAGGCCCTCAAGAATTTTAGTGGAAGACCAATAGTTTCAATAAATAAGAGGGAACACTTAAAATCTAGAAAAAAATCATTTAACTTATTTTGCAAAAACAAATGGTAAATTGTAAAAAGCTAAATGGCCTGTACTTTTATATTACTTTGTTGTGTTTTCAACATATTCAATAATCCATCATAGGCATTTGCAGAGAAACATCTTAGTAAATAAGTTTCATATCTATATGCAAATTATACAAAGTAACAAGAAGACTGCTTTTTGAGACTTTCTGAAGTAAATATATGTACTGTTGTTGTGTCCTCAGGAGAGGAGGTCCAGAACCCTCAAAAGTCAATCCCATTGGGCATAGTGGCATCCCTTCTCATCTGTTTCCTGGCTTACTTTGGTGTATCTGCAGCCTTGACTCTGATGATGCCGTATTATTTGCTCAGTGTTAATAGCCCGCTGCCTGTGGCTTTCACATATATCGGTTGGGGCCCTGCAAAGTATGCAGTGGCCGTTGGATCCCTCTGTGCACTTTCAACAAGGTAAAAATCCCAAGGTTCAAGTAATAAACCAAATTATACATTTCAGTTCAGAATCATGGAATCAGGAATGCTGCTTAACAGCTATTAAATAATTTAAATGATGTTTATGTAGGTGTTTTTTGTAATCCAGCCTGTTGGGATCAATGTTTCCGATGCCCCGCGTTCTCTTTGCCATGGCAAGAGATGGACTTCTCTTCAAACCTCTTTGTAAATTGAGCTCCAGACAAAGTCCGGTCATTGCTACACTTGCATCTGGAATTGTAGCAGGTAAATATCCCAATATTTTAAGGCCTTTTTTTCTCTTTTAGATTTTGTAAAAACTAATTGTTCTTTTTTTTTTCTTTTTTTTTTTTTTACCTTATTGATATAAAAACTGAAATAAAAATAGTGATAGTACTTTTTAAACTTAATTGGCCTAAAAATAACATTATATGAAACAGTGATTTATTTAGATGTGATTTACTTATAAATAATCATGTAATCTGTTGTAAATTATGTCTTTGCAGCTGTCATGGCATTATTGTTTGACTTAAAGGCGCTGGTTGACATGATGTCGACTGGAACACTCTTTGCCTACACACTTGTTGCCATATGTGTTCTTATATTAAGGTAAAAATCATTGTGCATTTGAAATATTTCTCTTTTACTGTTAGATTTAAAGTTCAACATTACGTTCTTTTAACCTAATGTTGAAAAGAAACATTAGGTTAAATGAGACATTAAAACCTCTCTGATTTACCTCGAGTCAGAGGAAACATCCCGGTAAGATACGGTAAGAGGATCACTTAAAAGCCGGCTTGTCACATACTGTAATAAAGACCCCCAAAAAAACAAAAAAAACCCCAAAAAGTCTACAGTAAGTGAATGTTAAAATACACCAAAATATACAGAGCTTGTCCTTATACTGTTTACTGTGTTCCTTTTCAATCTAAAAAGAGTTTTTGCAATTGGTGCAATCATTAGGGTAAAATCAGCAGCATACAGCATTGTTGTATGTTGTTGCCATCAGCTGGGAGTACTGACTAATGCAACCCTCTGTCTTATAAGCAGCTCCTGCAGGTTTAGCTCGAGCTTTAGTTTACTCGAATGTTCGTATGGTATTCCAAGCTCTACTCATCTATTTCCTCTTTGCACCATTTTTTTTTTGCTTTCTTACACTTGATCTTGGACTTGTCTTATTTGTTAGCACGCCCTTGCTAAAATTGCTTGCCTCTATTACAAATTAGCAGAGACAAGGTTTTATTAAAACAAAAAGGAACTTCGGGAAAATAATTTTGACAACAGGTTTGTGGGTGAATTAAAAAAAAAGCTGTTTTGATTTAGCATTAGAGGGACAGTTTCATTATCCTACCTCCAGGGCAGACTCCGGACAGCCGCCGCCTCTGCAGATCTGCGACTGTCTGCAAAGCTGCTCCACTGCACCCCTATCCTCCTTCAACCTGTATCAGCTCCAGAAAGCCTCCATCTCTCCCTGCTCTGGTGTCTGCCAAATGGTCTTCTGCCTATACTGCTGTGCTACCCCAATCTACCACTGTGGTTCCTTAGCTCCAGAGAGGGGCGTGGCTGCCCACTTCATCCCGATTCTAGTGCTCTCTCTAGTGGTGTCTCACCTTCCCTCTGTTGATTTGTCCCCAACACAGGAGAGCAGGACCCCAAACTTAGTCATAGAAGTAAGATATTGGAAAACTTCCATACAGCAGACATGTAGTTTAGCTTAGGGTCTTCATCCGCCAGATGACTGTTGAAACTGCATAGTTTGCGGCCGTGCAACAGAACTCAGGGGTGCTGCCTGTTTTTTGTGCAGTCTGACCAAAACAAACATGGACCAAGCGGAGGAGAAAGATGCTTGTCCGCTAAGAGAAATACTCATAAAAAAATACAGTGATTGAAATGGATTGCATTCATTATGCCGCTAGTGGCCGTTAATGTGAAAATTGTCCAATTTCTGAGTGTTGCAGATTGACCAGTGCTAGTCTATATAGGAAAGCCTTTGTATCAAAGTCAAGGTGAGCCTCTATCATAGATATTCATAAAATCAAGACAAGACCCCTTTAAATCTGAATCTCATAGGGGTTGATTTCATTAGCCGAAACAAAGCCGTTTGTTTGTGAGAGCTGAAAATCTAATTGGAACATCCCCACCTTATTTGGATTTTTATGAATACAGGTACCAACCTGAGCTCAGTGAAGATTCAAGTTTAGGCAAGGCTGAGCCATTCACAATAGGAGGTGTGCTGTGTCCTCCCTCCCAAGCAACCCCACGGACATCAAAGAATATTACCATTTTAACTGTTGCCATTGGTAATAATATTTTTTGCGACTACTGCACATATTTTACATAGGTTCTGTTCAATATTAATGATTGACTTATCTTCCATTGCTGCTTTTTCCCAGTTTTAGTAACTGTAGTCCTAAGCATCTTGATATCTGAGGGAATAGACTCCTTGCAGAGACTTCAGTGGTGGACTTTAATTTGTGCCTCTGTGTTTGTGCTGATACTCTTCATTATTATACTGCTCATGTGGAGACAGCCACGGAGTATGGCCAAAGCTGCTTTCATGGTATGCCAATCTTTTTAATGATGGATGTTTACAATATATGTTTTGTGTTTTCAATAACTGAAAGATCGCATCAACTGTTTACTTTATAAAATTTGTATCATTGCAGATTCTAGCAGTTCCTATAAAGCTTGTTTTTCTGTGTGTCTGTAGGTTCCTTTTGTGCCTTGGCTCCCTGCTTTTAGCACTTTTGTGAATGTCTATCTCATGGTTCAGCTTGAGTCAGACACCTGGATTCGTTATGCAGTTTGGATGGCAGTAGGTATGATAAGTTTGTATCTCAATACAGAAGAAATAATTTAATGTTAAGATCCTCTCAACGCATAATCATAGATGATGTAACTTTTTCTAACAGGTTTAATAATCTACTTTTGTTATGGAGCTCAGCACAGCGTGCAGAAAAAAAGGATGGAGAACTCACAGAACAGCGTCAGTTTTGAAACAATCACCACAACAATGGAGTAAAAGTTTTCTACTTAAAGGAAATTCAATGTAACTCCTTGATGTAGCTCCAAGTAACTGTGTTCATTTAGGAAACATGCTGATGATATGTGTGAATGTTATAAGGGTGTATGTAATTGTTTTTTTAGAAACCCTCTTTTAAATAAATTATGTGATTTAAGTTCCAGAAAAAGTTTTATTTTTATTTTTATTTTTTTATATAAACACAACCTATCATTGAATTGTTTTGGTTCATTCATATTTTGCCCAATTCATCATCATCCCAATCCTAAGAGGTTACCCTTAAAAATCATTCAGCATATGCAATCTTTAGCGAAAATGTTACTATGGTTTTTCGGAGGTGAGTGTCTTTAAATAAACCTCTTAGAAAATGTGGACTTGATTCCTATCTAATCTTATTTTCCTCTTCTCTGTAAATCGTTGCATTGCAAGAAAATCATTTCACACAAGATATTAATAAATAAATTCTGATTCTAAATAAAATATTCTCCGATAGTAATCCAGTTAATGCAATCCTATATTATAAATTAAAAAAGATGTGAGTCTTTTAAATAATGAAAGAATGGAAACTAAATGAAATAGGGGTGAAGTTACCGTAAGTGTATATATTAGACATAGTTATTACAGTTACTTAGAGATTTACCAGAATGACTAAAAGATAATTTATCTGTTTTAACAGCAAACATTGTGGCAGTCATTATTATTTTGCAGAGGGTGGAAGAGGTCAGACTGAATAAGATGGATGTGTGCACACATTTAAAGGCAGTCATGTAAAGTAATCAGTCTACAGGAAACTATAGGAAGGACCGTATACCAGAAATTCATCATAGTTTGTTTAGAACTGCACAAGGGTGGTATGGCTACAAAGTTTTTGATAGGTGCATAACCAGCTCATGACTGGCTTAAAAGGCTTGAGGGAAGGGAATAACATTACATATTTTTGGGGGGAAATGTATTGCTAAAACAATAATGAAAAGGAAACAGTTATAAGTCTAGCAGAAAATGTGGAATGAAGATAAGAAATGGAAAGGGACTTAAATAAAAATAGTAATGAAGAACTTAAGAGGCCAAAATAGAACAGAAGACGTGATAATTATGAGATTACAGGTAGGTCATTATTTACAGGTGCTGGTCATAAAATTAGAATATCATGAAAAAGTAGATTGATTTCAGTAATTCCATTTAAAAAGTGAAACTTGTATATTATATTCATACATTACATACAAACTCATATATTTCAGATGTTTATTTTGTTTAATTTTGATGATTACAAATGACAACAAATGAAAATCTCAAATTCATCATATCAGAAAATTAGAATATTGTGAAAAGGTTCAAAATTGATGGCCCCTGGTGCCACACTCTAATCAGCTAATTAACTCAAACCACCTGCAAAAGCCTTTAAATGGTCTTTCAGTCTAGTTCTATAGGCTACACAATCATGGGGAAGACTGCTGACTTGACAGTTGTCCAAAAGACGACCATCGACACCTTGCACAAGGAGGGCAAGACACAAAAGGTCATCGCTAAAGAGGCTGGCTGTTCACAGAGCTCAGTGTCCAAGCACATTAATAGAGAGGCGAAGGGAAGGAAAAGATGTGGTCGAAAAAAGTGTACAAGCAAGAGAGATAACCGCACCCTGGAGAGGATTGTGAAACAAAACCCATTCAAAAATGTGGGGGAGATTCACAAAGAGTGGACTGCAGCTGGAGTGAGTGCTTCAAGAACCACCACACACAGACGTATGAAAGACATGGGTTTCTGCTGTCGCATTCCTTGTGTCAAGCCACTCTTGAACCACAGACAGCGTCAGAAGCGTCTTGCCTGGGCTAAAGAGAAACAGGACTGGACTGCTGGTGAGTGGTCCAAAGTCATGTTCTCTGATGAAAGTAAATTTTGCATTTCCTTTGGAAATCAAGGTCCCAGAGTCTGGAGGAAAAGAAGAGAGGCACTTCATCCACGTTGCTTGAAGTCCAGTGTAAAGTTTCCACAGTCAGTGATGGTTTGGGGTGCCATGTCATCTGCTGGTGTTGGTCCATTGTGTTTTCTGAGGTCCAGGGTCAACGCAGCCACATACCAGGAAGTTTTAGAGCACTTCATGCTTCCTGCAGCTGACCAACTTTTTGGAGATGCAGATTTCATTTTCCAACAGGACTTGGCACCTGCACACAGTGCCAAAGCTACCAGTACCTGGTTGAAGGACCATGGTATCCCTGTTCTTAATTGGCCAGCAAACTCTCCTGACCTTAACCCCATAGAAAATCTATGGGGTATTGTGAAGAAGAAGATGCAATACACCAGACCCAACAATTCAGAAGAGCTAAAAGCCACTATTAGAGCAACCTGGGCTATCATAACACCTGAGCAGTGCCACAGACTGATCGACTCCATGCCACGCCGCATTGCTGCAGTAATACAGGCCAAAGGAGGCCCAACTAAATACTGAGTGCTGAACATGCTCATACTTTTCATGTTCATACTTTTCAGTTGGCCAACATTTCTATAAATCCTTTGTTTTTATTGGTCTTCAGTAATATTCTAATTTTCTGATATGATGAATTTGAGATTTTCATTTGTTGTCATTTGTAATCATCAAAATTAAACAAAATAAACATCTGAAATATATGAGTTTGTATGTAATGTATGAATATAATATACAAGTTTCACTTTTTAAATGGAATTACTGAAATCAATCTACTTTTTCATGATATTCTAATTTTATGACCAGCACCTGTATTTACACAATACTCAGCTGAAAACAACGCAGCCGTTACATATTCTTGTACGGTAGGGGGCGGTATGTACTACGAAGGTATTTCTATACATTAATAAAGAAAGAGAAGAAGAAGAAGAAAGCCGTCAGCCAATCAGAGAGTCGCTAAGCTGCGGAAACGCACAGTTCAAAAACTAAACGGTTTCAGTTAGAACCAGTCCGCTGGCGAGGACAGGGAGCCTGGGCTTTATAGAGAAACGGACTGTTCCTAAATCGAACCGTTTTATTGTTTTTATATAAACTAATTGAAGAAATTGAAAGGAAATTCTGGAAATTAATCGGAGACCTTTGCTTTAAAGGTGGGTCATTTGTTTAATACGAATTCATATGTCACCTCGGAGAAATAGCTTTTAGATATATGTGCCACTTTGATGTAAATAGTTTCCAGTAACTAAAGTAACATATATATATGTATATTTGCAAGTGTATTTAAATGTCCAGCGTAATGAACCTGTTGTTTCAACAATTTGCGGAACATAAAATACACGGTTAAACACATCTTGAGGCTCGCGGGTTAATGTTTATCCTAGCATAGCACAATAAAGAAAATGTATTATTAACACTTTGCAGGAGGTCTCCCTTACCCGACCTTTATAACTATCATTGTGTTCATGTCACTAATGGTAATAACCTTAAAACATTTACAAAAGCGAGGAGGGAAAAAGTTCTGCTATGCAGTACACTCTCCTGCCGCTAGATGCCGCTACAGCTTCGGCACCGCATTTGAATAAAAAAAAAAGCGATCTTCTATTTAATCTAAACACATCTTAAAGCAAACGAAAGAGATGTGAAGTGTCGGCTAATCTGTTTTGTATAATTTAGAATACGTCTAGGATTGTGAGTTAAAAGATTATTAAGTAGACGGGTTTTATTTGTTTTTTGGAGAAAAAAAAAACTAGTTTAGCCTGTTTTCCATTTTCTGCTCTCACTTTACATCAGGAGCTTAGAATGTTTTTCCAACAAGATGCAGCCTGATTAGATCATGTTCTCTTAGGTCAATAAATCTGCCTTAATACAATGAATTAAAAAAAAGGGTTTGGCATTAGTCATCATGCAAATGTAGAGGAGCATGTATTTTCACATCCCAGCTCTCATCCCAAACAAATTCATGACTATTTGCAGCTACAGGAAAGCATGGCTCAGTGCTTGTCTTCCCCATATGGAGGTTACTCAGATGGTGAGGAGGAAATGGCTGTGTTTGAGTCCACAGCAGCAGAGCATGGAGGCATGGCAAGGCCACGTCTAACTGAGATCTCTGTCATTTCTCCTGGGCTTGAAACCAGGCCAACCATCACACAGACGGTGAGACTCCACAAAAGCATGTTTTTGTTTTTTCCTTCTTGTCACACTCTTATTGATATAAAAAGGGACACTGTGTAAGATTTACATACATCTACTGGGGCACTAGTGGTCTGGTAAATAAGAAAAGACAGAATGGTACCTTTTATTAAATTACTTTACCTGTCCTGCAGAAAGGCTGCAACCTTTGTCGCCCTTCTGCCTCATAAAGGATCTCCATTGGATGAAAGCTGCACCAATGTAGATTCTTGTTTTCTTTAAGTTATTACGTTTTTCTTTCTTTTTGGTTTGGATGGCCCTCCATTGCAATAGAAAGTGCAAGGTAGAATCCTCTACAGTTATTTTTGCTTGTTTTAAAATCCTCTGCCATTGACAACATGATACAGGTAAAAATGCATAAGGATAAAACATTTTGTCCCCTTTCAGCTACTCTAATTAAAAATGGCGACTTAACATGGTATCTCTCATCGGGTATTAATAAACTTCTAATTCTAAGCTATGACATCGCTTTCATTTTTATGTGATGCTATTATTCTTTGGCAGAATATTTGTCACACACTGTCCCTAATTTGTGTCAGTAAAATGTTAAAGAAAAACTTCATTTTACATGTTTGTATCTTTATTTCATCTAAACTAATTTTTTATGGAAATAAGGTAACTAAAATAAAGTATTAGTTTTGGAAAGCCTATTATCTTTTATTCTCTATAGAAAGTTGCTGTGAAACCTGGCAGCCCTGATGAGAGGTCCTCTGAAAAGGTGAAAGTTTTTCTGCGCATTCGCCCACTCACTGACTCAGAAAAAGGAGAGGAGCAGGTAGGACAATCTAATGTTTGTAGCTATTGTCTGATTTTTTTTTTTTTTTTTTTCTTGTCTCTAACAAAAAAAACATTTATTTTTTCCTCCACTTTTTTCTAGGGATGTGTGGCTATCCAGGACGAAGAGACATTGCTGCTCAAAGCACCAACTGACTCTCAGAACATGAGGGCAGCAGAGAGAGGCATTACCCCGAACGTTCACAAGTTCAGTTTCTCAAAGGTAGGAGAATCACGGTGTTGCCTGTTTTTCTTAAAGGGGTCATAGAATGATTATATAGAGTATTTGGTGCTGGTCCTTAAGGTCTCTGAATAGGATGTGTAACATTGGTTGGGCTGAAATTGGCATATTTGCTGTTCTATGATCCCTAATGTAAGCCTGGTTAAAAGCCCTAGAATAAAAATACAGGTTTTCTTCCTTTTATGGTATGCTCGTGAATATTTAGATGATCTGTGCTCTGATTGGTTGGTTTACAATAGGGCTGAACGATTAATTGCATTTGCAACAATATCGCGATAGGATAAAATGACATTTTCTAACCGCAAAGGAAGAGCTTTGACTGGTCGTGTGATGGGGGTGACGCTTTAGCAAAGTAATACGGAGGGAAACTATATCATCCACAACTAACCTGCTGAACAATGGCCTCAGGCTGGACAAAAACTGAAACAACTGAAGGTCTGGTACCAAAGAGGAACAGTAAGTCACTTCTGTGGCATTATTTTGGCTTTAAAAAAGAAGACGCTGCGCAACGTCACGTGTTGTGCCGGACATGCCTTGCTATTGTTGCTACCTCACAAGATAACACGACGAACCTTTATAAACACTTGTAAAATCGCCACAAGGCTCTGTATGATAGTTGCATGGCTAGAATGGCAACTAGCAGTGCCTGAACGTCAATTAAGCAAAGTACCACCCGACAGGGATCACTGACCGAACTGTTTGAAAGTGTTACTCCTTACGAACAAAATGTGAAACGGCACACTGAAATAACTCTGGCAATAACGGAGTTTATAGCGAAAGACATGATGCCCGTCAGTATAGTGACCAAACAAATCTGTTTCATAATACTTAGATTGATTTAAAGTTTAAATCAATCTAATTATTATGAAACAGATTTGTTTGTATATGTTTAAGAAGACGTGAGAAATTAAACCGAAATAATCGCATTAAATCGCAATGTTAAGATAAAAAAATCGCAATTAGATTTTTTTTCCAAAGTCGCTCAGCCCTAGTTTACAACGATCGAAGCTGCTGAACAAAGACTCATCAAAACAACAAGCACTGACTCAGTGAAACATCGACATTGTTGATATGGTAGTGTGACCAGACGTCCTCTTTTTTTTTTTTTTTTTCCCCGACATGTCTTCTTTTCATACCTGAAAAGAAACGTCAGGGGGAATTTCAAAATCATCCGGAATTTTGGTTGACTACAGTGCAACACGTAGTTGAAACACACCGGGCATTCGAACCAAGCCTTCCTGCTTTGAACTGTCCAAGATTTTGAAAGCTGTCTTCAGTAAAATGCTTCAAGCAAATGAACAGCTGAGCATCAAACTTTGCAGGGATCTTCTGATAGACAAAAATAATCCATGCCTGTCGAGTCTTCGGATCCTTGGGAGGACTGTGGAAAAATATCCCCTTTCTCCGAGCAGCCTGAAACACTGCATTTACGCCAGTGGTCCTGGCTCAGAGAAACTGCCTGCTTTCTAATTCTTGTAGAAGTAAATACAACTGTAGGCTAAATAGCTAAACTAGTGTCTTACATCTTCATGACCATTATTCATGTTCTTGGTCCAGTGAACCAGTGGGCTGGGCTGTATATCAATTTCAGGGTGTGACAAAAGTACAGGCCAGAACCAAATAAGGCAACATCCCCGAGATGACGTCAACTCTGGGCTTCGTTTGGATTTGCCCGTTTAATTGTGGAAGTTTAGAATTATGAGATTTCCAGAGAAATGAGGTGTCGATGGGGTTCTAAGTTCTCTGTACGTCCATTTCACCCACTGAACTATTGTTATTCATCTATAACAATGTAAACTGGGTTTGCATTCTATGACCTCTTTAATAACTAAGATGTGGATAGAGACTGGACTCTTTTGATTAACATACTGTTATTTAAAAACTGGCTGATCTTAATACTAAATCTATCCATTTCCCTTCATAGATATTTGGTCCAGAAACAACTCAGCAACAGTTCTATGAGGGAACAATGAAGAGGATGGTGAATGACGTTCTTAGGGGAGAAAACAGGCTCCTCTACACTTATGGCGTCACTAACTCTGGAAAGACTTACACAGTTCAAGGTGCATGAGCTCTTTAATGTAAATGTGCTGATTGACTAATCAGTCAAATTACTTAAATTCAGAGCTTCAAACTGAAACGCTTTCTCTTCAGGAAACAGTCGAGAGGCTGGCCTGTTGCCGCGAGCTTTGGTGTCTCTGTTCAGGAAGCTGCAGGGTCGTCTCTATGGTGCTATGGATCTGAAGCCGGTCATGTATCAGGATGTGAGGCAGCTGGACACCGGTGAGATCAAGGCAGAGGAAATCCGGCGGAACTCCCTACTCAAAGAGGTAAGATATGTTTGTAACAATTGATCATAAAATGATCTTGAACCTTCCAACAATGAATACAGTTCCAGTGAAAATATGTTTACAGCTTGCCAAAATGTATTTTATTTCAGTATTTTGTTCCTGGGATTGATATTATTGATCTAGATACTTTTGCCTCTTTTTGCTTGACTTTGTAAAAAAAAAAATTGTTGCCTTTATCCTGTTGAACAAATGTACTTAAAAGTTGTATATTATTCTGCCCTTATTATGTCCCCTATAGGAAGCTTTATGATAAAAAGATGTCTATAGCACTACATGGGATTTCATTTGTCATGAAATATAGCTTCTTTTCTTCCGTCGGAGCAAAGCTGACTTTCTTATCAGTGTCGCTTGTTTCGTGTTGCTGCCACTTTACATCTGTAGGCTTAGCAAAGTCTGAGAACTGTCTGGGCAACTAAAAGTACATAAACACCTTAAAACAAAGATTCTACTAAAAGAGCCATTTATTCATCTTAACTTGTAGCTGGAATCAACGCCGTCTGTCCAACCACCACCCGTTGATCAGAGAAAGTGGGTTTTTACGAGCGCCAACATAGGTGCCTCCTGGATTTGAAGTTCTTGCATTGCTGTCATCCAGATGCTCTTTTTCACTGGACAGGGAGGGGCTGCTGCTCTGACAGTAAAACTCGGGCAGATTACTCAGATATGTAATTGAATTAAAAAGAGAGGTTGATGTTCTACTTGCTGGGCATTGCTGCCTGAGGCATCTCCACCAGTGCCTTGAACAAGTGGGCCTTGTACACTCCTGGGCTTTAGCGGGTCATCAACTGGGGACCACCAGTCATGGATCTTCCGCTCCTTTAACCCCCAGTACTCTTGGTGGAGGAGCGATGGCAGGGATCTCTCCCTACCAACCCCTTATTGATGCCCTAGGTGTTAGGCCCCCATCCCCTATCTCTCCTCCTTAGCCATAGCCAGAAACTGACCTTCTTTGCAAAATCCCTGATTGCTTTGCGATTTCTAGCTTTTGTGCATCAGAGGTGATGTAGCAGGATGCTGAGGTACTTATAAAGCTGTTCCACTTCAGTGGCAATGATGAGGGGATTTTTAAAGGTTTTTAATGAAAAAACGGTTAGGCAGGTATTAAAATTAATGACCTGTTGTGATTTGTTACAGGACGAATTTCAAACCACTCGTCGAGATGGTAACACCACCATCTGGGACAGCGGCATTGGAGGACTGTCTTCCATCAGTCACACTGCCACTCAGCTGGAAGGTCAGACAAAAGCTCAGAAATCTGTCTCTGAAGTTTTTTTTTTATGAAGTATTTAGGTAGTTTATTGTTTAAAGATAAACACATGGAGTTCGTATGAAATAAAACCATAAACTATGTTGTTTGCTTCCCTGCAAAATCAGCTATTAAAAAAAACATAACTGGTGGATACTCCCTCTCTATCTACAGAAACGGACAGCGTGTGCCTGGATCCCGACAGCCTTTCTCTCAGTGGAGGCGGCGATTTGGAAGAAGGGGTGCAGTTTTCCATCTGGGTCTCCTTCTATGAGATCTACAATGAGTTTCTGTATGACCTTCTGGATGCTTCACCCTCCCAGCAACCCCGAAAAAGGGTAACTCTGCGACTCAGTGATGACAAGCAGGGAAACCCCTACGTCAAAGGTCATTCTGACTCTTTTGGAAGAATAACTTTAGTGGATGTTTTTAGTTAATGTATTACAATGTGTTAGATTTAAGCCTTCTAACAGTTTTTGTTCTGTGTTTTAGCTCCACTGTTTTGGTTTAAGGGATCTTTCTCCTTTTTGTGTCATAGATCTGACTTGGATCCAGATTCGCAGTGCTGAGGAGGCGTGGAGGATCCTGAAGGCTGGGCGTCGTAACCAGAGCTTCGCCAGCACTCATCTAAACCAAAACTCCAGCAGGAGGTTGGAGCATGCCGCCCCTTTCTTTCTTAAAACTTTCTTTAGACTGAGCTCCACTGTTTTATTTGAATTGTACTTGATGGTTTTTTTTTTTCTTGTCAATCTCTATTTCTTATTTAGCCACAGCATCTTCTCCATCCGTGTTCTTCATGTTCACCCTGAAGCCAGTTTAGACCAGGCCATGCACATCAGCGAGTACGTTTTCATCCATTTTGTTTTTTAATATAGCTTGTAGTAGTGAATCTAAAAGTTGTATTGTTTGTAGATTGGCAGTATGTGATCTGGCCGGGTCTGAGCGCTGTAAAGAGCAGCGAGTCGGTGAGAGGATGAAGGAGGCCAGCAACATCAACACCTCCCTCATGACGCTGGGGCGTTGCATCGCCGCTTTGAGACACAACCAGAACAACAAGTGCGTGAGGAAGGCTAAATATGAGGGATAAAATGATCAATTGGGTTTTTGACTAAGATGATTATCTAAAATTCCTTGACAGGTCAAGACCACCTCAGGTGGTGCCCTTCAGGGACAGCAAACTGACCCGTGTCCTACAGGGCTTCTTCTGTGGCAGAGGGACCTCCTGCATGGTGGTCAACATCAATCCATGCGCCTCAATCTACGACGAGACCCTTCAGGCCCTCAAATTCTCTGCTATAGCTACACAGGTGATAACACTCTTTGGTGTGGAAGTTCTTAGTTATGGTGCAAAGTTGGCTGGTTTCAAAAGTAGAGTGTGTTTTCATCAACCTAATGCTTAAACATCTGACATTTTAAATGCCAGCTGCATTTTCTGTAACATGTTAAGAGAAATCTTCATCAACTTAACCTGGTTTAATTTCAGCTTGTCCATGGACCGTCCACAAAGACCAGAGTGGCCTACATCCTGTCCCTGCTCCGAGAGCCTGCGGCAAACTGCAATGAGAGCACCCTCATAGAAGAGGAGGAGGAAGATGAAAGTGATGTCGAAGATGGAGATATCACCCAATTGGATGTAGATGTAATGTCGGCCATTGTTTTTTATTCTTAAATAAGATGATATTTATCTGTTTAGCAAAGCCAAGAGCTGAGCTCAGTCCCATTAACTGAAGTTTAATTACGGTTTTTTGTTGAATTTTAAGGTGATTTAAATGTGTGATGTGAAAACTGCCTCTAATATCTAAAGCCCAAAGAGTTTCCATTAATATACCTGGTAACTTTGTGTTGTTTAGTCTCTACTGCGAGCCATCGAGGTCCTGAGGAAAGGAGTTTGGCGTGAGCGGGAGGAAAAAAAAGCCCTGGAAGCTAAAGTGAGACTGGAGGTCCACTCAGAAATGATGGAAGTCATCACAAAAATGAAAGAGGACTTTGCGTATGTATGCTTTGTCTTTATCTTTTTAGTTTGAATCTAAACAATCACACCACAGGGGTCAAAATGAAAGATTGGATAAAGTGGTCACACCAACCTTGATAGCAAAGTTGTGACCCAACTTTCAATTTTCTGCATTTTTTAATGCATCGACATCCTTCAATTGACATTTACCTCATTGAATTTTACTTCTTCTGTTTAAAGCTTTAATGTTTTGGGTTTTTTTTTTTTTTTTTTACATTTATTTTCTATAAAATTAAAATTATATATTTTTCTTGTTCTAATATCTTCTTAGATAAGTTTGAAACTTGTTTCGAGGCCTTTACATTCTATATATTTTTTTCTTTAGTAGTTCTTACAGACAAAATAGGCTTCACAAACTATTATTGTAAAATAATTTAAGTTGGATTTCTTAAGCCCAAGATCTTTGAATCGGTCCATAATGGTTGATAACAATCCATTTCTGTTAAATGTTTTGTACTGTTAAAAACTGATTTTGAGTTGAGGTTAACTCTAACGGTTAATTCTGTGTTACATTAAGATGAAGAAAATCTGCTTGATATTAAAGAGGTACATGAAGGTATCAAATGCTGTGCTGGAATGTGGTGATAAGTGCAACATCTTCTATCCAACAGGGAGACCTTAGAGGTTGAGAAAGGTCTGATTGAGCAGAATTATGAGAACAAACTAAGTATTCTGGAGAAACATCTAAAGAAATACTACAACCAGCAGCTGAAGGTAAGATTTAGTTGGCTTTCAGTGATTTTAATGGTTTTACAGAAAATAAATGCTTTATTGAATTTAAAGCTTGTGGATTAGGTCTATAGACTGTTAGGAAACGTTTTGATCCATTAAATTGATCGCCTCGTAGGAACGTGATCAGGAGATTGAAGAACTGAGTGCTGCTCTTGAAGAAAAGAGAAAGAAGGAAGATGTCCGGCCCATAACGGCCCCAGGCGTAGACTCTGAGGAGCCGCGGCGTTCTCTCCGCCTTTCGGTTCAGGCAGAAGTGGGCAGACTGCGCAGTGAGCTGGACCAGTGTCGCGCTGAGCTTCTTACCAAGACCCAGGGTATAGTCTGACCTCAGTGATGTTTAAGTCGTGTTGGTGTTAGTATACTATTAAGACATTCTGTTTGCCTGTGCAGAGATGGAAATGCTGAGGATGAAGCTGGAGGTACCGGGTTCAGCCGGCGTCCTCACCACCTCAGCTGATCGCAAGCTGCAGGAGGGTCAGCGGGTCAGTAACTCGGGCACCGCTACAAAGACGTTTTTTTTTTGTTTTTTTTTATGATTGTCTTCCCTCTAAAAGGCGCTAAGAATACGCTTCCCCCTCCCAACAGAACCTGCGGCAGCTGCGCCAGGATCTCCAGAAGCTGGGAGTGGACCTGCAGTCTAGTGAAAGAGCTTGTTGCCGCAATACAGGAGCAGAGAGGCTGCGCCAGACACTTACAGCTGCAGATGAGACACTAGCCAAACAGGTAAGTAGGCACACTGTAAAAGATCTTCGAAAATTAACCCAATCTATATTAGTGTAACTACAGATACATATTGGTGAATAAGGCTTTCAATTCAGTTTACTTATATAGCACAATTCAAAAAAAGTGTCATCTCAAGGCTTTTTAGAGACAATTCTACCATATCATACATGGAAAAAGCTTATTTCATTTCAAAGCTTATTTCAATCATTATATCCAGAAGTCATATTTTCATATTAGGAGATACAGAGAGATGCATTTATTTCTTTGTTTGGAGGATAATGGCTTACAGCTAATAATACAAAATACTTCCCTTAAAGTAGAATTTTGTGTAAGACCTATAATTATTTTCAATACAGTTTTTGTAGTCAATCCTAATTTGGGGCCCTCTGTTATTTTCTATTAGCTGATCTAGAATCAAACATATTTAACACTTGAAATCTGTAATGTAATCTTTTTCTTTTTTTTTTTATTGAATTGTGAAATTTCATTTTATGTTCTGATTATGATGTAAACAGTTTGTTTCCTTTCTCATTTTGAAATATTCTTTTTTTCCCCCTTTTGCTTTCTAACACTGGTTGCAAACCAGCTTTTAAACTGAAATTAGGATTCTAACATCCTCACCAGGTGATAACTGGGCTGGAGCATGTTGCACTTTTATCATCTAATCATTGCCAGCTTCATCCTCCTCCTCCTCCTCTCCCTCTGTGGTCCTGTCTAACCCTCTCTCCACTGACTTCTTCTCAGAACCAGATCCTGATGGAGCTTCAGAATGACCTTACGCTGGTCAAAGCAGACTTACGACAGAAAGCAGAGATGCTAGCAGGGCGCTCCCAGCCGCCGCAGAGTTTTGCTGTGCCTTCTACTTCAGGCTCCTGCAAAAAGAGGGGCTGCGCGGCCACGACGAGCGAAGCCGAAAACCATCCGCCACAGAAACGTCACTTTTTCCAGTCCATGTTCCCGACGCGTACCCCGACCCGTAAATGCAACACTCGTATGGCTGATGAAGAAAGCTTGACTCCGTATTCAAGAATTTTGCGTTCTCGCCAGCCGTCCCCACCTCCCAGCCCCTTCCGCACCCCACACAACATCAGAGGAAAATACTGAGCTTTCAAAAGCCTGCAATTAAGCTTTCTGGTGTTACGTAAGGACTAATTGCTGGGTATCTTTATACTTTTGTTTTTCCTTTTATCCACTTTGAAGTGCAGTGGTTTTACACTTGATGCCAGTAAAATAATCAATTCTTAAAATTTTCTCTCATGACTCAAGGACTGTAAGGTCAGAAGTGTGCACGTTTGTATTTGCATGACGGCACCAGTGTATCCATTTAAGCTGCATCTAATTGCAAGGGAAAAACTCACAGCTACAATTGAACCATTTACTTCCTGCTTTTTTTCTATGTGTTGTCTAAATATATTTAGAATAATTTTATAAAACTATTCTGTCTTGTCTTTATCGTTGTGTCTACATGCCAAAAGTTTCAAGCTTTGTTTCTTCATTTTGAGGAATTTTCTTGTTCAAAATAAAAATGAATATTCTTTGGCATTTTAAAGATGCGTTCTGGTGTTTTTATTCTATCAAATTAACAGATTTTTTTTCTCTGCAAATACATAAAGTGACAATCAAGTCAAAAAGAGAAAATATTTTTGATGCCTTCTTTACATTGTCCATTTTAATTACTGTGAAAATCATGGCGTAAAGGAGATAAGGTTCAGAGGAGACACCCTCCTGACTGGTGTGTTGTTGTTGGAGAGGGTACCAAACGGATCAGCTGAAGGCGTCTCGATTTGATCTCTGACCTGCGAGATCTGCCTCAGCAGAGCCTTCCCTTCTTCCCGAGCCTACAGAGCAATCAAACAAAAACTCAGTGTAATTATGGACTTCAAGACAGACGATCATTGACTGCTAGAACACTCACATTGAAGTCGCAGCAGCGCTGAGCACAAAGGGCCGCCTCGTCATAGAGCTTGTTTTTGAAATAATACTGACCCAGATACCGCAGAGCTGTGCTCACCTCCGCATGCTCCGGTTGTTCCTGATAGGAAAAAATACACACGGCTCATTCAAAAATAAAACATCAAAAGATAAGAATTAGAATTAGTTCTAATGCTTAACAGTACAAGACAGCTTGCAAGAAGTCAAACCTGATGGCGGCTCAAAGTAAAGATGTTCCCTTTTCGAAGCTTACCAGTAATATTCCGTTTGGAGAAAATACTTACACCACATGAGAAAATGTCTTGAATGTAAAGCATGTAACACTGAGCAGCATCGTCTGACTCGTTCAGCTGCTCATGGAGCCTGTGGAGGGACCACATATTACAGGGAAAATCACCTTCAATTCACCTAAACTGGGATTGGTACATCATCTTCTCACCTTTTGTGTGTAGTAACAAACCCACCTTTAAGCATATTACCATCACCTAATATCTTACTCTACTAAATTGTAATGTGACCAAAATGGAGTGCCTCTGTGATCTGAAAATTGTGTTTTGTTAAATTGCAAATCTAATTAATTGCCCTACCCTAGTATAAATACAGTAACCTGTTATTAAAAGTAAGTAGAAAATAATTAGCCTTTATATTGAAGCCTTGCATCAACCAAGTCTGTGAGGGAGCATAGAAATGGATGCAACAATATAAAAATGGAAAAGGGAATAATGTTTTATAGTTATCCATCTTTTTATTTTATTAGGTTTGCCTTTAAACAAAAAGTTGAGAAAAGCTTACTTTGCCAGTTTGAGTAGAGCCATTTTTTCTACATCGCCGACAGAATAAGCCCTCCAGTAGCACTGCACAGAAGAAGAAGGCATTTCTCTCAAACACACAAAAAAATTATTTTAAAAGAGTTGCTGATAACAAAAAAATGTCTACCTTCTTAGCTTCAACTTGCTGTGATAGTTTTTCGTAGCTTTCACCCAGTGCAACCAACATGCGTGAGTCGCTGGGTCTAAACAACAACAAAAACAAATCAGTGAGGCAGAGTTTAGAGTGTCTGAAAATGTCAACCCTTTAAGGATTTTTATCCAAACCTGAGCTGGTGAGCCTTCCGGTAATAATACAAACAGTAAAAGGGCATCTTGAGGATCTCATATGTCTGACCTAATCCATACCAGGCACGATAATCCCGCTTGTTCACTTCAATTGCATGCCTGGGGGAGGAGATAAAAAAAATTAGGCCCCTAGCAGTAAACTTTAAGTAAAACTATTTATTTTATTTTTTTATAAAGAGTAGTGAGGAGGACTTTTAAGAAGCCTAAGTCTCAAGCAGGAAAGATGGCAGAAACAGAGCTGATCCCCCACCTCAACAGGGGGGTAAAACTTCAACAATTACTCAATTATTACTGTGGAGAAAATATCAACCTTATCCCTGTAAGAGTGGCACAATATTTAACTATCTTACTGTAATTAATCCTCTTTTTTCCGTCCATCGAATTAGATGTTGGCTTCTTGTAGCGTCATAATTAATTTTTATTTTTTTAGATTAATTTCAGGATCATCTTGGCATTATAGGCAGTTTTTGAAATTGTAAAAATAACTGAAGTGCGTGTAAAGGATGAAACTGATCTAACATGAAACTTTAGGTTTTGTTAATCCAGAGTTAATATATCTAATCTTCTTAAATCTTTCTTTAAAGGACCTTTGTTGATGGTGCATCAGCCTCAGTATAGCTAAAAATCACGAGCTGATCCAGAAGCTGGCTGGGAAAAACTGCATCCAAGCCCTGATCTCTACTTCACAATTAAACAATGAAAAATTCATACATACATTAACTTAAAGGAGAAGTCCGGTCACATTCAGAATTCAAACTTCTGAAGGTACTTCAAATATGAAATTATTACATACTGTTCAATAAATGATAAGTGTTTTAATTAGGCTTGTCCCAATCCGATACGTGGATCGGATCGGGACGCCGATATTGGCAAAAAAATGCGTATCGGCAAAGCATGTAAAATGCCGATCCAGACTGCCGATCCAGTTTTTTTTTTTTTTTTATCCGGTCTGTATTTTCCAGTTTCGCCGATTGAAACGATCCATTCCACTATTTTGCACCAGTTGTGCCTGTTTTGCATTTTTATTAAAACTTACAGTAATACTTGCACCTTTAACTGTTTACGGTTTTACTGCTCACTGTGCAATTTCAGATTGCTATTCATAATTTTGTCCAGTTTGTGTTTATCTCTTAATAAACAGGTAAGTTTGTTGTTACCAAGCATTGTGTTTTATTCAATCTCACCTAATTTAGCTGGCTAGATGTTATCAAGAGTACTAAAACCCTTTTCAACATGAGTCTTACAACTAAGGCTAAATACTTTAACTTAAACTTAAATACAAGCTCGGATAGGCTGGTATCGGCCAGTATCGGTATCGAATCGGAAGTCCAAAAACAATATCGGTATCGGATCGGAAGTGCAAAAACCTGGATCGGGACATCTCTAGTTTTAATTAAGAGTTATTTTCATTTGAATGTGCTTTACACATTCAAATGAAATGTTTGCCCATGTTTGTCAAAGAGCACTACTGCCACCTACCGGTTTGTGACATCATGGTGCAGTATCGGCTGTTAAGCAAGTCCCGGTGCTGTATCTTGTGTTTGTCACTACGCGCTATTATCCAAGTCATCTTGAAAACATTCTTCTTTGAAATGTTGGCTACATATTACGTGTTTTTTTTCTCTGGCCAGAAGTTTGATGGTAAATCCTCCCTCTTCATGTTGGCAATCCAACGATGAACCCGTCAGCGGAGGATCATGAATTGGAAAGGTGAAATAACTAATTTTATTTCATTTTTACCCGAAGTATTACAACATCCAACTGCCCTTCACGTGGGCATTGTCAGTTTAACTATAGCTCTCGCAAATTTCAATGGGTAAGTCCTCTTGAAATCTTCAATAAATGTTGTTGTTTGCAGATGTGTCTATTAGTTCCCATTGATTTTGCTTGTAAAGCGGGGAGAATGGCGCTAAGCTTACCTCACAGTGACGTCACTGCCAGATGTCAGGAGTGAGGTGTTACTATATTTGGGCAAAAATGGCAGGTCCCTTACCCAGTGATCGCAACAAAAATTGTTTTTTTTTTTTACTGATTAATGCTAAATTCATTAAATCACCACAAATGTATTAGTTTTAGGTATAGATATTGATGCATTGATTATTCCTTGCTGACCGGACTTTTCCTTTAAAACAGGTGCAGGGCAGCCAGTTCCTCAGGGTCAGGATCCTACAAATTTTAGATGAATCCTAGATCCAACATATCAAATCAAATGGAGGAATTATCTCTTTATTACGCTGTCAATTTCACCAGAGTCCTCTTCTTCATCTATTTCCTTGATTCAGGCATGGAGGACCAGGGAAATATCTAAAAAAATACAGAATACCAGGGCAAAAGGACTGGAATTACCCACCCCTGACTTAAAATGTCAATCTTTGCCATCTAAAGATAATAATTTGTAGTTTTTAACCACCACCAAAAACCACATATTTATTTTCAGACACTGAAATGCTGCAAGAACTCCCCAAAAGTTTGACCGACTTGGGCAGCTGTCGCTAGAGATTCCCAGTGCGAAAGCCTGCTGGTATGCTCTAAACCTGTGTTTTTCAAACCTGGTCCTCAAGGCACACTGCCCTGCATGTTTTAAATGTTTCCCAGCTTTCACACACCTGTTGTCAATTGATAGCAGATTATCCGGCTTTGCTGAACTGCAATCATCTGAATCAGGTTTGCTGAACCTCAGAAACATCCAAAACATGCAGAGCAGGGTGCCTTAAGGACCAGGTATGAAAAACACAGCTCTAAACAATTCCAGAATATTTAAAGGTGGGATCATAATCTTGGTGATCAGATGGCATGGATTAAATTTGGAGATGTACTTCCTCGCTTAATACATTCCTACTATAACTACTATATCTTCCCACTCATTACAACAAATAAAGCCACTAGCTCGAAAGATCTGGCTAGCTCAAATGGTAGTCATCCGCCCTGCAAACAGGAAGCCTGGGGTCGTATCCCAGCGGGGGGATGAGCTGCCAGTGTGGGTCCTTAGGAAAGACCCTTTACGCTAATGCCTGCTTTGGGGAGTGGCGAAATAGTGGTTAGGGGGTATTGTGCTTGGAATCCTGAGGTTCTGTGTTCACGGACTGGCACTCTGGCTCCCTAAGCAAAGACCATTAACCCTTAAGGGGATGAGTTAAATACAGAGTTAATTTTGTTGCTCTGTACTTGAGACAATGTAATGACAAAAAAAAACAAAAAAAAACAAGATTCTGTAGAAGCCTGTTCGCCTGTGAGTGGCTGCAGAGAACACTGTACGACCAAAATTGTTGTATCCCAGGTTTGTTTTTTATCAGTGGTGAAATTATTGCTGTGTGAACCAGCCTTAAGTGTCATCATGATCTAAACTCTGTACTCATTTAATATTTCTTCAATGGTAATTCATAGCGCATATGTTTTTTATGACAGGGTGTGACGGTCAAACAAACAGGATCTAAGTTTGAGTTCTCTCCTTATTTAGTCCCACTGAGCAGCTAGCTTAATCACTCACTCACCCTGAACTCCTTCAGGTTAAGTTAGGAGCTCTGAGAATGTTTTGGAAGACAGACCCAGCTCTGCATATTTAAAGCTCTACACCTGTAAGAGAGGTCCAACAGCAACTAAAGTTGTCCAACCTGTAGGCCTGGATGGCAGCTGAAGTATTCTTCATTTCCATGTACTCATGGCCCATGAGGGTCCAGGCTCCAAGACAACGGGGGTTCAGTTTGAGGGCCCGCTGGAAGTACAGAGCCGCTTTCTCATGCTGAGAGCGTAAGCTGTAATAGTTACCTATAAATCAAACACATTAATAAACAGAAACCCTCCATGAGCATTTATCATTAGAGTTTCTGGTTTCAGGATAATGTTTAGACTTATTTTCAACTGCAGGAACAGCTAATAAAAAAAAACAACATTTTCAGTCAGTTTTTTTTTCCATTTATCTTTTGCCAAATTAAATATCACAAACCAACAATAAGTCCATCAGACAGCTGCATCTGGTCCAAACATAAAGCACTGTCACTACCCGATCCGTTCCGGAAGCATCATCCGTACCATCAGCTCATTTGCCCAACCAGATACACATCCAGGTCGCCCTCGATTTTACTTTGTAAAAAACCTAAATTACATTTTTCCATCCTGAAAAATAGTAAGCATACTAAACTATAATGTATTAAAGGTTAATAATGTCTTTCCTGAGAAGATAAATGCATTAAAATCGTCCTTGACGGAAATGGGATCCTATGCTACTTCCAGAAGCTAACTTTTTCAGCTTTCGATTTAAGAATAAGACTTAAATAGACTTTATTATCATTTTGTACACACAGAGTGTACACAAAAAGAAATTTTGTTTCATACAGTTTTCAATACATTTCCATAAAGTGCAGCAGTGATAAAATGTAAGCAACAGTGATAAATCAAGTCTTTTTAATAACTAAAAAAAAAAAAAAAAAAAAAAACTAAGTTAATCGTGATTTAATCCTATTTTGCTGGACTACTCTGAGCATGTCCGATAATGATGTCAGATAAGCTTCATATCTGAGAACATTTAAAAAGCATTGAATTGTCAAAGCAAAGTCATAACAAATATTTTAAAGATTTGTATCAGCATTCTTTAGTGATTGAATGATAGAAATAAGTACTTTTAGAACCAAACATTCTTTATGGCGACCTGGATGAATATCTGGATGCACATGTGCAAATGAGCCGAGGGTACGGATGGGGTAGTGACAAAGCACATCAGCCCTGTTCTGCAGTCCTTCCACTGGCTCCCTATAGCTAAGAGAATAGACTTTAAAATTGTTCTGTTAGTATATAAATCACTGAATGGATGAGCACTTTGATAAATAACAAATTTGTCAGTGTATCAACCTCCCAGACCACTCAGGTCTTCTAATTCCTGCCAGAACTAGAACCAAACACGGAGAAGCAGCATTTAGTCAGTCTCCAAGACTGGAGAAGTGCTGAAAGCTTGAGTTCTTTGCCACGATTTTCTAAATTTCCTACACCTAGAAACATGAAAGGTGTGACATTAATTTAAATTTAGCTCACTGTGTCGATGTGGTTTGTGGAAGGTCTCTACCATATTTCCTCGTAAACTCAGTCGGAACCAGATGCAGAGTGTCCATCAGGGGTAATTTTAAGCCTTGTTGCCACAGAAAAGTATTAGGTCTTCGATTCAACTGCCTGGATGCTAATATGCTTTAATCTAAACTAGTTAATTGTGGGGATTTTTCTTGTACTAAATAAAACTAGTCAGTTGCACATTTTCTGCAGCATCAAACATGTTCTTCCATAGTTTGATCTGTAGCCAATCATCCATATTTTAATTAATTCAAAACAGCTTTTCTGTCCCTGATGCAGGAATCCATTCCCACTGCATAATGCTGCTACTACCATGTTTCACTGCTGTAACAGTATATCCGGGAAGATGAAGGGTTCTGCTACACAAACTGACAGCATCAGGGCTAAAATAATCAATATGGTCTCATCAAACCAGAGCATCTTCTTCCACATGTTTGGGAGCTGTAGGTTTCTTCTTGCCTCGCTGTCTCTAACCTCTGGGCCTCTGTGCTCAGCCTTCGATTATCTCCACACTGTTCAGCCTGCTTAGTTTAACAGTTCAATGACTTGTTTAAAAAAATTTGAGGTTCTATTATACACAGAATGTCTCAGTTAACTAATCTAGAAACTCCCAGAGTACAGAAGAAACAAAAATACAGTGTAACAATTTCAGATTTTCAGCATTAAGCATTAGAATTTAAGCATTTTGTTTTCACTATGGCTGCAGCAAACGATTATTTTGCAAATCGATTAATCTGTCGATAATTTTTTTTGATTAATGGATTAATAATCTAATAGCAAAAGGTTACTTTAATAAGATTTTAAATTAAACTAAACCAGGTGAAACTAAAACTTTTCCACTTGATGAATTCTGGATAGAGCGTATTGATGGACAAAAAAGATTTTTTAATCTTAAATGCAAAATTTTCATATTTTTTTTTACAATTTTGGTATAATTACTGCTCTAAGTGGGTTACTCTGTCAGCTAAAGACGTGTTTTAGAATCTCTATACTCCAGTTAACAATCAATAATCAATTAATCACTATTAACCCGATTGTTTCAGCCCTAGTTTCCACTTGACAATTTTACACAACCTTTTCTTGGCCTGTTGTATAAAATCTCAAATTATACTGACTTGTTTCAATGTAACAAACTCAAGATTATAAAGCAAGTTAAAAGATTATTCTGAAACCAAACTCAACATTAGACGGTGATTATGGTGGCTGTAATATGAACTGGATTAACTTATTGCTTACCGATAACGCAGCACGTCTCCACTCTGTACTTATCAATCTCCACCAGATTATGGGCCAGATAACTTAACTCAGGTTTCATACTCTGTAAGGACACAAAGTACCGATTTGATACAAAAACCAAGAAATAAAAGAATCCTGAATATTTTAGAAATCCACTTTGGTCGTACT
This sequence comes from Cyprinodon tularosa, assembly GCF_016077235.1. Lineage (NCBI taxonomy): Eukaryota > Metazoa > Chordata > Actinopteri > Cyprinodontiformes > Cyprinodontidae > Cyprinodon > Cyprinodon tularosa. The sequence continues at coordinate 871,878 of NW_024037794.1, forward strand.
GATTCATTCTCTAGTCTGAGGCGACACATTAGAAACTGGAAACTTACTTTGACATATAGCAAATTAGAGAAGGTGTCCATGTTGTCGATGCGATATGGATCTTGCTCCCTCAGCTCATTGAACAGCGTCAAAGCTTGATCGATGTCTTTGATAAGCAGAGTGAATACTGTTAGTCTTCCTACACACAAAGGATTTTTCTTGACATTTAAAGCCATCTTGAAAGGAAACCTCTGATGTTGTGGTAGGCTACGGCGATCTGCGAGATGATGTAGGTGCTCTTGGAGAAGCCGGCCTCGATGAGGTTTTGGTATTTCTGTAATGCCTCTTTGATCATTTGAAGCTCGGTGTACATATGAGCCATGAAGAAGTCTTTAATCCAGCAGTCAGGGAGAGAAAGGGACTTCAGCTGTAAAAAGAAAAAAAGAAAATAAATATAAAGAAGATGAAACAACAAACTATTTAGCTGGAGATGAACAATTTCTTTCTTGTTACCATTTCGATATTGGTGATGAGGTTGCTCAGCTCGACCCATGCGCCCCAGTGAAGAGGAAGAGCTTGAATGGCCTCCACAAACACTTCCACTGCCTCCTTCAGAAGGTCAAGCTTTCGTAAAACCACCCCATACCTGTTTCCATTCAAAAACATAAAAAACATTTGGTTTTACTCCATGTTTTTCTTTATTGAATCCCTGATGAGTGAGCACATCGTAGCAGAGGAAGCATTTACAAATATAGGGTGAAGCCGTCCAGCTCTCTTGCAGTGTGCTTCTTACTGAGCTCGACTCGCAGTTCACGCAGAGCTTCGTTGCGCACTTGTCCCTTTTCCAGAGGACCTAAACACCGCCGCACACAAAAAAAACCCACCCAAATGGTGTTTACAGGAAACCAGACAAACAGCTCCTCAGCTCTCATAAGCGTAAATTAGAAAGTCTTTACCCAAACTGTCCACAGTCTCATCATCTTTCTTTTTCTCGCCGGACTAAAAGCAGAAGAACGTTTAATAAAATGCCTCCAAAACAGGGTAATCCAACTTACACATGAATCCAGCCGATTCAAGCGAGTATTTAGAGAACCTTACCAGATAGCGAGAATACATGTAGAGGAAATAAGCCTTCTGACTGCAGCAGCCTTTTAGAAAGTAAGCAGCGCGGTCATACTCTTTCAGGTCAAAGTACGATTTGGCCAGTGTGAGTGCATCCAGGTCTTGAGCATCTTCCTGTATAAAACATAGATAAGGATATAAGAATATTAAACAATCACATAACTGCACAATTTCATCCCAGTTTGATTCTAGAAAGCTTTGTTATGATTAAATTTGATTTTATATTTACCGTTACTTAAAAAAAATCAGTAAGCAGGGTGAGTATATACTCTATGAGGCTTTTTCTTGCATGTTGAACACTTTTTAATCACATATTAGAGCTGTAACCGTACAAAACTCACGGTTTATCTTAACTTTAGCTGACCAGATAATCTATAATTTGTTGCATAGAAAGACTGCAAACAGGAACCTGTACAGTAAGATAGTCCTCAGAAAGTCTAGGGCTGCAACTAATGATTATTTTGTAAATCGATTAATCTGTCAATTATTCTTTTGATAAATCTTCTAATAATCAGATAGCAAAAGGTTCCTTAACATTTTTTTAGGAAATTAAACCAGGTGAAACTAAAACTTTTTCACTTTTGGAGTTTTGGATAGAGCATATAGAATTTTTTTTTCTATATTAAATGCAAATTGCTTACATATTTTTAAAAGCATGATATAATTACTGCTCTAAGTGGGCTGGTCTAAGATGGTTGAAACTGTATAAAACCTAGATATTTTCCAATACCAGTCCATTTTGTATTCTCCATTTTAAAAAGTTAATCACTGCATAGTGTTCTTCATTTGGTGCTTCTTCACAGGTGACTGCTGCGACCAAATAGAAGACATCTGGACGTTTTTTGTGGAACATGTCTTCAAGACTAAAAAAATTGTTGATGTGACAGTTGCTAACCTCTTAATGGAAAGAAAATAAATCAATCAAATCGTATCCCTATTGCTCCAATCATTCCTCTAAACTATTACATCCAGATCCTGGTTGTAACTGACCTCGGTGAATGGTGGTGCTGCGGGTAAATCATCCTTAGGGAGAGGATCCAAAGCAAACGCCAGTTCAGACGCCCTGGGTGTAAACAGTGTTGGAGTTAGTGTTACCAGTTTGTTTACTCATCGAAAAATAAGATAAGAAATTAAGATCTACACTGTATGACAAAAATTGCGAGCACAACTATAGACTTAATGCTAACCAATGTGATCTCTTCAAAAAAAATGGGACTCTACTATGATGTGCTGCAATGTAATGTTTATCAGCAGAGCTAATTTAGCTAACAAGAGATACCTGGCGTTCATTTGGGGTCTTTTTCTGAACTAAGCTAAGAAAAAAATCATATTAAGCGGCATAATCATATGTTACAGTCTTACCACTTGGCGCTATGCAAGAGTCCTCTCTCTTTACACAACGAAATGACAGATATTAGCTGTTTCTTGATTTGTGCCAGGTCTCCGAACTCACTACACAGAGCCGCCATTTTCATATTTCACTAAGCGAGCAGGTGATTGGTAGAATAAATAAGCTACGACATCAAACTTCCTGTTCCTTCTTTCAGAATAAAAGCTCTTCCTCTTCCTTCTTTCAAAATAAAAGCCCTTCCTCTTCCTTCAGAATAGACTTAAAACTTTTTTTAGACTTTAGACAGATTTTATTTGTCATGTGGTTTACACAAGTGTAAAACAATAAGAAATTTCGTTTGGAAACAGCTCACTGGACAATTTCATCTTTTTAAACTTGCAGCTTTGAAAAATAGTAAAAATGACTGTAAATTTACAGTTCTAACTTTTTTTTAAAAATATATATAATGATAAAATCTAATAAATATAATAATAAAATACAATACAATAATCCATTCTACAAAACATTCAGCAGTCTTATGGCAGTGGGGAAGAAACTGTTGTGGAATCTGCTGGACCTGCATCAAATGCTTCCAAGTCTCTTCCCAGAGGGCAGCAGGTAGTCCATGGTGGGGGTGTGAGGGGTCATTTATGATGTGACGGGCTCGGGACACACAGCGCTGGGATGAAATGTCTTTTATGGAGGGAAGAGGAGCCCCTGATGATCTTCTCTGCAGTTCTCACCACTCTCCTCACTTTCTTCCAGTCTGAGGCGCTGCAGCCTCCACAGCACACAGTGAGGTCAGAACGCTCTTTATGATGCCTCTGTAGAAGGTGGTGAGGATGGGTGGGGGCAGATGGGCTCTCCTCATCCTACACAAGAAGTACATGCACTTCTGTGCCCTTTTGATCAGTGAGGTGGTGTTTACATTTCAGGTGAGGGTGTCTGTGATGTGCACCCCCTGGATTTTGGTGCTGCTGACCACCTCTACAGCTGAGCTGTTGATGAGCAGTGGAGCGTGGTTAGGCCGGTTCTTCCTGAAGTCCAAGATGATCTCCTTCGTCTTCTCCACGTTCAGGATCAGGCTGTTATCTTTGCACCAGTCCACCAGCTCCTCTACCTTCTCTCTGTAGTCCAGGTCGTTGTCATCTCTGATGAGGCCCACCATCGTGGTGTCTCCTGCAAACTTCCCGATGTGATTGGTGGTGAACCTGAGGACGCAGTCATGTGTCATCAGGGTGAACAGCAGGGGGCTCAGGATGCAGCCCTGAGGGAAGCCTGTGCTCAGGATGATGACATCAGAGGTGTTAACCCCTGACTGACTGAGGTCTGTCTGTGAGTAAGTCTAACAGCCAACTGCAGAGGGATGTATTGAAGCCCAGCTTGTCCAATTAAGGACTGACAGTAACAAAAACAATAAGACAAAAGACTGCTTACAGTTACACACAAAACAAAATAATATGAAAAATAATAATGATATTAATAATAATACTGTGTCATTAATACAAAAAAGACATATAAAGGTAAATATGAGAAATGGTTAAGGTAGAAAGAAAGGAACAGAAAAACAGACTGTTTGCAGAAAGACGGTGCAATAAGTGTGATTGTAGCTATCTATATGAATGCTTACAGAGTAAAGAATTCAATTTTCTACCAGAGATACAGTGACAATGATGACAAATCTCCCCGAGAGAGAAAGGCCAAACCTTAGCCGTGTAAGGAATTTCAAGCCAATCCTTGTCTTTTCAAACAATACAGTGACAAAGTGCTGAGCCTATTAAATCTGGGACCTGCCTGTGCCCTTGAAGCAGCAGCTGCGGGTGTTCACACATGGACAGCTGCAAATCCCCTTTGATCAATGAGGATTATTCCTCAAATAATATTGAGGATTTTTTTTTTTTGCTTTTATTTATTTAAAGAAATGTCCAAACCCTCTTTATTGCTGGTTCTCAGGGTTCAAACTAAGTTAAATTGTGTCTGTAACTTAAGTGTATTGCAAACTGATTTTTAGCAGACAGTGTTTAATCAGAAGCCTTTGACCAAACTGCTTTTTCTCTCCAAGATGCCACTGAATGTTACCTCACCCTAATGGCCATCAGAAATCCATCCATCCATCTTCTCCTGCTTAGTCCTTGGCAGGGTCGCGGTGGGGCCAATGCCTATCTCTGGGAGTCTACAGACGAGAGGACGGGTACACCCTGGACAGGTCGCCAGTCTGCCGCAGGGCAACACAGAGACACACAGAGACAAACAACTTTGCACACACACACTCACACCTAAGGACAATTTTAGAGAAGCCAATTAACCTAAAGTCATGTTTTTTTGGACTGCGGGAGGAAGCTGGAGAACCCGTGCATGCACAGAAAGAACATGCAAACTCCATGCAGAAAGGAATCAAACCTGCAACCTTCCTGCTGCAAGGCAGCAGTGCTACCATCAGAAATATAACCCTCAAATACCTGAATGATGAAATCCAATGAAAGCCAATATTTATGTTTTAATTTGTCTCTGTAATTCTTGGGCATGACAAAAAAAATAAAAAATCTAACAAATTGTCTGCATCTCCTTCATAATCCCCAGCTCCTATAACTCAGTCATTCTCATACAGGCAAACACTATCACTGTTGTCACCATCCTTATCAGCAATAGAGCCAATAGGAGTTTCCTGGACAATGTTTTAGTTATTCAAATTCTTTTAAGGTCTAAATGTGTTTAAAAATATATCTAATTTATACCAAAGCAAATTGGACCCAATCTGCACCAAAGATTTGTATTTTAAAAACAAAATGTAGGTTTACCTTAAATAAACTATACTACAACACCAAAAGTCAAGATAAAAAATAATCAACTACATGACTTGATGCTTATCTGATAGTCACTTATAGCGCTTTTACTAAATGTATTGCCATTTTTATATTGTCAATGTCCATATGTAGATTTTCTCTTATTTTCTAGGATGAGTTTTACCATCTGTCCAGGGACTGCAGGTGAAAAAATATATAGCTATTGGAAATGGAGAAAGATATGCATTTGCTTTCTAGTCAAACTTGATAGAATTAATAAAAAAAAAAACATTCTGAGGACATAAAAGTATGAAAAAACATCCATAAAAAGAGTGAGTACCTAATGTCGCCACAAGATGGCGCCATAAAGCTTCACCAATAAATCCAAATAGCCACATCTTCAAAAATGTTATTTTATTTAAAACTAACTTTTAAAAGCTCTCATAAAAATGTTCTGCTATTAATCTCATTCAGAAATGACAGATCTTCTATGGTGATCAATCATCTACAGACAAGCAGAACCTTTTTTTCTCTTTTAAAAAAGTACACAAGGTTTTCCTAAAAAGAAAAACAAAAGACAGAAAAAAATTTTCTAGCTTGTTTTAAATTCAATTTGTAAATGGAGTTATATGCTAAGATTTATAATGGGGGCTAAATTGTCTTTGGTCCCTTGGGACTCCTTAAGAGGACGAGCAGCAGACACACTTCAAAACATGTAGGCAGTAAAGGGAGAACAAGTCTACCACAAGAAATGCTGCATGACACTGGGGTTCTGTTTGGGTGGTCTGATAAATGTCCTGTAGTTCAAAAAGTAACTAGACATGTCTGATGATACAGTAATTGAATATTCACTCAGAAGAGCAGAATATAAATTCCCTTCATCTTGATGTGACGCAGTGTCATTGTCTGCCATTACCCTCCAATCCCCACCCAAGCATCTCTAACCCACTGGTAGACTTCATCTATCTATTTTTTAAGAGCAAAACTCACTTAGAAACTGAGAAAGTAATAAAGTAATGTGGCTGTTTAAAATGCCTTGCATAAGGCCCAATAATCAGGTTGAAAACGTGTTTACAAAGGAGATAGAGGGTATCCCCATTTTATCTAGTTCTTTCTTGCATTCAAGTGTGTGGATTAATGCACCTTCTAGCGCAAACACAGTCAATGTCAGACATGTTTTAGGGATCACAATTTGTTTAAAATTTGATTCACTTGAAATTAAGTGTTCTAATTGAATGATTCAAAGATAAACATGATGTTTTCAAGAGCAAACCGAAGGCGTTTTTTTGTTGTTGAATGAGCTACAGCTTAGACTGACAGGTGTATGTCTGTGTGTAGCAGCAAAGAAGAGAAGCAGTTACTGGACAATGTGGGCAGTTTTTGCTTTATTTGTGAGAACCCATGTTAGTTATGAAGGGTTTGGTTTCTACAATGCAAGGCAAGTTTAATTGTATCGCACAATTCTGTACAAGGGTAATTCAAAGTGCTTTACATGATTTAGATAATGAAATAGAAGAAAAAGAAAACTAGAATAAAAGAAAATAAAGATAAAAAAACGGAATGGAAAGTTCATGCCCGTATTCTTAAACTATACTGGTCAATCCACATTTTTTAGTTGGCTAGGAAACAGTGGTGGACAAAATACTCAACAGTAGTACTTGAGTAAAAGTATTGATACTCATGTTCAAATCTAACTCAACTATAAGTAAAAGTTACTTGGTTAAACTACTCAAGTTAAAGAATTGAAGTACCCACTTTTGAAAATACTTAAGTATTCAAAAGTAAATGCATTCAAAAGTACTTAATTATTCAAAAATACAAATATTTTTTCTAATATCAGTACTTTTCTGAATTATTTTCAGAGTAATTTTAAAGACACCACCTGATGTATTGATGCGTAGAACCACTCTACTACAAATTCTACACCACCTGTACAAAACTTCAGCATAAAAATGCCACAAAATTTAACGACAGCTATTTTAATGACCATTTCTTACCTAAAAACAAACCAAATAGAAAACAGCACTCTCTTGACTCTCCTAACACTTTCACTATGGAATAGAGGTTTAAGGTTGAATCTATCACCGCAAAGAAAAGGCAACTCTGATTTGAGAACTCATCCTATTGAACAACTTGGCCACAATGCAACAAATAAGGCCTTAATCAAATAAAAAAATCATGAAATCATGAAAATCTCTAAAATGGTGGTTTCCATATTCAATTCTAAGGGCTGCTATCTGCCATGTTCAAATTGCATTTGAACAAAGAAAAACAGCAACAGTGGATTACAAAGCTAAACTGAGGCAAAAGTAAAAATTAACTAGCAGCTTCCTAGTAATGGAGTGGCAGTCTATAGGTGTAAGGCGGGGTACACCCTGGACAAGTCGGCAGTCTGTAGCAGGGCAACACCAAGACAGAGACACCCAACCATACACAACACTCACACCAAGGAACAATTTAGAGATGCCAATTAACCTAACATTCATGTTTTTGAACTGGGAGGAAGCTGGAGCACCTAGAGAGAACCCATGTATGGACAGGGAGAACATGCAAAAGACCTTGGCCCAGGTCTAACCAAGAACCTTCTTGTTGCAAGGCAACAGTGCTACAAACTGCACAACCGTGTAGCCTCTGCCATTTGTACTGTTTAAACAGTTTATAGGGCAAAAAAAAACTAACAAATACCAAATGTTCTCAGTGCTGATTTTATAGTAACAGAGCTGTGTATATTACCACAGCTTACAAATATAGTTTCATATAATACAACACAAAATGTCTTATTTATGTTTGCTTTCTGGCAATAACAGAACAAAGATACATAAATGATGGCAGTGATTTGAGGGATTCAGACAAGAGAACAGCAGAGAATATGATGGGCAATGCTAAACTAATTTGGAAATGATGTCTTGATGTACGCATATTTTTATATTTATTTTATATCTTCAAAAACAAATATGAAAAAAAGGTAATATTAAATAGATCATGTTGAGCTGTGAACTTGGTTAAAGGAGTAATAAAGTATTTTACATGTACAGTCTTTCTGCAAATGTCCTTGAATTAAAGTTTACAAATTTTTAGGAGACACATTTTTAAATAAGGCTTATTTAACCCTATTTTTATACCACTTTTTTATAGGGTATGCATGGGGATGTGGCATTATCAAGATTAGCAGTTTTCCATGTTTTGCTTGACATTTTTCCCAGTCTTTTACAAAATGGATAAAAAATTACACATAGACAGCAACACATAATGACTACCTATAGGTAGTAGGAATGGGTGTTTAGACAGCAAGTCAGACTAATAGCAAAGTTTGACAAATTACATAAATATAGAAGGGGAATCACCATCATTCTCTGTGGAGAGCACAACTTGGTTTTTCTGGTTTAACCTAAGAGCCCACATGAAACAAACCAAGCCACTTTCACCCTGAATTGTATAATAGGTTTGCACTAAATCTCAACAGTGCGGCTCTTGTTTTAATGGAAAAGTCATATTTCTGGATAATGACATCTTTAGAAATATTTCTGTATAAATATTTCTCTGCTGTAGTCCCTCCATGGCTTAGCTGTTTGAGTCTATGACCCTATTTTGAGGGCCCCAGGGGTGAAAGGTTGGTTTAGGCACAAAGAGCATAACATGTATAAAGTGTACCATGTCTGTGAGCAGGTTGTATATACTTTGCTCCCTGAATGAAAGATCAGGTAAAACACTCTTGAAGATCTCATAGGGAAAAGGGGCCTGGGAAGTAAGTCTGCTGTACACATCAGAATAGTTACATAAGTCAAACACATTTATAAGGTAACTAGACCTTTGTAACAATAACAAAAATGTTAAATACCACCGGCACTGATTAATAGATTCAATTTGGTTATTCTTGAGAATGATTCTGTTTTTTTAAAGCATAAGATACAGTATCATAAGTCCAGAACTGAGATGATTCCATCTGTTGGAGCGCAGTATAATATGCTCTCTACATATGAAACAAGCAAAGTGGAAATGTTTTCAGAGCGAAGACACAGATCTTTGTAGCAGAGAAACCAGACGAAACCAGGGCAAACAAAAGCTTTGGACCAGGTCGCGGGGATACTAGTCTCAGCAGAGAGACTTCCCTTTCCCTTGACACCTACTCCAGCTCCTCTAGAGTAGGCCCGTGGCCTTTCTATGGCAGGGGAGATGAATAGCCCCTCTGGTGTGTCCTGGGCTGTGCCCTGGTCTTCTTCCAAAGCCTAACAACTCAAAAGGGATCTGTAACAGTTGCCTAAGACACCTCAAGTGATTCCTCTCCAAGTGGAGAAAGAGCGTGTCTTGTCCAGGTCCCTTCATGTTTGCCAAGAGTTTCACACCATCTCTAATGGAGTGCCTAGCCGCCATCCAGATACATGCTTGTATTTGGGATACTGTTCTTTCAGTCACAAACTCAATTTTAATACCATAGGTATTAATGTATCTATGTTGGAACATAGAGCAACAACTAAATCAAGGGCTTCGCCTTTCAGTTCAGCGCTCTCTTTATCTCAACAGACTGGCCCAGTGTCTACATGAATAGACTTGATACCCTCATTTGTGAACAAGGCCATGAGACACTTACTCTCTAAAGGTCAATTTCAAGGAGGATCCTAATGCAGAATTTGCCCACAATAAAGATAGCATAAAGATAACATAGACCTCAGGCATGGGCATAAGGTTTTAAGGTATACCCCGTCATAAAAAAGACAAGTGTTCAAAACCAATTAAGTTTATCATCATATTATTCCTGGGGTATTAGATGTTTAGTATCTAAATCTTGCCAGAGAGAATGTTGTCAGATCTATAAGGTGTATATTCAACATTATGACCCCATATCCTCACACTCTACTCTAGATGCTAGCTCTACAGATTGAATGATAGCTGAAGGAGGGGAGCACCCTTAACTTTTGCCATCTGCAATGAGAGGATGCCTTAATGTAACAGGCAGACAGGAGACGTCGGCCACATCTTCAATATCAGGAAAAGAGGTTTTGGGACTGAAGCTGAGGTGTCAGCAGTGTTGGGAAAGTTCTCTTTCTACGTGAACTAGTTCAAAGTTCAGTTCACACATTTTAAAATGAACTAGTTCAGTTCATAGTTCACAATTCCAAAAAATGAACTAGTTCATAGTTCTTTTTTTTTTTTTTCATATATTGCTCAATTATACCATAGCCTACTGTAGAACCACAGACAGCAATTATTTTATCAGTTGTAACTCTGAAACTGTGCGTCAGATTTCACCTTCATATCCAGTTTTGAATCCTTATCCAACCAGGGTTTACATTAGCATTGAGGGGACAGCATTTCCCCATTGTTGCTTTAATGCTTTGTTGCTGTCCATTCCCTTCACACTAGTAGCAGCTGCAGCTTTCACCCCTACAGTATATTCTCAAAAACATCAGGAAAAATAAGCTGCTTGAATGGTCTTTTTTATGAGTAATTATTAAAAGAAAAATAGGAAATAAGTCTTTAAGGTGCAAATGTTTTTTTTTATTTTAATAATTTTTTCCATTTGAAATTCCATTTCAATACATACTAAAAAGGAATACTGGAATCCTGGAAAATTATACCAGGCAGGTTTAACAAACAAGTTACATGGATAGTAAAACCCTCAAACACAGGGGTCTTCTATGTTTTCCAGACCAAGGACCCCCAAACTGATGGCGAGATGGAGCGAGACCCCCTATTTATATATATTGTATGAAATTGTGTCCTATAGTCACTCTATTACAGATGGAGTAATGTAAAGAAATAAATTTCTCCCTGAGATTATTAAAGTTTTTCTGATTCTGATTCCTGGTTGTTGTGAAGGAAACGGTGTCCAGCTTGAAAGAGCTCCTGTGTGTCGCTGAATGTGAGCATTGATGACTGAAAGACATCTTCTGCCTCCATCTATCTGTTTACTACAGTGTGTTGATTTCATGTTAATGAGTATTTAAAGACATGTCAATTAGTGGGGGAAAAAAATGCAGGGGGGGAATATAAAAATATCAACTAACCATGCAGACCCTCATGCAGTACCTCCGTAGACCCCCTAGGGGTCGCGGATCCCCTGTTGAAGACCTCCGCTCAAGAAGATTTTACTAACACAAACTGAGGGACCAGGCTGAGGTAGGAATTTAAGGTTACTGAAGTACGGATTTTTTTACTGAAAGCCGGCGGGCAAACTTGTTGCCATCATCCTCACCGACCACCTGGTCATAAACCTGTTTTAAGTCGCCTCCATGCTGCTGTGGCTTCCACGCTGCATTTTGTTTTGATGACGCACGCGGCTGTAGGCTACGACACTGGTAGCTGGTGTTGCCAGATTGGGTGTTTTTCCCGCTACATATTAAGGCTTGTTTACGGTGTGATTTAGCCGGGGTTTCGCCTGGAGGGCTTTATAGAAATCTGGCAACCTATTGAACGGAGTTGAACTGAGAGAGCGTGCCGTTCACAGACGCCAGAATGAACGAGTTCACAATGACGTTCATCAGGCAATAATGCAGTACGTTCAGTTCACGTTCGCCCAAAATATGAACGAGTTCATGAACTTTCGTTCAATGAACGCGTTCAGGCACAACACTGGGTGTCAGTGGGACCCTTCAAGAATTAAGACCTCTCTAACCCAAAGGTCGAGGGATGTTAATAACTTATTTACCTTGGGTAAACTCCAACAAGTGACTGCATAGCTGTGGAATGACAAAAGACCCACCCCATCCCACTGCCTCTACTTGTGGGCCACCAACAGTAGAGCAGAGTCTCTTGAGATGCGGACTTCCAGATTTCACAGAGGCGAGCGCGATAATTCTTAGCTGTTATCTCTTGACCTCCCACACAGGGTCAGGCTCCTTCCCTGACAGCAGGGTGATATTCCAGGTTCCTAGATCAAGGGTAAGTGTCCTGGTTTCAGGTTAGGGGCTTCATGATTCCCCTGTAGGTGGTGAGCCTCATGAGAAAAGCCGCCATGTGCTCAGGAGATAACCCGCAACCCCAGTCTTGGCTCTGCTGTACTAGACATCTTGTCTTGTGTCATCATCATCATCATCATCATCATCATCATCATCATCATCATCATCATCATCATCATCATCATCATCATCTTCATGAAGAATTCTGAATTGCTCTATGTCTGATTAATCCCCCAGAGCATTTTTGCCATGGTAGACCCTAGCAGGGGCATTTAGCCCTGAACAACAATGTCCTTTTGGATCTAGCACTCAAACCCATCCAATACCTTAACTGTCAGATCTCTCATTTCTCCAATAAATCCTACAGAATCTTTTATAAGAAAGAGCACAAATATCTGGACAATCTAGATGGCTTGTGTTTTTTAGAAGAATCTCTCTCTTCTTACAAACATTCAGTGTGAGAATATATCAGTGCATACAGATGCACAATTTTAATGGACGATTAAAAAAACAGTTCAAAAGTTCTATGTGTTTTAGTGCTTCGCCTACAATATCAATCCCTTCCCACACACCATGCCTGCAGGTAAGGGAGATCAGTTAAGTTGAATTGCTGTGTACCTGGAAAGGACAACACACAAATGAACTTGACTGGACTTAATTACACTGAGAGTGCATAATTCTTTATCTACAACTGCAGGCCTTCTGGTTTTCCACAAACGATATGCTGGTTTTGTTTTTTATAATAGGTAGGATCTGCCCTTTTAAGGAGCCATACGTTAACTCTCCATCTGTGTAGAGATAAAAGACAAATGCGGTCATCTTTCTCTTCAAAGAGCAAGATCAAAGCCTCATATAAGCTAGATGTGAAAGGCTTTTTTTTTTTCATCTTCTGATTCATAATATACATTCTCACCTTTAGATAAAAAAACATATTTTTCTTTTTTATATTTCCTTCACTCACTGCAGTTTCATATAATAAGGGCACGGAAGATGGAAACATTTTATCAGGCAAATATTTGGGTCAAATAAAAAGAAGCAACATTTTTCTGTAGTACATATGTTCTGTTTGTGTAAATAAGCATGAAAAGAGCCTTTTACAGGCATGCCTTGTCCCTGTAGTAAGGATCTTTAGGGCCCTTTACAAGAGCCTGTGATTGGCCACTGATTATGTTGTTTAGTCTGCTTAAGATCAGCCAACAGCCACGTGTCATTAGGGCAGCCAGTACCTGAGCACTAGGTAGCGCATCACATTGCCTACAAGGGGACTTGGCCTTGCACAGCTTTTCAATGGGCTTCTGTGCAATCATGCACAAGTGAAATGTACATCTCAGTGATAAAAAAAAATGCTATTCAGCAGTGGCGGCCGGCCCATAGGGGGCGCTGGGGCACCGCCCTCCCTGATAAGAAGAGAAACGTAAAATATATTTTTAGAAATTAACTCATAAATGTCAGTTTTACTCTCTATACTGTGTACCTATAAGCAAAACAAATTATATAAACTACATTTCCCTATCTACTGTCATTAATTTGTGGATTTCCACAGACAGACTCCTACCGTCTCTGTTCTGGGGGCGCTGATCAGACTGACCCACATTTGCAGAGAATCTGTCAATCATGTACTATTGCTAGGTGAATTTAATGGCCAATCAGCGTCTCGGAACTTTATGGTATTGGGGCGCTGAAAATACTGCGCTTTAACAGGCTTCTGAACCCAAGCGCAGGTGCAGACAGTTAGAGGGAAGATGGCGAATGTAACGACCGAGATGCAGCTTCCACCAAATTCGGTGAGATCCTTATTTATCTACCCGTTTGCCAGAAGAATATCCCTGTTGTAGGATATGAACATTTCATGTCATGGTTATTGTGACTGTGACGAATCCACCTCGTCGCTTAAAACAACCTCTCTAACTTTGCGCACCACACACACATTCCTGTTATACTGTGTTTGTGAGGACCAATACACTCGCGCTGAGACCAGTAGCTCCATGAACTTAAAACACACAAGCTGTTCCTGGTTACCTGCTGGCATATTGAGGGTGCACACTTAATATTTCAGTGGGGTTAGCCGTGTGTGTGTGTGTGTGTGTGTGTGTGTGTGTGTGTGTGTGTGTGTGTGTGTGTGTGTGTGTGTGTGGGTGTGTGTGTGTGTGTGTGTGTGTGTGGGGGTGTGGGTGTGTACGTGTTTATGCTATGGGGACTTGTCATCTTCAGTCTGGCTGCGTCTTTGCTGGATTCAAACCCCGTTTGGTGTAATTGAATAAGTCAATGAATCTGTGTAAAAGAATTAAGTTGTAAAAATTATTTGTTTTGTTTTACATCAATTGTTTGTGGAGGTAATATATGGACAAAACTGATTAATGAGAAGAAATCAGAAATAAGAGAGCCTGATGTGAGGGGCTTAAACTATTTAATGAGGGCTGTGGGAAGAAAAGCGGCAATTTTTGTTTTCTGTTTCTTTGTTACATTGCTGGTAACTGGAGGGAGGCTGAGGCCCAGAGTATCTTGTATGTTTAGTTTCTTTTGCACCCTGTTTTGAGTTTTTGAGCTCAATAAATCACCAACACCGGTAACCCGACTGAGACTGGATTCTTGGAGGCCAAAGAACCCCGTCACAGTGACCCAAATCATCACTGTTACTGTTATTATATAGTAAATTAAATCATTACTGTTAAATTGTATGTATTGTCCAATTGTTTATTTGAATTCTTATTCCGGATTAGTTGGAGACATACACTAGGCTATATCAGCCCCACCAAAAATATTTTTCACCAGCCGCCACTGCTATTCAGGTAATGACACTGAGGCAATTTCAAGGTTTTAAGTCCTCTTTCCACCTCAGAGTGCACAGATAGGTTGTCAACTGCAGAGTAATCTGACATTTGTTCTCCTTTTTTCCCTGTTCCCGACCGTGACGAAAGCGTTTTGATTGAGGTTGTATGCGGAGATAGGAAAAGAAAAGCAAGTGAGAGAAAAAAGGAGAAGCATCATAAACTCTACACTGTCCATTACTGAGACTAAATGCTGCAAAAACTCTAGCCTCCACGTCAAAGAGCTGTGTGGTTTGCTCCAGAAGCATGTCAGGCCGTGGATAATGCTTAAGACAGATGTGTCATGTCTGTGCACAGAAGTGGAGAAAGGGGGGGATATGTGTTGCTTATGGGATTAATTTTCCTTTTGGGACAGGTGCTGTTGGGAGTGGGAAAAGACACAATAAGTCTAAGGTTACATGGAGGCTGCACTCAACTTTTATCCCCAACCATAAAGCTCCATGGGACACTTAGAACATGAACAGTTTCAAATTTTTGTGAAAAAAGTCTTTGCAGTCTTCTTCTAGATTTGCATTTTTTGTTACAGTTGAATATTTCAACAAATGTTAAAATCAGAAAGAGATGATCTGAGTAAACATAAAAGCAGTTATCAAATCATGATTTTGTTTTATGAGAGAAAAACAAAAAGACTTGCACTTATTGTAGACATTAGAAGGGAGCTGCTGCTTTTCAGGATGCTACAACAGTTCATTATGATATTCTAAGTGTTGGTTTGGATTCATCTTCCTTTTAAATAAAAGTATGCCTCATAAACTGCCTTTTCTCTATTTTACCTCTTACTTAAAAATGCCCTTTATTATCTAAAATATTCAAATGTGGCACAAAAACTGAACCAAGTATTCTGTAAGGAGGCAAGAACTTTTTTTACCACTCTAATTCATAAGGAAAATCTCTGTCACCAGTGTGCTTTTACACCACTCTTATTACATCCTGTAATGGAACACCGTTATAGCTCTTGGTTTCGGCAGTTTTTGGCTGGCTAGACTAATGCAGCCAGCTGGTCAAAACAAATTATACAGAGTCAGTCTGAATCACACTTGATCAAAACCAGACGCTCAATCATAATTTAACTGACACACAAAGAGGAACCACCTGTCAGATTTCACTGAGCCCAGGTCTTATAAATTTAAGTTGTAATGATTTAACATCAAAGTGCCTGTGGTCTGCTGCAGGAGTTATGTTGCACCGAATAATCTGAACAAGGAAAAAAACACAGTCGTGTGTAATTATCAGCAGATGTAATTCAGGGTCAGAAATGGCAGTAAAGAGTACGGACGGGGAAGATTGGTTGCTGCACCCGGGGCTACATAAATGCATTATTTAGTGCTCAACGATTCATGATTTTATCAATGAATTCTGATATAAATTCTACTTCCACCACAAAACCTTAAAGACATATTACTGATTTATAACAGGACAGCATGTTCTCAGTTCTCTCAAACTATTATGCTTTGCTTTGTTCATAATTAGCAAAAGGACAAAGTTCAGTTTTGCTTGAACTCACTTAGTATGCCTGCCATTTTATAAGTGCTTTTAGCCCAATACATCAAAAGTATTTTTTTTATATTTGTTATGTTATGTAAAACAATTGAGTGGTATTTTGTATTTACTTTCCTGCTAAAAAAAAGCATCAATATATAGTTGTCACCCCTGAGTCAATGATTTACAGATCTGACTTTTCTTGTAATTACAGACTGTCAGGTGTTTCTCTAACAGATTTACAAATATAGACATTTTATCTTAGAATTTTGTCATTTTATTCGTCTTTGCAAATTAGCTCATGCTATAAATTGGATAAAGAGCTTATATGAAAATCAGTTTTGTCTAGATTGGATTTAGGCTCAAACTTTAACTAGACTACTCTGTCTAAGAATTTGCGATTGTCTTACTAAAAGGTAAACCTCTGCTCCAGTTTAAATTCTTTTGCTGCTTCCAACAGGTCTTCTTCCAGGAGTGCCGTCCATGTATTATTTATATATATAATTAAGCTACATCTGTCTTAGCTACTCCAATCAGTGTCCCTGTCCCTGTTATAGAAAAGCATCACCATAGCATGATGATGCAACACAGCAGCTGTGTGATGGTCTTTTCAAGTTCTGTTTTTATATCTTTCCTAAATGTAAATGCATGAACCATATAGCCTGTGTCTTGTGACTGCAAACTAGTTTAATTGGCTCCAGTTTATTTTAATGGAGTTTACTGATCAAAAACTGACATTTATGAATTAAGTAGAATAAAATGTGAAAAGGTTTGAGGGATATAAGTGAATCTTTTACCAGGCATTTTATGCAAGTCGTCCCATACTTTTTTGGGAAAAAGTAGTGAAGTTTATACAAAATCTGTACAAAGATCCCGCTGCATGAATCTTAAATGAGTTATTGCTCCTTACAACTCTTTGTAGTTATTCTATTTATCTATTATCTGCAGCGGGCATTGCTTATGTTGCTCTTTATAATTCAGCTGCATGCTGATGTCCAACTCTTTGGCTATGCATCTTCCATTCTTCATTGCTCAGATAACCAACATTTAATTTAAAGTTTAGGATTCCATTTTTGTAAGACCAGAAATGCTTTTGGCCTTCTGCCCTTGTCAAACAAAGAAAAAAAGTGCTTGTTTTTTTTTTTTTGGCTCACCAAGAACAAAAGCTGACAAACTATACATTAGGTGCAGTTGAATAAGCACCCTCTCTGGTTTTAGAATGAACTATGAAGTTATTCAAACTGGAAACACCTGTGCATGAGATCAAACTCACCCCCACACTGCACTCTATTTTTCATGCTGACAGGTGAACCCCAGGAACCATTAATTCTAAAGGTGAGATCATTTGCTCCTTTTGTTAAGCACCAGTGCTCCCGTACCTCCACACTGCATTTTGCAGTTTGTTTGCTCTCCTCACTGGAAGCTCAAAATGAACCCCCATTGTTCCATTGTGAAGAGTTCGCATTCATTGTTGCAACCATGTTTACTTGTACCTGAAGATCCTGCCTTCTCCTGTGAAGTGGCTACCCTTGTGTCGTCAGTGGAGTGTTCCCACGCCTAGCACTGCTGCCATGTTTGGTAACAATAACCCAAACCAGTTTGGCTTACGAGCTCCCTACTGACAAGCAGCAGGTGACCTGTTCTCAGTGGACAAAACAAGGGTAGCGTTTCATGTCAAACACCAATGTGACCCTGCTGGGACAAGCTGACGCTCCCAGCAGAGTCATGCAACTCCTTCTCTAGTGTTTCACTTCTGCTGATGGGCTCATTTTCACCACACAATGTTTTGGAAAGTTAAATGCTCTGACAGTCACTGAACAGGGAAAATAAAGACACTGTACAAAACTCCCATTTGGCCAGATATTATTCATCCTATTCAGACAAGCCTTGGCATTTTTTTTTGCACAGATTCCCAGTTTGATCTCTTAAAAGTCAAAAAGCATTATAAATTTACTTAAAAACTAAAAGAACCTCCATCTCCCTTGATTCTCTCGGTCTCTGTTTAACACTTTGTTTCATGCTATTAACGAAACAAAGTAGACTTGAAGCAAATTAATTAAAAAACTTGGTGGAATAATTAAAAAACTGATGAGAAAGAGGACAAAGGAATAATTAAGATAGTTAGAAAGCTTTTGATCCGCAGCAGCACATCAAGTTACATTTTAATTTTGACTGACATCTCTTGCGTATTTAGCAGGCTTAAACTGTGTGAAGCTTTGGCTCAAAGTTATAGTTTTATCAACAAAGATACCAACACATCACCATCAGAGGTGGCACCACTTCTATTTTAATGTCCTGTTTTTTGACAATTTCTTTTACGTGCAGATGTAATTATTTAACATTGTTTACAATTGTCTGAGAGAGGCATCAAATGTAATTCAATAATGATTCTACAGCATGCATTATTCAATGGACTTCATGTTTTATTTTTTTTTTTTTACCAATTCAGTTAAATAGAATTAGGTTTTAAACATAGTATAAACTCATTATCTGGTTGTATTTAACACAAAAATCTGGTTCTTATGTTTGACCCATATCAAGTTTGTCAGAGTTCTACCCTCTGTTTAAGTTTAGTTTTAGTTTCTTTGTATTTGTAGTTGTTTTCTAGCTGTGTTTTGTTCTCGAGATACTCTCTGTTCCGCCCTTGTGTTTGTTTCCTTTCCTTTCGGGGGCAGCTACTCCCTCCTAACCAGGTCTTTTTCTTCTTTAGTCTCAGTCGTCACCTGCTTGACCAACAGCTTCACAGGTTGGAAAACTTAAACAAGTTCCCATTATTACACCCCCGTCAGTCAGAGTTTCACATCTCGGGGAGTCTCATTTATGGGATTTCTTTTATGGGAAAAGGAAAAAAAACATTTCCCATTCCTGCCACCTCCATCAGTTCCCTGCCAGCCAGCCTTTACCGAGTCAGAGCCCATTAGCGGGCCAGTTCCCAAATCAGAGCCCCTTAGCAGGCCAGTTCCAGAGTTAGAGCCCCTTAGCAGGCCAGTTCCAGAGTCAGAGCCCCTTAGCAGGCCAGTTCCAGAGTCAGAGCCCCTTAGCGGGCCAGTTCCAGAGTCAGAGCCCCTTAGCAGGCCAGTTCCAGAGTCAGAGCCCATTAGCGGGCCAGTTCCAGAGTCAGAGCCCCTTAGCGTGCCAGTTCCAGAGTCAGAGCCCCTTAGCGGGCCAGTTCCAGAGTCAGAGCCCCTTAGCGGGCCAGTTCCAGAGTCAGAGCCCCTTAGCAGGCCAGTTCCAGAGTCAGAGCCCCTTAGCGGGCCAGTTCCAGAGTCAGAGCCCCTTAGCGGGCCAGTTCCAGAGTCAGAGCCCCTTAGCAGGCCAGTTGCAGAGTCAGAGCTCCTTAGCGGGCCAGTTGCAGAGTCAGAGCCCCTTAGCGGGCCAGTTGCAGAGTCAGAGCCCCTTAGCGGGCCAGTTGCAGAGTCAGAGCCCCTTAGCGGGCCAGTTGCAGACTCAGAGCCCCTTAGCGGGCCAGTTGCAGAGTCAGAGCCCCTTAGTGGGCCAGTTCCAGAGTCAGAGCCCCTTAGCGGGCCAGTTGCAGAGTCAGAGCCCCTTAGCGGGCCAGTTGCAGACTCAGAGCCCCTTAGCGGGCCAGTTGCAGAGTCAGAGCCCCTTAGCAGGCCAGTTCCAGAGTCAGAGCCCTTTAGTGGACCAGAGCCCTGTAGAGGGCCAGTTTCAGAGCCAGAACCAAATAGTGTGCCATTACCCAAACCTGAGCATATTAGCAGTCCAGAGCTAATGAGCGGGCCAGTCCATGAGACAGAAACCATTAGTGAACCAGTCCTGCCTTCTCCTCAGTTAGCTTGGTTAGTGTCCTCGCCACTCTGACAGATTCACTTAGCGCTCCTCTGCATTTAGATCCCTCTAGCATTTCAACGCAGCTAGATCCTTTTATTGAGCACGCCCTGTGTCATCCAGAACTCTATGAAGGAGCAAAGGTTAAAACAGAACTGTGACAGCTCACCAAGGCCCCTCAGCTAGTTCTGGTTCTGGGTGGATAGAGTAGGCTGGAACTAGAAGATCTGAGTGGTCTGGAAGATTGATACACTGACAACAGATCGGTTCTGTATTAAGGTGCTGATTCATTTAGTTATTTATAGACTACCAGAAGTAAAGTCTATTCTTTAAAATAAAATAAGACAGAATATATTTATGGTAAGGCAGTGGATGAATAATGGGGATAAGTATTTTTATATAGTGGATAAAACAAGATTTGGTTTTGGGTACAGCTAATGTCACCTTAGGAGAGAGTTGTTTTCCTTTTTCTCACAGTGTCACAGAGCAAGTTTATATTTTTGTTTCTGGATATTTTGAACACCTCTGTGGTAAGGCAAGGTGATTTTATTTATATATCACAATTCGGTGGCAAGACAATTCTAAGAGCTCCACATAAAAAAGCAACACAAGTCCATGCAAGGGCATAGGGGCAACACAAATAATAAGAGAGTGAGAATGACACATTAAAAAAAATATGATTATATAAAACAAAGATAAAATCATTGATACATTTTAAAAAGATGAAATGATGAAGAAAATGACATTTGGAATGGAAGCTAATAATGTTTTGACAGCACAGTTAAAGGCCACTTTAAGCACATGTGTTTTTTATCCAGATTTAAAAGAACTGAGAGTTTAAAGGTTTTACAAGTGTCTGGGAGTTTATTCCAGATTTGTGGAGCATAAGAACTGCTTTTCCTCGTTTGGTTCTGGTTCAAGGTAAGGAAAGTCGAATAGAGCCAGAAGACCTGAGAGGTCTCAAAGTATCCTAAAGTCCATTCTCTGGGCAACAGGGAGCCGGTGTAATAATATTAGGACTGGGGTGATGTGCTCCACTTAATTTTGGATCAACTGGATTGACTGCTGATCCTGAATCTGGTAACATTTTCAAAAAGACAGCAGACATTTATAATCACCAAAAGATTTCAGTAAAAAAAAAAGATAAAAAAGACCATAAATTAAGCTTTCCCTTCTATCAAAACTACAGAATATATGACTAAAACTATGTCCTTCATATAAGGGACATTTCTAGGATTTATTGCTTTTCAGTACACATAACAAAACCATAGGGTGTTTAGATTGCTCAGTAATTTTTATTTCTGAATCCAGAAAAAAATAGCATTTCTTATTGGCATGGTTTACAAATTTTTGTACAGTTGATCAGTTTTCTTTCCTTTTAACCTCTGTTCCTCATTCTTTTGCCTTTTAATTTGCCTGGATTGCTGACAAAAGAGCAGCCAGCCAAAACTGACTGATTGAATGAATAGTAATAATTCTATTATTGACGATGAGTAGAGTTATCTGAAAATCAGGGTGTTAGAATGAGAGGCACACTGGAGAGCGTGCACATCTCTGCATCATTATTCGCTGCTGCCGTCTGGCCTGTCTTCATCTAATTGCTTCAGACAGAGACTTGCAAATTGTCTTAAAGAGCTCTCTTGCTTTTTAATTTGTCTCAAACAAAGAGTGAGAGGTTGTGGCTGCTTTTATTCAGTGTTTACTGTTGGAGATCAAAATGAACAGGTATAAAAAGCCTAGAAGTTAATTAATGCTTGATATTTTCAAGAAGAGCTTCATGCTGATTTGAATACATATTACAAGACCTGTAAATTTGCATGTAGTACATACACGATAATGTGGCTTTATAGTATAAATTATTTGATGCTTTTCCCCCTTTTTATCATGTCATGTTTAGCAAACATGAATCAATGTCTCAAAACTAGCTTTGCTTTCACAAGCAGACCAGTATGACTGTTGCCATAAGGTTCTGCTTGATGCTTGTATATTAAACTTTATTTGGAGGGTAAAATTGTATAGCCTATCTTTTTTCCCGTTTTCGTTTTAGGACAGTTATATCAAAACCAGTATGTTATCATGTTGTGTGTAAAGCTGGGCAAGCACTGTATGATTTTTTTCAATCGACGCACGCAGCTACAGCTCACACTGTATGACAAAACTGCAGGGTTTAAAAGTTCACAGCTCACAATGTATGTTCTCAAACTGTGCGACCCGACGCTCTGATGCGATCAACCTGCTCACACTGTACGTCTAAAAACCATGTCAAACTCAGCTCCACAGTGAGATGGCTCTACTCGACCTTGTCTATCCGGAAGCCAAACCAGTCGAAGAGGAATATGAAGCTCACTAGAGAGAAACACGCTGCCTTGGCAATTTGTGCAATTGTGTGTGCTGAAGGTGTCATGATCTGGCCTGATTGCTCTACCTTGATTGGTTATTTCTTTCACCTGCTGTTTTCCCTCCCTGCTGCATTTATCATTTATTCCTCTCACCTGTTTGCTTTGGTATATATTCTGTTCATCCTTAGCATTTGGGGCCAGATCATTATATTTGTCTTCTGTTTGCCTGTCTGTTCTGTTCTTGTCACGGTTCTTGTCCTGGATCCTGGCGGCCAGTGGAAAGAGGGTTTTTGTGTCTGCCTCGTCTCCTGCTCGTCCACTGTTCCTCCCGTGCTGAGTCCTCTGGGTTTTTGGCTCTTTACGCGGGAAGGTTTAGTTTTTATTCCACTAAGCCTGGATCTAAGGTGGAGACCAGTTTAAAGGTCCTGCATTAAGTTCTGGTTCCACGTCCTGTCTCTGCTACCCTCTTCCACTGATCCTGCTCGTCTGCACCTGATCCTGTCTGCTCCTGTGCGTGACCGCCTGGTCATGCTTCTGGACCCTGTCAGACTCTGAACCTGCCTGGGAGCTCTACAATGCCTGGAAGCCTGGATCCTGCCACCTGTCTGTTACTGTCTGATCTGGATCCTGTTCTGTCTGTTCCTGCCTGATCTGTATTCCTGATCAGGATTGGCTCCCTGCTAATCCTATGGAGCTGCAGCACCAGGGACACTCTGGGTGCACCGCGTCAGCTGTCAGCCCATCGGCTGGATCGCACCCTCTTCATGGGTGATGGACTGAACTGCTAAACCAGGTAAATGACTCACTGAGCTCATCGTCTTCTGTCAGATGATCGTGGTCATTTACCTGTGTTTCTCCTACAGGGTGTCTGTGATTGGGCGGTGCCCCGCTCCTTGTTATTACAATAAACGTTTTGGACTTTCCTACTGACTGTCTCTCCTTAAATACTGGGTCCATCTGTCCCCTTTCACTACAGAAAGCCCTAAAAAGAAAAGGCAACGACTTATTTGGACAAAGACATGGATGAGCAAACACATGTTTGAAGGAGCTCTAGCAATTGTATTAGTCATCAAATATCCATTTAGACATCTGCAAGATGTTGATGGCCACAAAAAGCATTGCAAGTTTTAGTCCAAATACATTTTAAAAATATTTTTTGTTTTGCTATATGGTAACTGGACCAAAACTAAAATGATTTAGAAACAAAAGCCTCCCCCTCAGCCAGTGCTAGCACAAATTCTTGCAGATAAACCCAGTGCATCCCTTAGCAAAAAGTAGTATACTTGAAGTAAATTCTATTTAAAATACTTAAGAAAAAGTTTATAAAGTATACCGACCAATGTACTTTTAGTGTACTTAAAGTATTACTAAAGTAATACTTCTTCAAACTAAATTGGGACATTTTTAAGTTTACTAAAGTATACTTAAAGTATACTTTAATAAACAATAAAGTAAACAATAGTCAAGTACACTTGACTATACTATTGTTAAGTATATGAAATATAGTTTAGAATAAGTAAACTCTAAGTGCACTGCCTGATTTTAAGTATGAAATTAGTGAAATTTTAGTATACTTGAATAAACTACTTTTTGCTAAGGGTAAGCATGAATTTATTAATTCTTTGCTTCAGGCAGTTTTTTTAGTTGTTGGACTGATTTTATTTAGGGCCATCAAGCTTCTTTGCTCCTTTATGGTAAGATTAGCTTAAAATCATTGACAGCTGAAACCATCCATTTGTTGCCTTTACAATCGTCTCAGAGCATGGTTGGCTACAGGTGTCTATCCCCAGAGACTGGAGGATGCATCAGTCCACCACAGAAACCTTGACTGGGAATGTTGTATAACATTATTACTCATCAGGTTGGATGGAGGTTTGAGAGGAGGATCGAAATGCAGAGACCGAAGGTGGTTTCTTGCAGATTTATTTATACCAAAAAAAGGCAAAAGAAACAAAAATCTAAAAACATAAATAACACAAAAACACAGCAAACCAGAAAACTTACTTGAAGGGAAAGAAATGACAACAACAAACCAGCAACAGTGACTGGGCAGGAGGTTCATATATTGGAGAGAGTTACAAAGACTAGACTAATCAGCAGATTGGGAGCAGGTGTGAAAACAGGAGTCTAGAAGGGAGCTAGCGAAAAGGAGACAGACACAAGAGGGCAACAGAGGGCAAACAAGAAATACCTAAGAACTCAAATATAATCAAAAATAACTGAAATAACACAAAATGGAAATAAAACTGTTGAGTACAATGCTTGCCACTGTTGTATTTTTGTTTTGCACTACTTTGTAAAGCGGAAGGCCACATTTCTAAGAGCATTAACGTGGAGCCTTCTTTTTCTCTCTGTTCAACAAGAGTGGGGCAGTGTGCCTACTGGTTAACTTGATAATAATGTCTCCTGTCTACTATTTATCTCTTAAGTAAGTTAACATTTATGCAAAGATGCATGCACATGGTGCAGATAATGGTGAAGTGTCCAGTGGCTCCCATGGAAATGGTAGGAGATCCGCTGCAGAAGAACCAACAAAAACCAATGAAAACTCAAAGATAAAACTTAAACAGAACAAAAAACCATATCAACTTCAAGTCCATTTACAATTTATCGTCCAACTTGGAGGTCATATATATGTCCTTATAATGTGTTTCACCAAAAAAAAGAAAGGAAAAAAAGACCAGAACCAAAGCAGCTTTTTGGCCTAAAATCAACACTCTTACTTAAACAAGAAACTGTTTAGCCTGTGACATCTTCCTCAATAAGTTGAATAATTCTATTCTTCCATCCTTTGTCAATACCTGCTTATCAGGTTGCCATTATCCACTGGACATTAGGAGATAGGCAAGGTATTCCCTAGAGTGAATACTTGGTATCCACAGCAGAGACATCCAGGACAAACGGCGTGATTCCATGTTCTCTGTATAAAGATTCCACTCCTGGTTAAAGCTAAGATCCCCCCCTGTTTATTCATTTCCATGTAGAGGTATCTCTGTTCATCTATCCACTGAAATCCGGTAAATAATTGGTGTGTGTGCTGGGAAGCAACAGTGTGAAAGAGTCACTGATATCCAGTCTATTAACTTGTTGACACTTTGGGGTCGGTCTGGCTCCAGGCTAATGTGGAGTGTGACCGAGCAGAACCATCTTCATTATCTTGGCGTAATGTTTCATTGCTTCAGGCTCGTGCACTGATGGGTGCCAACCCACCCACTTCTATTCCTCCAACCCCTCTTCCTCCATCGTTCCATGTTTGTATCCTCAGTAAATGTGCGGTTATGGACGGCCACTTGCCACCCTGAATTTCTTAAAAGCCTTTATTTTCCTCTGATTTCTTGTTTATTCCACTCCTTCTGTCCATTCATCTTCTTTTCCTTTCTCCATCTTTCTCTGTAGAGTCAATGCTTTATTGCATCATCTTTCTTTGGTGCACTCATAGTCATATTTCTTCTTCTCATTTTGCTTTGCCTAGAGATGATGCCATCTGTCTGCTTGTGCTGCCCCGGTTCCTCTTGTATTATTTGTATGTTTTCTTCAGAATATTTTAAAGCTAAATCACAGCTGTAACTTTCTTTCTACTCTGACCTTTTTTGCATTTTCACTGAATGTAGATCTTTTGCCTTCTCCCAGTAAATTTCAAGAAGATAGAGGCCGGGCCAACAGGGAGTCTGTTGATACCCAAAAGAATTCATGACTGAGTGCAGTTTGAAAACATTAGATTTCCATTTTAAGAGGTATTTTTACATTGGTGCTGGAGAAAAATGCAGTCCTATAAAGCTGAAAACTGCATGCTATGCTTTTAGGAGTAATGGTATTTCAGCGTTAGTTTGGAGCTGTGACAAAGAGTCAGGGGAACCTTGTGGCTTTTAAAGCATGTCCCATTTTATTTCATTTGCATTTGTGATCCATTTTTATTCCACATTTACATGAGCTGGGCCAATCTAAGTGTGCGGAAGTAAAAAGCAACAGAATCATAAAGTGTAAACACAAATTATAAGGCTGCCCATGAACATGTCCTGTATTTTTGCTTTTGCCTCACTCTATCAGGAGTCATGTTTTAGTAACAGTTTACACTATATTGCCAAAAGTATTTGCTCACCCATCCAAATTATTGGAATCAGGTGTTCCAATCACTTCCATGGCCACAGGTGTATAAATTCAAGCACCTAGGCATGCAGACTGTTTTTACAAACATTTGTGAAAGAATGGGTCCCTCTCAGGAGCTCAGTGAATTCCAGCGTGGAACTGTGATAGGATGCCACCTGTGCAACAAATCCAGTCGTGAAATTTCCTCGCTCCTAAATATTCCACAGTCAACTGTCAGCTGTATTATAAGAAAATGGAAGTGTTTGGGAACGACAGCAACTCAGCCACGAAGTGGTAGGCCACGTAAACTGACGGAGCGGGGTCAGCGGATGCTGAAGCGCATAGTGCGAAGAGGTCGCCAACTTTCTGCAGAGTCAATCACTACAGACCTCCAAACTTCATGTGGCCTTCAGATTAGCTCAAGAACAGTGCGCAGAGAGCTTCATGGAATGGGTTTCCATGGTCGAGCAGCTGCATCCAAGCCATACATCACCAAGTGCAATGCAAAGCGTCGGATGCGGTGGTGTAAAGCACGCCGCCACTGGACTCTAGAGCAGTGGAGACGCGTTCTCTGGAGTGACGAATCGCGCTTCTCCATCTGGCAATCTGATGGACGGGTCTGGGTTTGGCGGTTGCCAGGAGAACGGTACTTGTCTGACTGCATTGTGCCAAGTGTAAAGTTTGGTGAAGGGGGGATTATGGTGTGGGGTTGTTTTTCAGGAGCTGGGCTTGGCCCCTTAGTTCCAAGGAAAGGAACTCTGAATGCTTCAGCATACCAAGACATTTTGGACAATTCCATGCTCCCAACTTTGTGGGAACAGTTTGGAGCTGGCCCCTTCCTCTTCCAACATGACTGTGCACCAGTGCACAAAGCAAGGTCCATAAAGACATGGATGACAGAGTCTGGTGTGGATGAACTTGACTGGCCTGCACAGAGTCCTGACCTCAACCCGATAGAACACCTTTGGGATGAATTAGAGCGGAGACTGAGAGCCAGGCCTTCTCGTCCAACATCAGTGTGCGACCTCACAAATGCGCTTCTGGAAGAATGGTCAAAAATTCCCATAAACACACTCCTAAACCTTGTGGACAGCCTTCCCAGAAGAGTTGAAGCTGTTCTAGCTGCAAAGGGTGGACCGACGTCATATTGAACCCTATGGATTAGGAACGGGATGTCACTTAAGCTCATATGTGAGTCAAGGCAGGTGAGCAAATACTTTTGGCAATATAGTGTATATTCATCATCATCAGTTGGCATATTCTCATAATTGGCATGAATTTTATATCATATTAAGGTGTCTAATAATGATTTTAAACCTTTTTTTGGAGGGGAACAGCATGGATTAAATATGATGCAGCTAATTCTAAATGTATTTATACACCTATATTTCTTTTAATGATCATAACCAATATCAAGAAGTGTGTTTTCAGTATGACCATCATTTATTTTTTGTAAGTGCTAAATAGCCTTTTTTATGTTTTCAGTCAGACATATGTATAATGATATATAAAATAGTGCAATTACTATTCTTGAAAGCTTATAATTCAAAAAATAAACAAATTAAATAAATGAAAGAGAGAGGCAAGAATAATATCAAGTCTGGATTTGTGTTTCTTTTTTTTGCATAGGCTCAAATTATGTTAACTGGTTATGAATCGTTTTTGAACCATGTTTTAGCTTAATTTTACAATTTCAGGATCAGTGGTAAATGGCAAATGGCCCTTTTTCAAGTCAGAGGACTTGACCATAGCGCATTACCGTACATTCAGTCATTCTTGCATTCACTCACACACTGATTATGGCAAGGTCCATTGTGGTCACAGCTGCCCTGCGACTCTCTGACAGAAGCGAGGGTGCTGTACACTGGCACCACCGGGCCCTCTGACCACCATCAGTAGGTAATGTAGGTGAGATGTCTTGCCCAAGGACACAACGACAATGAAAGCTGGAGATGAGGCTTGAACTGATAACCCTCTGGTTCCAGTGCAAAATCCTTCATCCGATGCCGCCGTTGTCAAATATTCAGCCGGAACAATGGCAAAAGTTTGTTGAAGGGAAAAATGCATGGATAAACTATACGTTGCTTAAGAACACTCAGCAAATGTGGCTTTTCGTTGATAGGAAGCTAGCTATCTGTGTACCTTTGTGATTAGTGAGAATCTACAATGAATTCAAATGTATGTGCACTTTAAGGAATGGAACTGTTATGAAAGCTGTCCAAAACAACATTTTATTTTGTATACACTCTGTACATACAAAATGAGAATAAAAGTTGTCTGAGACAAGTATGTTTTCAATTTAAAAACTGTATTTCAGCCCATCTTTGAAAGTCCAAAATTCAAGACATTCATGACCACAACGTATGTGTAGACAATTTTTTGATTAGAACTGTAGATTTTAGCTGGAAAAAGGGAACTAAGTTTTGATTAGAATGCAAGACTTTGCTTTCATTACAGCTCCTCCCCACCTTTTTCAAAATGTCCCTGCTCTCATATGTTATTTCAAAAGGAATAATTGCTGCATTCTGATTTTACTGCTTCACTTTTTCATGTCGAGTTCAATGAAGTCAGCGAAGGAAATTAATAATGGGTATGTTAAACCTGCTTGGTTTTCATATTAAAGAGAATGTCGGTCCTTAATGAGAAACAAATCAGAAGCCACCTGAACACAGACAAAATGCTAATAAGCACTCAGAGAAGACAAATTACTGATAGTGGTTGTTTCATATACATTCATCAAATTGTGTTTGTGGTGTCTGAAAATTCTAATCCAATAAAAACAAGACGTGAAATCTCAGTGGGGGATTTGACACTGCTGAGGGGTGCTTTAGGGCTGAAAATCTCACTGTGGTGTATTTATAACAATAAAGCTACAGTTACTTTGCAGATAACAGCTAAGGTTTAATATGAAGATACACATTGATCAGGAATAACATTACGAGTATGAGATCCATCATCAAGATGTCTGCAGTGGCTCCTTTAAAGTCTTGCAAATTGTTAGATTGGGCCTCTATTATTTAATTTAAATAAAATATTAAGATTACCCCAAAAATACAGTCTGTTAATATGTTCTACACCAATGTGGTTGTTGTTTTGCTGGAGCACACTTTGCCTTAAGATTTTGGAAAATTTTAGGTTAAGTCAACACTAAACAATCATTATTTTTGATTGTTTTAAACCAATCTTGATGTTTGTGTTTTTAACAATCGACTCTCAATCTGCCCGTTTACTAGTGGTTCCTAGAATATCTAAAGTAGAATGGGAGGCAGATATTTTAGCTATCAGGCTCCTCTCCTTCGGAACCTTCAGTTTTAGTCTGTGAGGCAGACACCCTGTCTACTTTTAAAGGTAGGTTTAAAACTTTCCTTTTTGATAAAGCTTATAGTTAGAGTGGCTCAGGTTATCCTGAAATATCTCTATAGCTATAGCTGCTAAAGGGTTAGACCGCTGGAGGACATAGGGAACCCGTTTCATCATTCTACTTCATTCTGTTTCTATTTTCTCATTCTGCAGTATTTGTTAGTTCAACCTCTAACTTTATGCTCTCTCTGCTTTTTCTCATAATAGCTTCATCTGTTCTATTCCTGTGTGGCTGTGTCTTGAGATGACATGTGTTGTGAATTGGCTCTATATAAATAAACTGTATTGAATTCAATACAGTATCTTTCAAAGAGTGTACACTCACAGCTATAAAGCTTTTGCAGGTTGTCATAAGCAAGCTAAATGGCTACTTAGGGTCCCAAGGCAACTGGGGGGCCCATAAAAACATTTAGTTGCTCGATTTTCGAAATGCAGGATGAATTATATAGAAATATAGTATTTATTTATAAGAGTACTTTGGGTCAGATTGACACACAGATAAGGAACAGAGGTACAAAGGTACCACTCTAAACCTGACTAAGACAAATCATTGAAAAAAAAGGTCAGCTTATTTTTTTTATCTTTTTATTCATTTCTGTTATGTCTGTTTTTGAACAATTTAAATAATCATTTATTTTATTTTCATGTCTTTTTCATTGCTCTTGTTCAACATTGCTGTTTTTGTTGGGACCAAAAAGTATAAACCACAAACAATTTTACTGCAAATAAACTGCATTCTAGGTTTATTACTTTTAGTAGCACTAGATGAAGCAAAGAGGTAGAATATAGTAAACAGCACCGCCGCAGCTGCAATGAGTTAATAGTCTGTGTGTGAATGATCTCATCATTGGAATGTTGATTGCATCAATAAACAATAAAAGAATATGTTTTCCAGCTTTATATTTTTTGCACAGCCCAGAACTGGCTATAAAAGAGCAATGAAGTTGAAAAATTATGTTTTCAAAGCAAAGTTTTTCAAAAATAAAATATACTTTTCAAGATAATTAAACAGGGGTCATACTATCAAAAAACTAAACAAAAAAACAACAGCAGCAAGAATGCATAATTTCAATATTTCTGTGTGAAAAATAACGTTGATCAACCGAGTGAATTAGGTTTAATATATAGAGAGTAAAGAGCATGAGTTCATAAAGGCCGCCAGCTGTTAGTCTGTGTTGGGACGGTGCAATTAATTTCTTTAGATTAGAGGTGCCTCTAACTGATGTTTATGAATTATTTGTTCATGCACATAATTAGCAAATCACAGGAAACTTTGACCTCAGCAAGAGTTTTTTCTGTAGGAGCGATGTAATTCAATCAGTGCACCATGCTGAACATCCTCCCACATCATGGCTCATCAGCTAATTGGCTTCACATATGTGTACCTCAGCTCCATGTCTGCATGCAGTAAAAATCTCTCCGCACAGGACAGAGAGTGCTCTTTTGGAAAGTTGCTTTGATTGTGCTTGGCTTGCCATTACTGCAACATTACCAATATGTGAAAAGTAATTAGAAAACGTTTTCCATGAAAAAATAAAAAAGTGCTAATGCTGTTATTATGTGACCACATTTCTCCCAACACTGTTAATAAATACAGTACCACCTAAAAGTATCTATACCTGTGATAAAACTGGTTATTGTGTTAAACAGGTTAGTACCCCTTACATTTACTTGTAATAGTTTTAACCCACTTTATCTTTTCAATTTTACCTAAGATATCTTATTTTGAAGTATGCTTCTCTTACTTGATTTCAAATTCTGGCTACTTTTCCAACCTCAAGTGACTTTAACTCATAAAGAACAAGAGTTTTTTTCCCTAAAATGCACAGAGACCGAAACATGCCTGGGTCCCGTTTACACCCAAGCTTCAATGTTCTGGTGTTTAATTTTTTGATCTGCTGAGCCCATTTAAACATCAGATTTTGTTTCTGTAATTTATATATTTACATAGAAGTAAGATTCAGAAATACTTTTCTTCTACTTTAATTTCCTATTTTTTTTTATGTTAGACATTTTCACTTGTTTTTATTTTTGTTTACATGCACATACATTTACCTGTATAATTATGTATTTACATACACCTACTGAATTCAGTACTCAAGGAGACGTTTTTTTCTAATTATGTCCTATTCCTGAATGATTTCTTGGAGGTTTACTTTTTACTTCTACTTGAGTAAACATAAATAAAAATAAATATTAAAATAAATCTTATAGCAGTGCCAATTTGTTCCAATTTGTTTGTTGAATCATAACTGGTCCCAATTATATAATGGTCCAGCTCTTTGTGAGCATGGGAGGGTTTTTATCTGTTTTATTTACACATTTACTGATATAACTGTGAACATTTTCAAAAAAGCATTTTGTTTCTTTGAGAGCGACAGAAGCTGATAGTAAAAACTGAGGGCGCCAAACCCAGAGAGCCTCTATGTGACCCTGAGGTCTTCTAACAGCTGGACACACCACATCAACACATACACCCTCTGGTCCCCCGTCTACTCCCTGAGATCACAGTCAGTGAGTGTCAATGAAATAAGCCAGCCCCAAGCTCTTAGCTCTGATTGGACGGGACAGCCGAAGGGTCTCCCTGGAGATCAGTCTAGTTGAACCATCTTCAGATGAGAGTCGGCTATATCAAAAATAAACAAGGAGACTCAGTGACCATTTTTCAACGGTCAGTTTATCTTATAAACAAAACTGTTTACAGCTGAATATTTGTAAGCTTGCAAAAATGATAGCACTGGCAAAGATTGTTTTATATGACCTTTTTCTTAAACAAGCATTTTCACACAAGCTCAGTATCTATTAAGTCCAGTTTGGATTTATATTATTTTACTTATAATATTTTATAATACACATCTTTAATTTGATTCTTAGTTTTTTTAAGATCAAGATTTTTCTACAAATATGTAAAACAATTATAAAAAGAATAAAAAAACACAAAACATGTTCCACATAGAGGCAGTTTATTTTAAAATCTCCTAATAATGTTTTCTACCAGGAATGAAGCAATAATTGCAGAGGGCATTGTGATGTTTCATTTGTTTTCACTGGTCGATTAAACTTTTTCAGAGAATAACAAGTCTTTAAAGCATTATCTTGTGCCAGTGGCATCAAACACATTAAAGTCTACCAAATACTTTAATAGGTTCATTGAATAAAGTACTTGGAAAGTTAAATGACATATAAACACAAGATATATTTAAAAAAGAAATCACCTGACTTTATTATGATGACTATTTTATATTTATTTGTTATTTTGTTTTTTAAAAGAAGCTCCTATGAAATAATGTAGGTAATTATTATGTTACTTATGGCAGATAACTTGCTCAACCATAATTTGGATACAGATTAGTAGTCCCTGTGAGCTGATCTGAACATTGTCTAAGAAGGACAAAAACAGCATCTATAGATGTCTTATCCAATAAAATAGCTTAGAGTCCTACTGTATATTTAATTCTGTTCAGTTAAATTCATAATGCTTTAATGATACCAATGTAGTAAATCATTAAAAAAAAACGCTGGAATTTTGTTGTGTTTGTTGTGTTAATTCAATAAAACAAAAACAAACAAAAAAACATAGTAGTTGAAAAACCTGAATAAGTACTTTAATGATATGTCAAATTATTAACCTGTTTAGTGTTTTTTAGTTTCAAAGAAGGATAATTTCTAAAATATTTGGTTGCAAAATTTGTGCTCATAGGGTAAAAATCTGCTACTTTTACACAAGAATGTCATACTACCTGAATTTATATCAACAAGTGCCTTTTTCAAACTTGTCACTAAGTGGTTGTTTCCAATCTTGTTTCACTAAACAATGTTTTCAGGTTTTAATAAAAAATCCATGTTCCTGCGAATAAGACTTTAATGTTTTCTTCTGTTTCCAAAAACAGTTTCTAAAAGTGTGCTGTAGATCTTTCTCCTCTCTATGTTCCAGTTTCTAACTGGTCTCCTTGCAAAGCTCCCTTTTGTAGCGGCCCCGTGGCTAATCATCCTCGTACCTTCTGCTTAGCTGTCATGCACGTAAATTCCCAACAGCACATCCCTATTAGCCCCAAGTAAGAAGCGCACCAAAGTCAACTGAAATCCTCCTCAGGCCCTGCAGAGCAGTCCTTAAAGTGTTTCTTTCTGACTGTCAGATGTGTGAGTACGAGTTGATGATTTTGCATATTATTTCTGAGAGTTTCTCCTCCCACGTCGTCATCTTCACTCAAGGTGTAACTGTTTAGCAGCCTTTGTGGCAGCCGGGGTAATCTATGCAAAAGCATGCCCAATATTTGATGAGAAGTTTGAAACAAGTCTGGACATTATCTAAACATGTCTTACCGTTCACAAATTTCAGTGTTTGGGTGGCAGAAAATGAACCAGCAAAGTATGTGTATGTTCTTTCGTTTGTTTGGTTTTTCTGTTTAATAGATGTTTTTGCTAATGGATTATTTTTTACCGTGTGAATCAGCTTTCTTACAAACTGAGACATAAATTCTATAAACCTGAAGATTTGTCACACTGGATAAACTAAAAGACTCCAGTAGTCATAAATCTATTTAAATTCATTAAAACCTCTGGAGAGCTGACCATTTTTTTTAAATAAACTTATTATTAAGACCTAAATTACAATAAATATCTTTAAAGTGAAATTTGTAGCCAGAAAGAAGAAGATAAACATAATTAATTAATATATATTACCAAAGATTTCCAATATAACCTGCAAGTCAAATGACTTACAAAGTCTAGAAAAAGCAGTCGTACCCTTTAAACATTTCTGTTATAAACAACACAAAATATTGCATAATTGTGAAGTGGAAGATTACATAGTATTCAGATACTATGTTTGGAAAAAAAATTAGATTTCTATAAATTTTTTCTTTCATATATTGATTTATGCTATTTACATATTGAAAACGTTTTTTGCTCAGTCTGTTTCACGTACAATTTAACAAAGTATCGGATTGATAGAAATATTTTGGACAAGAAATACTTATTCCAACAACAAGCCAGATTCTTTCTCAAGGTTCATTCATAACATGTTTCTGTTTAACCAAAGTGTCTACGGTTTGTTTTGACTCTGACTACATTCCATTATTGTAAGTAAGGCAGACAAACTCTGTCTAGTCAGAATAGGGCTGAACATCATACTATATTGTGTTGGATGTGTGTATATATATATATATATATATATATAGAACTGTAACTGGAGTGTGTAACAAAAGCAATTTCCCTCTGGGATTATTAAAGTATTTCTGATTCTGATAAGGGCTGTATGTTGTTTTGTTTTCATGTTTCTCTGTAAAGTAAAATAAAGTGCCGACTGAGTAA
Organism: Cyprinodon tularosa; assembly: GCF_016077235.1. Lineage (NCBI taxonomy): Eukaryota > Metazoa > Chordata > Actinopteri > Cyprinodontiformes > Cyprinodontidae > Cyprinodon > Cyprinodon tularosa. The sequence goes on from NW_024037794.1 coordinate 907,182, forward strand.
ATCCATCGATCTCCATTTATTGAACTGGACTGTATAGTTGAATACTTTCATAACAATAACATGTAAAACTTGAAAAGTGAGTTATTCGACCCTCTTTACAGATTTCCTAATATAAAACTAAGGTCATAAATTGCCTTTAAAAGTCACCTACATCATAAGAAAAGGAGCCTGACACAGCTAGACTGAATTACACAGAGCATCATTCAGTCTGGTAAGCGCCGTACCACATCACTTTCTGTTTTCCTGTTAGCATAAAGGCAAGATGGTGACCAAAATGGAGCAATTTTTAAATGATGTCCTTTCTGATGCCCATAGTGAGACTGATAAAACCTCAAAATTTTAACAAGGGACTGCTTTAATGTCATTTGTTTTTAAAAAGCACATATTTATTATTCTCGGCTTGACATGCTTCACAGACTAAAAAATGACAAAAACAGAACGCATCGCTTGGAGTTTTTACATCACATTCGTAGTTATCTGATTGGTTCTAACCTTATATGTAAATGTTAATTGCTTTATTGTCCCACAATGAGGAAATTCACTCTCTGCAATTGACACGTCCCCTGGGGGAGCAATGGGCTGCCATTGTGTTGTGCCCAGGGAGCAGTGTGGGGCTTAAAGCTAATTTATACTCAAAAACCAGGTCTTCGTGTATCTCCAAGTGAATGCAAATGTGCCCCCTCCGCAGACACTGTGATACACCACTCCAAAATTGTAGGTGACTGCAGACAGGAGGCCTCTGAATGGTCAAATCTACATCTGCTCCACACCATGCGTATTTCCTGTTTGGTACGTTATCGGTTTGTTTTGTTTGTATGACCACCATTGTGGAAAACGACTCATGAAGTCGGACCAGCTAGAGGAGGGAGGTGCGCGAGAACACTGGGACCCTTTTTCCACCTGGATCCCCGCTCTTTTTCACCCTCATGTCCCTCCGTTGTCGCTCAAACTTGCCCCCACTTCCTCACCGCCTCGGCCATATTTAGACCCACAGCAGACCATGCTTCAATATTGGCCATAGATCAAAAATATCTGTGACAAGTTCACTGCGACACACTGCTGTGGGGAGTATAACCAGCCCTTAAGGGTCTTGCTCAGGTACCCAGAGTACATAAATGCACAGAGAAAAAAAATCAAAGCTATATCTTCCATGTTAAATATGACTTGAAACAAGTGAAATTGAGTTATTGTGTGTAATTTCTGTCATTAGACACACCTTGGAAACACAGTATGTAGTTGGGAAGACAATGTATGTTGACTCTACTTCTTCACCAGGGGATCTGGTTGCTCCACACTTCTTCGAGGGTTCCAGTGCTGCCTCAAGGTCCCTGACCCTGCTTTTTACAGACTGAAAGCCCTCAGGTGCCCAGGAAAATGAGAAAGAAACCTTTTTCTCCCCACTGTCGCTGCATGTATGCTCAGTGTGAACGATTGCTGTAAGTCAACAACAAATAAAGTGAATATCTATTGTCTGCCAGGAGGAGCGAATCAAGCAAAGTCAGTGACTGGATGCAATCAGCTGGTTTTCCTTAGATAGAAAACCTCAGACAGATCTGATTGAATTGTCTCTGTAAAATGCCTTGAGATTACATGTTTTGTGAATTGGTGCTATATAAATAAACTGAATTGAATTAGGTCAGCTCCTTGCCTCAAGCTGCTGCTCCTACTTCCATGTCTGTTCTCTCTCAGTGGTGTCCAGGTGGACCTCTATTCCAGTCCCTGGGTTCTCTGATGAAGATGTCTAGGTGGAGCTGGAGAAAACCATTTCAACTTCAACATTTAAATGGAATTTTAAATTCAATATTACGGGATTTTATTATTGAACATTATAAAATGAATTATTAAAGAGGAATTGTAAACTGTATTTATAAATCCATCATTAAATACTGCAATTTATTTTCAAATACTATTTCTAAATGGAAAATTTAAAACCAAAATTCACAAATCAGATTATAAAAACCTTTGCTAATCCCACATTTAAAAAGGTTCTTCCTTATTCAATTTCCGTTTCCTTTTTCAACTTCCATTTTCAAATCCTTTTTTCTTTTTACTTTAGCCTCTCCACTTTTCCTGATGTTTCTGGTTCTTCAGCACACTGAAAGCAACAGTTTTGTGCTGATTGCACGCACCTGCTTTCAGCATAGACAATTCTAACTCTATATAAGAGTTTTTTTTACCTGTCATTATTCTCCTAGGTTCTCTCTGTAAGTGTTTTTTATTAAATCGGCATGCTATATCCAGTGTATATCTAGTTCCAGTGTGTCTCTTTGTTGTTCTCCAACTTTAACACAACATGTGGCATGCAAACAATGCTAGGTAGGTTTGGACAGCTTTTTCCCTAAAATTATTTCAATAATTTCTGGAAAAAACATATTTCGCATTTGCTCAGGTTATGCTTGACATAAAAATGTGTTTAATGTTCTGAAACATTTACTTGTGAAAATTAAGAGAGAAATTTTTGTTTTAAAAAATCATTTTCTTTTTTATTGTCTCTCTGCTATGTATAAAATCTCCACAAGATATATATAAGTTTGTGACTATAACAATTCAGAGAAATGTCAATTGGGGTAAACATGTTTCCAGGGTGCTGTGAGCAGAATAATATTGTCTGGACCCTTTGCAATTCTTCTGAGTTATTCAGACAAATATAAGTGTCTTTGTTCATCTTCCTCCTACTGTGAGCGCCCAGAGATGTGCTCACAGCTGACATCTGTGATGGTGACAAGCCAATGGATTATTCAATAACGTAATGAATGAGGTGCCAGAAACATTCATCTCTGCTATTCGGCACAATGATTTCTCTCCGCCTACCTCTGCATAGCTATACATTGCTCTTATTGATTACGATGAGGCTTTCTCCTCTCCAGTTATTATAATATTGATCTCAAACAGATGCCAGAGAACTGAAAAAAAAAAAAAAAAAAAAATAGAAGTAAAGTTTCAGAGGTTTAATGCATGAGAGCAAAGGTAATAAGAAGAATTGACGTCTGGGGACCACAAACAAGCACAAAGCTAGAAGATAGGGGTGTATGGGATCGAGACAGATAAAGGGCAATTGTTTGGTGTGTTTTTAAATGGTTTATTTAGAATGCATACTGTTGAAGGCAACACACTAAAAAGAGCAAATAAAGTAGAACTTTTATTTCGTTGCACAAGTTATATCATAGGAATAATACTTATTAAGACATACTTTTACCCCTAAGCTGCTCTGTTGTTCTCCCTTTTTGACTTTTTCATTATTTTCACATATGGGATTTTGAATCATGACACCCGACTATGAGACATCTCCTGTAATCTCACCCTTTTTGCTATTTGCTTTTGGATTTTTTGTCTATTTAAACATGAAAAATAGAGTGAGCTTTAATTAAAGATACGCCGCTTCACAACATTAAACTGTCAGAATAAATAATGACACTAAAACATGGTTGTGTAAGTGTGCCTAAATGTTTTGGTAAAGTATGTGAAAGGTGTAAAACTGTGTTAAAATGTTTTCTTAATGACGAGGAATGATATTTAGAAATCCGTGTACAAAATTCAATCTTGGTTCTTCTGATTCTCAACTCAACTCAACTCAACTTTATTGACAAATGTGCTACATGTAAACATACAACACAGATGAAATTTCCATCCCCTCAATCTCACCCTGGTTCATGCAAAATTTTAATCATGTGAAATCTTAAATGCCAAAGCAACCTGGTAACCCTGGAATCCAAGATATCTGTTTATTTATCTCTTTATTTCTGAATGAAAGCCATCTCCTCTGATTCAATTAGGATGTGAATTTCCTTCCTTAGGAAAATTAACATCTGCATAACTAGTAATTTTTGCATATATTTTTCATTGTAAATACACAGAGGCATCTTATATGAGGGGGCTTTCTTACATGTTCATTTGTAGAAACCTCATGTCTTTTCAAAATAAGGATTGGTTATTCATCAGTGGGCAACATAATTTCCGTACAAAGACAGACGGGGAGAAAAATGGACGAACGGTCGGATTGCCTGCAGTTCTAATTGAATAAAAACAAAAAAATTGTTTTTTTTATAATAATTTTCAGACAACTGCAGGAGCGATCATAGTTTAGCAGAAAGATCTTAAGTAACTACAGTAGAAACCACTGGACAGAACCGAAAAATGCATGTAGTAATGGAATCCGACAATCATAAAGTTGGCTGCCTGTAGCCTTGGAGGGAACCATAGAACCTAAGATGTGTTTGATCCAATTTAGTTTGAGCTTCTTCTAAACCTTTAACTTGTATTTTAGACATAATTCTAAACAGACTAATTTAAAAAGTGTTCTTTTCCTTACTATTCCTATTAGAAAAGTGGGTTTTATTTATGTAATGATGCTATTAATATTGCACTGTGTTTTTGTAAATTTTTAACTTTCTTTTTGTCAGGACACACTTGGAAAAAATATCTTTGACCTCAAGGGGTGATGATGATGATGATGATGATGATGATGATGATGATGATGATGACGATGATGATGATGATGATGATGATAGTTAGCTCAACTTGCCTTGCCTCGTTCCAGCTTTTTAGATGTAATTAATCTATTATTACATGAATACATGCCACAGGCTTCCAAGGCAGTGGTTAAATCCATCAATATGTCATCAATGATCAGATTAGTAGGAGGATAACGAGAAAATAATTAAGTCGAACATTATTTTTGCACACCTACATCCTAAAGCACCACTTATTTCACCAGCCTCAGACTGGGATAAGTTAGTGTAACAACTGGCACAGTAAATAACACCTTACCTCATTTACCAGGGTTCACTTTCAGAAGGATCAGAATACAATTTTGATATTAATGTAATAAACAACAGTTCAGCCTGGATGTAAACACTGCCAAAGAAATAGTTCTATAGTCAAGTAGATTTGCAACTGGTGTCAACTAAATAAATGAGACCAACAGTGAAATGATTGACTGTTTGTAATTTTGTCATATTCAATCTTAAATGCTAGTCACACCGGGTCAAATTTTGGTGTAAATAAAGTTTTCACTGGTGAAAAAACACCCAAAAAATGTTTTTTAGAAGTTAATGTTTTTGGCCACCAAAACAGTTAACTTTAGGCCCTGATGTTGAGTACTATGACTGTGCTTCCACCCAGCCTGTCTGAGCTATATGTCAGAGCGTAAAAGTAAAAAAAAATCAATCCACTGGACTTGGTTTCCAAGGTTTGAAGACATTTCGCTACCTCTACAGGAAGCTTTCTCAATTCAAATGTCTGGATCCGCAGTGAGTTTGAGTGTTTATATAGACAAGGCCTTGTCTTGCTAGGAAACATACAAATGGAAACCGACTAGTGGGTTGTTTGGTTCCATTGACTGAGAATCTTCATCAGCATATATGTCAGAGCTTTTCCAACAGCGAAAAGGTATAGTAATCATTCTACACCCATACTATACATTCTACACCATACTTGAAAGGGCATTCAGTGAAACTTAAACACCACAATAGCCAATAAGATATGACCGTACACTTCAGCTTACTGTATGCTACTAAGGAGGTAAATCTAGTTAGGCTGGGTTCAGTGCTGTGGAAGTCATGGATGTTCATCTTATCAACAATTACACAAAGGAAACACTTGTTGTGAAAAAAAACAAAACAAACATAGTACATTTCTGAAAAACTGCTGTCTAATATATACAGATATGCAGTTGTATAGGTAAATACTTTGACCAAAATCCTCTCCTGGGCAAGACATTCCAGGTAAGATGAAGTGCAAAAAAAAAAAAAAAAAACATTTCCATCTATTTCAGTAAAAATTTTCAGACAAAAAAAAATTCTCTTTAGCCTTGTGTTTCTTTTTTCCGTGTCTCTGAGCAGAGTGTTTGGCTTTTCTGAGGTTGTTGCAGTGTGTCCATTGCTGCCTGACATCCCACTGCTGCTGAAAACAAACCGTATACTTTTGACGTGCGGGGAGGATTGCATCGCCTAAGTTCATCTCTGCGTCTGTTGGCTTTCTCTGCAGAGCTCAGTAAAACAGAAATCCAGTCTCTCTCCAAGCTCAGCCTCCCCTGGTATGCGACCTCAATTACAGAGGCAGCAAGATTATGGCTCAGAATTAATACTACTCTTAATCTGAACACACTCTCCATTCCTTCTATATCTACCCACCGTAATTTCTATCTTACCTCAATGCCAATTAAGTTATTACATCAACAATAACCTTGACTTCTGTCCTAATAAATCTGGAAAGACATTCATTCAAACTACAGTAAATCAAAAACACAGCTACTCAGTTTCTCAAACAGTCCAACTCTATTTGCATCCACATGTTTATGATGTGCTAAAGGTCCTCTAACCTAATGTCTCTCATTGGACATTAAACCCTAATGAGCTACTTCTCTGTATTTTTCTCCTGAAAGCAATATTTGCATGCTATATATTCAAACTACATTTTCTTTTATAAATTTCTGTTCCCACAAAGAATAAAAAAATCTTTCCTCCCTGTTTGTCATGTGTTGAAATGGCTGCAGCTGAACTCTTCTCAAGGACATCTCCAACTTGCCTAAATATAAAAAAACAACAGTTATTCTGGGCTGGATAAGTCTAATTCCAAATCACTATATTATACAATTTCCATTTCATTTATATATTTTTTTATCCTGAAATGTGTCATCAAACACATTTGCATCAATAGTGTACAATTCTTTAGCCAGAGCATGGTCAAATGTGTTCACAAACATATTACATAACACATGTAATCTGACCCAAATGCTGCAGGAAAAATCTTCACCTTATAGTCTTCAGGTAGCATGTGGTAAAATGTGGAAATTATAGCAACACCAAATGTGCAACTGGAAAAATAAGGAGATCCTTTAGTATTTTTCTAGAATATTTTGATGTATTAATGTCAACAATACTTTAAAAAGCAATAAAACTGTCATGATATGAAGGTCGTTGACCTGTAACCAGAGGGTCACTGATTTGAACCCAGCTAAGTCTTTCTCAGTTGAAAAGGAGATATTTAAGCACAGACTATTAATTCAGTTCAATTCAGTTTATATATCATCTCAAGGTACTTTTACAGAGACAATTCAACCAGATCATACAGTCGGATTGGTTCAAAGTTTTCTATCTAAGGAAAACCAGCTGATTGCATCGACTCATTGAATCCCTGCATTCCCTCAGACAAAGCATGCTCATAGCGACAGTGGAGTGGAAAACTCCCTTTTAACAAGAAGAAACATCCAGGCTCAGTGTGCCATATGCCGAGGCTGACTGAGGTTCAGGGAGCAGAAGCAGACATACAGAAAGAAGCAAAAATAAAAAAGGTAACTGTCAACCAGCTCCACAGGGGCCTGTCCAGGAAACACACAGCCAAGCAGACGAGCTCTGAGCCAGCTCCCGTGTCAGTGGATGAATTTGAAAAGAATATCTAAAACTGAACATGATGTCAAGCCCAATAGGTAGGCAGTGCTGGCTGCCTCTTCTTGGTTCTGATGCTCCTTCTGCTGGTGTTTGTGCAACAGAACATGTCTCACTGTACCTCAGTTGTCTGGGAGAATCTGGGGAACCCTTTGACACCAATGTCAACAGATTTGTTTGGCTCTCAGAAGTTAAAAAATAAAAAAATAAAAAATAAAACATTGCAATTTGCTCTGTAGAATTTCCTCCATGTTGTGTAGGAAATAGTTTCTGTCCCTTCCTGACAAGTAAGCATCTGAAATTCATTGTTTTTAAGTGCTAAATTCATACCCCCAACCCCTTGTTATGTCCACCACCCCTAGATGCAAAGAGGGAAAACTAAAATTTAGGGGTAGGGCTGTTGGTATTGGCCCTTAGCCTATTGCTTAGACGTAACATAGACCAAAGATTCTGGTATAGTGCTCTTTGAGTTATGTGGACAACACAAGAGAGAACATGTTTTGCACAAACCTAAAAAAAAATTATTGGAAGAAATCTTTACTTCCAGCATGAAGCATGGTACATTGCCAAGATTCGGTAAGCTCACTATCACAATACCAGCAACAACTCTGCCATGTCTCAAAAGGTGCTTGAGGAAAATTAATGACCATAAAGTTTAAGCATAACTGGACCCTGCATCATTAGACTTACCCAAAACGAATAAAAGAAAAGAACTAAGATGGGTAAAGCTTTAGCTTGTGTTAAATCCAACATTTTGATCTTACTGAAACCCAGTGGTGAAACGTAAACAGGCTGAACACACAAATAACACTACAGACAAATCAAAGAAAGGGATCTCAGAATGGTAAAAGGCTACAACAATGGTCTTATTCTGATTTTCTAAGAAAACGGGGTAACATCAACTATTCTCTTTTCAAGAACTTAAATATGAGAAAAATATCAATATGCGGACAGCTTTTGGTTCTCTTTTTGACTGCAAACAATTAGGAACATAAAAAGCTACATAGAATGTAAATTAATGAATATCAGGTACGTTTTCAATTATATCCTGAGATAGGATGAAGGAACGGAACAAAGCGATTTGGAAGAAAAAAAAAATCTTCCCCAGTAATACTCATCTCAGTTCAGATTTTCTCTGTGAAAGTAAAATACCTCAGTAAAATGGAAACCAATGGAGGTCAAAGCTTAAAGGCAGTAGTTTTTAAATGGACATCTTGATACCAGAAAGTTCCAAGCACACACTTCCCTTGTCATCATTGTTAAGCACATTTTCTTCACTTCTCTTATACTTGAGGCTATTCCACCTAAATGAGTCGATCCTACAGATAGTGGAACAGAAGGTCTGCTGGAGTGTTTATCAGCATTCACAGAGCTCTTTCTTTCTTTTTTTATGTGTATAAGTAGAAGAGATGGAAGTGATGGGAAATAAGAAAAGAAATATACTTCTATTTGGAAAGAAAGTGTATTCTATGTCTTAAGGCTGTATGTTTTCACCTATGAGATACCACATCTACCTTACTTCATCCTTTCTCTTAGTTCTTATACCCTTATTTGCTCTCATAAGCCACCAAATTCACAATAATGTCTCTGGGTTCTCCCCATTTGGTATATATCAGTAGCTCAGAGTCCATTAAGGTTGCATAATTCACCCAAAAAGCAAACGTCTTTGTGTGTGTTTCAGTAGAGAGGAAGTGCTTTTTGTGTAAACCTCAACCTGCAAGACTGTAAGCTTTTAATATCTGGCCACTGGGCTTGGTGAACAGAAATGACTGCAGGAAGAAGCAGCTGACTCCTGTCCTAAGAAAGTACCATCTCTGCATAGTACATTTTGAAATTGCTCACTGCAACACCTCTCACCGTTTTTATGTCCCTTTTTTGGGCCATCATCAGAGTTTTCATGGGTATGTTGTTAAGAGCTCTGTTTGACCCTCATGTACTTGTACCTCTCCTACCAGAGTGCTGTCATAAGAAAGTATAGATTAGTGCAGTGATATCATCCCTCAGTCATAATGTTTGTCATTTATAATGTATATCAATCACATGACAGTATGTGAGTATATTACTACATGGCAATTGCTTTGTTAGTTGTCTATATACTTGGAGTATATAAATGTAGCCACGTACTTTAAACAAAGGTGTACACACAGGTGTTTTAGCTTATCTGTGAGTCATGCTCGTGTATAATTCTCAAGATCAGTGGTCCTTAGCAAGTTTATGACCTCTGTTTGGTAGAAAAACAATAACAAACTGAACTATTGCTGTTTGGGTGAGTTAAGTTAGGATAACCATAATTATTCTCTTTTTGCTAAATGCTATTATAAGCAGTTTGTAGCTACCTAAAAGGTTTTATCTAATTTGTACGGTTTTAAAAAAGGTCAAAATGCCTTTAGACTTCTGTATTTCATTCAAAATGAAAATGTCATCTAGAAAGACTTGCTTGCAAATTATTCTGGTATTTAGCAAATAGAAATATTTTTAGGTAATTCTGTTTGACCCGAAGCAGAAAATGTCTAGTTTTTTGGTTAATGTCATACTGTACAAAAAACGTTTTGTTTTCAGGTGTAAAATGTGAGTTTGATTTATTTTAAAGCAAAGGCTGACCGGCTGGTTTAAGGTATCTGTTGTAATTAGTACAATAAATCAATTTGATCATGCAGTATGTACTGGGTACTTTAAACACATGCTTTTCCTTTGTTTATCTATGCATCAGATCTTTCCGTGGTCTTTTTTTTCTGACATTATCTATTTATTTTGCTATAAACAAATCTATAAAGAAATATCTCATCTTTATAAATATTTTTTGTCAACATCTGCTGTTGGAACAAAAGCAGACTTTTCAGATTTCTCTCATTTTGATTCTGCCAAAACATCAACAATGTTCAGCCTTTCTGTGAGAAACATGGCATTACTTTTAGAATACTTTTGGAGTAAAAGTCTTTTAACTCATGATGTCAATAAATCAGGAAGAGGAAGCCAAAAAAGGTGGGCAGTAAAAATATCTATCTGGTTTAAACAATATATGGGATAACACCCAGTGATGGTAATAATAATGTAGTGTAGTCATGTTTGGGTCCACACAGAAAAGCTAAAGCCACTTTTATTCTGATATCAGGAAAAAAGAAAGTCAAAATGCAAACAGCGCAGCATTTTTTAACATTAAAATTATACATTTAACATTACAATTATACATATATTGCTCTGTTTTGCAATAAATATGGTTATTGACTAAAAACTAACATTTTTTTAATAAACTCCAGGTATGGAAATGTAGAATACACAGATTTAAAGCTTAAACCTTCAAACTAGCCATAAAGCCAAATATATTTGAATATTGTTAAATGCTAATACTTTATTGTTAAAGGTCTTTGTAATTTATATGTTTAAGTGTAACCTTTCAGATACCTCATCGAAAGTAGTTGGGTTATCCTGAGCTATTTCATATATTTATGCTGCTATAGATTTTTATCATTTTGCTTCTTTTTTTTCTATGCTACCATTCTGCAGTATTTATCAATTCAACCCATAATTTATGGTCTCTTCACTTTTTTCTCATCATAGTACCTGGTCCGTTCCTGTTTGGCTGCATCCTGGAGAGAAATATCACCTGGGCCATCAACACTTTTGATTGTATTAGATGATAGAGTTAGGCCTGTTGTGTTTTGTGCAGGTTTACTCCTAGACGTAGCTGGGCTCACTGGGCTCAGATTCTACTGTGACTTACTGTGTGTGCTTTCTTTCAACACATGACCTAAAAACTGGCATATAGCCCATCTGACTTAACCGTGTCCTTCCCAAATACAACCACCTGTGGAGCTAGTTAGCAGTTACTTGTTGTATGTCTGCTTCCGTCTCCTTGATCCCCAGTCAGCCATAGCTACTCACTGAGCCGGGTTCTGCTGGAATGTTCTTCCTGTTAAAAGGCAGTTCTCCTCTCCACTGTTGCTGCATGCATACTCGCTGTGAGGGATCTCTGTAGAGTCAGCAACAAAATACAAACAAATATCATCGCCACAGATACATCTAAGAGGTGCATGTACTGCAAGTCAATGACTTGATGCAATCAACTGGTTGTCCTTAAATATAAGCTTTTTACCAATCTGACTGTACGATTTGATCAAATTGTTCGTGTAAAATGCCTTAGAAGGACATTTGTTGTGAATTGGTTTTGTATAAATAAACTGAATTGAATGAAACTGATACTGAACTTTTTGAATTTTAAAGCCAAATTTGTCAAAACATCAAATTATTATTTTTTTTTATGCATTCCTCATGAGCTAATCGAACCAAAGGGGCATTTCGTTTTTCGTCTAGAAAGATGGATAAATGTACAATAAACATGAATGAAAATTAATTCTTCAATGGATTTGTAACGACTAATAACTTCCAAATCTCAAGAACGCAGACAGAGAGAATAAAATACTCCAACATTGCAGCTTCATTATTTCCTTTCTCCATCAAGAACAATCTTAAATTCCATGCAGAGAACACTAGACTAACTTACACAATAATCTATAACGTACTTAATATTATTAATGACATCTTAAATAAATTGAAATGAAAATGAAAAGTTTTTATTTACTCTATGAAACATTGGGGGCTCAACTTAATGTTTATTTTATTCAAAATCTTTACCATGTGCTGTTAAACAGCACCAATGATCTGACATAAATATGTTTACTTTTAAATGTTGTATAGTTTTTCTTTGGACATTACAAATTAATCCCCCTTTAAAACCAAACCCGTTAAAACACGACTGTGCAATAATATTTTAACCTTGGAATGCATCTGCTTCACCAATCCCTCTGTAATTCCTACAAATAGGAGCTTTAAAACTTTTTTTTTTTTTTTTTGCCTGTGTCGATTGTTTTGGCTGACCGAAGTTGGAACATTTATCAAAAGAAGGCCTATTGCCACTCCTTAACTGCATCTGTTGTTACCACAGTAAACATTTTAAAATGAAGTGAGAGTCCTTTGCATACTGGAGACATAGTGTACCATTTAGCTAACCTCCCGATTTTAATGCTATTCCATAGCCATGGGCAAAAGCTTCAGCTGTCATTGATTCATTCACTGTCTCTCTATCTTTCAGCATTGACTAATTAGGTGTACATAGTTATAACCAGAGACAGTATTCAAGGAGTAAGAGACAGTGTAACTGAATATTATTCGACCTTTCCAGCTTTTTAAATCTTTTTAGAACCACATTTGTACTAAAGCTAAAGTTTGCACAGGGATTGTCTCAGGGTTGTAATAACAGATATTATTAAACCAGTGCACTAAAACATTGATTTCTATAAGGCTGAGGAGTTTTTTTTTCTATCTCTCTGCTGCAAGGTTTGAATTTTATTTTGTGTGACTCACTCATTCCAGACGCTGTTTTTGAGTATAGATTTTAAAGAGCTGCAAATGTTCATGCTGAATTTATGATTATACACCAGAGGTTTCCAATTGGACCATAGCTGATAATTGCCTGGAGAAGTCACAGTGAATGAGCTCCCTGCCATAGTGACTACCCATTGCATAACTTTCCCCTTAGCGCTGAGCCTGCACCATGAGTTAAATAAGGGCCAAAGGATGAGAGAAGTGCAGGGAGTGAGCACAGGAAGGAGCTCAGTCCACCAGATAAGGATGGAGACAAAGAATGGATTTTTGTTTGGTGAGAAATATGTTCCCTATGACATTGAGAAACATGAATTACACTGCTGTTAACAGGAATTACTTTACATTTCATAAAAGTTGAACTGTTGGTTTCATGCCATAGAAAGCTGAAAAATAAATTATCATCTGTTTCTTAAATGAAGCCAAACACTTGGTAGCAACATTAAATTATAAGTTTTCACTCTTTTTGGATACATTTAAGAAAAATCTAAATATTTATATATTTTTGACAAACTGTACAGATTTTTACTGGCATGTTTGTTGATTAAAATAACAATAAAAAGCAAATTGAATGTGTCATAGAGATTAATTTAACCTAAGCCAGTAGTCTTTTTTCTAAACAGAGATTAGCTGTGGAAAATCAGAAAATTGTGACTGAGAGTTTCTGATTCATCAAAATTCCTGCTACAGGTGAAAACAGAATTTGGAGACAAAAGAATACCCTTTCAAACTTACAGAAAAATCTATGGAAATAGCTAGAAAAAGTGTATATGGCTGTCTTCACACACTGAGTAAACAAGTGGAAAGCATCCAGAACATCTTGACCTCTATGAAGGATTTCAAAGGTTCAGATTGGATTCTTCCAGCAGAAATTCTCAGAGGGATTAGGTACACATTTGGGCACATAATCACACCAGGATATAACACCTGGAGGCACATCAATCAGCCTCTGCTGGTTAAAACCGTTCTCCTTCTCTGACTTTAACTAGTCCTGTGTAAATATGCTATGTAAACCTAGTTTGCATAGCAAGATTGAACTACTTGCATGTAAAAACTCAAGATCTGACTGATACAAGCAAGTTGAAATAAAGAAGGGAAAAATGTATCATTTTCTTTGTCAGTGGTGCATAATCAAAAGCTGAAAATAGTTTCATTAGCAATAATCAGGTTCACATTTAACAATTGCATGTAGGAAGCATTAGGTGGGCAGTATCTGGTTTAAGATTATGACCATGTGAACAAGCTAGATATTGTTTCAACTGTTGGACTGAGACAAAAAGAAAATCAGAGAAGCACAGGGAAGTTTGAGGAAAAATTGGAAACTGATTTATTTACTACAAAATGATGAACTCTAAACATAAAACTGGGCCCAAAAAATGAAAATGAGGTCAATAAAAATCTAACTACACAAGTAACTGAAGTGTTAATTGACCTTACAAACTGACACACAAGGGGACCATATAAACTGGTCGATCAGGCCATTTTGACACAGGAGGGAACTTTTACATACATTTACCTAAACAATAGTACAACAACAAAAAATGAATCTATAAAATACAAAATCAGAAATAGTTGCTATTTTAGTTAAAACTGAGGCAATTACAGTATTGACATGTAAGTCCTCCAGTGTAACCATGTTTGTAATGCTCTGGCAAGGCCCTTCTGACTGTTGTCATTCCTACATGTCCTGCCCAAAAAATACTGCTGGCATGTCATTGGTCCAACCAGGTGGTTTTTTACGAGATGGCCGTATTAGCGGGAGTCTTTCAAGATGGATTTGTTGTGAGACTAAAAACTCAGATGCGACAATCAAGCTTGCAGCGCAAGAATAGTAAACATTTTAAAACCATTGAAACACCCATGCAAATTTGTGCATAATGAATGACTTAACTCTTCCAGAGACTTTGGAACTGGGAGAACTTTTTCCAGGGATTATGAATGTTTCCTGGCTCAGGATGATGACCAGTTTTCAGCTAATGAAGCTCCATAAAGCATTGCCCTAGGACGTAGGGCACGCTTTTGAAATCAAATAAACTCAAGTCAGTTCTAAGTAACTAAGCATTATTCAAATTGAATCTTTTCAAAGGATAAAAACAAAAATACAAAATACTTCACAATTAAAAACAACATAAAACAAATCAGAATCAAAAGTAGAAATACAACACAGTAACATCAAAGCATAAAACAATTTAAAACTAGTTAAGATCTATTCGGAAAAACGTCCCTCATACATCTGACTCCAGCATCAGTCTACCGCCTTTTGAATCCTCCCCAGTTTTGCTTTACAAGAGAATACACCAGGTACTTCTTAAACACTTTTTTACCTTCCACTTTTAGAAACATCCTCCTGTGGAGGAGAAGCAACCCTAATCTGGTCTTCTACTGGAGGAACAAGCTCCTCAATATATCTCTAAGGGAGTGACCGATCACCCTGCAGAGAAATCTCCATTCTTGGATTACCTTTCATTGACATTGGCTTCTATCCTGAGTCTTGTTCTTTGTGGTCATGATCCAGATTTTATGACTATAAGTTAGGGTAGGAACATATACTGACCAGTGACCTTCTTTGGCTTATTCCTGTTGTGTAAGGACACAATGGCTGTCTTTTGGAAAAGGGTCAAAATCAGCAGTGTTTCATTTGATTTTGTCTGACACAACAACACCAATATAAAATAGTAATATTTATATTTTCTTTGAGGCTGAGCATTTTATTAGCTGAAAAGAAAATATGATTTAATATAACTACATATAGATATAGTATATAGTACTACAATAAAAAACTAGAAATTAATCTTAAAATAATCTAAGATATTTTAATTGATTAGCATGATGTTTTACTTCACTGTAAGTGGAAAAATTGACCAAAGGATGAATGGCTCAAACAAGGTTTTAATTGCACATGGTCACATTCTGCTCGATGTAATGAAACTACAGAAACTGTGACATCTGATTCAATAGGAAATCGTGTTTCTTTTTGCTCCCTCATGCATGTCAAGACAGAATGGGCCTGCCACTTTCATATCAGCACTTAATTATGGATATGTTTTATATTCAAGGCCTCTCCTTGTACTTTCAGCACTGTGCACCGCAGAGCTTGACGGTTTTACAGTGCAAAGCTCTCACTCATCACCTTTTATGCGCACGCTGACAAGCTTGCCCTGTCCACTGGTAGTAGACATATTCATTGGCAGTGTTTTATCATTAAGCCCAGCCTTGTTCTTAAGACATGCATCAAATGCTTCATCTCAACTTTGGTACTGGGTTGTTGCTTCTTGGATCCCCCCCATTCTTTCAGAGATATGCCATGGCTTTCTGGTGCTGCAAAGTGTGGATTATCAAACTTACTAAGCTGTAAGGGGAAAAAAGTACATTATTGCATTAATTTAAAACTTTGTAGCCTCAACACTGAATCCCAAAGAGAACGTAATAGGCTTTTACGTATGTAGTCTTTTTTTTTTCCAATTTGGAGGCACACATTGTTTTCTGGGTAAAGCTCTAGAGGTAATTCCCACAGTTTCCCCTTTCTGAAGTATCCCTCCCTTTGGCCTCCATGGAATTTTCCCCTCCATCTGTTGCTTTCTGTCTATCATCGTCTCTTCTCTATTTTTCACTACCACCTCACTCACCATCAGCCCATTTTAGATCCTAGTGTTTGAGATCCTCTCATTATTCTCAATTTGCTTTTTGCATGCATGTCTGCAAAGACGGAGTGAAATAGTCAAAAAGTAAACTATAACACTGTTCCTGCAACCTGTTTCTCTGAAAAAGGTTTGAGTGCTTTTGTTTCTTATAACATCTCCCTGTGATGGTTCGCAAATGGATAATAAATGTGAAGATCATTGTGGCGGCTCTCAAAACTTTTTTTATTTTTTTATGGTTGAGTCTTTATGTAAAGCTCCTCTGTCTTGCTTTCTGTCATCAGTCTCTTCTATATAGGTGATTTTACTTATTCAGACCACATTTCTGTTTTGGCAGTCTTGTTTCTCCCCCCTATCTGCCTCTCTCTTTCCTTATTGCATCCAGGGATTTTCTATACCCCTGCCTGATGTTTTCCCATAAAACATTTCCATTCTGTTTATGCAGTAGGCTTAAATTACCTACACGAACAGTTGAAACTGAATCAAACGTAGAGCCAACTCCTCGATGCACGATGCGGCAGAAAAAGAAAGATAAAAGATTGAACATGGGATTCTTCGACCTAAGAAGAGGTGATGTAAGAAGATAATAAAACCCAGACAGAAAAACAGAGATAGAAAAAAATAAGCCAGGCCGAAGACTAATCATTATAGAAAGAAACAGAGCATAGTGAGAAATGTACACAAATGCTGCTGATATACAAAAAGATTTAAACAAAATCTATATGGAGTAATTTATAAACAACTAGACAATGTCTTAAAACAGACTTTACACTAATGGCCAAAAGAAAATTAAATATAATAAACTTCCATAAAGAAAATTAAAACGCACCATAAAGAAATTATCTCTGGAGAAAATGTGCTTCAATTTCATAAAAACAAATGAAGAATTCCGTAGCAAAAAAAGATAAATGCCATTTTTGAAAAAAATGAGTTGAGGCATGTAATACACTCTTTGCATGGTACTGCTAATAAAAAGTATGTTTTTTTTTATTATTTATAAAAACTGTGTTATCTGTTTTTTGCAAATTAACTCTTCAAATGTTTTTTCAGAGGTTCAGCCATCAAACAAGACACAGACAAAAATGATTATAATTTCCTTTGGTTGAAAGAATTTTAACTGGTTTAAGGAAAGTTTGCTGGATTGCTCAGTTTTATCTGTGAGATTTATGTTGAATGTTTTGCATTTACTGGCTTCATCTAACCCTGGGCTCTGCATATCTTTATACTCAGGGACTCTGGTGGATTTACAGGCATGTTTTGTATTGTCATTTTGCGGTTCTGTTTCCGGTTGAATTTATTTATAAGTGGTGTCACATCTTTTCCAAATCTTCCTTTTAGATATGGTGAAAGTCATAGTGGATTCAATGATGGTGAACTCACTGATTCATTGTGTGCCAAACCCCTTCCAGCCTCCAGGTTGAGTCCCTTATTTATAATAATCGATTCGATACATGTATATATCCTATTATGTTTACTCATTTTCCAGAATGGGAGGTTTAAACCCAGAAACTCAGTATTTGTTGCCACTCTTGAGCATGATAGAAGAAAGGCGCAGTTTTTAGAGTCAAAAAATAAAATGATAAATCTGCCAGTTTCAGGATTCATATGGGAGCTGTCGACCAATTTCAACAGGATGCAAATGAAACTGCGGCGATGTAGCCAACAAGGCACAGTCAGAGCTTAGATTAGATGGGATGTCGTGGGGCAGCTGCAAGATGAGCAACAGAGAAAATACAGCTATGGCATGGAGCGAGGCAATTCTGTGCACACTTTCAAGCAAGACAAGGTTGAACAGGAAACTAAATTGTGTGTGTCTATATATATATATGTATATATATATATATATATATATATATATATATATATATATATATATATATATATATATATATATATATATATATATATATATACTCAATAAAAATATAAACACAACACTTTTGGATTTGCTCCCATTTTTTATGAGATTAACTCAAAGATCTAAAACTTTTTACACATACACAATACCACCTTTTCCCTCAAAAATGTTTCACAAACCAGTCTAAATTTGTGATAGTGAGCACTTATATGTTGCTGAGATAATCCCTGTCCATGCCATATCAAGATGCTGATCAGACACCATGATTATTGCACAGGTGTGCCTTAGACTGCCTACAATAAAAGGCCACTCTGAAGAATGCAGTTTTTACACACAACACAATGCCACAGATATCACAAGATTGAGCGAGCGTGCAAATGGCATGCTGGCATCAGGAATGCCAACCAGAGCCGTTGCTTGTGTATTGAATGTTTATTTCTGTACCATAAGCCCTCTCCAAAGGCGTTTCAGAGAATTTGGCGGTACATACATACAGCCTCACAACCGCAGACCTTGTGTAACCACAACAGCCCAGGCCCTCCATGTAGTTGGTGGTCA
Organism: Cyprinodon tularosa; assembly: GCF_016077235.1. Taxonomy (NCBI): domain Eukaryota; kingdom Metazoa; phylum Chordata; class Actinopteri; order Cyprinodontiformes; family Cyprinodontidae; genus Cyprinodon; species Cyprinodon tularosa. The sequence continues at coordinate 926,000 of NW_024037794.1, forward strand.
CACCAAATACTAACCGGTTTTCTGAGCCCCCCCAATAAAACAAAAATGTACCTTTCAGAGTTACCTTTTAGTGTGGGCAGTCTAAGGTACACCTGTGCACTAATCCTGGTGTCTTGTTAGCATCTTGATATGGCACACCTGTGAGGTGGGAAGGATTATCTCACCAAAGGAGAAGTACTCACTATCACTGATTTAGACTGGGTTGTGATCCACATTTGAAGGAAATGGTTATAATGTGTATGTGGACAAAGTTTTATGATTTCATCTCATAAAAAATGGGAACAAAAGTGTTGCGTTTATATTTTTGTTGAGCGTATGTACCCTAAGTTTCCAAATTAGTGACCTAAGAAGATAATTAAACACACATTTTTGTGGTTAGTGATGTTGCAATTAATAGAATATCAATCTGAAATGCATAAAAAACCATAAATATTAAGGTCTTAAAAAATATATTTGTTGTATTGATTGAAATGGGTCCCATAGATTGGCTGGTGGCCAGTGACACAGCTGTTTACAATTGACAAAATACCCACACTACTGTTCTCAAATGCTCACTTTGTATAAAAGCACTATGTTATGTATCTGTTTCTTGAATACAAATTATTTTTGCATCATGGACAAGAACAAATAATTGTCACAAGATGATAGCCGCAAAACTGTAGACCTATGACAAGCTTGGATAATGTTATGAAACCATCAGCAAAAGTTTTGGGGAGAAGATAAGGGTGATTTTTATTGAAATTTTTAGAAAGTGGAAGCCACACAAAGTGAATGTTGTAAGATATCTATGTAAGATACCTGCTTGTGGTTTGAGGATGATGGTAGAAATTTAGGAGCAACCTTAAATAACTTGGCAGGAGTTTATTAACAATCTAAAGCAGGGATGATAAAACTCAAGTTCTCAAGGGGTGGAATCCTGGAACCTTTAGAAATCTCCCTGGTCCAATGGGATCAAATAACACTTGGCTTATCTCATTATTGTGATCCCCCCCCCCCCCCCCCACTCTACTGCAGAGGGGTATCACAAAATGACTAATATATTTGAATCTACTTAGAAGGACTCAATATTACGGTTTTAGATTTATGTATAGATGTGCAACATCAGTTAACAGTTGTTCCATATAATGCAGAAAACTTTGTGTTGACATTTAAAAACAGTCTGGCACACCTCAGACTCAATGACCTGCATCACTACAGCTTTAATCTTCATGGTCAATAAAATGAGACTGGCCTCGAGCGTATATTTGTAGCACTTTTAAATATTATAGAATCATCACATAAGCTTTTCATGGTTGGTGAGCATGATGTTCACATCACTGTGTGTCCTCATTGTAAAAAAAACTGCTGCTGTTCGTTCCCAGGAAAATATGTTTCATGCAATGTTTTTGCTTCTGTTCATTAATGTAATAGCAAAGACTGCCAACTTTATATATTTGTCATCTACATACTGAAAATTTAAGAAAAAATTAGAATGTATTTACCACAAAGCACAACTACTGTACCTCCAATAATTGCAACCACAGAAGTGAAGGTGCAATTTGTAACATTTTTTAAGATACCTCTCACTCTGAAGTTTCCAGGGCTGCTTCTTAGTATTCACTTATCCTCACACTGAAGCCCCTTGGCTTTTTCCTTTTGTATTTCCAGATAGATTTAGGAGTTGCAATGCTCAGCAGAGATGTTATAGTCTAACATTGGCAGTTGCCAGACTTTTATACATATGTTTGGTTCTATGCTTTATGTTTTTGTGCAAAATGTATTTCTTTATCTTTTGGTAAACTGTTGAAGAATCATAAAACACAACATATGCACAGTTACCGCAAAACTATTCATTTGAGATTTTGCAAGAGAGAACGTATTGACAGCCTACCCCGTGGAGCCTTTGCCAGGGTGCTGAAAAACAGTCTGGCTGCTTGTTGAACGTCAGCTTCAGGAAGAGCAGTGGTCTTCGTCCTGGCTGTTGGGACTCCCAGCCGGTCCACATGCACGTTGTGGACCTGGAGAAGGCATTTGACCATGCCCCTGGTGTTGGGGGGGGGTCTCCTCCAACAGACAAGGGCCCGCCGGAGGAGGTCTGGTTCAGGGACCAGTGAATCTTGTCCCCATCTTTTTCCCCTGCTTCTGGTTACCTCAACCAGAGAAAGGTGTTTTTTTCCCCTTCAGGGGTGGAGAGATACTGTCTTAACCCTTTAAAGCCCGATCCAAGAATAAAACAAAACAGAAAATTACTTTTTTTTGGTTTGAAGTCCTTATTTGGCCTTTTAACAAAATATGTAAAAAGAAAAAACATAAATAAATTTTTGTTATTAATAATTTATTACTATGCGATAAGTCAAGATTATTTTTTGTGTAGTCTTCTGCCCTCTGTTATCAGGTATATTGGATTGTGTACAATAGGATTTTGAGCAACGTTTTTACCATTAAATTATGCAAAAGATGTCAGACGCAAAACATTTCAGAAACCGTATGTATCAAATACGATACATTTGGCATTACAGGGTTAAATGGAGGAGTTCAAGTATTTCAGAGTCCTGTTTCTGAGTGGGGGGGAATGGAACATGATATTGATAGATGGATTGGTGTAGCTGCTGTTACAATGCGGACACTGCACTGGTCACTTCTGGTGAACAAAGAGCTGAGCCGAGAGGCAAAGCTATTGATTTATGGGTCAGTCTACGTTCTTACCCTCACCTCTGATCATGAAATCTGGATATTTGCCAAAAGAACAAGTGCCCAGAGACAAGCGGCTGAAATGAGCTTTCTCCACCGGAGGGCTGGGCACTCCTATGCATCAAGAGGAACCAGCTGACGAGGCTCAGGCATCTTTTTCGATGCTCCCGGACGCCTCCCTCAGGAGGTGTTCCAGGGACATCCCAATCGGAGGAGGCCCAGGGCAAGCTGGAGGGTCATGCCTCTCTGTTGCCCTAGGAATGCCTCGTGCTTTCCCCAACAACTGGAGGAGGTGTCTGGGGAGAGGGAAAGTTTACAGTCTCTAATGTCGCTGCTTCCCCTCGACCCAGTCCTGGATGAAGCAGAAGATGAAGAGTACGAGTGCGAAAACAAAGTGACAAAAAATGTCATATGTTCATTTTGAAACAGATCATGTAAAGTTGCCTTAATGGGAGGAAAAAAAAGTTATTTGAACTTATTAATTTAAACGTTCCACTGAGTTTAAGAATGCAGAACTGTATCTATGTCTATTTCAATAGTAGGTAGGTAGACATTATGGCATGGTGTGCAGGTGCTGGAGGTATAAAATAGTGTAACAAATATATAGCTAAAGTGGACTTACTCCAACTTTTTAGTTGAAACATTGCACTGCAACAGGCTTATAATCATAACCTCTAATTAATTTGTTCGTTTCTAAAGGTGGTAATTGTGACCACATTTGCCCTGTCAATGTAGCCTTTGGGAGTCGTACCCAATGTTAAAATGACAATATACTCAAATATAGTAAAAGTCCCACTTCCTTTTAAGTCTGACAGCACCATGAGAAAAGATTTGTTGAATTCAGAAGCATAAAAGACTTCTACAAAAAGTTGCATTTAAAAATAAAAAACACACGCTTTTCACAGTACAAACTAAACTGTTTAACAGTTCAACAGTTGGATTGTACAGTAAAAAATTATCTCGAAAACAAAGCAGGCTAACATTAAGCTTGTTATATGGCCCTCACTTCAGCCCTATTGAAAATATGTCGACTGCCTTCAATTTATTGTCTTATTTAATTTAATCAAAGGTAACCAATAACATATTACCCAAAATAAAAGAATAAAGAGTGTGGGTATCAGTAAACTTATGGTGGAGAAGGACAGATAACATGTTAGAAAAGGTTTAGATAAAGCCTCTAATTCCTTCCCCTCTTGGATGATTTCCTATGGCTACTGTCACATAGGAGACGAAAGTGTCTGTGGTGTTCTTAACTTTTTCTAGATATCTCCCTGTCTTCATAGGACCTGTTGGATTCTTTTGATCAGCTCCAGTGAGATTTTCTGGGGTTTACCACATTACTTTCTCCCTAAAAAACCCTCAGGATATTTCAGGAAATTTTGAAAGGACTGTTTTACGATGGACTGGAGTGAGAGGCCTTGCTGGAGCAGCTCATCAATCCTGCCATGTTCATAGACAGAAAGCCTTTTTACCTTTGCCAGGAGCAAAAAGCATAATAGCTAGATTTATCCATTATATTTCGCTTTATATAGCTGCGGTGGGATGCACGGTGGGGCCATTGTTAGCTCTATTGTTTTGCAGAATTATGGTCCTGGTTTTGAATTCTAGTTTGTTGCCTTTCTATATGGACTCTGCCAGCTCTTACTGGATCATCACAGAGCAACACAGCGACACAAAGGATAATCAACAATAACCGCTCACACTCATACCTCATATGCAATTTAGAGTAACCAACTACTCTTATGGCCCTTGTCACCTTCTCAACTCAACTTGATTTTACACGGTTCAGGCAGTTTTCCATTACAATTAAATAACACCTCAGTATGGTTGAGATTGTCATTGCAAGCTGACCAAAGAGTGCTAAAAGAAGCATTACAAGGTTTCTTAGTGAAATAGAGAAGAGAGAAGAGAAATAGAAAAGATGGAAGAGAAAACACTCTAGATACTGTAGGTAGAGGAGAGAGTTTGAAGCGATCAAATGTATCAAACTGAAGGCTAACAGCTAGACAACAGCTAGGGCAGGATAATGGTACCTGATGCAGCAATTAAGGTGATTAAGCTCAGGATAAAACAACTCATTATTGTAGTGTGCAAGCTTTGTGTTTATCAGATGGCTGTAGGTCTTGTATTTAACCAGGCCTGGTTGAAAAAAGTCAGGATATCTAAGTAAATTTTGCAAAAATTCTGCAAAAAACTGCACCCTTGATAGAACTTTCAGTAAATGTGTGCCATTAAGGAAGAGAGAGAACACTGCTCTGTGAAATTCAGTAAGCAGCCATAGAGTACAAGATTATTCAACAACTTTTTGGGCTCAGCATCTCAAATGTGTGCAAAAGTGTGGAACAGTTTTGGGCTTCTGCAGACATGCAAATGTTCCTGTTTCCGAGCTCTTGGTTGCCTTAAAAGCTGCTGAAGTCTCTAGATAGTCACTAATTTTAACTATTCTATCTAAATTATTTGACTCTTAAAACTGGTTCCAGCCTGAAGCAAAAGAACTATCAAGACAATAAAAAAGTAAATACTAACATAATTATGGAGAATATCAAATGGACTTTATGAAACAAGATTTTACTCAAATTGGTCTTTCGGTTCAATTTGATGTTCTAAAAAAATTGAGGCATGCTGTGGGGGTTCAGATATGACATTAAGGTTATTAAGTAATTTTATAAAAATCAAATGGAGGTAATAACTTTAGTCAAATAATGTCAGTCAAGAAGAATGTACAAATATAAATATAATGTTTTGTCTGTTTGTGAACTTAAATCCGGGAAAATAAACTTTATATTTATCATGGATTTATTTATTTATTTTTTATGAACATTGACCATTCTTTATTAGGACTGTAGGCAGTTTTTAAATTCTGTGTTATGATATTTTTTCTTTGGGCTCTAAATAGTAGATTAGATAAGATTTTCTCTCTTACCAGAGAGGAATAACTACTTATTGTTGTAGATGAATTCAAATCTAATACCTTGGATATAAATTCCAGCATGACTTGTTTTTGCAGGGTTTGGAAAGATGTGGATGTAGAAATCCATTGTTAAAATCAAATTACTGCAAGTCAAGGGGTGGCCATGTTTTTTTTTTAAATGATCCGACAAATAATCTGATGTGCACAAGCTGTTGATTTTCTTTGTAAAATAGGAATAATAATAAAAAATAAAAAAATTATAACACTCCACCACATGGGAGAAGTTATATGTGAGCTTCGAAATGCAAACATTTAGATTTATCACATTTAAAATAAAAATATATATGAGTATTAGTTTATACATTCATGGTAATGATTTTTAGTCAAACATGTTGAAACACTTTCATGTTCAGAAATCATTAAAATAGGGAAGTCATGCATAAATAAAACACATGACTCGTCTCAGTAATATTACTGCTTTCTACACTCTGTAGGTGATCTCTCTGCTGTAATAAGATAAAGACCTCAGTAACAATTCATCCGGCCTGTGAGGTAGCACAGGTAATAGAAGGATAGATGAGATGAAAGCATTTTATTTGCAGCCCTCCTGGGTATGAAGGACTGTTTTGAGCTGAAACATTAGAAAGGCTAGCTTAAACACAAAGGTCTTAATCTATTCATACTAAAAAGAACCAGTTTCAGAGCTTTTCAATATAAACTCTTTCTATAAGAAATGCATGTTTTAGTCCTTGTGCTTTTACTCTGTGTTGATCTAGCAATGATTAGGATCCAAACACTCAATAAAGTAAATATACTAAATGTGTGAAGTATTAATCACAGACAAACAACAGAAAAGCTAAATAACCCACATAGAGAAAAAGCAAAACTTTTCGATTTCTGTTCAGTAGAAACAATAGAAAATAATAGGAAAAACCACTAAAACTAGCTAATTTTGTGTCTGTAAACATTGTGACATTTTTTATATCTTTATATATCAAGATGTACAATAGAATACAATTCAAATTAACCTAAAAGGTTCACAACTGGATTAGATTTTATTAGAATATCCAAGAACACCCCATTGGGAAAATTCCTAACTGATGGAGTGAGTAGCTTCAAATTCCTACGACCACTGTTTCAGAATTTTTCTGAAAATATGATGCTCTGCTTGTGAGAATAAATACTAGAAATACAGCCAAAAAATAATAATGCTGATAAAACATTTAATTAACATTTTTAAAAAGTAGTGGCTGTGAAATTACATCCCCTTACTTAAACAATGCCATAATGAATGTAAAACAGCTGAAGGTCTTCCATCCAAGAAAAAAATTGGCGGGAGTTATGTTTTAATCTATAGGAATTAGCATTATTTTAATAACATAAAGATTTGGAAGAATTTTTATTAACATGAATAAATTAATTAGAGCTACATTATTACTAAACCAATACACATTCAAATGATAGATGTTTCATTTTGTCAGGACAAAATCGCATCATAAAGTATATTTACTGAGCCACAAAGCTGGGGTTTCAGATCCCTGATCAAACAGAAGAAAAAATGAGATCCTATCTTAATACCACTAAAACTTAAAGCTCCAAATAATTGTTTAGCTAAATTGTAAAGGCAAAATATTAAATAGCTCCAGGAGATGAATCAGTTATGCTCTTCTGACAGAGCGTACAGTATCATAAAAAATTGATTTATTATTACCTATTATACACCTCAAAAACTGATCTAAAAGATATAATTTCTCTAACTAAAACAATCTTGACTAATTTCAGCAGGTAAATAAGATATTCTGCTAAAGGAATGACTTAAAGACAATTAAATATTATAAATTTGAAATAAGATAATGGCCATGTTTCTTTTTTATTTTGAATTTAAAGCATTTTATTCCATCTGCAAATCGTCTTACCTTCCTGATCAAATGAAGTAAAAACACGTATTTCAAGAAAAAATTGACTTACATATTATATATATTTTTGTAGTTTGTTTTTTTCACTCCAGGGGCCATAACAGGGGCCACAACCAGTTCTGCAGGGACACTAGCCTCTGCTGGACCCATGCTCACATTAGTCCAGGGAACCTTCCTGGCTGGTTTTTTCACTAAATTAGTGTAATAGAATAAATCCATGTTGACACAATTTAAAGTGTTATTACTATGAATGACAAGCATCAAAACTTACTGACTGAAACTATTATATGCAATATATTTTTCTACTTTGCCCATTTTTAAAATATTTCTGGCAATTGTGTTAAACTGCAAAAGCAAAACACAATGACAGTCCAGGAATCACATTACAGTTTCTCCATTACAGCAAAATAAACAGTGAGGTGAATATTTATTTTTTCTTAAAAGAAAAAAGCTATTTTAATTTGCTCACTATGGAGTTCTGAGTAAAAGCAATGCTGCATCCCGTCTTTAACCAAGACTTAAACACATCATCCTGTCCTGGATCTGCAGGAAGCACGTGTTCTGCAAATATTGTTCAACAATCTCATGCTCATTATTCAAAACTTTAAAAACACGGCCAGGTGTTTTGCTGCAGATTTCAAATAAGAGCACGGTTTATGATAAGTAAAGGTGAAATGAGGCTATTACTATCAGCAACGCTCTTTTTAGCTGATTAGTTTACCCTTTCTCATTCAAGACAAGCTAATTACTCTACTCACCCATACTGCACTGCATTTAGTGATAAACAGTAGGTTGACATTAGGCAGTCAGTTTTTACACAATTATTTAAACTTTCTAAACACAACAATGCCCTGATCTTTGTTGTTGGGGAACTTAGATACAGTCAGGAGAGTCAAAGTAAGAAAAAAGTTAGTGTTTTACATGTACGAGCACTTTATTTTGGTGATAAGGTGCTTCACACAGACATGTGAAAACACTGTCTACATATATTAGTATGGTTATTTATACTTTGGAAAAAACATAAGGTTAGCTGTGTAAGAAGGGCATTATGGCAGCTATTAGCAACAAAAGCATGAGGTTAGATTGAAAAGTGTGCAAATAAATATGTGCTGAGATGTTCTCCTTAAAGTCTTAGATCAAAATAATTGATAATATAATCAAACATATGTTGTTTATTCAAAGCATAAAATGTTTCCAAACAACATTGAAAGTCCAGTCTCATTTTTATTGCAAAATTATAATTGTAAATCATGTTTGTCAGAGTAGGCTGCGTCGGACCAATTAGTCTTATATGCTTCAAAACTCACTAACCCTTCAAATTAAGCTTTTAACGTCAAATTGTGCATATATAATATCACAAGTCTATTACAAACACTAAAAATGTAACATCGTTTAACATTAACAGGGGTCTGCTGCGGACTCATGTAGAGCAAGAGTCAGGACAAATTATCGATTCAAGAACTGCACACATTAACAAAAACTAGAGAAACTAAGTGGGTAATCTGATTAGAATGCAGTTTCTTGCTGCACAAATTATCATAATAATAAGGAAACCTAATTTTCTTTAGTGCTTCCAGATTCTTGGTTTGAAGCCCAGTTAAGATAAATATATTCTTTGCAGTATAAGGGACAAGTTCTGTATGTTGACTTAGGATTATGTGAAAACGAGCATACAGAGTTACTTAATTAATAAGCATTAAAGTAACTGCTGATCTTTTATGTACCATGAACACTTCTAGGATGTTAGGCAGTTAAAGTGTCTCCTGTGGCGGCACAGCAGCTCACTTGTGATTACTGTCGCCTCCCAGTAATAATATCTTAAATTTGAACTCAAATAAAGCATGCGCAGTAGATACTTTTTTTGTATCCATGTAGAAACCCTAATTAAAAGGAATAATAGAAATAGTGCAGATACCTAAACTGCATGAAAGTAATGAGGATAGCCCAACAGTCCCTCTTTTATTTATTTCTAAATGGCTATTTCTAAATGATGATATGTCCATTTTTAGAGACTTGCAACTAAATATGCAGGGGTGTCAATTTATATCTATGTGCGACTATATTTCCACATTTTCTCCATTGTACAAGCAAAAACTTGAATGTATGTTTTCAATTCAAGTACATGCATATTTGAAGTGAAGGGAAATAATACATCCCTCTTATTCTTTTTGCAAACATGCATATAAAAAGTATGGTGTTCATATGTATTCAGTCCCCTTTTTAACACTATATTACAGAGAGGAAAATAAATATTTGAACACCCTGCAATTACATTACAGTGACATGCAAATGCATTATGAAAAAAAAAAAATCATATAATGGGATTTCCACATTTATTTATTTTTATTGGATTATGCCTCTCCATGAACCACCATGAACATGCATCTCAGGTGATAATTTCCGACTCCTCCATTGAAGGAATAGTACACCCAAAAAATGATTAGCCTTCATTTTCTACTCACCCCCATGCTGAACAACACTCTGGAGTACTTTTTTGATATCTCAAATGCATCTGGAGATCTGGGAGGCTTCTTGCTGTCTGCTGACATTCAAATAATGGAGGTCTATGGTGCCCGAGACAGAAAGGTCCATAAAAGTCCACAAAAAACGTGTCAATATTCCTCCATACTGCTCGTCCAATGTATTCCAAGTGTCCTGAGTGGGTAGCATCCAGAATTTACTCGAAACAAAGTCATTTAGAATGTTTTTAGAGCATAAACAGTAGTGTATAGGATTTCCTGAAAGCGCGCACCTGCGCGTTCAGGACGCTACGGAAGCCGGCAGACCAAACCAGATGAAAGTGCGCATTCAGCGTCTGCTCTGCCGATAATGCAAGCATAGAAGAAGAAATGTGCTGTTTACCTGTGCAAAGAAAGAAACAACGAAAGAAAAATGTCTGAGGACTTCAGTGTTGAGGAAGAGCATGAGTTCTTTGCCGAGCTGAATGCGCATTTTCATCTGGTTTGGTCTGCCGCGGTTTCCGTAGACTCGTGAACGCGCTTTTAGGAAATCCTATACACTACTGTTTATGCTCTAAAAACATTCTAAATGACTTTGTTTCGAGTAAATTCTGGACGCTACCCACTCAGGACACTTGGAATACATTGGACGAGCAGTATGGAGGAATATTGAAACGTTTTTTGTGGACTTTTATGGACCTTTCTGTCTCGGACACCATAGACCTCCATTATTTGAATGTCAGCAGATAGCAAGAAGCCTCCCAGATCTCCAGATGCATTTGAGATATCAAAAAAGTACTCCAGAGTGTTGTTCAGCATGGGGGTGAGTAGAAAATGAAGGCTAATCATGTTTTGGGTGTACTATTCCTTTAAGTGGGAGAACTTGCAAAATTGAAGGGTGTTATAATTTTTATTTTCCTAACTGTAAAATATGTGTATCAGTTCAACTGATACAACAAAGCAATCTTTTTGCTATTTTCCTACAAAATATTCCGAATTGTATATTAACTGTACTGGTATGAAGTGTAACTCCCCTCCTCTATTTATGCATTAGATGATTAAAATGACCGCCGTCTACAACTAGTAAACATTTTATTGATTATAAAACTTCATGCAGCAATTGTGGTATTAATCATTTTACATCAGATGGGTGAAGACGTTAAATCTCCCGAGAGCTCAAAAGTTGTGCTCATAAATACTAATGGTAAAATGGAGTGGATTCTTCTTTTTCATTGGGGAATACTAAAGAATAGTATAACTTTGTAGACACTGTTGAGTTTAGACATACAAAATCAGGCCAAGAGTCCCAAAGATGTACTTTCAGTAATTGAAATCCAGGCTGATGCCATAGTCTACTACTGTCTTTAATTATTAATTTTTGATTGCAAACTATTCCACTGAAAAGTCTATATGGAAGTTAATTCTTGAAGACTCTGTAATCAGTTAAATAACGTGCTGCTGTCATTTTGCACATCTCTGATGTTGCTTCTATTTTCAAATATCCATTACTGTAAAAATGTCCACAGCTGTATATTGGTTATTTATTCTCCAGGTGTATTTATATTGTAAAAAAACTTTACAGTACAGTATTTCTATTTGTTTATTTTTTAATTCTTCACTCCTCTGTTATTTTCATACTCTTTTCTAAGTTCCATATTTGTATGACCACTATAATCTTTTTGCTGCTGTATCACCACAATTTCCCCATTGTTGGACGATAAAGGGATTTTCTATTCTATTCTAATCAACTCAGTAATTGAAAAATTGATTAAATTGATTTATTGGCTTGAATCGTCACTATGTAAAACATAATGTTAAATCTGAGTATTAATTATGATACAGTATATTTTTTAACCAATTTCTAATCTATACTATACTGCAAAAAAATGATACGATAATTTACCTTCAACAAGGTATAACTTTGAGGGACATCAAAGCCATAGGGTTTTGCTACAAAGTCAGCACACCCTATCCAGCTATAAATGGACCTCAGAAAACTCTACTTCCCTAGAGAAGAATGCTCTGCTTAACACTTAGAGATGTAAGGCTTAAAAGCAGCTGCTTGGCCAGAAAAACCCAGTAAATCTCTGTAGAATGGTCTTAAAGGCTATTCAAACATTTTTAACTGATATGCCAAAAACTCAATCTGGTTGCATGCAAAGTTTTCTGAAAGATTACCACGTCATGCTGCTGCTGAGGGAGAAGACTGAAAAAATGCTCGAACATTGGTCCTCACTGAAGTGAAAGTTAAAGCTGCCTAGGTGTTCAGCTCTGGCTGCTAAGTTTATGCTAAGTTCTTTACCTGTGTGAGTAAATATCATTATTAAAACGGATACAATTGATGGCAAGGTTTTTCTTAGTCTTTAATGTCTAAGCACAGATGCTATCAAAAATAGCCTGATTTTTCAGTTCTTATCTTGATGCCGTCTCCCTGTATAGGAATTTCCTTTTTCATTTATGTTCTGATAGATAGCTCTGGAAAAGATAACCTAGAACTTGAAGTTGTTGTAGATTGATTAACTAAATTAATATCTGTTTGTCTTCAAACACACTCATCTGTTGTTTACCATGAAGCCTCACAGGATGGTCAGCCTCTGGCTTTCCGGTAATTCTGTGCTTCAGCCAGCAGATGACACAATGCCTGTTCTGGCGTGCTGGAATTCTATTTAGGCTGAAAATGACTATCATAATGCTATCAGAATGAAGGCTTGGTTTATAATACCTTAATTTATCATGATAAAATAATTTTAATAGGCATAAAACATGACTGTGCACCGTTAAGTTAATGAAATGGCCTTATTAAGTATGAAAGTCATTAGCTGCTGTCTCTGCAGAATGCTAGGCAAACCTGCACAATGTTAGCCTATGTGTCTGTGCCCCAATTGGTGTCTTTATGTGCCCTAGAAACCATCTTGCTTAGTTAATGCTATTTCCAATCCCTTAATCTGCGTTATAAAACTCCTTTTCATTATTAAACATATTTCAAGGTACCTTGCTGACATTCACCGTGCTCCCCATAGTGATGCATTCCTTCAATGATGCTTGCTTAAACTTGCTTGAAGAAGCATCAAGCAAGTTTAGGTCATGGATTTTCCAAACCCAAAGAGCAATATACTGTATGTCAGTAGCTATGCTCCCAGTTATGACCCAAAAGAAGCACAAAATACCCCATATTATTGAAGAGTGAGATTTCTTTCAATCAGAAGCAGTGGATGTGTTAGACAAGAAGAACTTTAATTAGACTTTAATGCTGTAAACAAACTGACATACATCTATGGCACAACAATACAGGTAATACACAGAAACATCTAATATGTTTGATATGTTTTTACCATAGCATGTGAAACAGTACTGTACATAGTCCTACCACTCTTAAGATATAAAGTACAAACTGTCTAATTTGGGAAGTATTTACATAGGTCTTTTAAGCTTTAGATTTTATAAATGTAGAATAAGATGTTTTTTCTTAAAACTTGCTGACAAATACAACCTAATGTTTGACATTAATGTTTACTTTACACTGTTTACAGATATAAACAGAACCAATATACTGACAAAATATATGTAAACACATAATCAGTCTTTAAGGCCAAAGGATATGGGATACAGTTTCCAAAAGCTTTCACAAATGTCAAATGTCAAAAGTTGAAAGATGCAGATTTTGATCGTTCAGTCAATTTTAAATAAACGTCATTGGATTCTGACTAAACTTAACTCCTCCCTTTCCTTAATGTATTTTTTTTAAACAACTGCCTATATTCAGCTTGTGAAATTGTGTTTGTCATGAAATGTATTGTTAGAACTAATGAATCAGAGCTTACCATAACAGCATTGGTGTTATGGTACATCGACATTCATAACAGAAGACACTTTTTTTCCTTCTGCAAATTACAGTTTGTTTCACGTGACAATTTAACCTCAGTGTTATTTTCCCAAAATCATTAGTCCTCAGTTAAAATTTTAAAAGGTGTCTAAAAACAAGTGCTAAGAAAATGTGCTTGATCTAAAAGGACGTGTTGATCCTGATCACTATTGGTGTGGAACGTTCTACAACGTTGCTTCACCTTTTGTGGCAGAATAAATGCATGTTTTAAGAATCCCACCCATTTTCATGTGCAAAGCATGTACAATTGTATCATAAGCTGTACATATTATTTGGTTCATGTAACAAATCTGTTTTTGTTTTCTTCTTAAAAATGCAGCAGTTTAGCTTGTAATTCAAACTGTTGTAACTTTTAATGTCTGAAAGCTGTACTAAACAAAAATTGCTTTGTATACACTCCTTGTGTACAAAGTGACAATAAAAGTTGTCTAAGTCTGTTGACATTGTTTGTCATGCATCTTGGCATTTTGAAACAAAACGTGTTATGTAAGTCTATATTATAGAAATAAATGTATAATCCTGTCACGCCTTTGGAGATTTTTTATTTTTGTTTATTTTAATGTACCTGCTGCGTATATTGCAATTAATTTAGGTTTAACGTTCTGTATGTGAACCAGAACAGTGTTAAAAGTTCAGTGCTTTATGAGTGTGATTAAAGGTACCAATAATTATTGGTGAAATTAAATATGAAAAAAGCATAAACTAACCTCAATTGGAACTCTTTACAGAACTCAGAGGATTCAATCTTCATTAGTGCAGACAGAGAGTTAGCATGAGAAGCAAGGGATAAAGTCTTGTCATTAATGAGGCAGATTAATGGGGAGTTCTTTCAACATATTTGAAGTGACACTGAGTACAGCGTAAAGAGCTTCTCAGAGTTAATGCACTAATGGCAGGGAGGTTTTTGCAATTAAAATGATTTCTTGTACCCTGTCTTATCTGAAGATATGATTTTGCAGGCTACAAAAGCAGATGCACAAGAAGTAGAGTTGTACACCGTATTGAATCACAATCTTTATGGATATGTCAGTGGCTGCATCCACATAGGGTACTGGGAGACAAATTATGGGAGAATATAGTACTCGAAGTGAAAGACATTGATGGATAGATAAATGAAATACAATTTTTGTTTCATTGTGGTCTTCTTCGTATTCTAAAGGAAACAAACATTTAGAAAAAGAAATAGAAGAAAACAGCCCCTGAAAAATGTGTTTTTTTCCATGACTGTCAAGTGGACAGATTGTTACTACTTTTGATACCCACATCAAATATATGGTTTATCTTTAATGGCTGAGATGCTGATTGTTGGGGTGATTTTGTCATTTTGAAGAAAGAGAAGTCTCCAAAAAATTGTGGGTTATTGTAATTGATATAATTATCGCAATCTTCAGTATTCATATCGCAGCTAAATATTTTCCTGGTATTTTGCAGCCTTCTGTCAGCTAGTGTTGCGTCTTTGTCCTTCTTTGGATCTACTGTAGGATGGAGTGTAGCTGAAAATCTAGCCTTTACATTTCTTTTGAATTGCAAAGTATATTTCCAAGTTCGTAAAGCAGGATAATTTTTTTTCCTTTTTATTATTTGAAACATTTTATGTGGAAATACAGCATGAGCTAAATATTAGCCAGTCATATCTAATGAGCAAACATGCTAACGTTAGCCACCTATCCAAACTTCTACAAACAAAAGCATAATCAGCAGAAGCTAAATATGTTTAAATGAAGACTGTGGCTGTATGTAGAGTCAGATGCTTGGAAACAACTGATGAAGCTCTCAGTGTCAGAGCATTATAGCTAAATCAAGTTTAATGGTGTTGGGGCAGAAACGTAAGTGGTGACAAAATATCTGTAGCTGTTAAAAAAGCAAACAATAAACAATCCTAATTATAACTGTAGAATGATTTACGTAGACTAAAATTACCCCACTCTTGTGGGCTATAAGGTCCAGATTAAATTACATTTTACAGTTTTAAAATGTACACGTGTTATAATCTATGTTTACATGGACACAAAGAATTGGATATTTCATGTAAACGTGTCAGACTGAAGATTCTAATCCGATTCAGTCCGAAGTGGAAACAGATTTCATTCAGAAAGAGAGAGGTGATTTTCCTGATTGCCATTCATGGGTGTGATTGATTTAAGATGCTGCATCCTTCAAGGATCTGGTTTATCTGGACCGTTAAAATAGATCCGTGAAAATAAGGAGGCTGGAAGAGTTTCGACTATGGATTCAAACAGGTCCAGCCTTCTCCGTCCACATGCTCTATGGCCTAGCAACTGTAATAGTCGACCCACAAAGCAGGCGAAGAATGAATGCAGAACTTCTCACTACCAAAAACATTTTCGAGGAGCTTCAGCAGCAGTACCGTCATCACAAATATCATATTTATAGTCCCCACACTGCACAGATATTAGAATCTGTGCTTAACTGTCATCCAAACCCATTTGCACTGGGACAGATTAAACCTTTCAATAAACCAAACAGAAACCCACCACTTATCTGACTTAATAACCATTTAAAAAACTATTTCCATTTATTTCAGACAGAATTATTAAAATACTTGTATCATATTAAACTGCACTTACAATATTCACCACTGTTGGGCGCAATTTACAATTTTCCTCTGAGCACGGAGCAGCCGGCTTGCTTGGTCTCGCAATGAATCACGGGATACCCAAGGCTATGTAGGATACACCCAAGGCATATTAACTTAACTAAAATGCCCATCCAAAAAAGAAGTATGAACACAAAGATGCAACAATGGTCCATAATGTAAAAAACTACATTATAGACACGACTGAAGAAGACAGAATGTGAATGGCAAACACAAAGAATAGCTAAAGTTGAGGATGAGTGGACAAGTATGGGTTTGTTAACAAAATAGGCAGCTTCTTCTACTACCATAGTGTTTCCGGAAAATGTAATAATTCCGCGAATCTGATCATTTTACTGGGTTTCCATATAAACAGGATTTTGAATTCATGATCAAGGTTTAGATCCGATTGGGAAAATGTTGTGCATGGAAACAATTGATTGAAACTTTCACAAAGGATCTGATTAGGACTCTGTAGCTTATAATTTACATGGATGGGTTTTAAACCAAATCGAGTCATGATTGGAATGTCTTGAGTAGTTGGCTCAAGAAAATGTATTTAGAATTGAAGTGGGTCTTAAAGTTTAAATGAACGATATGATAGTTATATAAAACATCTTGAAGAATAGGTCAACTCAGCATGGGATTACTGAGAAGAGTAAGTATTTTAACCATAGACCAGCAGAGCATTTCTGTATATCATATATAACTTACTGAGCTGACAGAAAATTAAAGCTTAACAGGTTATTCTGTCCATGCTTTGGACTTTGAAGCTGTTCAAACTGAAGAGTTTACTTCTAAGCTACTATAAGCAAGGAGATGGTCAAATAACAGCATGATGTTACTTTGCCCTACAGCAAGTAACAGTCGAGGTATATTTATTAAACAGACAGAATCCAATTAAAGTTTAAAGTTAACTTCTAGAGAATCTGATAAGGTAAAACTGGATTTGGAGAAGCACCGCTTGTAGGCTTCCAGGGCATTTCTGTCTTCATCCATTTGCATCCAACGTTTGGCCTTCATTTTAATAAACTGTCAAGTAAATAAGACCAGACAATATGGGCTCATACAGCCTTTCCCTCATTTGTGAGATCCTGATGACGAATCTTCAGTTTAATGATTGCATATAGTTATGTAAAACAAACGCAAAAAAAATCTTTAGGGAACTTGGCTGGTTTCTTCTTGGTTTTTCTTTCTGCAAAATCTTCTCTTTACCTCTGTCCAAAAAGCTCCCTAATTTTAGAGGAAAACGAACCATCATAGGAAAATGAACACACCAGAAAGAGATATTTCAAGATGAGAGAATAATTAAATGTGCTGCCTGTTGACGGGAGCAGCCAGCAGGCTTTTTGCCCTCCTGGTTCCATCCCTATAACTTCATTTTGCTTTCAAAACATTTAAAGTATATGTTTTGGAGGGAGCACTAAAACCAGATCTCCTAGGGATAAAAAGTGAGAGGCTATGACAGCAGCAAATTGGCTTTTTTCTCCCGTGAGCCTTACTCAAGACTCCCCCACCCACACCCACCACACTACGTGCGAGCAATTTGAATTGTGCAGTAATTGCTTATGTTGCTTTTCTCCCCACACAGATTCTACAATGGATTTTGATCTCATTACTTTTGCCCGCGGTTGATTTCTGAGCAATTCTAATACTAAGCACAGCGTTAAAAAAAAAAAAAACACAAGACTACTTCTTCATGCTTTTTGGTGGGTTGAGTGCAAATCGTTGAAGGAAATGTGACAGCAAACCATTTTGAAGCTCATCCCTGGTTTTTTTTCTTTTTAAATGAAGCAATTTTTAAAAACATTCTTTTACAAAGTGGCTTCCTTTTTTATTAGCCTGTTAGAAACCGTTTCCTCTTTCTTAACCACAGTATGATGAAGAGAAAAGAAGAGCCAAAGGGGCAGCAGAAAAATGGATGCAACATGAGTTATGAAATAAAAATCAAAAGCTGCACTCTAGCCTGGTTGCAGACGGGTGGACTGGGTATGGTTTTGCGTTGAGTGTATGGTTTTTGTAGCCTTGGGTGACATTCTTCTTACTGAAGTACTGTATATGTACTTCTCACTTTAAGAAAGGGCAAACTCTAGATATAGCTTTTGCCCACACGGTTCTCTGCCCCTGCACTCATATTGTGTACCTTTGTTTACTTCCTTTCGGAAAGGAAGCTTATATATTGAAGGATGAGTCATATCTTGTTGAAATGTTGAATGAGCTCAAGCTGAATAAAAAAATAAACCAAGATGAGATACTTTACAGTCTTAGAAGGAAAGGAACATAAACTTGTTTGGAGGTATTTACATGTCTTTTCTGTAACCATAGACAGTGGTTCACAGTGAGTGCTTCAATGGATTCGACATTGGTGGCGACTCTGACACCGCGAAAAAAGGCCTTAGTCGTTCCAACATTCCCAGTTCAGGAAGAGAGCTGGCAGCAGCAGTAATGGCAGAGCGAGCTCTGCTTGGCTAGCTTCTCCTCGCTGACTCCCTCTGGCACCGGATTCAGTGCCAGAGTCCTTCTCAGAATACGGTGGGATAACGTTAAACTCCTCGTTCGCTCCCTCTTCTTCCTCCTCCCCCTCTTGCTCGCCGTCCTCCATCTGTGAAGGAGAGAAAGAGTGATTGCTCTAATTATTAAGAGCAATGAAACATAGAGGGAAGGTCAAGAAGAGACCTTCTGCACAACACAAAGTTTACTACACATGAAAACAGCTCAAGGCTACCAAAAAAACATCAAATGCCAAGAATAGGTGTTTTAATTGAAAAAAAAGTGGAATTATTTTAATTAGTCAAGCTGCTTTGGAAGATTTGATGTTTTTCTTGTGTACTTCTAATGCCATGTGTCCAGTGTAAACACATGGTAATAAAATAGCAACCTTAGTAATACAAGGTTTTTCATGTAATATACATCTTTTATTAAGAAAATTCATTAATCAGGTAAGAATTAGGACTATGTGCCTAAGAGTCTGCAGGCCCCCCTTTGTTGCCAAAACAGTCTTAACCCATCAAAACATGGATGTCAATAAACTTCTTATGGGTGCAGAGATTTTAGATTTTGGAGCCTTAAAGTCCAGCAAATTTAGATGTGGGTCTAGAACAATACCTGAGTCACTTTTACTTGCAGCATGCTTTTGCTGACTGGAGCCGTAGGTATTAGGGAGAACTGTTTCCATTAAAGGATCTTAAACAGTGACTTAGCAGCAGGTATGTCAAAGAAGCATCCACCTAGATGGCAGGATGCAGGGTTTTCCAAAAAGGATTACAGCACAAAAGCATCATACTTGCTTCCCTCCTTCTTAGCGCATTTTCATGCCATCTATATTCTCACCCAGATACCAACATGATATATAAATATTTTAATTACTTCCTTCCATTGCTTTGTGTTCCAGAAATATAGATTTATACATTTATCTAATGTAAAGTCTGAGAGTAGTATGATGTTTTAGGTGAATTTTGTGTAGAAGGACCATCCTTCCAACTCTCATTCCATCCTACCATCGCCCGTGAAAAGAAATGATAGTTAAACTTATCTGCACAAGGCAGAGACTGATCCCCAAATCAAAGGGGGAAGTGCACCTTTTTCCTGTGGATCAGATGTAAGAGGATCTTACTGTTATTCTGGATGATTGTTAGTAAGTGGTGAACCACCTCTTTAAGGTAATGGCCTAAAGAAGCCAATAATACTATATCAGCCACAAAAAGCATAGGTAAGATTGTGAGGTTTCCAAATCAAACAACCTCCTCTCCATAATTAAGATCCTGTCAATTACCCCATAAAGGATCTGTAACAAGAAGCACCACCATATATTACTGATGATACGCAAAGGTTTACAGGTGCTGGTCATAAAATTAGAATATCATGAAAAAGTAGATTGATTTCAGTAATTCCATTTAAAAAGTGAAACTTGTATATTATATTCATACATTACATACAAACTCATATATTTCAGATGTTTATTTTGTTTAATTTTGATGATTACAAATGACAACAAATGAAAATCTCAAATTCATCATATCAGAAAATTAGAATATTGTGAAAAGGTTCAAAATTGATGGCCCCTGGTGCCACACTCTAATCAGCTAATTAACTCAAACCACCTGCAAAAGCCTTTAAATGGTCTTTCAGTCTAGTTCTATAGGCTACACAATCATGGGGAAGACTGCTGACTTGACAGTTGTCCAAAAGACGACCATCGACACCTTGCACAAGGAGGGCAAGACACAAAAGGTCATCGCTAAAGAGGCTGGCTGTTCACAGAGCTCAGTGTCCAAGCACATTAATAGAGAGGCGAAGGGAAGGAAAAGATGTGGTCGAAAAAAGTGTACAAGCAAGAGAGATAACCGCACCCTGGAGAGGATTGTGAAACAAAACCCATTCAAAAATGTGGGGGAGATTCACAAAGAGTGGACTGCAGCTGGAGTGAGTGCTTCAAGAACCACCACACACAGACGTATGAAAGACATGGGTTTCTGCTGTCGCATTCCTTGTGTCAAGCCACTCTTGAACCACAGACAGCGTCAGAAGCGTCTAAAGAGAAACAGGACTGGACTGCTGGTGAGTGGTCCAAAGTCATGTTCTCTGATGAAAGTAAATTTTGCATTTCCTTTGGAAATCAAGGTTGCTTGAAGTCCAGTGTAAAGTTTCCACAGTCAGTGATGGTTTGGGGTGCCATGTCATCTGCTGGTGTTGGTCCATTGTGTTTTCTGAGGTCCAGGGTCAACGCAGCCACATACCAGGAAGTTTTAGAGCACTTCATGCTTCCTGCAGCTGACCAACTTTTTGGAGATGCAGATTTCATTTTCCAACAGGACTTGGCACCTGCACACAGTGCCAAAGCTACCAGTACCTGGTTGAAGGACCATGGTATCCCTGTTCTTAATTGGCCAGCAAACTCTCCTGACCTTAACCCCATAGAAAATCTATGGGGTATTGTGAAGAAGAAGATGCAATACACCAGACCCAACAATTCAGAAGAGCTAAAAGCCACTATTAGAGCAACCTGGGCTATCATAACACCTGAGCAGTGCCACAGACTGATCGACTCCATGCCACGCCGCATTGCTGCAGTAATACAGGCCAAAGGAGGCCCAACTAAATACTGAGTGCTGTACATGCTCATACTTTTCATGTTCATACTTTTCAGTTGGCCAACTTTTCTATAAATCCTTTGTTTTTATTGGTCTTCAGTAATATTCTAATTTTCTGATATGATGAATTTGAGATTTTCATTTGTTGTCATTTGTAATCATCAAAATTAAACAAAATAAACATCTGAAATATATGAGTTTGTATGTAATGTATGAATATAATATACAAGTTTCACTTTTTAAATGGAATTACTGAAATCAATCTACTTTTTCATGATATTCTAATTTTATGACCAGCACCTGTATACCCTGGATTAAATTTGAGTCAGTCAGTCTTTAGACGGAGGAACCAAATGTTTCTAAGAAAAACTTTAATGTGAGTATTCTTACTCCTAAAAAAAAACATCTTGTGCTTGAAACTAAATGGAGAAAAAATCAGATAAGAAAAGCACCAACCGCAAGCAATAAGGGGAGACAATAAGGTAAAAGGACAAACCAACCGCAGGAACAGCTAGAACATGAGATCAGAACTGGCAAATCAAGCTGTTAATATTTCAAAACAGGAAATACAGATAACACAGTGGACTGAATTAAAGCATTTTATCAAATTAAAAGTGGAAAAACAACAAAACAGACAAAATGTTTTAAGAAGTCAGAGGTCTGGTTCCAGGCCCAGGTTATCTCTCTCTCTTCTCTGCAGGGTGTGATGGGAAGGTGATCCCCATCACCGCTAATTAGAGCCTTTCTTAACAAGCCTGACCTCCCCAAGCTGTTCCCTGGACTGCAGGGTTTCATGCACCCACTGCCTCTTCCTCTTTGCTAGTAGAGCTAGTATTTGCTTTTTAGAACAGGACAGATGCATAATTGCTGCTGACTACACAACAAATGACCCAATACTCAGCAAACCAGTGCAGCAGCAGCAGGCGGCTCAGCACTATGGCAAGTGCAGTTCAAACTGCATCCTGTGTGAAGGACCTTTAAAAGATTTTCGCAATCTGTTGATCGTAGTGATATTTATGGGCAGAAAATTTATATTTGGGAACCTTCGACAGTAGTCCCCTAAATTGCAACTTTTCATAGGCGCAAGGTGCAGACATTCTGTCAATTAGGTGTCAGGGCAGAGAGCCCTGCAAGCTAATATGATGTAATTTAACCCTCATAGATGCGTCAGGCATAAATTCAGCTTTAATGGTCTCCTTTCTTTGGACTTTTCTTTCCAGAAATCTTCTGTCCTTTATGTCTCTTCTCTCTGCCTTCCTTTCCTGTGCCCTACATGTATTCCTTCCCTCTCACCTTATTTCTTTCCTTCCTGTTTCATTACTTCTTTAACTGTTGACCTTCTTTGACCTCTCCCTGTTTGGGTCCTTCCTTTGTTCTGTCTTTGTAGCCTTTACTGTCTGCTTCTTTCTTGGGTCCTTCATTTTCTTTTCTTTTTAACTATCATGTCTTTTAAAATACAACATAACTGACATTTCTGAAAAAAGGACATTTGCTCATGGCCACTCTGTAGTAAATTACATGCATTTTTCTGGCAGGTAATTCCAGACATAAAAGGAAGCTTCACCAGTCAGTTTGATTTTATTTTACTCCAGCCACTCAACATCACTGTTAAGACTCTAAAAGTGAAGTGTGCATAAGAAATAGGAAAGTCAAGTCATCTGTACTGTATGACAGGGTCCTCTAAGGCTTCATTACTGGGAAGAAGATATTTGCAATATAGGATATAGCAGGATTACAACTGTACATATGAAAAAGATTAGCTCACTCACATGAATATTAACAGTAAAGATTGCACCAAACACCTACAGCTAATCCTGCACCATACTGAGAGAGGGAGATATGAGACGAAGTAAAACAGGAATAATCTGGGATTATGTAGAGAGCTATTGGGCCTCAAAGTACTCCTACAGTCCTCAGTAATACATAGGTGTATTGATTCTGTATACAGTCTACTGACTTGAGCCAAATGCCTAACAGCAACACATAGTGAGCCTCTAGCAATAGAGGATACTTACACTGTTGAATTCAGGAAGCGTATTGACGCTAACATGGACCCTCTCCTGGAAGACGCGAGGAGAGGGCTGAGAAACTGGCACTGGAGTGTGCTCCATGGGAGGAGGCGCAGAGATTCCCATGGAGCTGATGGCTTTGTCTGAAAACAAAATCAGCAGGGGACATCTTCATTAGTTTCACATCTTAATTCGTCTTTGAATCAGCACTACAACATTACCAGTGTGTGTTCTCAGCAAAGATGAAAGCCAAATACTTCATGTTTTAAGATATTTATGAGAAAAGCTGTTTTAAACATATTAGCTTATAAATAAGTTTTTGTTTTAAGCCTAAATTCAGTTTAGATCCATATTGATACACATTAGAGCAAAACTCAACTAATAAATATCTTCACACAAAAAAAAAAAAAAAAAAATATATATATATATATATATATATATATATACACAGCACAGAGCACAGACAAAAAGTTTGGACACAACAAGTTTTCTTTATTTTCATGACTAAAATTGTAGATTCACACTGAAGGCATGAAAACTATGAATTAACACATGTGAAATTATATACTTAACAAAAAATTGTGAAACAACTGAAAATATGTCTTATATTCTAGGTTGTTCAAAGTAGCCACCTTTTTTTTCCATTGATTACTGCTTTGGGCACTCTTGATGAGCTTCAAGAGGTTGTCACCTGAAATGGTCTTCCAATGGTCTTGAAGGAGTTCCCAGAGATTCTTAGTCCATATAGGATAATAGGAGGGGCCACAATTGATGATGTCCGAAGCCTCGCTACAGTGATACCATGTGACCACTTCGGGAAGTGGTTAAGAAAGCGCAAGAACTTTGACAGGCATTTAAACAGCCTCAGTATTCAGTCAAGATGAGGGAGATTGTAGGAGAGCTGCGGTCAGTTGAATAGAATTTGGATAGATTCTAAGAATAGATTGGTTGTTTTTCCAACCAATCTATTTGGTTAAAACTATTTCAGTTAGATCAAACAATGTAATGTTCAAAATCTGAGCAAGCCAGTGGACACAGTTGTAGCTTCAGTTTTAGGTACTATTGTTGTCTGTTACCAAAAGTTACCAATGTTGGTACCGCCAGCTTTAAGACATTGCCTTTCACTCCTGAGGTTGATGGTTCAAGACCCACCTTAGACTTCTGAAGGTTGTGATTATACTTAAGTATTTTGGCTAATGTGACTAATTTGCATTAGTTTGCCCAAGTAAATATGTAGATTGGGTAAAAACACTGCCAAATTAGATAGATCATTAGATAAAAATGGAAAGAAAATCACAAATTTTATTACTAACTGTAGTTATGCACTCCAACAGTTGGTCGGTGAGATGTTCACATGAAGCCTCATGAACTGTGAGGATAGTTGAAGCAATTTAAAATCACAAAGGAAACGCTGAAACGCTCTCACCACGTGTTGAGGAATAAACTCGCCTGAAGACACTGGCTCGACAATAATCTCCTCAATGGAACGGAAACATGAACCTTACAATAAACCAAACTAACGCAACAGAATATGTAGACATCAAATGGGGAAGAAACAATGATCTGGCCCCGATAGCTGGGCTAAGCTGAATATAAAGGAGAACCAGCAGGTGGATGAGATGAGTGATAATTAACAGCCGGGTAGAGTTAAGCAGGTGAATGACATGAATAATTAAGGTGAGCTATTAGGGCAGATCATGACATCATCCTCCTCAGTAGTTAAAAAGTAAGTGAGACAAGAGTGTCCACATATTCATCCATTTTTTTAAAAGTCAAATGTAAATATCAAGTTTTTTTCTGATTCTGATCAGAGCACACAGTTTTATTAGAGTTCAGAAAACTTGATATTTTCATGCTTAGAATGTCTAGAAAAATAGTAATCTATTGCAACACACTAAAATACAGTTAGTTTTGGAGTTTTGTTCTTTTATCTTCTATACGATCCTCCTCAATGTTCATAGTTGCAAAATAAACATGCTTATCCAGGCTTGAGGCCAGCGACCTATAGAAATAGGTCTCTGTGTCACGTTATATTTATACCAGAGGAAGCTGGAAGGCAAGTACTGATAGATACAATTTATCTGATTAACTTTGAAAAGTAAAGCATTATTCAAAGAAATAATTAAAGATGTATTTTTTTAAAGGTTTTAAAAAATCATTTCTATTAGATGCATCTGACATTGTTTAAGAAATCCATCATGTTTTTAAGAAGTATAAATAAGACTATAACAGGAAAAGAGACAATTATATGGAGACAATTTGCTGGGATCCAGTTATCTATCTATTTAAAACATGTTAAAATAATTATGGGATGGCATAGATTGCACAGAGTACTGAGAGGCTGCAACTGTGGAGGGCAAAGTCAAAGTTCCACTATGGATGAGTGAGAGAAAACTTTTAAAACACTGCTATTTTAAGCCAATATTTTAAACCAATAAAAAAAAGCCCTAAAAATTAACACAATTTACAATAATTAAGTTTTTGTGAAAGTTATCAGGTAAAAGGGTTTTAAGAAATATATTTTACATCTTTATTATGATAATGGTTTTCTTACTAGAAATATTTGTCTTGTTTGTATGAAAACACCTTAGTCTCAGCTTTCTGACTAAATAAATGAATGGGAAGCAGAGAAATATTAAAGTGTTGAATTGAACTGAATGTAGGAAGTGTGGATGGTCACATATGGATAGGCTGTTTAATCACCAACATAATGAGCCCTGCCACAGGCCCGTCTGCTGCTCAGCCTGCTCACACATGGCCACTCTGCAGTAACAAAACATGCAAACATGATTTCTGCAAGGTTAACCTTTTTAAACGGTTAACAAAAGCTGTTCACTTTTTAGTTTTTTTTAACAATTGGTTAATTAATTTGATACTATTCATAAACACATATTAACATAAGAATAAGAGGAAACACCAGTTTTCTGGAATAAACCATCAGCTCCAAACTTCCGGATAGCTATCGTATCCAATTGGCAGGCAAAAAACAGGCCTGCAGAGTCTCCATTGTCTTTCACTATCTACACTTTGCATTGGTGTGCAATCATAACTAATCTCAGCCTCAACATTATTTCTGGAGGACAATGTTGCGAACAAAAAGTAAGCACTGCGGCTAAATGAAAGTCACATACAGCCTGATTGCTAATAAGGTCCCTCATTGTGAAATCTTATTTCTAATTAAAACCGCCTGTCTGTCTCTCTGTCTGTCCCTTATTCTTTCAGTTTTTCTTAGTACAGACTATGCTAAACAATGCATTCTTACATTTTAATGGGATATACTTAGGAAAAACTCTAGATGCTCACTCTGGTTTGGCAGCAGCTCAAGTGCAAGCCGCATCCAGTTTATCAGATTTGGTGAAAGGATTCATTGACTCTGCCGACTTTCGAAATCAGATTCACATTTGGCAGGCAGCCAAATACCAGGGAGAACGTCTTGCTGTTCATTTATTTATAAGAAGACATTATGGTTCAGTGACTAACCCTCTCAATCATCAATTATGGCCCATCTCATTTAAATTCTGTATTAATGCACATTTAGAAAGTGCTCACTTAGATCACCATCTCAACATTAATTAAGATAACACTTACATTTGACAGCTTAAATACAACATTTCCTCCCTCTTATAACAGCGGCGGATGAAGGATTGACAGTTACAAGATTCTTCTAGAAAGCATAAAGATGAAAAATAAATTGGTAACCGCTGCACTGCATTATGAACAATCAAACACAAAAATGATTTTAACTGCTAATTATGGTTTTCACATTACCATCACTATCTAATGTTTTGCATTACTGTGACTATCTGCGTTAAGATTTGTGGCAGCAAAGCCCTTAAATCACAAAGATGCAAATCATAGATTCCAGTCATATGGAAGGATTCTGGCAGAAAACTGGTCCAAAGCTTTACTCATTAAATACTATGGTTACAACCAGAACCAACAGGTGTTTTTTTCTAATATACAAATACACCTGTTATTGAATACCTTGTAGAGCTCTCTTTTGTCACTAGCTATCTTACATAATCATTTCACAAGGTTGAGGCTTTCAGAATGGGTATTTGACAATTTATCTTTGTACAATTTCTCTTCAAGGTGGATAATTCTTTTTTCCAAAAGTGCCACACATATGAACAGGACTTTGTTGAGAAAACTAACTTATTCAAATAATATATGTGATATAAAGTCTTGAAATATTTATTTTTTATAGGGTGCCAAATACACCGCTCGATGTAACTAAACCATAAAATATGATATGACATGACTAACTGAAAATGTGTTAAAAAATTATCTCTGAGAAGGAGAGTAGAATGTCATATAATTTTAAATATGGACATTCTTGTGTTTAGGTCCATGTTTATTGTGATCATGTCCATGGAGCCTGGGTGAAAGTTCAACTGAATAAACTGATTACTTACCTTCATCTGCCTCAAACACCAGCTAATCAGCTTTGAACCACACCTCTACAAAAGCCCAATCAGCATCCAGCGTTCATCTTAAAAGGCCACAGATCCACAACTCAGTCTGCTACCCAAAGCGCAGGCAGTGGTCGTGCTATGTCGGACTTCAATTCAGATGACGGCGTTTCAACCACCTCCATCCTCTTCTCTACCATCCTAACCAAAGCTTCATCAGAGTTACATTCCTCCTGGACTTTTACTGCCTTCCCTGTCTCTTTTCAACCGGTCCGGCAGAAGAAAGCCATGTTGAGCCTGGTTCTGCCAGAGGTTTCTTCCCAATGGGGAGTTTTTCCTCTCCACTGTCGCTTCATGCTTGCTCATCATTGACAGGTTCACGCAACCTGTTTTATCCAAGCTGGACTTCCATCTTTCAGGTCCCTGAGTGAAGCACTGGTATCAGCTCACGCAGCCCACTGGATCTCTCCATACAGCTCAAGCATACCGTCTCACCAACCAGCATTCATGACTGACCTTCATCTATCTTCACTCCACCACCAGTTTCAGGCTTGGGGGAAAAATCCCTGTTCTTCACTCCTGTTCTTGTATATCAAACAAAATTCAACACCATGTTTCCTGCCAAGGTCTGAGGACCAAAAACTAAAGTAATATTATCAATAAAATGGTCTTTTTCTTTCTGCGTATTTTTCAGTTTCATATCTCATCTCTATCCCTTAGAGCAGCCATATGCTCTAAAAAAAACTGAATCATTAACCTAACTCAACTTCAGTTAGTAAATATCAATGAGCCGTGCAGCATATTTCTATGAAATCTGAATGTGTGAATGTTGGTTCTTTGTGACCTTCAGCATTGTGCAGCTGCACACGCTCATAGGTGCCACAATTTGACTCCATCCAAAAGGCTAAATATCTTGTCGGGATGCAAAGGATGGATTTGTTTGCAAGGCATCTGTTTCAAGTGTTTAAAACAAATAATCTAGAAATATTATAAATTATACAGTTTTTTATGAAGACACTAGTAAAAAAAGTCGCTTACACTGACACTGTTCAGAATTATTTAGTAGGGCTTAAATAGAACACTCTAAGTGATACTAAATGAGGAGTCATTTGGGAGTAATAAGGAAGCGGAGTCAAAAGAGACAAATCTATGAAAAGAGGCAGACCTCCCATTACTGTTCTGTATGAGTTTTCTCTTTTTAGAATGATCAGATACTGGAGCACATGGGGGTCCTAAAGTAGCTCCCCGAATAGAGAAGTGATAGCAGTCATCTTCAAAAACAAAAACTTTTTCAAGCATAATAAATCTTAAGAGTTTTGTCAATTCATTACTTAATGAAGCTCCATCATATACAAGAGATTTGATTGTCCTAATGCTAGATCAAATTTTTCAGTTTCACAGCAAAAGAATGAATTACTGTTTCCATGTAACATAAAACTGGAGGAACTGATGTTTTCTGCTGTTAGGTGAAAGACAGTGAAAACAGTTCACTACTTTTGTAAAGCCAGCACAGAGCAGGTATAACCAACTGAATTTCCAGTTTGTATCTAACTTCCAGTTTGAATCTTTTCTGGCGTTTATTATCCAAGCTCTTATACCATATATCTGATTGTTCCTTATGTTCTTAACAGTGCACTTTTCTTTCAATCTACAGGTTCACTAGTGGATCCTCGAATTTCTAAAAGTAGAATGGCGGGCAGATCTTTTATTCATCTGTCTCCTTTCCTTTGGATCAATTTCCAGTTTTAGACGTTGAGGCAGACACCTTGTCTACTTTTACAGCTAGGCTTAAAACTTTACATTTCTTAAAGCTAATAAATATAAAGGCTCAGGTTATCCTGAGATATCACTGTAGTTATTCTGCTATAGACTTAGACTGCTGGAAGACATAGAGGCCACTTTTCCTCAGTCTGCTACATTTTCCAATTTCACAATATTTGTTAGCTTAACTTTATGTTCTCTTTGCTCTTTCTTGTAATATTAGTCACATCTGGCCGTGTAGCTGTTATATGATGCTGAAGGGAGGCATTAGCTGGACTAGTGCTGTCAACAACTTAATGTGATAGCTCCATCTCTCTCTTGGACATACTGAAGCTATTGGTTCAGTTTATTCCAGCAACTAACTGAATGTGCTCTCTCTTTTCCCTTTAAATCTGATAAAGGCAAAACATTTAGAGTTAATTTGCTGTTTTTTATTGATTTCAAAACAAAGCTGCCTATGAATCAGTGCTTCAGTGGTCATTTTGTGTCTGTTCCGTCTTTCTAAACCTGTCAGTCGTGGAAGAAGGCGTTCAGCTGAAGGTTTCTTCTTGTTAAAGAGGAGTCTTCCTCTTAATTTTTGCTATATGGATGCTCTGTGCCTAAACCAACCGGTCCATTTTATTCAATTGACTCCAAAGTGCATGTCATGACATGTTGTTAACGGAGCTAAATAAATAAATTAAATTAAATACTTTCATGCAGGGTTTTTTATGGAGCAATTCAGCTTTTCTCATATATGCTTTAGAAGACTAAGTTATAGAAACCAAGTTATTTTTGAAAGAAATGTGATTTCATGTATGTTGAATAACTTCTGTACTGAGTTGGCCTAAGTTTTAGATTATTTTTTTGCTATCTTCTAAATATTTCAAAGTCTATCATGTTTTCAATGGGCACAAAGTGTGGGCTTCCTGCTCTTGAGATGGTCTGTCCCACAAAGTTTATTTTACTTACTTAGACATAAGTTGTTGCTGAACAGATACTGGATGCGTTGACAGCCCTGCAGTTCGTTCCCGCTGCCTTCACACGTGCACCACTGGGATACCTCTGTGCTGCTGTTGCTCACATAGTTGGGAGTCATAATTGTTCCTGAAAAAAAAAAAAAACATATAAACAACATTTTCGCTTGACAAAGGTATTTTGTCATGCTAAATGTAAAAAAACAGGAAATCCTAAGTTTAAAGATTATATTAAATTTCTTGCATATGCAGGGTTGCCAAATTAATGATTTTCAATATTTATGAATGCAATTAGCCTTTATTGTTTTTTGTTTATTCAAAAGCAGGAGAAAAACATAAATACAATTTTTTTTTTTGCCAAGCTTCAAATGTTTTGCT
Source organism: Cyprinodon tularosa (assembly GCF_016077235.1). NCBI lineage: Eukaryota > Metazoa > Chordata > Actinopteri > Cyprinodontiformes > Cyprinodontidae > Cyprinodon > Cyprinodon tularosa. The sequence continues at coordinate 957,041 of NW_024037794.1, forward strand.
TTCTGGACTTTATTAGATCCAATTTAGTTTCATCTCTTGAAATAACATTAAAAATATATATTGATCAAACATAAAAGCAAAAAACATAAAACTGATATGAGTTCTTTAAGTTACTCTAAGCATTTTTTCTCCGTAAATTTCCCTGTTTTACCTTCATGTGTGCTTTCATTTGTTTTTCACTGTCTCACCTATGAGTCCAGTATAAGCCTTGAGGCACATGGCTCTGCTTTCTCGCATACAGCCAGAGGCAGAGAGAGAGGAAGACTGGCAGTTATGTTGAAAATCTGCAAACCGGGATCTGAAACACACACGCGCAGAAACACAACACAGAGTCAGTGAAGAAAATGGGTTTTCAGATCATCAGCACATTAAAACTGTATGCATTTTAAAACATTTTAAAAATTCTGTTTTGGCACTCAGTGCTGTTATAAATCAAAACATTTAAAGAAACAGCAGGAACAGAAACAACTGCAAAGAAATGTGTTATTTTTATTCAGCATATCAGCATCAAGCACTTCTATATAAAAAAACTACAGAGTAAATGTAAAAAGTGGATCTGAATTGCGATGTGTAAGGTATTTTTTAAACATTAAAATTATTACATAAAATTATTATAATTTGATATAATTAACATAATTATTTTATTGTGTAAAATGATCTAAAATGTTTTATTTACCATTTTTTATCAACCTTTTTTATCTTTAATTTTATAGAGGGTAACATTTTATTTTACACTCAGAAACCCAAATAATCCTGACCAGATACAGTATAAATTTTAAATTTAAAACACACTTTGAGTACCTTCTCTCGACCCCCTCTTTCTATTTCTATTAAAAGATTTTGTGTGTTTAAAAGATTGGAATCTCAGATCAAGAAAAAATAATCACCCACTGCTGAGTGCTAAGAGCACAACAAATAGATCAGACAAAGTCAGTAGCTAGACCACAGATGCACTGGCAGTTGTTTACTGATTTATAGCATGTTAGAAATGCTTTTCTCTCCAACAATACTCAAATAACTTTTAGCCACTGTGGTGCTGAAACTGTAAATTCCAGTTTTAGTCCCGATGAAGGCCACTGGAAACAACGCACTTCCACAAAATGAAACAGTCTGGCTCGGTATTTTGGATTCTGATGGCAGACCACTTTAAAGCAACAGACTAGAAGCCATAGAGTTACTTGTATCTTATCCACACCTCTAAAGTAAACATTAGAGCACAAAAAATATACCTGATCAGGTGTCATATCTTTTTTGCTGGTTAACAACAACTATTAGCTTAGTTAACTCTCATGTTAAAGGGGATCTCAAAATGCCGTAAAGCTCAACTCTGGGCCACATGATACATTCATATACTTTAGTCTAGTTCATAAACACTTATGAGCAGAATTTGATTTATGTGGAGAGAAAGCAACAGAAATGGACGGGTTACAATGACAACAGCTAAACAGAGCATTGCAACAATCTCTGTGTTTGCAGATGCAAATTTGGTCAGCAGTGGTCTCAGCTACTTTGCATTCAAGAATGGGCTCACAGCCGGAAACTAATAGATAAATCCAGAAGGGTGATGATTTGTTAGATCTCCAAGTTACTGCTTCAGTTATTTCAATTCCTTACTGGAGAAAACTTAATATAATTGTTCACTCGATAAACTCAAATCTAAGGGTGCTCCGATTGATCGGTCACCGATCGTTATCGGCCGATAAAGGCTTTAAATAGTTTGATCGGCGGTCTCCATAAAGGCCGATCAGATGGGCCGATGAGACGCACTACTTGTTGGATTCACTCCTCCGATTCCTCTAGGGGCGCTGTAGTTGCTCTGCATTGGTATGCGACTGGAAGTGGTGAAGAAGAAGAAAACGGACGGTGGTCCGGTAGTGCATTTAGGTAACCTACGCGCAGCTAAAATAAAATCTTGTTTGTTTAAGTAAATCCATTTAAGTTTTATTTTTATTTTCAACCAAACAAAAAAGGTATAAAGACAGATATTTCTCCGACGCACTCAGGCCCCGGATTCGCGGGCTGCTTTCTGATGTCCTTGTCCTGGAAGCGACTGGCACTGAGCCCCCAGAGAAAGTCGAGCTGGCTCCTTAAACGCTATGTAGGCTGAGTTGTTGGATGAAGACGGGGAACATGGTGGCGGTGACATCAGCAGCTCAACATCATCGCAGATTAACCTCTACGTATCAGAGCCAGTCATCCCACGGAGCGGACAGCCGCTTGTTTTTTGGCGAGACAATAAAAGTCGTTTCCCCGCTCTCGCACAAGCAGCACAAGCCTACCTCTGGGCTCCGTACACAAGTGTAGATAGTGAGCGACTTTTTAGCACAGCAGGGAATATTGTAGATGAGAAAAGGAACAAGCTGTCTGCCAAAAATGCAGAGATGCTTATATTTCTAAAGCAAAATCTGCCATTGATTCTTAACAAGTAAGCTTTAAGAGAAATGGCTTTACTAATCTCTATTCCTCTTCTTTCTTTCTAATTGACTCATGATTTCCATGCTGTGCACTTTAAATGTATGTAGATTTAAAGGAGCTAAAAGAACATTTAAAGTTAGCATTTGTTTGAATTTTACAAAACTTTATTACTACTGAAAAATATCTGAAGTGATTAAAAGGACATTTTAGACTTTGAGCTAGGACAAAAAGCCAAACAAGAACTGATATATTATCTAAAGATGTGTGACTGTTCCGTCATGGCTTCTATTTTCAGTTAATTACCGCAGGACAAGCCTAAAATAAATACCTTATGCCTTTTTATCATGGCATCCCAAAATATTTGATTTTGTTTTCTTTGCTCTGCACTTTAAGTTTGTGTAAATTAACAATGACAGATTTTTTGTATCTTATTTAGAAATAAGGCTTATTTGTTAAGCTCTAAGCTGTTTAAGATGTTTCTAAGGAAGTAAAATGTAGAATGTTTTCTGTCAATAAAAGTATACAGTTGACAATTCACAATACATTATGTTCTGTTAATTTTAATACATATACATTTTTGTTAAGACTATTAAAATTGAATATATGACATGATAAAAGGAAGGCTTCAGATAGACCCAGTGATCGGTTACTGGTGATCGGTGATCGGTTTCAACCAATACTGCTTTCAGCAATCGGTGATCGGCCCCAAAAATCCTGATCGGAGCACCCTTACTCAAATCCATGCTGGATACTTTGCTAGTACTACTTCCAGCAGAGATGCTGTAATGACCAGGTCTTGTGTTCCACATATAACATCACCACACTATTGAAACTTCTGGCTGTCTTTTTGTAAAGCCACTCCGTATGAAGAAAGCATTCGATGTGTATTTATTTTTGATGAATATAACAATAATATTACTTGCACGTTATTAAATATTAAATTATTTTATCTTTCTGCAACAGATTCATTGCACAAACCAAAATTGGTAGCTTGCTATTGACTTCATGACATTACCACTCTTACACAATACTTTCCCAACTTAAAATAAAGTATCAAGTACATTAATAGGTTATTAATGCAGAGCACAAAAAGGCATCTATTGCAATTGAAACATTTATCTGCATTGCTGTTGGACACTCAATAACAAATTTAAATTACGTGCAGCTTTCAGAACACCTTTTTTTTCATTTGTTTTATAACATATTTGTGACATGAGAATAAAGCGCCAAAGTCAAAAACCATAAAAAACCAACAGGCATCCAGTTTTCAAATATATATATATATACATACACACATATATTGTAATCTCTTTATTTACATGTATTACTATATATTGTTGCTTTTTTTTTTTTTTTTTCATGGTTCTATGCAGTGCAATAGAGATCGTGAGTTGGATGCTGTCTGTCAGCATCTGGAGATCCATCTTAAAATCCTTTGTGACTCCCAGGTCTATACCTTTAACTTGATGTTAATAATTGCCTATAGTTATATAGTCAAGATATTCATTTTTTGTAAAGGTGGACTAACTTTAAGAACTGACATTGTGACTAGAAACATTTTCTGTTTGGGCTTTAGAGATCTAAAATTTACCTAGTTATTATTAAAATAGAAAATAAATCTGGTAATAGATTTTTAGTTACTTTACATAAATCATGCAATAAAAAAAAAAACTGCAGGTTGATTAAAAAAAAAGTCAAACACTTTTTAGAGATTAAACCCCATATGGATTTACTTGTAGCTGGTCAGAGCTGTAAGGAAAGGGAGAACTAGATATGTGTTCTTATTGCTGCCCCACATTGGACTAAAGGTCTCCACTTCATCACCCCTTCACTGCCTTCCCCAGTTGCACCAGATTTTAGTAAACTAAAGGGAGCACATAACAGGTTGGATTAACTAAACCAAAGAGTCTTATTTTTAACTGTATTATGATCCTCTGGTGTTTAGATTTCAGCTCCTATTTGTGTTTTGGTTTCATTTTATTATTGTTGCAAATGCCTTGCTCATACTAATTTAAATTGTCTCTCTTGCTGTTTTATAAAAAGGTTTACTAAAACCTTACTAGTTCACCCTTTTGTATTTCATTTCTTTGTTTATTCATGTGTTATGATCTTGGGGCATTTGAATTAACTTCTCTTGGATCTGTGTATTCCCTGGGCTTGTAGTTTATTTCTGTCTAGCTCAGTTCCCTTTGGGTTAATTTTTTTGCCATCCCTCAGTCTTACCTCCTTGCTCTCTCCCACAGCTTTTCCTAATTAACTAATCCATATTCAGTGTCATTCTAAACTCTTCCCGCTGTACATAAGCTGTCTGATTGACATTATTCTCGGCTGTTCCCTCCTGTTACTTTCTCAATGCTCTATATTCTGCTCAATGTCCTCAACATTTTCTGTTTTCATAAACAAAACCTCCATTCTCATCCCAAGTTCTGTCTGTATTTGGTCCTGTTCCGCAATATAAAAAACATGAGCCTAGGGAGTCTATCAACGATGTATTCAAAAATACTGTATTTTTCCGCTTCTCTGACGGAATGTTTCACAGCTTTTCTCATTGATTTGTTGAAACTCTTTGCTGCCTTGTGAAACAGAAAATCTTATGAATTTTTTATATTAAAGGAATTTTGTTAGTAAAAACGCACTAGCACAGCTCTATTATGAATTACCAGTATCAGGAAAACACCCTGTGCATTATTGTCCCCCTTAGTCATTTAGAAAATAGAGTAGGGTACATTTCACATAACATCAGCAAACTACACTTTTCTAGTTGCACTTGTCATAATTTTTTTAAATAAAATACAAAAAAAAGCAAATAATCTCATGTTCCAGGATAGACTTTACAATGCACACCTCTGGGTTGAGCTGTATGTGTTTATGAGTAAACTAACAGTGCCAGATGAATCAGTAAGTCACATTCAAATGCATTTCCTTTCCTTAAAAAGCACCATGCTGCTCCAGAGTGATGGGAGAGTCTCTCTCAGGTGGAGTAGTTCAGTTGTCTCCCAGTATTATTCATGACTGATAGGAAAAGAGACCATGAAATTGACCGTGGGTTGGGTGCAGCTTCTGCTGTGGTGTGGCTGCTGTACCATGTCTAAGTGTTAGGAGAGAGAGCTATGGCAGAAAGAAAAGCTTTTTATGTTCATGCATCCTGAGTCTCACTGATCAAGAGAGTGTGACCAAGTAGGCTACTGCACTACCCAAGAAGAGCTGAGAAGTTCTGCAGACCTAAAGGAAATTCTCAAGAGGTTTTGGTTTGGATGGTGCCCTGAAGCTGACCCTTTACTCACATGGAGACCACTGTTGCAGAAAACATGACCCTGAATTAAACTATAGTGCCTTAGTATTCATACTATGTGCCTGACTTCACCTATTGCAACCAAGAAAAAAAAAACCTAATCTCACTCTAGTCCAGTGTCCAATATTTCCCTGGCCACAAATTGCCTACATGTTTTTGTTCTATGAATGCTAATATTGTAAATTACCAGCAATCCAACAGCATCAAGTAGACCAAGTAAGGGATAAAGCTTGGAAGATGTCCATTCCATCCTCCTTAAACTGGTGATGGATTACTTATCAGAGGAAATCAGAAAAGCAAGGCTGAAGATCAATATGCTGACCATTAAACACATCAGCTTCAGTATCATACAGTGGGGATTATGTTTAGATTTAATGTAAATACAGATAAATCCAAGGAAAAAAACTGGTAGAGACTGCAAATATGTTTAGACTAGAACCGGAGTGTGGTGTATTCACAATCTAACCCAACAATTATCCTAAACACACACATTCACATGTTGGAATGCCCCAGCCAGTCCATACCCAAATCTAAGGCCATTAAAATATTGTATCAGTACTTAAAAAAATATGCAAATACGTACCAATACCCAATGGTATAGTGGAGGATTTTCGTGATTTTTTTTAAAGACCCACCCTCTCCATTAAAAAAAAGCACATGAGCAGCCCTGTACTCACTCCCGAGAACGAACGCCTATTGAACATGCATGCGAGAGCATACACAAGTCCATTTCTCCTCGTGCACACTATGTTTAAAAGTTCCTGTTTGCATCGCTCATACAAGCTTACTTTCCAAAAGAAAATTTGCAATTTTTCCACTATGTCAGACTCACCACCAGTAAGTGAAAATGGGGACGAGCACATAGGACAGGCTTAAGTAAACATATCACCAGAATGATTGACAATTAGTAGGAGCAGTTATTTTGGTGATCCACACGGAAAAAGAACATCCTCCACTATAACATTAGAAAGGGAAGGGATATGTTGGAGAGCTCATTTACAGGTGATGTTCAGGTACGTCTTTAAAGGCCCCATCACAGAGTGTACGGCACGGTCTTACCTACAAAGCTCATCTCTGGAGCAGTAATTCTGAAGACTGAGGCAGTTTGGTTTTCCAATTCTTTCCTCCCCTCTTGCGTTCTCCTCAAAAGAACATGACGGCACAATGGTTTTCCTCCGGCGCTCTCCACAGAGAGTGTCGGAGCAGGGGCAGAACAGTAGAGCAAAGCTATACTCCTCTGGCACACGCTCCAAGAAGCGCCGCAGGGCTTTGTGGCATTTCTGCCGGTTACAGCTGTTGCCAGTGGCTGTTGCTCGCTTGGTACAAGCTACTACATACTCTGACCGCAATGAGCCACATTTCTCATACAGGCCACAGTCCTGAGCAGCCTTCAGACACTGGTTCTGTCCGTCCACAACAGCAGATGAAGCTAAATGGGGCAGAAATGTGCCGATTAGCATGAAATAAAAACAATGACTTATTTTTTCTTGATTTTGTTTGTTCCAAAGAAATATGACATACTCTACCTGCCATAATGGAGGCCATACGTGATACTTCTATGTTCCTCACCAGGTTTAACTTCAGCTCTTCATATGGTGACACTTCATACTCATCATATGCTGAAATAAATGGCACCACAATATGAAACCACATGAATAAACCAATCCAATTCAAAGAGCATCCAAATACAAGCTTGTGTTTTATGCCCACCTGCAAATCTCACAGTCCAGTAAACCTTCAGGCAGTGCTCCTCTCTGCGAGAGCCCCGCTGACACTTGCAGACTTGAAGGGGGCGATAATGCTGCAGTGAGTTCTGGGCCTCCAGGCATTCCAGGCGGGCATCTGAGCTGAGGGGCGACACGGCCTCCTCCGCTGCACAGTACTCCAGCAGTCGATAGATGCTTTTGCAGGACGGCTCCTGGATGCAGCCCTGTTCTGCCACCAAACAGTCTAAGGATGCAGATACGGTAACACTTCCTGCGGAAGAGAAGGGGCTGAGATTATGAATCATAAAGATGCAAACATGTTCATTATTTTGGCAACCTGTGGGTTCAAATGCAAGATAGGTAGAGTACTGGTTACTCAACTGGGGGGGGGGGATGAAAGAACAAATTTGTAGCAGTATAATTGAAGACTCAGACTAAACATATGGACACAGAAAAACACTCAAAGGGATATTTTGGAATTTTTAAAGTGAGGTTTTTTATTGAACTGTTCAAGCAATAACTGTATTACCTGTTTAAGATTACCCTCTTGGCATCTTTATTTAATATAAACCCAAATTAGGTAGACCAGGAGGATTAAGCAAACCTACTGTAAGAGGGACCAAAACCATAGTAGACTTTCTTGTCTTGATGTTAATTGTAACCCCTAAAAGTTTATTTTTGTTTTTTATGTTACAGGAAGTGGTCAGTATCAGTACTTTCTGGAACTAAAGCATAAGCTGCTTCTTCATTTTTACTGCAACTGTATATTTTAGATGGCTTTGTTTTTAATTGCTCAATAAACCCCCTTCTATAGATGTTAATAAAAGTGTGTTTAAACAAGTAAAACTTGCTTCATTGGCTGTTTTGTAAACACCCTTTTCCTTGGAACCTTCATTCATACTGTGTTGATTGAAAAACTCAGCAGTCAGCAACTTGCATTGATCATCACTTATTTTAAGATATTTGAAAATGAGAGAAGCATACAAGTATTATACCTCAAGTCCAACCCAAATATATAATAGAGTCTGTAAATGTATGTTGCTGTAGGCAGCCATTCATATCCTGTACTTTTGTCCCTACCACCATGCCCCAACACACATGATTTAACAGATACTGTAACCTTTCAATATTTTATCAATGAACTTAAAATACAACAATCACTAAAAGCTGCCTAAATTATTTTGAAAAAAGATCAAGCACAATATGTACCCCAAAAAATTTAACAAATAATAGAAAGAGACTGGCGATTAATAATGGGAAATTTCTGAATCAAAGATTATGTGTATTATTGTCTTTAATAACTAGTCAACACTTGTTAATATCTATCTTCATACTGTCCAGTCCTTTACTTACTTATATATACTCTATTTTGGTTTGAATTATTTTTTCTGGGACCAGCGCTGGTGTTATCATTCAACCCTTGTTCAGAGGCCTTAGTCCTAAATATAGAATCTCGAACCTGCAACGCTTGATCGGGAGTTCCATCCATTATTGCATGTCTTCCCCCTTTCCTATTTCCATTTCATATCCGCCCACTTTCAAAAATAATAAAAAAGTCCACTAGAGCCTAAATAAACATCTTTTTCACAATCATAATCTGAAGCTTTTGCTGTCAATTCCAAATAGTAAACATATTCCTATGTAAGCTACCCTTGTGTGTAGCTGATGTGTCTCTGCTTCCATGCCTAAATCAAAAGGTTGAATTACCTCCTCAGCATACTGACAAGTTCTCCAAACACCTGCTAATGAACTGATTATTATACTCAGGTATGTTAAAGCAGAGACACATTTAAAAGGTGTAGGACACTGGAGCTCTAGAAGTAATTGAGGAACCCTGTTCTATAATATTACATATCAAGAAAAGATTTTAGTCTCTAGAGTATGTGGTGCAAACAACAGTCAAGGGTAAGGAACTTATCAATAGCTGCATCTAGGCTGAGTAAGGTTGTTCATTCACTCATACCAGATTCCTTTTGCAAAACTCTGTACTGAATCCTTTTTATAATGTTAGTTTAAGTAATAAGCTGCCAATTAGAACAAAGGTACAGATAGAAGTTAGGAAGCAGCATGGTGAAGTTAATGATTAAATAAAATATTTGGTCTTACAAGAAGACAAAGAAATGAACACAGACACGGGAAATAAACTGAGAACCCAATACCAACTGTAAAAAAAAAAAAAGACAAATAGTGAGAAAAACAGGTGTAAGAAATATTCAAAATGAGGCGACACAGGTGAAGAGAATTCATTAATCAGCTGATGAGTCTGGCTGAAGGGGAAATGGGACAAACTGGGATGAAATAAATTGATAAGATATATTCAATAAAGTAGAGGGAATGATTAAAAAAGCAATTGCATAACGCACTAACAACACTAAGAAACAGAAATCACCTGCCAACATGAAAATGAGAAAAAGGTTCTATGGCGAACCATAAATGGTTAAAATAGCTTACGGCAAGACAAAAGGAACATTAAAGCTGTGAAGAAAAGGTTAATATACAAGAACCAAAGCAAAACCATAATCCTACTGTTTTTTGCACATGATCTGTCTGATCCACAAAAAACGGCTTATTTTAGTCATGATGTCAGTTTCAATACATATTTCTTGTTTATAAGGTCCAGTAAAATGTAGGCTGTGTACATGGTTTACTGATAACAGATTCTATAAAAAACACCACTTGTAATTTGTAAAATTTTAACTGTGTTTTGGAAACTATAACATTTTAATTCCAAGTTTCCTGAACATATTGCCAACATATACCCTAAATCTTCCTAAAAGGTCACTGTATTCTAATGTACTAAACAGCATAGGAGAACTTCAGGGAGCCTTTAAGGCATTTCTTTTGTTTTTCAAATAAGGATGAAAAGGTCCTTGCAGGTCCCTTTTCTGTTTTTAAACCAATACTAATACATTACTTTTATAGGGTATGAAAACGAGCAAGGTCTTAATAATTATAAGTATTTATTTCAGCATCTTTGACCCATATTTCCTCAGCTAGTATACACGCACATTTAAAAATGTCAACTGTAAAGCCACTAAACTGTAATGTCTCATTTCTGGCAATACAGTGTTAGAACATATATTATTGTCCTGTATGATTTTTACTGTAAAAAAGAAAGTTGTTTTTACAGGCATTCATTTATCTGCATTCTCAAAATGCTGGATTACAGTTTCTGAAAACTTTACAAAGCACATTTTCAAGATTGATTTCTTTCTGAGTTCAGAGATGCAACAACTTATTCAAGCCTTTATTATTTTGAGAGACCCGATTTTCATAGTTATTATGTTGAAAAGCCTCCTGAAGTCAGCTGCCCAGCAGATTTGCATTCATTAGCTTGGCATAAGTTTTGGCAAACAGACAACCAGCCAAAAAAAAACAGAAAAGACAAATATGAACGTTATAATTTTCTGCCTCAAAAGCGACGCTGTTCAGCTACCAACCATCAAATATTAAATGCCTCTAGATGTATAAACCCTCACAGAGGGGGTTGTTTTTCCCTTAAAATTGCTTCTCTGTTTTGGAGAATAATAACATACTGAAAACTTTTCTTAAAAAGGAGAAGCTTACTTAACTAGTACATTCATTATCAGAACAAAACCTGTGGTGTAATTAAAAGCATTAGATGCCCAGGTGGGTTTTAAGAGGATGTATAAAAAAGTTTACTTCGCTTGTTATATTTGATATACTGGATCTTTTATTGTTAGAGACTAACAGCTAGGAGTAACAAATGCTGTGCAACAAAATAATTTATTTGGACTAAGCTTTTTACAAGCATCAGACACCTCCTCCAGATGCAACACCTCAGTGAAGATAAAAACACCTTTCTAGTTAGCACATTTCAGCTTTGCAAAACAAGAGCACAGATATTTCAGCTTACTAAATTCATAAAAAGAATAAAGCTATAATGCATAGCTCATCTAGAAAATAACACAACTTCATAAGAGCATCTTAGCTAAAAATTGTGATGTCAATTGTTTAATATGGTAGGTTTAATAATTTAGGACATATATAACATTCACTGTTATTTAAGAAATAAGAAAGTATTTACTTATAAAGAGAAATTAGGTTAAACAACTCCAGCAATCCAATTGTTTTTGTATCAATTATATTGATTATCTTTGCTCCCGGCTGCAAAGTAATTGACTCAATGCAATTAGCTGAGCTTCCTTACACAGATTAAAACCATGTTATTATTTGGATAGATCTAAATTTTATATAATTTGATCTAAGTTTGTCTGAAGAAGCGGACTACATTGAAATAAATTAGATTAATATTAATTATATTTTGGACTTTTTGGTATTGTTGCAATGCACTGTTGAATTAATCAAAACATCACTCAACTGTCTGTAAGTTGTTTCTCCCTGACTGTTAATAAAGATCCTCTATTTGCCTCATTATCACTGTTAATATATTCATATACTTATGCATGCTGAATAACATTAATCATATTATTTTGTATACGGTGCTAGTTTTGGATTAGTTCAAAGATTTGCACCAATTGCACTTAATTAGAATATTGACTAACCACTGTGTGAAAGTTTGGAATGAAATGCTCTACTTGTGTTTATCATGGCAATGACCAAAAAGGGATAGACTAAATGGTTGACTGAACTGGTCTGTGTGAGAAAAGTTTTGGATAGTATCAGTTTGGATACGAGTTGGACAGTTTTGTCTTTTAATGTTCCTTTTAATGTTTGTGTACTGACACCGTCTAAATGAACAAAGCTAAAAAATAAAAATAAAATAAATAAATAGGTCAGTTAAACTATGCATTCTAAAAAGAACTGCAACCAGTCATAAACAGTTCTTTAGTTCTAAAAGGCTTATCCTTTACAATGGATTCTGCCTTTTTGAACCTTCTGTTATGCTACAAAGTTCTCACTTTCTGTGGCCAGACAGGACGGTTGACGGGGTCAGAAGCAAGAAGGTGAGATGGCTGTTTGTGAATGCAAAGTGGTACAAACTGGGAAAAAGCACAACAGTGGAAATGTATCTGACACTGTCTGATCATTTCACCTGTTAGAAGTATATATAGCAGAACTGGCTATAGTCATTGAACCCTGGGGTACTCCTATGCTAACCATGGAGTTTGAGGAAGATTTGTCATTTAATTTGAACAAATTGAACTGTCTGAAAAATAACATTTGAACCAACCTAGTGCTTTTCCGTTAATCTTTACAGCAAATCTAAAACTCTCTGAGATCTAAAGGGACAGTCACAGACACAAGTCCATTATCTAAAGCCATGAGAATATCATCAGTGCCTTTCACCAGTGCTTTTTCAGCACTATAGTAAGCTATAACGCCTGCCTGAAACACTTCAAACAGGCCATTACAGTAAAAATACTCACATATTTCATTAGCAACTATTTCCAATATGATTTTATAGAGAAATAAATATTAGAAACAAGTCTGTAATTCATTAGACCATTCTGATCGTTCGGATTACAGCTACCGAGAAAGCCTAATGCATATATCCTTTTACTAAGGATCAATTAATCCTATTTAAATGGGGGCTGTGATCAGAGGATAAACTTCCTTAAATAATTTGGTTTTGATTGGGTCTAATATAAAACTTGAAGGTTGAACTTATTTACATAATAAATAATTATTAGAAATGTGTATATTCAAAATAACTTTTCTCTACAGAACTAAAACATTCCAGCTGCCTATTATGATATATAATTAAGACATTTATTAAGAATCTTCTAAACAGAAGGCATGTGAGGGAAAATACCACAAATCAATTTGTAATGATTGTTGCTCCATTAGAAGCACAAAGCAGGAGAGACAGAAGCAGCCTCAGGGAAACAATGGCAAAAAAACTGTTTTAATAAAAAATTAAAAAAAAGTATCTTAATAAAGGATTTGGGGAAATTAGTTTGTTTTTTCATGAGGCACATTATTACATATACATTTTTTTACACATAGGATTCCAACCTTATGAAAAACGTATCTCGTGTGGGAAAAAAACAAAGAAATGACTCTTGATTTTATTAATAAGTTGTACCATTTTACCAGCAACACACAAACACACACACAGAAGAGATAAGCAGACTAATAAACAGTGTAGTTAGAAATAAATCTAATGGGGGCGTGTTAACAGATCTTTACCTGTCTTATCATTATGTGTACGTATTGGCTGAGTTCCTAAATATAAACATATAATTCTTCACATCAGTTACACCTCAAACACATACTTTTGTGTTAGACCGAATACACACTTCGATTAAGCTCCTGCTGACACGCGGTACAAAGCACGACTGCAATTCAATTCTACTGCTGCATGTTTTGTAATCTTAGGCACCACATGAGGTCCATGTCTCACTTTGGTCTAAGACATATCATAAGCAGAGGCTGTGCTTCATCCCCGCAGCAGGAGAACCCCCAAAGCTGCCACACAGAATCCATAGGTGGATGTGAAAATAGTATCACACAGGGCAGTGAGTCACAGTCACATTCACAACTCCCAAAGAAGTGTAAAGGAGATCATTACCTCTCTATCTGCAAGTCTCCCACTGTATTATATATTGATAATTGCACCAAAGTGTCACATCCCATCATGTTGAGCTGTAGCTTTAGAGAAGTTTCATGTAATATTCTGTATGTACAGTAAGCTGCTTTCTTCTATTCTTACCACTGCTCCTATGGAAAAGTCAGCACTCTGAATGGCTGGGAACATTTCATTGTCTGCACAGGTGAAAAAATATGATTTTATAAATAAATTCAGCAGTTGGCAAAAAAAATATGGATATTTTGCCAATTTACAACCACAAACTAGATTGTTTTGAATATAACTGGTATTTAGTGAGACATACACAATGTAGTGGGGAAGAAAAAAATTTAACGTTTCCACATTTTTCAATAAAAATCTGAAGTGTTGCCTGCACTTTTACAGTTTCTCTGAGTCATATTGATTCTGCGGTAAACCTGCAACTCTTTTGGATTATGCCTCTACCACAGGGGTGTCAAACTAATTTTTATAGTAGCCCAGTTTAACATCATGGAAACTTAAAAAGGTCCGAGGGTTGAACTGTGAAAAAGGAAAGTTTGGATTCATCATTTCAAATAAAAAGAGCACACTGATCTTGTACTTTTAACTTTACTTCATTGTTTCTTCAAGTTTCAGCCACTTTGTTTACTTTAAAAGAGAAAATGTCTTTACTCTATGGCCTGATGTAAACTTTTTAGCTCTTGAGAGCCCGATATATTTCCATAAGAGGCCGGATTCGACCACTGTACTTTGAGTTTGACACAAAAAAATAACGAAATAAAGATTAAAGATCAATATATGATTTTAATTCTAGTTTTTAAGTCTGGCCACAAATTCTTAAAAGAATTACAGACAAACATTGGGCTGATCTAAATTGCTCCATTGTAGCACTAACTTTTAACAGTCTTGTATTCAAAGTTATAAATCATTTACAGAGAATTGTTCTGTATTAAGCTCCTTGATCTACATCCCAAATCATTATACTGCCACCAACTGTGGTATACTGCTGCCATTTATACTCCATATTAGGTGTTTCTATTTAGTACACTTCTGAGGGTATTTAAGAACAGTGGATTTTATTAAGAGGAATCGGGTGTAAAGGGGGTTGAAGAAATTGCATGTCACATTTTTAACATTATGTATTTGTAAAGAAATACATAAACAACAAAATAATATTCATTCTTCTTGACAATTAAGCATTATTTAGTGTGAGTTATGTAAAATAAAAAATAAACATACTGAAGCTTATAGCTGTAACAGGAAAAATTGTTAAAAAAAAGTTATATGCCATACGATGAAATGACACAGTACATACTGATAGGAAAATACAAAGATAGGAAAACAGGTTATATGAGAAAAAGCATTAGTTTCAGAAAAGATGAAAGCTGTTAATTTTTTTTTTCTTCAAATTATATGAAAGAAGAGAAAGCTCAGAGAGAGATGAATTACTTTGATATGTGAGCTGTTATGCACCCTATTGATTTCTCGCTGGAGTGATTAATAGAATTTGTGAGGCAAAGCTGATGAAGGTTAACACCATGATTATTGCACCGCCCTCAACACTCAGTGCCCACTATCACAAGGAGCGACAGTTTGTCAAATTCCTTTCCCGTCTCTTCAAACATGGTGGGTTAGGTTGAAGAGAATCCAGATTGTTGGGCACTAATTTGATTAGAAGAGGGAGACCGCCAAGTAGGAAAGTGTGAGTCTGATGTAAAATTTGGTCGGGGACTGTGACAGAAGGGACTTGTCGACAAGAACTCACACACTGGGGGGAAAAGGCAGCCAGGCAACACGATGAACTAAATGTAGAAACACACCAATAAAAAGAAGTGATGCCACTTGTCACAATTTCCTTCTAATAATTTCAAATGAAACTAGGCTGTATTCTCAAACTGACATCTTGACTAGATATCTTTGTTTGATAGTTTTTTTAAAACCAGTTTAATGAACTTCTAACCAATCGGAGAGAATGGTAAAGGAGAAAAGGTAATAGATATTTCCCAATAACATACATTTCAATCAAACGGTTAACCAGTTACAGTAGCAACTAGAAAATACAGCAATACTGGCATGTGTAAAGTCCATTATTTGTAAAATCTCTCCAAATCTCTACTTTTAACCCATTAAGTCATTTCAAGGGGGCTGCAGCTCTTTTGCAACAATAATGAGCTTGTAGCTCACCAACACACACCATATGTCCAGATGCTTATCCAAGACACCTCTATAAGACTACTTACTTCGTTCTATTGTCCATTAACCACAGGTCCCACACCGTGCCAAAAAGTGCTCAGATACCCCAAATGCAATTTATGACCCATTTTGTGTTTCGGGGGGGCTGACTTCAACAACACCCGTAGCAGAACCTAACAATGCCTTGCTAATGAAAGCCAACAAGGCACTGAATCCACCGCAGTCTAACTCAGCAGAAGGAAGCAAAAAAAATAAAAACACCAGCAAAACCAAGAGAAGCACATAAAATCTGTCCAACCTTTCATTAAAAGACTCTTGCATCTTCAAGTTTCTTCTTCTCTCTGTATCACTCTTCTGTGTGCTTAAAGGAATATTACACCCAAAACATGATTAGCCTTCATTTTCTACTCACCCCCATGCTGAACAACACTCTGGAGTACTTTTTTGATATCTCAAATGCATCTGGAGATCTGGGAGGCTTCTTGCTGTCTGCTGACATTCAAATAATGGAGGTCTATGGTGTCTGAGACAGAAAGGTCCATAAAAGTCCACAAAAAACGTGTCAATATTCCTCCATACTGCTCGTCCAATGTATTCCAAGTGTCCTGAGTGGGTAGCATCCAGAATTTACTCGAAACAAAGTCATTTAGAATGTTTTTAGAGCATAAACAGTAGTGTATAGGATTTCCTGAAAGCACGCACATGCGCGTTCACGAGCCTACGGAAGCCGGCAGACCAAACAAGATGAAAGTGCGCATTCAGCGTCTGCTCTGCCAATAATGCAAGCGTAGAAGAAGAAATGTGCTGTTTACCTGTGCAAAGAAAGAAACAACGAAAGAAAAATGTCTGAGGACTTCAGTGTTGAGGAAGAGCATGAGTTCTTTGCCGAGCTGAATGCGCTGGTTTGGTCTGCCGGCTTCCGTAGGCTCGTGAACGCGCGTGTGCGCGCTTTCAGGAAATCCTATACACTACTGTTTGTGCTCTAAAAACATTCTAAATGACTTCGTTTCGAGTAAATTCTGGATGCTACCCACTCAGGACACTTGGAATACATTGGAGGAATATTAACACGTTTTTTGTGGACTTTTATGGACCTTTCTGCCTCGGGCACCATAGACCTCCATTATTTGAATGTCAGCAGACAGCAAGAAGCCTCCCAGATCTCCAGATGCATTTGAGATATCAAAAAAGTACTCCAGAGTGTTGTTCAGCATGGGGGTGAGTAGAAAATGAAGGCTAATCATGTTTTGGGTGTACTATTCCTTTAACTGTAGCTTTGGTCTATCTCAAATTGGTGCACATAATTGGATCATGTTTATTGTGACCTTTGCAAAGAGCTATAAAGCTCCCTGATTGGACAAAGTCCTCATGCATTTTCGACTTAGCTTTATGTATATAGTGTGTAATTATAGTGTGGAAATAAATTGTGCCAAAAAAATAAAGCTTAGATTATTACGAGAAAAATAAAACAATATTTTTATAACCAAATATATAACAGCATTCCAAATGTTCTATTTCAAAAATAAATTGCAAATTCAGATATTATGCCAAATTGTTCCAAAATGGCATAATAGGAGTTCACTTGGATTTTTTAAAACTTAACATCTATAACTTCTCAGTTGCTTGTTGGATGGATACCAAACTTGCTACATATGCACCCAGGATTTTGTATTTGCGGTTTATTATGCTTATTTCCTTCGTTACTTGAAAATAAAACTTTTTTTATGTAAACATCTGGGTTTTTTTTTATTTTTTAGGCTGAAACTATTTTTTGGCAATTTAAACCATATTTACTCAGGCCCAGAATAATTTAGCTTCAAATTTTCACTTTCAATTCATCCTCCAGGACCTTTACAGTATATCACTTGATAACAAGATTAGCAGGTTAGACAGTGTACAATTTCAAAAATCTCTTATAAAGAATAACTATCTTTTTTTTTAAAAATTGACCTGTAGGCTTTTAAAGGTGTGTTTTTGATTTTATCACCACACTCCGTGCTAAGGTTGGCAAAATATTTTGGTTACTGTCTACGGAGTCAGCCGCTAGAAAAGTCCTGTTTACAGCCTAGTAAACCTAGACAATCCTGACTGTCAAAGCTGGGTAATTTATCAGCTGATCCCCACTTTAACTTAACTCTAATAAATATTGTAGGAAATGCAAGAGGTGTCCAACTTCATTCAACATAAATATGCATTAGAACAAAGCTGATAATATTCCAACTTCTTCCTCACTCTCTTTAAACTCGTATCTGCATTGCACTAAGCACTTTATACTCCACAGTCACAGGAGACTGAGGATAGAAGCAAGAAAAATGTCACAAACCTTAAAAACTCCAAGCTTAGAATTGACTAACATTCTCATGCTGTCATCCTTTGGCAAGAATTATTCTTGATAATTAACAATGGATTCGGTACGGCAGGTAAGTTCAGGGATGTGATACAGTTGAGCCTGCTTTTCTGTATGCACACTAAAGGAAGAAATGTGCACATATTTCTATGCAGGTACTCTGCATCTCTAAATAAAGGGAATCAAGGACTAAGCCCAGTCAAGCTGTGATGGACGGTGAGAGGCTGTCTGGAAAAAAAATGAGAGCCAGGGCTGCTCTCCAGTACACACTCTGATTTTATGTGATCTGAAACAGTGCATCTACAACGTGGATAATGTCTCATCTAATGAGGCGTGACGGTCGAACTGTGCAGTCACAACATACATGCATTGCACATGCTCCGCCTCACAGCATAAAATGCATCAGGTGTCTCAACAGCAAGTCTTTGTGATTAGTGGTGCTGTGAATATTTCAGGCTTCTGCTGTATAGTTTGTTCCTAAATTTAAATGTGCCAAATTATTTCTTGGCCACATGGACAGACACGTAGGCTTCATTGGCCTGAGCTTGTTTATATGTGCTGTCGAGTGTGTGAATGACAGCAAAGATGCAGATTAACACAAACAAATTGAGTAACTGGCAGGGACCGCTAAGTGATAAAGATTAACAATCAAGATAACACATTTTTGAAGAGACTCATGGTCACAAATCAAATAAAAAATTTTTTTTTTAACTTGATTGATGGAATTGTCCTTGAGAAGTTGATTTACATTTTATTAACTCTCTTCAGTATGAGGAGAAACAAAAACAGCACAATAGCTAAGTAGATATAAAAAAGGTGTTTTTACATCATTTAAACTCAAACAGGCGGCCTGAAAAGGCCTTAGTATGTCTTTTACAATAAAGAAACTACAGATGAACCACAATGATCCCTTTGGAAGCGGTTATTAAGGCTCAATCAAGCCCACTAAGCCTTATTCTAAAATAGCAACCGTTAGTCAACAGTTGCAGCCTGCACTTTGATTTTTGTAATAATCCATAGAGGCTTGGCGGCAGAAGGTCAAACTCAGGTTAAATGTCATAGAACAATAGTTTTTAGAAACATGACAAAGCATGCACAGGCTTTTGTTGGCCTTGGGATTTATTTCTGATAGAGTTTTTAACTGCAGGGTAAATTTGAATAAAATAACCTAAGATTACAAAATAATAATAAAAAATGAATAAATTCGTATAAATGAAGTAAAGTCACCAAAATTAGCTGGAAGACGATCGCAGGGAAATAATTTCAGGTATGCTGACAGACCAAATAACCAAAGAAGTGGGTTCCCAGCTCACATCAACACAATTGTCATTAATGCCTTTTAAATTATATCCAGGAGATCAACAACTACAGAGTTTTAAATAGAGGACGCATAGTTTTGACAAAACGTTTGGAAGGCGTGCTATCCTGCCTGTGTTTAGCCCACTTTATTCTAACACTCCCAAATAAAACCAAGAACATGATCCCGCAAACAGCATTAAAAGTTTGTGTAAAATTGCTGAGAAGTATAGAGTTTACAGCAAGGTTACATTGCAGAATAACATCACATGTACTATCATATAATCACTATTATAACTATAACATTTGAAATAAATAATAATAAAATCTAAATCTACATAAGGATTTGTGCTAAGGTTTGGAGGTTGATGTTTACAGGACTGGTACATGTCCTGTCTGTCTGTCTATCTGTCTGTCTGTCTTTTAAAACATTATTTTTCAGATTCATACCTATTTTATAGCCAAGTGAAGGCTGGCAATGTGCAAAATAATGATTGCCAAAACATCTTATTTTTCTTTTATTATAACCAAGAAAGATCATTACCTGTAAATCTACATAATCATATCACAACTCACTTGTCAAACGACACACCTCAAAATAATGCAGATTAGTTTGCAAAGTTTCCAAATATGTGTGCCTTTTAATTATTTAATTTATTAATTTATAACAAACACCTTGTATTCTATAAATGCACCTCTAGTTCAGATGTCACCAACCTTTTTAAGGCTGAGAGCTACGTCATGGTCATGAGTCATTGGAAGGGCTACCAATATGAACCTGTGAGCTGGAGGGATCAGCGTTCATATGAACTATATGCATAATACACATACTTTTTATTGTGTCCTTTAATTTCTATTTTTCTTTTAGATATTGCCATGATGAAATCTCTGTAAATGCTTAAATGCTCTATATCATTAGTATGATAAAATGCTCTATAAATGAATAAAAAAGAAGAGCAACAGAATAAAATGTCAAACTTAGCCCACTGGTGAGTTGATGACGCTGAGGTCATCCCATGCAGTCCTGGAGGGCCCCTAGGGGCCAGTGAGAACTGCATTGTTGACCTCCGCTCTTGTATTTAAAATTCCAATGAAAAGAAAGATTTCCAAATTCTTTGACACTTTAGATCATAAAAAGTAACTGCATAGTTACTTTGGCTAGTAACAAGTTACTTTCACTGAGCCGTAACTGAGTCACTAATTCAGTTACTTTCTAGGAGAAGTAACTTGCCTAACACTCATTGTGAAAACCCTAGTATCATTAATGGCAGCAGAGGAACAGGCCTTCAGCACCAGAGCAATAAAGGCCCAGATCTACAGTACCAGGCAAAATCCCAGGGGCAGGCTAAGTAAAGAGGTATCAGAAACAACCCTACATCTCACAGCGAAGTCTAAGATTCTAGCAGGAGAGGAATCATAACCAAGTGGCTGGTATAGTACACAGCAACATCTGTGCAGGGTACTAAATGGAGACCTCAGGTCAAAATTGGAGCCACCTCCCAAACTTGAGTTTAATGATGGAGTTAAGATCCTGTGGGAGTTCAAGATACAAGCAGACAAAATGGTTGTGGCCAACCAGCCGGACATTGTGATCAGAGGTGTCTTGATAAAACTCGTTCATTTCTGATACCATACCGATATTACAGCTTTGAGAATTGAACAACGAAGTTATTGACCTGATATAAGATTAGCATAAATCATACATGATTTTAACACTTTGTTACGAAGAATGTTAGAAAAGGCTTGGTCAAGTACCGCAAAAAAATGTCAGCATCTGGAAAAAGATCACTTGAAACTGGAGTTTCTCTTCCCTTCGGAGAAAGAGAGGGACGTTCTTCGAGGATTGAGGGACTAGAATGAGCCTGGAAGGTGAACGTAAATGTAGGGCGAGTGCTTTCAGGGCAGTAAACCCCAGACTGGAGAAGTGTCTCCAAAGAAATATAAGACATCTCAGCCCAGAGAAAGTGCACTATTAAGGAGAGCTAGGATACTGCAAAGAACTCTCAAGCTCCCAGGCCTCTGGTACCTGGACCTGCGCTTCAGATGACGAGCACCTATCTGCAAATATTTTCAAAGTTAGAGAAGGTAACGGCAAAAGGAAGAACAGTTAGATCTATATATATATATCTATATATATATAGATATATATATATAGATAAAGATAGATAGATAGATAGATAGATAGATAGATAGATAGATAGATAGATAGATAGATAGATAGATAGATAGATAGATAGATAGATAGATAGATAGATAGATAGATAGATAGATAGATAGATAGATAGATAGATAGATAGATAGATAGAAAGAAATATATAGTCTTCGATAATAGAAACTTTGACAGATTATCCCATTTTCACGTGTAATGACTCAGATCTCGATTAATTGATGCTTAGAAATAACTGCTTATGCTTGGTGTGATTCCACCAGAGTGCTCTGTGTGATACTCCAGATGAGCGGTTCGATATACGAAAGAAAAGCATTTATCATCTTTACTCATCCCATTCTAAATCAACATTTTACCAGGATACTCCTTGGCATGTGGAAACTCCCTTTTTCTTCCTTTTATCTTGCCATAATACAAAACAATCACAGTTTGCCAGCATTTCAGTGGGATTGATCCCACCGGGAGAGACGTTCTATATAGAAATAATTACATACTGTTAAATGAAAACAGCAGGACATCCGCAATTCAAACAACAGCAGTGATTAAACGAATATATATTTGAAGGTAAAAAAGCTTTTTCAGGACATATATATATTATTGGCTTGATCAAAACTTCTTTAGAGGAGACTAAATGCGAATATAAAAACACTGGGCAGCTTTGTCTCCATCTGATCACCAGCTAAAACAAATGGATGTAATGAACCTGTCATTGTTTGTCTAAAGATGAAAATAATTAATTGATTTGTTTTGTATATTGGAGCTCAGATTTAAAAAGGAGCACCTTTACAGGTTAAAAGAATTCCTGTGTGATATTTGCAGGAGCCTGGGACAGTCCAGTCAATACTCGAAAGTGCCTCTGTTTGGAACAGGTCCAAGGCAAAGATATCAGACCTGAATCCATGATGTCATCCACACAGAAAACACTTCTCCTGCTCTATGATCTAATAATCCTCTTTGACTTGACGTCTCAGCGGTTTACCTTTAACCAAAAGTGCATTATTTCACCATAAGTGGTTCTGTTGGTTAGAACAAAAAAGATCTCCGTCCTAATCTGATGTAATCTCTCCTTTACTTCCCCCTTTGTTCATTTATTTTTACGATTATCCAACATTTCTGTATATCAGAACATTTTTGTTATTTAATTATGAAATGCTCTCTGCAAAGTAAATTAAATTCAAGAGTAGGTAATTATTTGCCTCTCACTGATGATTTTCTCACGGATCACATAATTTTGCCATATGGATGAAAATTGCATTCAGAAATGCAGATCTGTTATACTTAATGGTATCCTGCACACTATAGATTATATTATGCATCATATTATTAAACTGGAATCTAAATGTTCATTATTCAGCAACTTAAGTACTTATTTTTTCTACATTTTAAAAGCATCAATTTTAATGTTTATATATGTGAAAGCTGTTTTTAGGCATTTTATCAACGGGTCTCAGAGTAAAAGGGGTGCATGCTTGTCAAAATGCGACATTCGCACAACTATTGAGGATTCTTTTATGATGCAAGATTTAATAATAAAAACAAACTAGATTTCTGATGTAGTTAAGTTTAAAAAATGTGTTCCTTACCGTAAGAAAAGACCTTTAGTAAAAGTGCAATGATTAGAATCATCCTGTCGGGTGACATGCTTCATCCAGCCTCCTGCTGCGGCTCCTGCTGCTGCGTCCGCTCGGACTCAAAGACCGAAAGATCGGACGGTCTGCTGCTCAAAGTTTTTTCCAAACTGCACAAAGGCGATTCAAGCGCTCGCGCATTTAGTCGCTCCCTTCATTTTCTGTCATTAATAATCGGCGTGCATTCAGAGGATTTGGGTTGCATTGAAAAGTGGGAAATGTTATCAGCAGGCCAGAGTAGAAAGGATCCCGGTTAGAAAGGCGCACCTGTCTGCAAATCGTATTGCCTTTGCACTTCTATGTGCGTTTCCACTCAGCTCAGCTCCACAGTTGTCCACACTTGGAGGCTGAGGCTGTGGAGCAGAGCCAACGTGATTGGTCCCTGAACAGACTGAATATACCAATGGGGAAGATTAAAATGTTTTCTGTCGCAGGACAGCTAGGGCTTTTACTGCAAAGTTGTAACTTGAAGAAAAACAGGTGTAGCTAAAATATAGAGTACATTTAAACCTGTCTTTTATTCTTTTTTTTTTAAATTAATGATAAAAAAAGTACACTGAAAAAAAATTATGCAACTTTTTTTTGCCATTTTCTTAATCATATTTAGTTATTTCAACACAATTGTTTCATGTTTTCAAGTGTAGGACATAGAAAAAATGTGTTAAAGTATCTAAATATGATTAAGTAGATGTCAAAAACGGTTGCATTAATTTTTTCAGTGTAAATCCTAATGCAGGAAAGGCATTACACAGCAATAAACCCAATAGAAAAAGAACTAGTGTTACTGCTTAAGATTTATTTTTTTTTTTAAGATTAAATGCCATGTTGAATATTGTTTTCCATATTCACATAGATTGGTCAAAATAAAATCAGTTGATTAGCAAGTTTTTGTTTTCAGCCAAGATAATAGGGGAACTTAGTCTGATCATTTATTATAAAAGTTACTGGAAGCCCCCATAAGAAAGGGCCTGTAGGGAGGGAGGACATAAGTGGAGTTATGTACAAGAGTAGAAAGAAAATGTTTAAAGTACAGTGAAATGCTCACTTAAAATCAAATATTTCTTTATCCTCCTAGATTTACCATTGATAAAACAAAGCATATTTAACTGCGTTGTCCCAGCTTAAGTTTTTAACCTTGGAAATGGAGAAGGATGAGCTCAGAATGTAAAAAAATATATATAATATAGACTCCAAGCTCTTTAATGAGAAGACATCCTCAGAGTATTTTCTACTTTCCATTAAAGCTAGACAAAGGGAGTGTTGAATCTCACCTCACCTAACCCTATGGTTCAAAGGTGCTTACCCAAAGGAAAGATTTACTAGAATATGACTTGTCACCTATAACCCTTAAGATGTATTTTTCCCTTCCACGTCAGCACACTCAGGTAAAAGGCTCCATATAATAACCTTCTTTATCAGTAGAAGTAATTCATCCTCATACTTTTACTTTGCACCTTGTTGATAAAATGAGTCACAGGACGTCTCAGAGAAGGTTAGCTTTAAAAAAAATACAGTAAATCAAAAACGGCTTAAGTTTGGCAAAGTTCACAAAATGACTCATTTCACTGCATGAAAACATTGTTCTTGAGATATGATTAAAATTATCCACAGCTGCCTCTAAGCAAGAGAGAACAAAGCCAATTTCCAGTTGCAAGGGGCATGAAATTGACCTTCTCTCCTCACTGTAATTAAAAAATAGCAGAGGGATTAGTGGATTAATGCACACATCCTGTTTAATGGCACACTCAAGTGGAGGTGGGGGGAAATTGTCTCAGACTGTGATTACCATGCATTTAAAACCAAATGAAAACAACAAGGTAAGACATTTAATAAGACACTTCAAGGAGTCATTGAGGCAATATGAAGTCTTGCACACCAACCAATATACGGCTTGATGTCTTCTAACTTGTTTCTTTTTGTAAATTTAAGTGTTTAATTTAACAACCTCTCCCCAAGAGTCCTATGAAGCCAGAATCATCTTCACTGAGGAGGTTTGACGCTCCAAAATACATCAACAGCCCCTCCCTGTGGTCAGCGTTGGGCACAACAGCCGGGTATGCACTTTTAAATACAGTATTAACAGAAATGGGGAAAAAGAACTTACTCAAGTAAGAGTAAAACTACTTCATCATATTTTTATCACAGTGACAGAAAAAAGTGGCTGTTCAAGAAATGACCCAAATGAAAATAAAAAATTGTTACCTAAGCACTGATCATCTGATCATCAGATTTATAATTTAAAGTGATGTAGTTAGACAAACCAAAATATAAAGTTATGTGTGTGCTATGGTATTATAAAGACTAACTAACTAATGAAGCCAAACAGTTTAAAATACCTCACAGTTGAAAATGTAGTTGTCTCTAAGTATTAGTTTGACTTCTAAACATCATAATAGGCTTAGCCGATATAAAGCAAACTTTTGTACCAAAAAGGAGCATGAATTTTAACATAAACATGAACTGTGTGTCTTTGTTTGGAAAACTTTGTTTGAAACAAGCTTGTTTGTTTTTTAGGGAAGTTACTCTCAGCAGGGGCGCTGATATCATTTTTTAATCTGGCGGGGGAAGGTATGTCAACCAATAATTTCTACATAAATTTGACTGCACTACCACTGCATGGAAAGGTCCCCCATATCATTCTGTTTCTTTGTATTGCTACCCAATTCTTATCAAAAATCAAGTTGTGCCATTTCCATATGCATTACTTCGTCAGATACGCTTCGTCAGATCATACTTTCAAAGCATCTGCTGTCTGACTGGTCATGTTGCATTTATCCGTCTTTTACGTCACTATTCAGGCTCTAACTATACACCCCACACACAGCAACAGCAGTTTGGGCTCCATAAAAGACTGTAGACTTAGACTAAGACAAACTTCATCTTTGTCATTTTGTGTACACCGACTGTAAACGAAATTACAAATAAATTTAAATGAGCAGCTTTCAACATTGAAATGAACATTATCATTTTAAGTACATAAGAGATCATTCCGTAAAAATTCAAAAAATATCCACTGGACTTGGTTTCCAAGATTTGAAGACGTTTCACCACCTCTCCAGGAAGCTTTCTGCCTCTTCTTAGAGGGCTGCAATGAGAACAGACCATGAGGGGTGTGAGGGGTCACTTATGATGTTATGGACTCGGGACACGCAGCGCTGCAGCCTCCACACCATACAGTGAGACAGAACACTCTCAATGGAGGTTCTGTAGAAGGTTGTGAGGATGGGTAGGGGCAGGTGGGCTCTCCTCAGCCTCTGCAGGAAGTACAAGCACTCCTGTGGACTCTTGACCAATGAGGTGGTGTTTACAGACCAGGTGAGGTTGTCTGTGTTGTGCACAACTAGGAATAATTTGGTGGTACTGGCCACCTCCACAGCTGAGTTGTTGATGAGCAGTGGGGCGTGGTTAGGCTGGTTTTTCCTCTAATAAACAGCTGTGGTGCTTTCATCTTATTTAATCTCACTATGTTGTCATTTTAATATTATCTCTCTCTCTCTCTCTCTCTCTCTCTCTATATATATATATATATATATATATATATATATATATATATATATATATATATATATATATATATATATATATATATATATATATATATATATATATATATATATATATATATATATGTCTCCTTCTGTTCTGATAGCGGTCACATTTAATGGTAGTATTAAAGGCCACTCTTTTCATAAATAAAGCAAAGAAACCTCTAAAACCTACAGGACAGCGGCCCTCAAGGACCAATTTTGGGCATGCATGCCCTAGAGCCTCCTTAGAAACCCTTAGATACTTATCTTTTTTCCTGTAAATAATATTAATAATTCAGTTATTCAGTGAATATAAAATGGCATGTCTGTGATTTTTTTTTTTTTATAAATATGTATGTTTGTTTAATTTGTTTGGCTTACATTATATTTCACAATAGCACATATAGAAATGTAAAATATTGAATTCACTAATGGCTCATCAGTGATCAGCTTCTATAATTTGTTTATTTTTAAAAGTGCTCCCTTAAACAACCATTTGTGGAAGAGTTGATATAGAAAAACTGTTCAACGTCCATATCTCTAAGACAAACATTTTGGAGAGAGGCTTACTGAACTATCTGAATGGCTATGAATAATTTTGGTCAAATAATTTTGAGTTATTATATTTGTTGGGTTGCCAGTTAAAGTAATACGGCCTAAACTACATTGATAGCATTAATTTTGTTCTGTCACCTGATGATAAAATATCACTTGATGTATGAGACTGTGGCCAAGGGGTCTACAACCAGAAGCTCCAGAGATGCAGGTCGCTCTTTGGACTACAATGGCTCTCTATATAGTGGCCTGA
The DNA here is from genome assembly GCF_016077235.1 of Cyprinodon tularosa. Classification (NCBI taxonomy): domain Eukaryota; kingdom Metazoa; phylum Chordata; class Actinopteri; order Cyprinodontiformes; family Cyprinodontidae; genus Cyprinodon; species Cyprinodon tularosa. The sequence continues at coordinate 984,913 of NW_024037794.1, forward strand.
AAACTAATAGTTTTCAATACAGTACATTAGCAAATGTACTATACTGAAAGTACTTTACTTCAAGCTTAGATAGTAAATTTACGTAAACTTAATTTTCACTACAAAAGGACATTAAAGAACCAGGAATATGTTTTGAGATCATTACCTTGGAAACTATTTGTTTATTTTTTATATAAAATAATATCCTATACAACAAAATCCAAAATAAATGCTTCTTCTTTATCAAACTGTCATGTTTTTTCCTAATATCAGAAATTAAATCAAATGTACCACTGTTTAAAATGGCAACAGATTTCCTATTGCAGATATTTAAAAAAATAAAAAGTGTTTTATTTAAAAGCCTTGTAATATTTGCGGCTCTGAGCAACTTTTACTTAGCTGGGTTGGAGTAAAATGGCTCTTTGCATAAGAAAGGATGCAGACCCCTGCCTTAGAGCAAATAAAATATTGTTTCTCCATGTCCATAGAAATGATGGCAGGCGTTGAGACTTATTTCTTTGAGGGACCAACGCACCACATAAGCCCATAATACTCTCTGCCGGACTTTGACAGCGGCCTGCCAAAGTGGATTCAATTCCAAGCTGAAAGAAAAGAAAAATAATTTTTGTTAAGTGTTTTTAAAACCATTTATCCTTACGGAACTTGAGAATGTAGATGAAGATCATCGTGATCATGATGGCCATCAGCCTCATCATGCAGGGACCTTAGACTAGACTTAAACAACTTTTATTGTCATTTTGTATACACAAAGTGTATACAAAACAGCTTCTCGGACAGTAAATTAACATTTCTATTCCATAAAGTGCAGCAGTGATCAAATGTAAACAGTGAGGGAGAACTAGCATGGTGCAAAAACACCTGAGGATGCAGGTGATGATGGGCCTCATGGTGTTGATCAATAACATAGTTCAGGAACCCGATCGTGTTTGCTTGTTTTATATTTTGTTGTGTTTCTAATAGTTCTGCTGAACCACAATACAAAATCAATGTCATGATTTTATCAATTTTTTACTTATTACTACTGTTATCAAATTCAAGTGAGTTTCAAATGAGAGCCTTATTGTTTTATAATTATCCATCTATCATCCATCCATCTACTCCTGCATAGTCCTTGTCAGGGTCATGGTGGGGCCACAGCCTTTCTCCAGTTCTCAAATCATATAACACTATATGATTTGACTGAAGAGAAGTAGAATTTACTCCAAGTGAGGTGGGTGAGGTGGCACTGTAGTTATTGATAGTGGAGGATGCTGTAATATTTCTTAACGTCTCACAAATTGGTGGCTCTTAATGTTTACAGTCTTTTATTTACTTTTTCAGTGTTATACCATCCCCTTCTGTGGTTTGCAGGTACAAGTTGGTTTCTGTCTGAGAAAGTTTGAGACGGAAAGTTGCGTATTTTGCTGTAAATAAAGAAATTAAGATATCATAATAATTAAGAGAGAGCTGGGCCGCACACAACATCATTATGACTTTTGAATAGGCTAGGCAGTGCATCTATCTTTTCTCCCTTCCCTGCCACAAATTATAGTGACTCTAAACTTGTCTAGCAATGCATTTCAGATATTTTTATTAGTATTCTTCCTATCTAAAACGAACATTTCAGATATCTGAAATGTAAATACAAGCACAAATTCCTTCATTTTCCACACTGTTGAGTATTGGGCTGGTATTTTAGAGATATCTGAAACAATATCACTCCTATATTTCAGATATCTAGAATCATCGACTAAAAATAGCCAAACTTACGAAGTTTAAGGCGTTTAAGACATTACGTTTTATGAGTTGAGCTTCCTCTCTGTGGATTTGAAAGCAGTATCGGTGCCTGTGACAATTTAATTGACAGAATCAAAAGAAAAGGAAATTAGTTTGTCCCCAGCAAGGGGTTTTGTGGCGACAGAGAACGTCTTGCACGAGAAACTTCCCCAAAAAGTATGTCAAATGCAGAAGTTCAGAGTCCAGTCCAGAGAGTAAAATATTCCGACGATGTTGGACGATGGAAGCGGGAATTATGACTTCCTGGTTTGAGGTGCTCAAAAATGTCTGACTCAAGCCAAACCAAACGTTGCATCAATAATCAGTAACATAAAAACTCTAATTTCTAATTTAGATAGGAAGAACAGTAATTACGGATATCCACAACCAAATTGTTCCTAGTAAAACTGCAGCTGTAAATCCATCCATCCATCCATCCATCCATCCATCCATCCATCCATCCATCCATCCATCCATCCATCCATCCATCCATCCATCCATCCATCCATCCATCCATCCATTATCTGACACACTCGTCCCAATCGGGGTAGTAGAAATATATATTTGAGGTGAAGAATTGGATTTCTGGATATCTAGAATGTTATATTCATTTTTGATATCTGAAATTGTCATTACAACAAGTCGTAACTGTATTATGGAGATCTGATATTAGATCATCCTCGGCAGAATTCAGTTTAAGGTATCCAAAATGTTTGAAAAACATGACATCACAATTACATTTAAGATATATGAAATGTTTATTTTAGATAGAAAGAATGTTATTTTAGATATCTGACATGTTAACTATGACTAGGAAGAAATCCATTTAAGACACTTGGATTACATATTCAGTCAAGCTAAAAAATGTCAAAACGGTCTTTTATTGTTGGCTCTGTAAATACAAAACACCTTTTTTGGGAGACCTAGATTATTGTCCTACAGTCAGTTCCAGTGTAATCTATTTTTAGTTTATATATCACAAGGCAGAATATAAATAAAAAATACAGAGGACATGACTTGGTGTCCTCAATGGTAATTACGGCTCTGTAAATTTTACATTTTATTTTTTAATTAACACCTATCTCAAAATGTACTTTTTATCTGGACTAAATAAAAAATTTTGAGCTTCTTGCATTTGGTTTCAACTAACTAACCATTAGTTGCCATTTAACACAGCTATATCCTTTCCTGGTAATAATATGTGAGATTCTCAAATAAATAAAGGTGGTCATAAAGTAATTTCTATCCACAACTTATCTTTTAAAAAGAGCAAACTGCCGGGGAGTGGCGGCCTAGGGGTTAGGGCATAGACAATTGTGCATAGAGCTTGGAATCCTGAGGTTCTGGGTCCAAGCCCCACTCCCACTTCCAAGGCCATTCTTAACCCCAAACTACTCCCTGGGCACTGCACAATGGCAGCCCACTGCTCCCTAAGGGGATGAGTTAAATGCGGAGAGTTCATTTTATTGCTTTGTACTTGTGACAGTGTAATGACTATATTAGCTGGAAGAGAAAAACCAAGAAAAAAAACCAACAACACATGAAACCTATATGAAATAAATTGGAACATCAAATCATGACTATTCACGGGGGTTGGGGGGTTACCATTAGACAATATTAGGCTCAAGTTCTTGGGGGCCCCAAAAAAATCTGTTTACATGTATGTTGAATACAACTATTCCTTATTTGTGCACATTAACTATGTTTTTGATTTAAAAAATGTTCTCTAAAATGCCATCAGAACGCTTATAATATTAGGTGTGTCTCAGGCCCTTCAGGGTCCACCACATTGGATTAGTCCATTTGCTACACATGTTCAGTAAGGTCTCCCCTTTCTTCCCCAATGTGGCTCTCCTATATCTCCACAGAGACAAAGGCAGCGCTATTAGGGAACCACCTGAGACCTGGGAAGCCAGGTAACTGGTGGGAAGCCATTAGAATGCACCGTTCTGCCGAATGACAGCGTTCTGTGGCATGCAAGGCCTCAGTCAATCCATTCCCCCCTCTTAGTCCCCCCACCCAAGTGTATGTGACGTATTGTGATGAACGGCTGTACTGAAACTGAAATTTTTATTACAATGTAAACTGTAGTTGACAATAAAGAAGTTTTGATTGATTTATTGATTGAAACAGGCAGCAGCAAACCGTTTAAAACCAAAGATGCAAAGAGCAGTGTTGCAAACTTAGAGCTTTTGTTGCTGTATTTTGCGATTTTTCAAACCCCTCTAGTAATTTTATTTATATTTTAGCCAAATTTAGCAACTTTTTTCTGCTACTGGAGATTTCCACGGCAACATATAAAAGCACCGAACTCTGCTCTCCGGAGCAAGTAGATTTGTAACCCCGCCTCCTGCTCTCCTCTCTCTTTGTCTGCTGTCATGATCCATGCAGCTATTATTTCATACAAATGAAAAGTGGAGAACAGATCAGCAGATTATAGCTTGTCTACAGTGAAGAGAAGGACTGTGTTATTTACACTTGCCATCACCTTTTTGGAAACAGGAAGGAGAAATCGGCTAAGTGAGCTTAGTGACTGCAAAAAATCTTTCATTCCTTTTAAGACAGCATGAAAAGTCAACTGAGAACAAAACATGGAGAGGAAACCAACAAAAAAAAGGGACAAAAAGAGAGGGACAAAACGTAGAACAAATTATGTATGTCTATTTTATTCAAATTTCTGTATCTGTACAATGGGTCTGTTTTATGTTTTGTCTTCTCAATTCAGAAGGCCCCCTGCGTGTCTTTGCCTAGGACCCCTAATTTCCTAGATCCGCCCCTGACTAGTCATATAGTAGTTATCCAAATATATCAATTACAAGTTAAGTGGATGAACAGAATTCAGTATAAAAAGCTGCACAAGCAGGACAGAAGAATTAGCCTTAAGACGGCTTTGAGCTAAGGCCATTTAAGCTTTTACAATGTGTGAACAGTGGCTGGAGTCATAGGGCCACGTATCAAGATACAATCAAGAACTAAACACAACGACTAAAGCTATTACATTCTTTGGCTTAAGCCTCTGTTGAACAGGAGACAATGTCAGAGGAGTCTTATCATTAGAAAAAACAGTGGACTATGCACATGGGTACAAAGTTCTCTTTGTCTATTAAAGTTTTATTTTCTTTATTGTGTCACCTAAAGGTTACAGTCCCAGTTTGTACGGGGATGGTTATGTTTTCTTAGTTACTAATGATGTTAGAGTCATATCCAAAGTAAATTAATTTTAAGTAATCACAGCAATCTTCTAGAATTTTTATCCTTCTGTCTGCTTACAAGCTTCATTGTGATGCTGAACTAACTTTAGTGGCAAAGGTACCAACAGCTACTTTATTGACTCTCATTTTTTGTTTGTGTGTTTTTGTGTATTTTGTTGAGAGGGGTGTGAGATACACCAAACCAAACAATGCAAATGAGCCAAAGCGGCTTGAGCTTCTTGGACACAAGCATATCAAGGGTAATCACGAATTTGATGGAGTGGGCTTATTGAGATACACTGAATAAATTAACATACTATACCATAGGTATACTTTTGTGCAGAAGTGTAAAAAAAAAAAAAAAAAAAGGGGGTTGGGTTATGTAATATATATATTTTTTTAAACTAGGATGTTATTAGTCCTAAATTATACGCTTAATTTTTTTTTTTTTTTTTTTTACATTTTATTATATTAAACATACTGTAGATGTTAAGTATCCACTGGGATAATGCTGGCATAATTACATTTAATTGTGTATGAATATGCAGTGTCCCTTTTAGATAAAAAAATCATTCAAATACATTACTCTATACACAATTAAAGTAAATGTTGAATAGGTTACAGAAATAAATTGTGTTCCAATTTATTAAAGTGGTTTAAATTATTTGGGTTCAGTAAAGATGTGTTTATTTGTAACATTGTTTTTTTTCTCTTACGGTAACACTAAACAGGAAAGCAGATAAGAACATGAAAATCATTGCTGAGGTTCGCTCCATCTGTTCTGTTCATAATGTAAGAGTCGCTTCACGTGAATTCGCTTTCCTGAGAAAAAAAAAAATGAGAGCACGCTAAGCTACGTCATTCAAATCAAGACCGCATTGGCAAAAATCCGTGTGACGACGAAGGCTCGGCCAATGAGTCACTGTTCGAGTTCCCGTGCATTATCGCGATCTATCTGGTTAGATAAATCCTCTACGCGGCTTCTCAATCGGCCATTTCGTCTGAGCAAGGCCATCAGCCAGCTAGGGCAGCGGGGAATCTGTGTGATACTGGTAACCTGAAAGGCACATTAAAAACATCGCAACATGAGTGAAACAGCTATCTCATTCGCCAAGGACTTCTTGGCTGGCGGCATCTCCGCAGCCATTTCCAAAACAGCCGTCGCCCCAATCGAGAGAGTGAAGCTTCTCCTTCAGGTAAGAAAAAAAAATCATCTTCCGGGATGCTAGCTGCTTAGCTTGTTTCGCTCTACCGAATAACTCTGATGTGACAAGTCTTTTCATTGCTCATCCACACGCTTCCCTAGACATTCACTAGTATTTCTAATCTTTTCATTTAAAAAAATCGGGCCGTTTCAGTGTTAGCGGTTCTAAGGTCACGACTAAACTGGCAATGACCTACACGAGCCCGGCTGCTAGCGTTAGCGCTACGCCTTAACCTTAGCCGGCTGTTAGCACTAGCTAACAAAGGACAAAAGCTCGTAGCGGCTTTGGTACAGTTTGTACAAACCCCTCACACACTTGGACTTTTTAATTTTTCGGTTATATTTTAGCTGCAGTGACAATATTATAACGAGTCGGGCTTTTTAATACAAAAAGTTGCGGCGGGTAGCGTCATAGTTGGTGAAAGTATCAAGGCCCATAAGCTGCGATTAAAGCCGGGTCAACTTGTTTCCATCCGCTCCGGTTGGTTCTACAACGTGACAGGAAGTTAAAACTGAAATCACATCGACCTTTGAGGTCACCCTTTCCTTTTTAAATTGATGGATTTTTAAGCCAGTCCGAGATCAATCAATGCAGTAATTATCAGTGATTGCACGGGGACACTGATTAGAGGTAGCAACTGAAGGAACCATGAACTTTTCTCCCAACTTAAACTTCGTGTACAAGGTCACAATGTAACAATCATGTGACTGCTATTTGTTCAGCTGTTAATTATTTAATGTTTCTCTCCTTTCAGGTCCAGCATGCCAGCAAACAGATTGCTGTCGACCAGCAGTATAAAGGCATCGTTGACTGCGTTGTCCGCATCCCCAAGGAGCAGGGCTTCCTTTCCTTCTGGAGAGGCAACCTTGCCAATGTCATCAGATATTTCCCCACCCAGGCCCTCAACTTTGCCTTTAAAGACAAGTACAAGAAGATCTTCCTCGATGGCGTCGACAAGCGCACGCAGTTTTGGAGGTACTTCGCTGGTAACCTTGCCTCCGGAGGTGCTGCTGGAGCCACCTCCCTCTGCTTTGTGTACCCCCTCGACTTTGCCCGTACCCGTCTGGCAGCAGATGTGGGAAAAGCAGGAGCCGAGAGAGAATTCAAGGGCCTGGGTGACTGTCTGGTTAAGATCTCAAAATTAGATGGTGTTAAGGGCTTGTACCAGGGCTTTAACGTGTCTGTGCAGGGCATCATCATCTACAGGGCTGCATACTTTGGCATCTATGACACAGCAAAGGGTATGTTGACTACATATTGGATGTCTACAGTCAACCTTACCATGTGGGTTTTTTAACACTTTTCTGCTCTTGCATTTACAGGTATGCTTCCAGATCCTAAGAATACCCATATATTGGTGAGCTGGATGATCGCACAGACTGTAACGGCTGTCGCTGGCCTGACTTCATATCCATTCGATACTGTTCGTAGACGTATGATGATGCAGTCTGGACGCAAAGGAGGTAAGTCTGTAAGGTTAGCCTGGTTGTCATATTTATGTATAGATGTTAGATTGTTTATGTAACCTCTCCCTTTTTTCCCCTGCCTCAGCTGACATCATGTACAGTGGTACCATCGACTGCTGGCGCAAGATTTTGCGCGATGAGGGTGGAAAAGCTTTCTTCAAGGGAGCCTGGTCCAACGTGCTCAGAGGCATGGGTGGCGCCTTCGTGCTGGTGTTGTACGATGAGCTGAAGAAAGTCATCTAAATCTTCATGTTGTCACGTCACTGTCCAATTTGGCTAAATGTATTAACTTACCATTTCTATGGACATTGCATTCTGCCTTATTTATGGGAACAACTAGCATCTCACGAAGTAGCTGTGAGAGGTGGCTGTATGTTGTGCATCTTTGATTTTAAAATGTTCCGCACCCACTTTACCAATGTCATTCCAGATATAAAAAGAAAAATATGAATACCTACTTGTGTCATTCACTAGGTTTGTATGGTCCCAACTTGAATAAATCTATCCTGGGGAACAACCTTTAAGATTGATGTTAACTGTCCCCTTCACTGTCATAGCATGAGATGAACACTCACAGGATAATGAAAGGCACAGAGTGGATTACAACCAATTGCTATATATACTTGCGCTTATCTCTCTTGAGCCTCCAGAGTAGAACACCAGCGCTTGTTCTCCTTTGCATAGCACAGACTTCTTTGAACCTTTTAAGATGTTGGATAATTTTTTTCCCAATTAAAGCACCTATTTCATAGGAATACATACATTTTAGTTTAAATGCTCTTTTAAAACCCTACCTTCAATCTACAGTATTAAGGGGCGCATTTCCTCCTTTAAATCTTCAAAGGTCTTAATTTGAAAACAGCTTTCATGTTTACACAGTGGTGGGTAGTAAGTTGCTAATGTTTTTTTTTCCAGGGTTAAATTAAAGCCCTCTTCATTCTACAGGGAAGTAAAAGCTTATGGGTTTTGTTAAATGCATTTCAAATTTAAGCATAAGGCATTATTGGCAGGTTATGGTTAAACATGGAAAGATGGTTGGTTGTAGTTTAGCCTGATGGGCAGCAGGTGGCGCCAGTGGTAAGGGGGGGGGGAAACTTCTGTTGAAGCTCAGACAGGCTTACAAACAGCATTTTAAGTTTTTCATATTTTGAAGGGGGTAACGCTGTAAAATGAAAAATTGCAGGAAAGTTATGTCTTGCGCACCCATCAAATGACCGCATGCTTCTCAGGATGGTTGAAAGTTTAATGGTTGGCAGAACTGCTAATATAGACAAAACAGAACCATTTACGTTTGTGATGTAAATAAAATTATCTTAAATCCTTTTCCCGAGTCACTTCTGTTTTCAAACAGAATTTTGCCAAAAAGGTGCAACATATTGATGAAAATGTATATTCAACAAGTGTAAAGTCAGACTGCAATATTATCTGTGGTTAGAGCAGTGCGCTTGTGCTTTGAGAAGGTTGCAAGTACCTGGTTGGATCCACACAGCCTAAGCTTAGGGTTGCTGAACAAAACCTTTAACCCCCACACTGCTCCCTGGGTGCTGCACAATGGCAGCCCGCTGCTCCCCAAAGGGATGGGTCAAAATGCAGAGAATTTCCCATTGTGGGACAAAGGAAATTACATTAAATGCTTATATTGCCAACCCACTCAGGAGGATGACTGCTGATGCTACATTTGTCCAGCAGAGGGCAATTGAAGCAAGGAAATAAAGCAAAAAAAATTCAAAGTAGCTGGCCATGGATACTATAGTAGAAAATATTACAGAAATCATGAAAACTGAAATTTTCAGGACAAAGGTCAAGCTAACCAACAATTTGAGAGATTTAGATTATATTAAACGCTTAAAACGGATAGGGACACTGAATCAAAATGCCAGAAGAGATGCTCTAAATTTTGAATTTAGTCAAGATAAAATGTAAATTTTATGATGGGTGTTAACTTTTAAACAACTTTATAGTCTTTACAGGAAAAAGCAGCTGTTATGACATGTAGAAAGAAGTTTTCCTTTTTTTTATGTGCATAAAGCAATATTGTGCACATACAATTTTTATCCTCCCATCAGACTCTTAGGTATCACCACTAAGAGCAAAAAAGGGAAGGGAGTCTTAATGTGATTTTCCTCATATGAATGAATGATTTTTGTCCGAAAGAGAATTGATCCCACTTTAAAAAAAAATAATTGTATCTGAAGTCTCCTGAGGAAGCAATCTGATGTGGGGTTGCAGGGATTCAGCACAACTCTTCCCAATAAAATATCAATCATAAATGCTCACACTTAACTCTGCAATAAAGTATGTATGCAGTTTTATTTTCCATGTGATTGCACTTTACAGTTCCATGTTTCAGTCAATACTGATGTGTGTTGGCAACATTCAACTTGTTGACTGTCATCAGCCTATCAGGAAACATACAGGTGCTGGTCATAAAATTAGAATATCATGAAAAAGTAGATTGATTTCAGTAATTCCATTTAAAAAGTGAAACTTGTATATTATATTCATACATTACATACAAACTCATATATTTCAGATGTTTATTTTGTTTAATTTTGATGATTACAAATGACAACAAATGAAAATCTCAAATTCATCATATCAGAAAATTAGAATATTGTGAAAAGGTTCAAAATTGATGGCCCCTGGTGCCACACTCTAATCAGCTAATTAACTCAAACCACCTGCAAAAGCCTTTAAATGGTCTTTCAGTCTAGTTCTATAGGCTACACAATCATGGGGAAGACTGCTGACTTGACAGTTGTCCAAAAGACGACCATCGACACCTTGCACAAGGAGGGCAAGACACAAAAGGTCATCGCTAAAGAGGCTGGCTGTTCACAGAGCTCAGTGTCCAAGCACATTAATAGAGAGGCGAAGGGAAGGAAAAGATGTGGTCGAAAAAAGTGTACAAGCAAGAGAGATAACCGCACCCTGGAGAGGATTGTGAAACAAAACCCATTCAAAAATGTGGGGGAGATTCACAAAGAGTGGACTGCAGCTGGAGTGAGTGCTTCAAGAACCACCACACACAGACGTATGAAAGACATGGGTTTCTGCTGTCGCATTCCTTGTGTCAAGCCACTCTTGAACCACAGACAGCGTCAGAAGCGTCTTGCCTGGGCTAAAGAGAAACAGGACTGGACTGCTGGTGAGTGGTCCAAAGTCATGTTCTCTGATGAAAGTAAATTTTGCATTTCCTTTGGAAATCAAGGTCCCAGAGTCTGGAGGAAAAGAAGAGAGGCACTTCATCCACGTTGCTTGAAGTCCAGTGTAAAGTTTCCACAGTCAGTGATGGTTTGGGGTGCCATGTCATCTGCTGGTGTTGGTCCATTGTGTTTTCTGAGGTCCAGGGTCAACGCAGCCACATACCAGGAAGTTTTAGAGCACTTCATGCTTCCTGCAGCTGACCAACTTTTTGGAGATGCAGATTTCATTTTCCAACAGGACTTGGCACCTGCACACAGTGCCAAAGCTACCAGTACCTGGTTGAAGGACCATGGTATCCCTGTTCTTAATTGGCCAGCAAACTCTCCTGACCTTAACCCCATAGAAAATCTATGGGGTATTGTGAAGAAGAAGATGCAATACACCAGACCCAACAATTCAGAAGAGATAAAAGCCACTATTAGAGCAACCTGGGCTATCATAACACCTGAGCAGTGCCACAGACTGATCGACTCCATGCCACGCCGCATTGCTGCAGTAATACAGGCCAAAGGAGGCCCAACTAAATACTGAGTGCTGTACATGCTCATACTTTTCATGTTCATACTTTTCAGTTGGCCAACATTTCTATAAATCCTTTGTTTTTATTGGTCTTCAGTAATATTCTAATTTTCTGATATGATGAATTTGAGATTTTCATTTGTTGTCATTTGTAATCATCAAAATTAAACAAAATAAACATCTGAAATATATGAGTTTGTATGTAATGTATGAATATAATATACAAGTTTCACTTTTTAAATGGAATTACTGAAATCAATCTACTTTTTCATGATATTCTAATTTTATGACCAGCACCTGTAATATCATCTACAGATGGCAGCATTTATCCTGCTTCCTTTACGAAGGCCATCTGTACAGCTTTAGTCTGTTAATAGATAAAGGCTAATATTCATATTGTTTAGGTCAATCATGAAGCACATTCTTTCACCAGTTTGACCACTTCAGAGCACAGAAGAAAACATTTTTTTGTCCTCCTAGAGAGAATCCCTAACGGCCTATCAGCAGCCCTGTGTTTCACTGCGTAGCCTCACTCCCACTCTGTGGTTTGTATCTGTGTAAAGCCTGTATATCGGCTGTATCAGTCTCCTCCCACAGTCCAAACACTAGAGTCTGCACGGTTGAAGTTCACGTAGGTGTGAAGTGAAGAATGAGTGTTTGTTAGTCATCGGATTGTAACTGGCTGGCAGCTCTTCCTGGGTGTTTCCTGTATTCTGGCATGCATTCCAGGCTGCAGTTTAACTGTAATTGGCATCTGCACTCACCTCCACCAGGAGCCTGGCATCTGTAGGGGAAATGCATATTTGAATCACATACTGATAGATTTGATGTAACATTATACATAATCATTTGCCTCATTCAGTCCTACATTTTCTCATGTGACAACTATAATCTGGTGTAATTAATTTGGATTTTGTAACCAGCCAAAAATAGTGCATAAGTGTAAACTGGACAGAAAGGGTTTCCATTTGCCAAATTTTCAAAGGTACAAAACAAAAAAACATTAATAATAATAAATATTAGGGTGTATTTTTATTCAGACCCAATGAGCCAATTCTGGAAGATCAGTAGGATCAGTCTTTTAGGCAGCGTTTCTACTAACTTGGAACATAAAGAACAGGAATTTTTGCCAATCTTGTTTTAAAAGAATCTATCTTAGACAAAGTAAGATTTAATGGCCAGCTTCTGAATTCGGGCCTCAGTTTCCAGCCTTACCACAAATAGCCAATTAGATTTAAGACTGACTTTTGATTAGATATTATCTAAATAATGTATACATCGTCTAAGACACATTTCCAATATTTTGATCTGGATTTTGAGTGGGCCATACCTGCACATAATATATATATAATCATCCGTCCCTCATAATTCTAACAACTCTGATCAGCTTCAGAAGGATCCCTACAGCCTGATGCTAAAAACCTTTTGTGTTGGGCATAATGTGTTCAGGTTTGCATATGGACAAGGTTTTCAAAGGTTCCCATGTATAAAAAACGTGGTGTGCACAAAATTGTTCTACTTGCAAGGTGCAAAATAAATTGTGTCTCTAGAATGACCAGAACATTAAATAGAAAATGAGCATTTGCCTTCATGAATGTGGCGATCATATGCTGATGACCTAAATGTACTGATTTTTTTTTTTACGAGGAGCTTATAAAAAGGTTAATTCTTACAGCTTACAAAGCAATTATTCAAAGCTGGAGCAGATTGCAAATAGTTTTCTCATTCATATCATATTTATCAGTTAGCAGCAAACTTGCAAATAGACATTTTTGTGGTCAAAAGGTGCACAGACACACAATAAAAGTCTTAGTGCATGTGAACATGTTTAAGATGTCAGATTTAATGATAGTGGAATGCTGTTAAAGAAAAAGATGCCAGAGCTGGAGAGATTAATGCAGCAGGAAGCTGCACAGAATTAAAATAAAAAATACTTAACTTGACAATTTAGGTATGTATATATGCTTTTAATATGTACAACATTTATCATGTGTTTTGTACATGAGTACATGTATTGTACTCTAGGGCTTTACATTAACAGCCCTTAGAGAAAAAAAGCCCTCAAGCATGGTGCTTGTAAAGGGGACTCCATCATGGACACCTGAAGGTGTATATCCCTATCCCATAGGCAAGGGCCTTTTTTTCTTCATCAGTGCTCCTCTGTCAGCTCCACATCTATCTTAGTCCGAACTTTCGGTTCTCTGGGTCAAGATCTTTCGCTTGTCAGGTGTATGAGTTAAGGCTAGATGACAAATCCGGTTTTCTGGGTTTTACAATCACTACTTAAATTTTAAATTTTTATCATTTTATTGTTACCCTTTTAAGGGTTTTTACTTTTTTTTGTTTAATTTTGTGATTCATATATGAAAGGTACACTATAAATATAATTCATTTTGTTACTATTTATTTTATTATAATTACGTCCAACTTTATGGCTTAGATATTAGTCTTTTTCTTAAGACCACCCTGGTCCCAACAGGGTTTCAATAGGGCAGCCCTGATCACTCGTACTCACTCGTTCCATAATAGGTATGCAACACACCCACTTACTTCACGTGCAATTCTTTTTTTTTTTTTTTTTTTACAATTTACCGCTCCTTATTTGGAGTCTTTGATTATCACAACCTTAATGTTCTGCATGTCACATATTGGTCCCATATAATCAGTGTATTTCTGTGTGCCCTGCATAGCTTGTGGCAAACTGCAAACCTGTTTCTATTTTTGAGGTTTTTGTTTCAATGTTGGCTTTGTACTTGACATCTTTCCATACAGCCCAGATTGATTTTCCCATCTGAACTGTGGATCTCTGCATCTTCTCAGCTTCAGGACCTCTCTCCTGCTCCCCTGGCTGGTGATTCCTCTGCTCAGCCTGTTGGTTTAGTTGGATGGCCATGTTGTGATGGTTTTGCAGTTGCGTTATACCATTTCCTTACATAAAATGTCTGTATTAACTAATTAGGGGAATTATAAATGAAGCTGGTTGTGCATCATTTTGTATTGTTATTTTTGTGAAATAGCTGAGCAGTTATCAGAGTAAAAGGTGGCTAAATATAAAAGCACACCACAACTTTTACATTTTATTTAAAAAAATCCTTAAATGTCATAATTCTACTTTACTTGGTTTACTTTTTATCACATCAAATCCAAACAAAACAGGAATTTGGTGGCAGTAAATGTTTGGGAATAAAGCACAAGGAAAAAAAAAATGCATAAAAAAAAACCAACAACAAGACTTTCTGTGAAGTACAGGAAAGTACTAGTTTTTATTCCTTCATAATCAAACTTCACAAACAGCTTGAACTTGTACAATACCTCAGAGAGTGAAAATTACAAAAAAAGTGCTGGTAACATTTACAAAAATCATCCTTACTTAGCAACAATCAGTTTATTCTTCCACACTTTTTTTAGTCTTTTGTATTAAGGCTTAATACTTCTTTATAAAGTATATGCAAGATAAGTCTTCACAGTTTTTCGAAAAAAGTCACAATATTATGTAACATAATGAAGCTTTTACGGCTATTTTCTTTATAATAACAAATACACATCACTGGTAAATATATGTGAAATACAGGGCTTATTGTAAAATGGCAAGTAATGATACTGTTTGCTGAGATAAATTGATTCCATACACTGTTATAGGAAAGTTTTGACATACCGTTGCTAACTGATAAAGGAGAAAAAGAAAATGACAAGCAAAACAAATCGAGAGATCGCCTCCAAACTTTGGCACATCCTTTAAAACAATTTAAATGGTGGAAATTGGGATTCAGATTTCAAATCATACATATGGAAGATTAGCTAAACTGGCTTAAAGTGAAAACATGCTGTGTAGTAAGGTGCAAAAAATCATAGATATTACGCTGCCAGCCTTTTTTCTTTTGTTGCTGTTTTTCCTCTCAATGGACTTACATGATTAAGGTGCAATTGTAAGACTCTTTAGATGTCACTGGAAAAAAAAAGAAAAAAAGTAAAAAAAAACATTCACCAATAGTCTTGAGGCGACCTCTTTTACTCATGCATTCCCCTGGATTTGGAAAAATTAAGAATAATTCTTGCTGGAGTTCTGTAACTCTAACTGTGGCATGTGGAAGTAAAAGCTGTATTAATGGTATATGTCATTTGATTTTTTTTTTTTTGTGTGATTTTTTTAATTTACTGCTGAAACTGAAAAAAAATATGAAACTGCTGTATAAGGAAATGGACGTGAAAACTTAAACATGAAACTAAGCCGATATATATTCACAAGGATCCTCTAAGCTGCACTGGTTTTACAGGTCAACAGACGAGAGCTCTAGCCCTAGACTTTACCAATTTCACCCTCATGCATACTGTACGGTTAAAGTGACGCAACAAGTTCGCTTAAATAGTCTACATCACAAAGAAGAAGAAAAAAGAAAAAAAGCAATTTGGTTTTTAGTGCAAACCCAATTGGCTGGCATCAGCTTTTCAATAATAAACAGACTCACCAAGGAGATTACAAGAAAGGCACATACTTATGCTTTCTGTAACACGTGAATTTAGACGAAACTGCGAACATCTTTCAACAACACCACGGAAGGAAAAAACAAGAAAGCCACTACACCCAGGTAAAAAGAAAAAAAAAGGCGACATTTTGCTGTGTAATATTATTTTTTATCGGGAAAATCTACAATTATCCGTCAACAAAATCATGTCAGAAAAGCTGTAGCTGCTGTTGGTGATCCCATTAAAAGGAGAGAGAGGCATAATGCAATTTGATTTGAAAAAAAAATATCTCAATACGAGAAGCCAATAATGGTGTGTTTACAGAAGCACTTTTTGGATTTATAATTGTTTAATTAAAGCAATTTTTTTTAAATTTTTTTTTTTTTTACATTTTTGTAAAAATAGCAGTCAAAGTGACCAAATATGCAGAGATCCGTAACCAGTGTTTTAAATGTGCACAACGGTGGATATAGCTGGGTTTTGTCTTTTGGCATTTTCTTTTTTTTTTTTTGTTTGTTTGTTTTTCTTTTGAAACATGTTGCAGGCTGTGTGATGCAGACGACTGACATGGACTCATCATGCATTATTTCTTTTCCTTATGACATCCTGAATCCCGACTCTCATGTGTAAGCGTATTTTGTCCAAAACGATCACAGGAGAAAACAAAAAGTTTTAATGCCACTTTTTTTTTTTTTTTTTTTTTTTTGGACAATAATACGGGATCAAGTAAATTTAGGAATAAAATAAACCCTGCTACAAAAAATGTATGGATGTGCTTCAAAATGCAAGACATCCTGTACCTACCAAAACAAAAATAATGGTCAAATATGAGCATCCACACTGCAGGGACAGTGACAACCGTATACGGTTAAAAACGTGTGGAGTTTGTTATATTGCTTTTAGATAGAAGACAAAAAAATAAAATTCTAGTGCAAATCTCTTTTCTGGTTTGAGAAATGGTGCTTGATCTGACGATTTGCTTTCTGCTTTACTATACAGGAAATGGTCAAATTAATGTGATAACTGCCCATGGTGAGAAGTGGCGTCCCTTTATATATTGTTCTCCTCAAATCTAAAAAAGGTACTCCTATTTTTCCAGACGAAAACCCCAGAAGAAACATCTGTCACCTGTCTTTGCCATGCAACAGCTATTAAATATTTCCTGTATTATACAGCCATCAACTAACCAGTTGACATCTTTTACTTCCCAATTGTCTTTTTTAAGTTACTTCTTTTTATTTAAACTGGAGGATCCTGTCATTCACTCTCCCACTTGTGAAATCTGGTCTGACTGATGAAATCAATTCAAGGAGGTGTTGTTGGTGCAGTTAGTTTGTCATATTTCTCTCAACTTGGAAATGTTGGAAAACTCACTCCAGTCCAGTGTCTGACAAATCATATAAAAACGTCCTTGCACATACATAAAAACTTTATCCCCTATTTCAAAAACAGCAGTCAACACATTTCAAACAAGCTTGTTTCATACCAACAATAATAACATCATAATAATAGTAAAAAATACAAACCAACTTGGAGCATAAATTATCAAAAAAAACAAAACAAAAACAAAGTGAAATTACATTACTGCAGCATATATTTCAGGGTTGCTTAGTTGTGATGTTAAACTACCTTTACTAAAACAGCTCTACTTCCGCCAAGTTTAGAATTATGTAAGAAATAATTTGTTGGGAAATAATTAAGATATCACGCTACACAAAAAAAGTATCTAACAAAATATACACATATCTCATAGTTTAAATCAAGTGCATGTTTACAAAAGCGTCTACATACATGATATGGCAGCAAAAAGCCTTATAAAAAAGAAACAGATCTATATAAGCTGCTTTTTATCATTATTTGGGTTGATAAAATTTAGGATTTACAGTTATTTTGTTGTTAAAGTCTTCGGTCCATATGCACAATACTGCATGGATTACAGTAATTGAATTTTCCTATTTTTAACCACAGGATATGGAAGCATACAGCAGATACTAATTGTCATTGGCCATATACTGAAGCTCCCTAATTTATTTTTTTACATTTATCTGGCAATGTGTGCTATTAGCAAATTTTTTTTTTATCAAAAAATAGTTTCTAATCACATATTTGGATTGTTTTGAGATGGTTAATCCATCGTTTAATTTGGTTTCAGTGTAGTTTTTTGTTCACATGTTGCCAGGGGATGATTTAGTTTTCTTACCTTGACTAAATTGAACTTTTTCTGAAAGGCTGAGATTGAAAGATGTGAATCTTTTTTTTTCTTTCATATTTGGCTTAAATAAACAACCTACAAATATGTGCAAAATTAACATCTTGGTCCATCTCAAGTATCCATGGTTGATCTATTCTAATCCACATTGTCAGATTAGTATTTCAGGGACAGCCTTAGAAGAAGAAATCTACTACAAAAATGCAATAAAATATCAGACATGGTAATCTACAATTATCCCAAGCGAAGGAGAAAAAAAATAGTTTGCAAAAAAGTGTGTGTGTGTGTGTGTAGGAAACAAATGGATATTGAATAATGCGTTTTGCCCAAGCAACGATGCAACATTTACAATCTGACACGTTTCAACATGACATGTTTACATCACAGCTACTGTGTCGGGTTCATTTTTACGTTTTGTTGCATTTTGCTGTTTAAAAAAAAATCTATTTTGGTCTACAATAAGCAATTGAATACAAACCACAAACCTAACAACCAATCAAGTGACAAAGCGTACACACAGTTTCACAAGCACCCTGCCAAGAGGAGGAAAAGATAGAAAACAGAAAACTAAAGTAACCGAGCTTGATTGCAGGAATCCTGG
Organism: Cyprinodon tularosa; assembly: GCF_016077235.1. Taxonomy (NCBI): domain Eukaryota; kingdom Metazoa; phylum Chordata; class Actinopteri; order Cyprinodontiformes; family Cyprinodontidae; genus Cyprinodon; species Cyprinodon tularosa. The sequence goes on from NW_024037794.1 coordinate 1,003,530, forward strand.
TCACGTAGAAAAGGTCATTTCTCCAAAAACTGAAGTTATCCTAACCCTTCTTTGGTATATGAAAAATAAAATTGTAAGAAATAAAAAAAATTCAGTATCTCCTAATAATTTGAAAATTCTCACAACTTTTATGACTGTGTTGAAAGTCACAAATCAAAGCCTGCGATGTTGGCAGAGACCGCAGCAGCGTCAAGAATCTCGACTTCTCTTTTTGCAATTCACTTCTTTTTAACTTGTGCGTCTGCTAAGTAAAAATGTGATCCAGACATCCATGTGAGTCAGAGAAGTAGCCCGGTGCACGCTGCCTATAAAACCAGTCTGCACAAGTAGAAACTGTGCTCAGAGCTTAGGAGGTCACGGGATCACATGGGGAAATTTGAATAAAGGAAAAAGGGAGTTAGAGTAAGGGAAATGGACATTTTACTCAAGTGGTATTAGAATTATTCTCATGTAAATATGCAACAGATTTCCAGTTAAAGATGTGTGATATCAGGTGGTTTAAGAGCAGAAAACAAATGCCAGACTCGGAGGTGGAATGTGCTGGACTGAGGACAGGAATGCATGTTTTTAGTTACGCTGCTGCTCGCTTCAAAACTTAATTGTCTCATCCAGCCGAACTCCGCTATTTAAAGGCCACAGTGACTGAGAACACAAAAAAAGCTTCTGAGTCGAGTCTTTAGAGGCTCAAACATGACTGAGTCTCCACATCACCGTGACAAAAAAGTAAAAAAAAAAAAAAAAAGGTTGCGCTCTGCAAAAAGATAGGGGTGATCCGCCATGATTACCGGAGGAGGAAAAAAGGGGAAGCATAATAACTGCACGATGATAGTGAATATAAAGTAGTTTTTGTAATAGCTTAGTATCGCTGTCTTATATTTTATAATCTGCTTCTTTTTCTCCGCTGTGTTGTAAAGCTCAAAGTCAAAACAGAATCTGGATATTTGTAAAAACCTGAACAGACACTGTTTCGAGTAACGATTAGATGACAGGGACTACCTACACAACATTGCCTATATGCTATGAAACGAAGTATGTTTCTTGTTAAAGGGACATTTCATAATATTGGAGAGATGCTCTGTTGAATGGTGAAAAACAGTTTATATTTAAACTGCAGTTACTCTATTGACATCTTTGTTTAAAATAAATCCAGACTACTTGGTTTTGAAGGAAAACTGAATGGCGAGTCTAAGAAGGGCCGCAGCCAAAAGGGGCTTTAACTATCTTCAGACTTGGACGAAAAAGAATGCTATGTTTGTTTTTTTTTGAAGCAATACATTTCCACCTATTTCAAATTTTAAGTGAATATAAAAAAAAAAAAAAAAGGGGAAATGGAATCGGAGGCAGCGCCAATGATTGTCTTATGTGGTTGGGGGGGGCAGATAAAACATATATCAATAAAATCTTTTTCATATAAGTTTCAATAGTTTTGTAATTTTTTAAAATGACTCGGATCATAAACAATAAAATCATTCCCACTAAGTCCATGTTTCAGATAGGAATGTATTCTCAGTGCACCACCTCCAGCCTCTCTTTTCCTGTGTAAATAATGATTATGCGTCATGGGCTTTTAGGACTCAAGGCAGCTTCTTTATAAGCCACTAGGGTGGTGTAAAGATGTAGGTTTGAAATACTCAAAAACAGGATTTCATCTCGGCCCCACTCAGACTAGCCATTAGCGTTAGCATCAGTACCAACTGATACAGATTTGTTTTTAAACAAAGACATTATGGGAGTAATCTCATGCAGACATGATATTAGCATGAATCAAAGGTTCACTTCAAAAATTATGAACCATCTCTTTAATCATAGCTCTTTTCTCCTATTTACTTTAAAAAGATGCATTATGGAGGATTTAAAGATTCAAAATGACAGCAATCACATGCTTTGCATTTCCTGTTCACGCTCAGTTCTCACTTTAGATTAATTCTCTTTTTCTGTTTCTCACTTCTGATTTAAGAATAGTGGTATAATTTAAAAGTGCACCCCTTTCAGAAATTGGCACGGCAACAGAGTTGGAGAAGGTTGGAGAGAAAACTGTGGTAATTAGTCCACAGGGGACGGAATAATAAGCCATCCTGAAACCTTTTCATCTCGCAGCAGCTCAGTTTTGTAACCTGATTTGTGTTGTTTTTTTATTTTTCTATACTTTCTTTCTGTTTTTGTTTCCATTTTGCTCATCAAAGCAAGCTAAGAAGTTGCTCGGCTAAAATATGTTAAAGCCAAAATGGAAAATGTTCCTTTTGTCTCTAAACTGTGGTTCTAAAATTAAGCCAATAAAGCACTTAATGCCAACATTCTCGTCTCTACAATGCTCATTGCTAGACATTTATAAGTCTGGATTAAACATAAGCTAGACTGTAAAATACAATAAAACCTATAAGGATCACTGTGAGTAAATTGGGCTTTGGTTTGCATTCATTGGTGCTTTTTTAAAATCAAAGCTCTGGACTTTAAAACCAACTACTGGACTAAAAGCAGCTTCCAGACCGTACAGATTGCAAACCATCACATTCATTAAGAAAAAAGCTCAAGTTTGAGCCACGACTGCTCTCAGATGCTGTTATAATCTCGCAAAATGGCATTATTTACCAACAGGGCGATATGAAAATATCGAAGGATTAAACCTCGATTTTTTTCACTCTAACGGGCAGGTGTGTAAACTTTCCTGCGTCCAGCTGATGTGTGTCTCCCCCTGCTGCTCACACAACAAGATTGCCCGTTTGCCCACTCATACAGTACATTCCAGTATATGGCTTGTTTGCAAATGGCAAATACTGTGAACTAAAGAAAAGAATTTAACAACTAACAAATGAGGAAAATAACTAAGCGGAGCTTTTTGAGCTCAAATCAAACCCTACTTCATTTAATTAAAACGAACATGATTGCATTTTAAATCTTCAAATCCTCCAGATGGTACAAACATAACACGCAAATCAAACAAAAACTTGCAGATGTAGCTTTTACTGTATATGAATAAAACATTTCAGGTATTTTTTTTAAAGGGTTCTCATTTGCTGCACTCACAAGCACTAGGTTTTCAGCTGTACTAGTATAAATAGTATATTCTTAATAGCGTATATACTGTATTTGTGCAATGCAGGAGAGAAAAACTATGAATATTCTGTATAGTTGCTGCATGTTCTGGTAGGCACTTGAGAGGCATACTCCCTATATCCCACAAGGTACAGTAATACTCTAGCTGCAGGAAAGATTATTTTTTCTTTTGTATCAAACTATCTGAAAAATGTATTCTTTATCTGCACGGAGATGGCAATACTCAAAATATATATAGCATATTTGTAACCATTTTACTCTTATATGTATTGGAAGGACAACATGCAGTTTACTACTGGCTGAGTGGTGTTTCTTTTAGTCTACTTTGAATTGTTTTGTTTGCCTGAATAAAAATAGAATCTGACTTTAAAATTTAAGACAGACTGTAAGACGGACCTATGCTTTTCAGACTAAAATGACCCTGTTCCATCCACACGTCAACCAATCCATCTTTCACCTCAATGCAAAGCATAAACAGATATATAAATACACGGTAGAAAAAAGCCCACTACTCCTTTAATCCAGCCGCGTTGGTGTTGTTCAAAATGCTTTGAACAACACCACAATGACCACCAGAGAAGAAGGAAGAGTTCTGAAAGAATCAACTTTAACAATGAAATTTTAAACTTACTGCAAGAAGGACAATGTACTGTAGACCCTGTGTCTCTACGCTAATATAAACGAAACAAACAGGAATATATTTCAAACACAACACAAACGGCTGCAGGCTCAAGGCTATCATCTATTTTTCCATTAGTTTTTTTTTTATATTTTTTTGTTGTTGCGGAGAATATGCAAAAATGTTGCAACAGAAAGGTCTAGATCTACAACTCTAAGAAGCACGATTGAGTAAAAAAGAATTTCATTTTAGGATAATGTTGCAACCACTTCTAAAGTACCTTGCAGAGTGTTTATTACCCTTTAAATTTCAAAGTTTCTTTCACTTCATAATGGGAAACTTGCATGTATTTCTTTGGAGGATGGTCTAAGTGATATTAGAATAAAAAGTAAGTGCAAAACTGTGAAGCAAAGGAAAAAAAACCCAAGGTTTTCAAAATTGTTTTTGCAAATATCTGTGGAGTGTGATATATATATATATATATATATATATATATATATATATATATATATATATATATATATATATATATAAGTAACATGTATACACTGTAGTGTATATTTATAATCAGCAGTAATTCTACACAGATCTGAGGGAACACACAAATCAGTGTCAAAAGCTGTGAAGCTTTTTTAAATTAGAGGTAAAAGATTTTTATATTGATTATTATAAAAAAAAAAAAGCAAAGTATTCAAACATAAATTTACATTTTGACTTCACTTTAAAAATTAGTTGTAGGGCTAGCGAGGGGTAGGGTATAGCCACAAAAAACATTGTTTTTCATAATACTTAAATAGTGATGCAGCTTTATCATAAAAAAAGCAGATAACTGCATTTACTCATATTTAATTTTAACAGATTTTCACCGATGCTCTAAAGGAATGAACGAGGGGAAGAAAATAAAAGTTTAAAAAACCCAAACTAACTTTTGAACCATTAATATGATCAAAAATTGTCTCTACAACCATAGAACATAGATTAAATACCATTCTAATTATCACCAAATGTATTGATTTTTATTTATAATAAATTCTGTAAACCATGCATAGTTTTTCTTCCTTTACTTTGCCCGTTATGCACTGCTTTCTGTTGGTCTCTTGTAAATCCCAGTGAAATACTTTAAGGTGGTGATTATAATGTGACAAACTATTAAAAAGTTTAAAGGGAATAAAAACTTTTGCAAGGAACTATATGTAACTTCTTTTTTGCAACCGAGAGAGAAGAATTAAGCACCACCACGATTAGCCGAAGTAATCTAAGGAGTATATATATAACTATGGACAGTGAAGGACATGTGATGCTAATGCAACGGGAAGGGGAAATGGACTGGGGGTGGGGTATGGGGGGGGAGTCTATAGCACATTATGACACACTGGAGCAAAAGGTTCTTCCCCTTTCAAACTTAGTCTCCTATCAAACACCTTATGATACAAGAAGTCAATCACCGATGGGACGAGTTCTAGCCCTCAGCCAGATCAAATGAAGATTGGCTACTTTTAAAATTCCCAAAACAAAATGAATAGAAAGGAAAAAGAGAAGCGACTGTGAAATAACTGATAGTGTAATCGTGAAACCAAACATTTAAAGAAACCAACACCAAGCTACAACTATCAGGCCAACGACACCACAAGGCTGGTTGTACTAATCTAGCTACAGTCAAAAGTGCATTTGATACACGTGTTCACATAAAAACATGTATGTCAAAAAATTGAAGGAATTCTAGATCGCTGAAATAACCCCGCAGTTCATCTTGCTTTCTCTGCCTTTTCACTCTTTTTCCTGGAAAAAGGGATGATGTTGGTTTGGCAGTGTTTGGATCTTCAATGGACGACAAACATCACGAGCTGCGCTGTGCCATACAGGTGGCAATACTGTTGGAAAGAGATCTCGGCAGTTGCTAACATATTTCTAATTAGTGCATTGTCTGTTAAGGCATGAGATTTAACCCTCCACGTGCTGTGTAGAGACAAATATAGCCTAGAATTCATAGGCTTTTATTCACACCGTAGAGACAGGCCCAATCAATTGTTCAATAACGTGCTACTTTTACTGAGGACAGACCTCACACTTTCAAAGATCTGTTTCTCATAAGAGTGATTCCTTTCTTCTGATATCTATCAAGTTGAACCGGAACCAGATGTGTGCCAGCTGACCTAAGCTAAGGAATTGTTACAGGCGTCCTATTAGCCCAAAAAGGTTTGGAGAGCTGTGTGTGTGTTTTTTTATAGTACCTGCGCTGCATATTGCAAAGGAAGCCCTACAGTTGAGATATTCCACTTATCAACAATTTGATTAGGCTATTTACCGCATACAGACGCTCACGGACACACAAACACCGAAAGGAAAGGAACACGACTGCGCATAAGTGACGGACTGATATCAAAGAAGCTCTACTCCATCACAACAGAAAGTTTTTTTTTTCCTGGAGACACACATCATTTACACACATACACACATATAAGTGTATTATTAATAATCTAATATTACTTCCGCCGGCATACTTGGACGGGAGGTTCTTTATTATTACTGTTGTTTCACTGTCAATGATGTTTGGCTTTGAACGATCTCATAGGAAAATTCTGCACTGTTAAAAAAAACAAAAACCAAAAGAAATAATAAAACCTTTAAGGGAACTGAGACGATAGAATATTTCAAAGGTTTAAACGTAGACGAGCACACACAATGGTTAAATAAAATAAATGCTTCCATTAACGCGGAACCAGAGTATACTGAAGGTAACAGCAAGCGATAACAAAAGCAGAGAATTGCGAAATTTACAAAATGAAAAACTTGAAACACCGCTATTCAGGTGAACTCTTAAAAAAAAAAGAAAGAAGAAAGTTTTTTTTTCTAAAACTATATCTCTGTTAACAGTAGTGCACTTATTGGTTTAAGCAGTGCAACATATATGCAAGAAGATAATGCAGTCCACTTATCAAAATTAAACAAAAAATTTTTTTTCCTTTAAAATTGAGAAAAAGAAATTTTATTAAAGAAAAACAATTAAATATTAAGCACAGGCATTTTAAGAAAATGTGCAAAACAGCACTTTTTTTCTGAACTGACAGAAGGTCTTTTGAAGACCTCCTGAATGCAGTTAGTTATTCGCTTTATCGTACAACTACCAAAAGTGTTTGCTCGCTTAAAGAAGCAAATCCTTTAGGCTGCAGTTGCACGTGTGCATGTGTTTCTCTGTTCGTGTGTGTGTGAGAGAGACCTATTTTGGATAGAAAATCAAATACAAAAGAATGAAAAAACTATCTGAAATCAGCCTTAAGTAGCACAATGCAAGAATGACGACATGAACACACAAGCTTCCACATCTAGTCTACACATACTGTGTCTTGGTGTAAGAGAAAATTGGGAATGTATGCTGTTTTTCCACACAGTCCATCTGCAGCTTGTGGTATATCATGAAACAGCGTGCTATCGATTGATGGAAGCTACTTGTTTTGCTTTCAGACTGTATTTCCTTTCAAAACGTTGCATGCCATTTGAGCCTTCAGGGAGAGAGAGAGAGAGAGAATGCACGAAGAGTAATGCACTCAGCTCTCCCACCTGCTGAAACAGCTCCACAATCGTAATGAACAGGTTACACAGGCGTTCTAGGATCAGGACGGCAATTATTTTGCTTTTTAGTCTGACTCAAAATTAATTTACACCATCTTTTACAACGCCGATCCAATCAGGAACTGGCCGACCCCCTCCCCACGAAACTGTAATTCAATTATGAGATTAAAACCAAACAGGCTACTCGATAACAACAATAGTTGAAGTGACAATTCCTTTTTTTTTTTTTTTTTTCCTCTAAATCTATATCCCATAACAGTCGGGTGCAGGTTGAGGAGCAGCAATTATGAAGGAGAGAGTTTAGTCCCATATTCCAGCCTGCCTTAACTGTGAAAAAGGCTGAAAAGAAAAAACAACCATCAGCACAAGAATCTTCCATTTTTTTTTTTTTTGTTTTGCAGTGGAAGAAATCTTAAGTAGCCTTAACAGTCTTTTAGGATATTAAAAAGGCAGTGTATGCAAATGAGATAAACTCCAAACTCCAGGAAAAAAAGGAAACGTCTTTTTGCTAAAATACTGTCTGATCCACACATATTAATTTAGTAAACGTTATCTTGACCGTCAAAATTCATGGACAATAATCGTTAAACAGGTGAGAAATAATAAGTTTCCCCCCCATCACCTTTGACAGGAAGTTACTATTATGTAAGATGACTAAAATTGGTACCTTGACAACAGCTGCATTATAATCCCTTAAACCACAGGAATAAATAAAACCCAGTGTCAAATTAAGTACTCTGCATTTTTTTTTTGATATAAGAAGGCAATCTTGTGACCATCAGTATTTTAGAGGGAATATGTAGCCCAACCCCAGATATATATACTTTTTTTTCAGTTTTTTTGTCTTTTTTTTACTGTTATCGTTGTAAATTATACCACAGTAAGCTTGGACATCTATGTTTCCAAACTGGTCAATATGGATTCACCACTGCCATGATTTTTGTGTTACGGCAATACATACGCACACACAGACACAATTGGACAAATAAAGAGACCAACATGTATGCAAAAAAACACAGACGTTCGAACATATTTGCTCATTTAAAGTCATTCAGACATATCTAGACTAAAGGTGTGTTTGTGTGTATGTGTTTCTTTCGTAGGCCTTTCGGTAGTGTTCAACACATAAATCAGTATTTTAGGAAAGCATACATTTAGAGGCCCGTAGTTTGGATCCATCCAGTAGATCATCATCAAACTACTGAGCCTTAAGGCCACCATCTTTTTTTTTCTTTTAGAACAGGAAAAAAAAAAAAAAGTAAAATTTTTTTGGGGAAACTTAATGTGCCAGTGTCTATACTCATTACTCTTCATACCTCAAAATAAGAAAAGGAAATTCTAGTGCCATTGTATTTGTCATTCTTTCAGAAAGAAGTTTCTTTTTTTTTTCAAATTTGTACTTATCCATCGGAGACATGCATTCGCATGTGGTCATTGAAGAGCTCCATTTGGTCGAACTTGGCAGGGCAGACGGAGCACACGTAGGTGGTCCCTTCTTGGCAGCTTGCTTCAGCAGCTACACCCACTCCCGTTCCAACCCCAGCCCCTACTCCGGCGCCGCCGCTCACTGGCATGGCGAGGGCCACAACTCCAGCTCCGGGCTCGGGGACAGCAATCGGCATGGGGATGGAGACAGGACCCGCACTGCCTGCACTCACAGACAGACCAGTGATGGCACTGGCATTGCTGTGTAGGGCCATGTGGCGCTCCAGCAGGGTCTTGTGCGAGAACTTCTTTTTGCAGATGTAGCACTCATAGGACTTCTCTCCACGGTGCAGCCGCATGTGGACGTTCAGCGAGCTCTTCTGGGTAAAACGCTTGTTGCAGATGCTGCATTGGTAGGCCCGTACCCCTGTGTGTGTCACCATATGTTTAATTAAGTAATCCTTCAGGGAAAACGAGCGCCAGCAGATGCTGCACTGATGAGGCTTCTCACCTGGAAGTGCAGACAATACAAAAGCATTAAGGGATTGAAACCCCCCCAAAAAAAAATATGGTTTACACATTAGACAGGAACACTCATTTGCAGTGTCTGAACAGTTGCATTTGAGTAGTTCCATTGCCATGTGTCCAACTGTACTCTCAATCTCATGCTAAAATTATGTTTTAGCAAAAAAAAAAAAAACTGTACTATTTGCATCACTCCTGGGAAAACCGTGCAAATCTTAACCTCCTCATTCTATTCCCATCTCCGTTTCTAAAGCTAATTTAGCTCCATCTGTTCATCGTGTAAACAGCCAACTTGATGAGGGCTTTGACTGAAATGTCAAAATCTGTGTGGTGCGGCCATTTTTAATGAAGGATTTCAGCTTCCTCATTGTGCAGAGTGTTTATTAGGCTCTCTGAAAGCATATAGTGAGATATTAAAGGCAAAAACATGAGCAAATAATTGATTTGGAAGAGAGTCAAGTCCATTTTGTGACCCTTAATTTTCCTGAAACACAGCCAGCAGACTTTTCATATGGATCATGTAGCTGGATTGTGTGCATAAACCTCAAATGCTATCTTGTAAGTACATACCTTAAGCTAGAATTAACTAATTCTGTGTTCATTTTGTTTAAACTTTTATTTCACTGAAGGATGCGGTCTACAGACAGTGTGAAAGATTTATTATCTCTGTCTAACACTGCTCTGTCAGTATCCCATATATATCAAGTACTTCTGGCCAGGAAATGGATTGTAATGAATAATAATGGTTGTTTGAATCTGGTTATTTTATGGGACCATCTAATTATATGATATTTGATTCTTTTCTTTTGTCAGGATGATTTCCACAGGAGCTAAATGATGAGGTTGGCATTGCTTAAAGGGGCCAAGTCACATAATACAACTATAGGGAAAACATAGTATATGTATTTATCTTCAAATCACGCAATACACTAAGCATATTGAAAGTGTTTACTTAGTCCTTTTTGTAAAGAATTTTTGCAGCAGACGTGATCTGCAGACACAAACATTGTTGCACATCATCTGCTATCAGCTTATATAACCAAATTCGAAACTCAAACAACTGTTAATATCATATGTTTTATACACTAGAAGAAATCAAAATCTAGAGAAGTAATTTTTTCTTAAAATAAGTGTATTTGTTGGCTTGAGAAAGTAAAAGACACATTTTGCCAATGGAACAAGACAATTTGCATTTAAAATAAGAAAACACAACTGCATTGTCTTATTTCAAGTGCATCTTATCTAATTATCTTATTTTAAGATTTAAAATACTAATTCCATTGCCAAACTATCTCATTTACCTACTCAAATTATGGGTGAAAACACTTAATTTGAGTCATTTTGATTTATTCATAGATCCTTTTTCCAGTGTATACCCTAAAAATGTTTCAATCACTAGAACTTGGAGCGTTAGATTGGGCTTTTTATCAGGCATCTGTATCCGTAAGGCTATGTCCTCACGCATCTTTTGACTTGGCAGCATAATCGAAATCCAGCTATACATTTCTTCCAGAGCGTCAGCGCCCTCCTCAGTGAACACAAACATACATGTTATATTGCAAGCATGACTTTTAGTTTATCCCTTCTGGGATCTATTTTGTTTTTGTACTTTTTCCAACTTGATCTTAGATATTCTAAGATATTCTTAGATATTCTTGCTGATTTCCCAAATATGCAATATTGTACCTGTGGTAATATTTTATGGTGAATATATACAAAGCGCTTTGTTTACAAACAAATAGAGCAGAAACAAACTGTTAAATAAAGAAAAAATATGAGAAACCAACAGGGCACTATAATTAAATACGGAAAGCTTTTTATGCAACTCGAGTGAGCCGCTGCCATATTGACAGGTAATGTCATAGTATGTGACCGGGCGCCTTTAAAAAAACACAAAGACTTATTTTCAGCTGTTTTCAAATTAACCTAATTTCAGACTATTTTAATCAGTCTAGTTTAGTCTATATAGTAAATATGTATAATTTCATAATATTATTGAAGTAGTTCGACTTGCACAGTTAGTACAATATTTATTCAGTATTTTTTATTTAGTCATAGTCTGGATTTTGTCAAAGTGGGGTTCAGTAGAAAGGTGTTACTTTCACTAAATGGTATTAAACAGGAAGTAATGTACTTTAGAGGTGTGCTTGCTAATTCTAGTTTGAGTCAACTTTCAAAAACAAGGCTGAACTTAGTATAGAAATGTTGGCCTGTTTTATTTTTATCCTCCAAACTCATGAGATGTGCTGTATGTGGAAATTTCTCAGAGCTAAGCACTTTACAGTTAATCATGCTAACCAGGCTAATTGCTAATTAGATGATTAAAAACATCATGTTTTCTTCTAATATTTTAACACATATTTGACCATAAAGCTGGAATAGAATATTATTTTATGCTTTCAAATGAAAATAATGTGATATTGTCAAATATTCTTGACAGTCAGAATGCTTCAAAATGTTCCAAGGAATCTATTCAAAACTTAATATCACTGTGAAAATCTAACTGAAATAAAAATATGAATAAAAGCTAATTATTTCATTGTTAAAGGGAACAGCGTAACCATGACTCTACATTGGGCGCTGTAGTGTTTCTACTAATATGGAGTAGGCTGTAACTAATGATAATTTTGCTTATCCATTAATCTGTTTTTTTATTTTTTTTATTGATTAATAATTGGAATAGAAAAAGGTTTAGTAAAGAAGTTTTTTTTGTAGAATTTAAACCAGGTGAAACTAAAACCTTCCCACTTAAAGAGTTCTGGATAGAGCATATTTAAGGATAAAACTTTTTTTTTCTTTTTATATCTTGCATGCAAAAAATTTGTGTATCTTTTTAATGGTCTATGTGGGTAGCTCTGTCAGCAAAATGCATGTTTTAGATTCTCTTTACTACAGTTAACAATTAATCGATTACTAAATTTGTTGACGATTATCTTAATAATCAATTAGTCCGAACAATCGTTACAGCCCTGATATAACTATCTGACTCCACAAGGCAGGAAAGAAATAAACAAAGTATAGTTAAGTAGAAAGATTTAAAACTGCTGAAATTGGGAACGGCAGATCAAAGCTTTAGGAAATCCAAAGATAAAGTAAATAAGCCACAAAACTATTGATAGGTACAACTCTAATAAACAATAGATGGGTATTAATATAGAGGAATCATAATAAACCTATCATCTTTTAAATCCTATTGTTTCAATGTTTGTATGTAGGGTGTGCTTTTCATTATCATTCCTATAGAAATAAGTACATGGTGCTGTCTCATCTTGTGTGGTCTGTTACACAATCCCAGGATTTCCTATGCAAAACAAAACAAGTTGGTCATAACTAAACCTGAAGAAGTGAAACAAAAAAGAGATCCATATCAGCAATAACAGCTGATAATATCAACAACTGGTATAGTGGTTCAAGCAGATAAAATACAGTTAGTCCAACTAAGCTTACCAACATATTAAACTAAAATAGTTGATTCTCAAAAAAATGAGCAGAGATTACACACTAGATCATTTACTGCAAATGACCAAATGTAATTCGACTAACCTTTAACTATTCCTCAGCAGATAAGATGCTGAGTGTGATATAAAATAAATGTAATTATAAGGATTATTATAATTATCTCTATATTTGAGCTTTTAATATTTGTAAAACTACAAAAAGCACAATATGGGATGATTTCTTCATTTTTAAAATCAAAACCTAAGATATTGAAAGAATCTGTGATGATGATAAAAAAATAAAATCCTACTTAACCCTAATCCTTTGTCTCACTTAACCTTTTAGCAGGCATTTAACATTTCTGTTGGAAACTTTGACTTACCAGTATGAACAAACATGTGTTTGACATAATTCTGTTTGGCAGTAAAGGTTTTACTGCAGAGAGTGCATTCATAGGGCTTCTTCTCCCCTGGACCCATCCCTCCTGTAGCCTGCTGTTGCTGCGATGGTGCCTGCGGTACCGACATGGGGTTTGGGAATGATGGCATTGCGGGCGGGGGCACTGCCACAAACTGGGGCTGCTGCTGGCCATGAAGGTACAGGAAAGACTTGTTGTCTCTAGACGGCTGTGCGGGGAAGAGTGTGGGCAGGAAGGTACTTACAGCAGTGCCCACTTGGGAATTGCTGGTCAGGGTGGGTGCCATCCTCAGGTTGCTGGTGTGTGATTCTATCTGGCGCATGTACTGGGACATGGGGCTGAGTTTGACTGAGTTTGGCAGGGGCTGCATCATGCTACTGTCACTAGTGCTGTGGGAAGTGTCCCCATCCTCCGTCTTTTGCATTTGCTCCGGGGACGAGTTGCTAACCTCTATCTGCACCATGGCACCTTCGTTTTGCTGTCCCTCCCCAACCCCGTCTCGACTGAAGCCTGTCAGGTATGACTGCTGCTCCATGGTATCCGTCTCTGTGCTGATGGAAGAGCTCACCCCTGAGTCAAAGTTTTCAACCTTGGATTCGCTCTCCACACCCTCATTGTGATCAGTGTCATCCTGGCAGTCGCCCATATCGTCACAGCAGGTGTACTCATCTTCGGCCTCCTGCTTTATGTGCAGTCCTTCTGTACTGATGCGTGACGGTCGTTGTTGCTTGCGGCAGTGAGTAGACTCTGCAGTGGAAAACAAGCGATCCCCCTGCTGGGACCGATCCTGGATGCGGTTCATCCAGGCTGGATCTTGAGACTGATCCCTCTGATTACTCGGATAGTTTGCAGACAGTTGATTAGCGTAAAGGGACCGCTCACGGGTGCCATTCTGCAGAGATAGGCCAGGGAAGGAGTATAGTGATGTGTATGCACGATCTACACTTTGCTGTGATGTTACTTGCATATAGCCTGACTCCGCATCGCTGCTGGGCCCAGAGGTGCCAGACTCTGGTGTGCCACGAGGGGTGTCCTGGCCAGAATCTCCTGGTATCACCGGGAACCCCCCTGGACCAGCAAGGCCCACGTTCTGGGACACAATGCGAGTGCACTCATCAATGACGGTCTTTATCTGCAGAATGCTGGCGGCGGTGAGGATCTGCAGAGCTTCTGACTGAGACACTCGCAGAATGCCACTGTACATAAAGTCAATCAGCTTCTGGATGGATTGAACTGAGACCACAGAGGGGATCTCGATGTCACTGTAGCCCAAGAGCAGCTTGTCCTGAAAGAATGGGCTTCCAGCGGCCAGCACGCACCGGTGAGCTCGCAGCATGCTTCCATGGATCCGAACGGTCACGTCACAGAAGTGCCCGCGGTTTCGTTGCTCATTGAGGGTCTCAAGTACAGAATTGCTGAAGTTGTGGAGATTGATGTTATGAATGCGCTCGGTCATCCCCTTGCAACTGATGACACCTGGAAAGAGGGAGGAACGAAGCCGGCTGAAAACCTTACCATTAACAGGTACCTCAAATTACAGATTACAAAATAAAACACAATATTTGCTTTATTATATGAAGTGACATGTTCTAAAACTTTGTGTTATAATTTACACAACCATATGGAAGGTGTTGATGACAGAAGATAATCTGATCAACGTCCTAAATAAAGAAGCTGCCTGCCTAGAGTGTCTCGTCTAAGCATATTGATAGAAAGTTGAGTGGAAGGAAAAAGTGTAGGACATAAACATCCGGGATAAACGCAACTTCTAGAGCTGCTATAAACAGTTGAATCCAGGAAATTGGCAACAACTTTTATATTGTTTGTGTTGGGCTACTCCTGAAACAGGGATGACACCAGAGGAATCTTACCTCTGGTGTCAGAAAACAGATTTTGGGAGCCTTTTTATCTTCTGGTGTTTCATCAGGTCCAATTTTAATACAGCTGCTGACCAAGATACTTTAGATCACTTTATGATTACTTTCATGCTTCCTTCTGCTGATACTTTTTTAGGGAAAACTAGATTTATTTTAATGCAGAACTTGATGGCCACATTGCCAAACATATCTGTTTTAAGTGTCACTGCATAAATGCTTTACAGAAAAATTATCACATTTTCTCAAAAAGGAAGATGATATCAACTGAACCAAACAGTGCAGAATATATGAGGGCTGATAATAAAGCAACCTCCTAACACCTCAGCAAAGCCATAGACTGATCGCCTGTCTGCAGTGGCGATCAAAATGAACCGAGACACACACTTCAAACATATCGGTCTGTGTGTAATGAGTATATAGAGCAGATTAGTTTCGATGTATGAATTTAATTACTTTAATAAATTAACTTTTAGTGCCGTTCACCAAAACGGCCTTTTAATTTTACACATCACAGAAATATACTGAAAAAAAAAACAAAAATCTATTTTAAAAACAAACAAAAAAATTTTTGTTAGTATGACAGAATCAATTATAAATTTAAAAAAGTAAAAAACTAACCTATAAAACAACCAGAAGAATTATTTTTATTCATACTGACACTACTGGTTCTTAGCACTGTGCCTGATACAAACAAACAAAAGTTGTCTCAGGTGATGAAGAATCAAGATGATTATTTTATTAAGTAAATTTAGTTGTTTTTGTCCTGAAGTACCTACAACCGCCTTTAGGTGGTGCACTGTGCTAAAAGGACAACAGGCCTCTTTTGTCAGCCATGTGTTCACAATGATGCCATTTCCTAACTATCCTTTGAATACACTATATGTGACCTAGCTGATCAGAGATAACCTAATGTGCCTTTTTTCCCTCAGCTGGAAGAAAGAAAAAAAAAAGAATATTTAAATAAAGTAAGAAGAAAATGTAGAAATGTGATATTTAAAGCTGCAGCAGATTTGATTTAGTAAAGCTTGTCAAGTATTGGATTGTTTGCAACTGAAGGTGTTTTTGGATGAGTTTAAAAAAAATACAAAATAAAATATGTGCACTCCCTTTAAAACTAAATATAAAATAAACCTATGTGGACATTATATATAATTTTAGGTTAATGTCTTTTTTAAAATGTATTCACACACACAAAAAAATGCAATTTATTAAAATTAAAAAGAATGCAACACATTATTAATCAACCTTATGACACTAGGTAAACTAAAGTGAAAATCACAATTAAAATAGTGATGTGAGTTAAAAAAAAATTAAGCTGGCCATTACTCACAGTTAGATGATGTTTTTTTTTTTTTTATGAAATGCTTGTGAGGCTGGTGATGAAAAGCGGGTCAGCTTGCTGGTGGAGATGGCTGATCAGTGACCTGGTGCTAGGCAAGGCTGTCAGTCCTCTCAGTCCAAATCATGTGTTCCTCTGCTACAGTGTTTGGAGAGGAGGGGAAGAGAGGGGGGAAGCGGGTGGGGAGGGGGGACACAAAGACAAATCTTAATGCCACATTCTGCCTGTCGATGTTGCCACTCCCTTAATGAACCTCGAGCCACAGTAACAGGAATATCTGCCACAGACATGCTGCAACAGATGTGTGAAGAGTTTTTACAGCAAGGCGAGTGGACGTTTCTGTGATCACATGACTTCCAAATCACAAATCAATGTTGAATATGATTTTGTCTTTGGTTGCCTCTCCCCCCCCCCTCAACTGCAGAATAACAAAGCCACACCCTTGTCAAGAAAAATAATCTTTCGCTCTTATAAATATCAAGGATGGCCTTTTGTTTGAATATAAAACTGAGAAAATCAAAACCACGAAACGTTCTTTAATCCAAAATTTTATCTGTGTAATGTTGCATATAAGTGCAGAGTAAATGTAAGCTCTAAGATAATAGAGATGAGTCAAATATTAAGCATGCAAGGCTTACTCTGGAAATCACAAGAAAGGCATTCAACAGCATGAGGCATGTGATGTGCTGGTTTGGTGACGCCAAGAAAGCCTGACACAATTGCTCTTCATTTCAACAAACGCATGAACTAAGAAACGTTTGACTCCAAAAAAACTGGCAACAGAAACAATCTAAAATGAGCCACAGCCCAGAAAACATCACCCAAAGTAAGGCAAAGTAAAAAAAAATACATAGAAGCAATATAAAAATTAATTTCCACACACGTTTGTTCTTTTTTTATGTGTTAAAATGTCCAGAATACATTGAAGTACAACCAGTAAAGCCTTAAAAGTATCTGGAAATTACACACTTAATGTCGGTTCAGTTTGACCCGACACTCTTAAATATTTTTGTGGGATATATTGAACATAGAAAAAAAACAAAAAACATTCAGCACTAGTTCCATTTGCCAAAACACTAAATTGAAGTGCTCTCTTTCTGAAATGCCAGCAGCCACACCGGGCCGCTGAGTAACCAGAGCGGTGCTGGGGTTTGACCAGACCTGCACATTAGTGTTGACACGAATTACTCTTTCACAGCACTAGAGAAGTTCTACAGAGGAACTCAAGCACAATTTTGTGACGCATTCTGTCTGCAGATTAATGCAACTATTTGATTTTTTTCTGTACCAAGGTAATATACAAATATGTTTTAGATAATGGATGTGCCTCCAGCAGGATGAGTTCTTTCCTGATTTTGGTGCTGCAAAGTGGAGGAGAGCAGAAGTAATTCCAAGCGATTCCACGTTTTCCACTTTACGATGTTCTGAAATCCCTGCACCGATGTTTGTTTCCCTGAAATGTGCTTCATCTTACATATTTGATGCGGACAAGTATTGGCATGTAATGGCAACGGTAGAGAATAATTTCCCCAAATTGGGATGGATCATTCTGTGCCATGGAAAACAGTCACACACAGTCAAGAAAAAGAAAACAGACGCTTCGAATTAAAATCTCTAACTATGATATTTGAGTAAACTTTTGCTGTTACATCGATAAAATTAACTTTAAGTAAGGTGTGCTCAAAACAGACAAGCCTTGAGCATATCTACCCGGGATGTTACTGATTTCAGCTTTTTCTCTGCGCTCTGTTCTGCTGAATCCCATTTTCTTTTTAAGGACTTGAACAGCTCTGTCAATTTGTTCCGTAGCCAATTTGTAGCCCCCATTTCTTGCTTCCTGTACATAAATCACTTCATACCCATGAAAACATAAAACCATGACGAATCACTTGATTTTTTTTCCATGTTGTAGCATTGGGTAATGTGACATTGTTAGATCGTAGCGGATTATAAAACTTACGAGCTGCCAAAGCAGAGCGATCATGTGTAAGGACACATTCTATGAAGTTTAATTTTATGCTCGTGGTCAGATACATCAGTTTCATTTTCCTCCTTTTCTGGTAGCTTCATAAATTAACTTTGGTATAGAAAAGAAACGGTTTGTGGTGTTAATAAATAGCATAGTAGTACAGTACTATTATAGCTAGTCTTACTGATTGAAAATAACATTACCATCGAGGTCATTTTCAGTTATCTCCTTATTAATACATTGTTCTTTGGTTGTTTATTGACCGTATTGTGTCATAAGCCTAATTGCAGATGCGAGTAGGAGACAGTGAAAGCCTGGTGTGGATATTTTAGCCACTATAGAGAGCGAGACCAAACCTTTTGATGAGGCCCCAATTTGAATGCTATGAATTTGCTAGTGAGGGCTTTTAACAAGATTTTAACCATAAAAGTAGAAGTAAACTGCAAAAAAAAAAAAAAAAAAAAAATCCACTCTTCCAGTGTCTACTACATGCTCAATTACAATATAGGGACATTTATTAAGATGTTTAAGCTCCTGGTCCTTTATGTCTCCGTAACCGTCAGGCATATTGGACTATAGTCTATGTTCTGTTTGCTAAGCCAAAATAATTTCATGGTGGTTTACGTCTCTGTTTTCACACATGAGCATTACATACCTCAATGAGAATCTTTGCTATGATGGGACCTTCAAATAGTGTTTTTAAATCTAAATAAAACGCTTTAATGTAGAACACTTGAATGCTTGGTGTATTGTGTGTTCAGGGTGCATTTCTTTCTGACAGATATGTAATATTTGAGACCTTCTGAGGGTGTCTGAAGAGAGAGAAGCATGAAATATTATGCAACTTCCCATAGTATTTTACAGCTACTAAAATGCTAATACTGGAGATAACCAATTATTCTGACGAGATTTCAAAAATAAATATTGATATATTGTATATTGATGGACTATTTTTGTTAGCAAGTTTGGACTTTACCTGAGTAGTGGTATTACCAAGTTTAAAAATGTAAATTTTCTGAGTTACAGCCACTATAGACTACGATTTACAGACGAAAATCAGCATTTGTAGGAAAAATTTTATCTCTCCTTTTGGTTCAAAATCTGTTCAAAGACAGGTTTATGGACAGCTGTTGTTAATGGCTCGTAAACAAAGATAACCTGCAAAAAATATGTATAAAAATATTGATAAATATTTATAATGACTAAGTCACAGAAGGGTAGTTGCTACAAACTATGTCTATTAACAGAAATGCACGTTATGTAAAGCACTTGCATGTGTGCAAAATTACATATAGTGTGTGCTAGTGTCTGCATTACAAAAAGTCCTATCTAACCATTATATATGCATAGAACTATTTTAAATAATCACCACTTCTATAATCTTATCTCTTTTCAAACCAAAATACAAGGCAATTAGGAAAAGGCGATTGTCCTGGTTAAAATGGAAAAATGTTAAAATGTTGTGGTATTTTCAAGATAATGATAAAATTGTAGATTAAAAATTATTTATTAATTATTCTTTTGCAGTCTCTCTTAGGTAACAATAGTGTCACAATCATAAAAAATGCTCTTAAAAAATATTTAACTCTAAAAAAGGCTTTTTTTAGGACACCAGTTACATACAGAACTCACTAAACTTCCCACAGTTACAGCAGTTAATCATATTCTTCAAATTTGTCAATTCACCCAATGGAAAAAAAAGGAAAAATTTGAAAAATCAAAATCATTGCAATTCACCAAATTTTTTGAAGCATCATTCAGTTTAATTTATCATTTAAACTATAAATAAAATTATTATCATGATGACCCCTGTAGCCAACCTGCTAATAGCATTATTAATAGATTTCACAGAACTACATTTCCATAAAGCAATCTATGACTATGAAAAAAATGTCCCCGGCAACAAACTGCAGCTCGGTTATTACTAGTGTTGCACTGATGCCATTTTTTTGGCCCCAATACCGATACCTGGCTGTGCATCATTGGTCGATACTGATATGCCGATACCATCTGTTTGACATCGATGTGTGTGTGTATATACGAAGAACTACATACAACTTGGATGTAAAATAATTGCCATCATGGCTTTGTCAAGCTGCTGCCTACCTTTGGGAAGCAGGAAAAAGACTAATACAAAGTGAATCCAGTAGAACTTTATATTGCCTACCTTGAATGGTGACAATAGTTGAATAAACTTTTGGCTCTCAAAATGGTATCGGTGCCCTATTTGTTAGTATATTACGATACCACCATTTTAGTGCTGTATCGGGACCCCGCTTGATACTGGTATCGGTATAATACAAGTTATTACAGGATCTGATTTGAAAATGAGACAATAAGAATACCAAGTAATAAAAAATAAAACGTATCTAAATTTATGGCAAAGCAGACAAAGCTATATAATATAATGTGTATTGGTATTTTTGACTAAGTTGTGGTTTGCTCCCTTTGTGGAAGAGAGAAATCGTAACCAAGATTTATGCCAAGATTATAGCAATTTCACTAGGCAGACAACATTAGACTAAAGTATTTAGTAAAATGGCAACTAGCTAACTGTTAGCCGCTAATCATGCTAAAGCTGTTTCCTAGCTTACTATAGTCACTAAATCTTAGAGGTTTTTAGGTGTTTGCTTTTAAATGAGTCGGAATACCATTTGAGTTTTGGGCCAGACTTTTTACTATTTACATTGAAATAAATCTGAAAAGTATAAATTTACACTGAACAGATATTAGTGGCCATCATCATCATTTTTAGAATTAGGATAGCCATAACTATGCAATTGATGGACTATATTTAATAAGTCAGCCCAAAATTTCATTTTTTTTTATGTGTTAATAAAAAAAAAATGAAATTTTGGGCTGACTTATTAATATCACTGATCAAAAATGATTTCCAGTCAACTATGGAGTTGTTGTTTTTTATCTTTGGAGAGAAGCTTGTATTATATCTTGTCAGAAACAATGTAAAAAATATTAAGTAGTGTTTATTTACATTTGATTTAAAAATTGTGGCAAAACCTTTTTTTTTATCATTTACGTCTCTTTCGTCAATCAGTGGAATAATTTAAATGACCAATGGAGCAATCAACTGTTATTAGTGCTTGCAATTTTGGCAATTTATCGTAATTTTTCGAAGATCTGCTTGATATTACCCAAATCCTTCCACAAATTTTCTGTCAGATTCAAGTCAGGGATCTGGTTAGAACTACAAAACCTAAATGTCATTTACTTTTAGAAAAAAAAAGAGAGAGATAGAAACTGTAAAATTTATACATGGAAATTACACTCCAAGGGTATAAAATTGTGAGTTAAAATTAGAATTTTATAAAAAGGGATAATGGAGAATGTGTAGGTACAAACGCTGAGGTTTGGATTGGTAGAGGGGTAACATGATGTAAGGAAAACCATTATTACTATGTGCTGAAACAAGTGCTTATGATTTTGGGGGGTTATATTTTAAATATACAAAGCAAAAAAGCGCAATAAAGAAAAAACAAACTCCTATATTTCTTCTACCTATATGATTGTTCTTTTCTGGAAAATCATTCTGTAAAAAAAACAAACAAAAAACATCCGTTCCAAAAGGAAAGGAATCGGTTTAGAGGCCTCCTAACCATCACCCAGATTTTTAGCTTCCTCCCTAGTCTCCAAGCTACCAGGTCAAGGGCCATTGTGCATTACATTGCTACTCTAGCTAGATAACTCAAAGACATTGATATTTCTTAGTTTAGAAAGAAACGTTTTGCTAAAACTAAAATATTAATTGTAAACTTAAATCTACTGGACTAAATTATTTGGGTTTAACTTTCCAAAAACAATTTTTTTTCAAATCTGATGTTGAGTTTTAATCCCAACATTGTGTCTGTTCTTATCTCATGAGACTTATGTATTGTTACACCTGTAATAAGAAACTATTCAGTCTAAATCCCATGTCTAAATGAGAGAACTGCCCAATTTTAATTGCATAATGACTTTTCCCCCATTTAAAAAAAATATTTTTAAGAAAAAAAGAAACCAAAATGTCATATTTCATTGCCAAATTCAGACCAATTTGGCTAACTGCTTAAATCTATCCCCAATAAAAAAACATTTTACCTTTTTCATTCCCTACGGGGGTTATCGTGAGGCGCTACTGTATCCTGCTGTCATAGACCATTTTTCTTCCTGTTCGTTTTTATTTGCTTTCGAAAATGCAAACATGTGTGTTTGTAATATTCCTTGTTCGGCGCAACCAAACCGACATGTAAATCCACCGGCCTGAGGGGTAAAGTAAGGTGAACACTGGCAACAAAGGAGCAGGCCAGGATAAGGCAGGCTACTGTTGCCCAGACTGCCACTCACAACAGTGGTTCCATTTTAGCCGTGACACAGTGGGTGAGCAGCAGCCAGCGCCTACCTGCAGTGAATTCTAATCACCCCAGGGGTCTGCCTCCCCTCCCGCCCCTCCTGTACCCTGCCTCGGACTAAAGGGGCTGATGATCCTTCAAAATTAATTAGATCCTCGTAGGAGGCGGCCATTTTCTCTCACTTACCAACAGAAAATACTATACTGAAAAAAATTAAATGTAGAAATCGAACTTAATTCCACATGTTTGCACCCCTTGTCCCATAATATCGATTTTTCCCTCCTTGTCTCCACCTGTTTCCTGCTTCACAGTGTTGAAACTCCTTTGCTCCATGCATTTATGTGTCAATCTTTTCTTTTCTGTGCCTATCTCTTTACAAACCTTCTCCAACGACCCCCACTCACCCAACGCCTCTCTAGCTTCGTCAACGCTCTATCCCAGCTCTGTGTCTGCCTCTGAGGAGTTTACTGTCAGTAAATCCCCAGAGGTCAGTTTTGTCTGCTGGAAATCAGACACAATGCTTCAGACCGCCCCAATGCAATGCATGCTCCGCTGCTGCCACCACAACAAAGGGCTGAGGAGGGGCGGAGGAGGGGTAGAAGGGGGGTGCAAGAGACCAAAAAAAAGAAAAAAAAGAAATTAAGACAGGACGGGGATTGGAGCTTCAACAGCCAGACCCCAGGTTAATCAGCTGCCTGCATTAGGTGACAAGCTCCTGAAATACGCTGTATCAAATTGGACAATAGTTAATCAAAAGGGAGGGGTTCAAAATGTTGAGGGTGGGGGATGGGTCTGAAAAGAGACACATGAGGCCCGATTATGAAAGGAGCAGTATCAGCCATGTGAATAATGTACATGTTGAATATGCAAATAATGCTTACAGCGCACAAACACTACAGGCAGACTAAGGGCCCTGGTACATTTAAATCTGGAGACAAAAGGGCCACGGGGCACCGTGGAAAAAGCTCACGTCCTCGCTTCTGCTCGCATCATCTCCATGATTCTGATGGGCGACTTGCACACATGAAGAGTTGCTGAAGTTTTTTTTTTTTGCTTGCAGCTTCCACAACCTCTAAAGTTTTCTGGTTAAGGAGTAAATTAAATCTATCTATGCCAATCCAAGCTTTCTCACTTAGTGATCCGATGCAATTTCGTTTACAGTGTAAATATATAAAGCAAGGACACAATGAAATGCTCAGCAATAATGGTGGAGATCAGATACGAGATAGAAGAGGGTGTGTTTAATAGAGGTACACTATGTTCACCTGACAAACAGTATCCAGGCACAATTCATTGTTATCACCATCTTCTCCAAAAAGAACAGGAGAAAAAAATCTAATTAAATGTCAGCGAACATTGAAGGATCGCAGCAGTCCTCTATCTACACCACAATAATTTATTAAAAATTATTCATCTCCAGCCAACAAAGTTGTGATTGCTGATTAAATCCGAGTAATTCAGAGCACTGTGTCTCTTATTACCTTTGAGTGTTTCTCTATAATGCTGCGAAGCACTTAACACTGAAGTAATGCATCTAACTATATGCTACATAAAAAAAAGCAGCAGAAAAACAAATCAGTGTCAAGATTTAATTGATTTGCCTTTACAGCAGAAGCTTGGATTTCATCAACAAGCACACGTAGGCTGCAGACAAGTGAAGCCAAGATGTTTACACATCTACATTTTCTTTTTTTTCTTCTATTTCTGCTCGTCTTTTGGCTGAAACCTAAGGGGGCGTCATTAGAGATATAGTTTTAAATAAATAAACAGAATTCTCTACAGGTTTTAAAGAAATTTCATAACCCTCCTACAAACCAGAATCTTTATGAACTTTTGCAATAAGAAGCCAGAAGATTTCACTTTCGCAACTTTATTTCAAACATGCAAAATTACTTAAATTACATTTCACAAATTTGGTCAGAGTATCACGGAGTAATTACATTAAGGAAACGTTATGACCACAGTTAAGCTCAACGTGCTTGAGTGACCGGTATTATGATTGTGGATTTCTGTGCATCGGAGGAACGTGTGTTAACACCGTAAAGCACACTAAATTTAATCTGACTGTTTGCGATTAGTTCCACTGCCAATAAAACGTCTCAACAGAAAAGCAGATTAATTTGTTAAGGCATTCGGTCCAAAGGAAAGGGGATCATTGTGACAGGATGTGCAGCTTTCAAATGAGCTCCTTAAGCATATAATAATAATAATAAAAACTTCAAAAGCATTACGCACGTTGAAAACACTCAAATTTATATTTCCTTTTAACAGAGGAGATGTTTCAGGGTCTTCATTTTGTGGAAAGAACACATTCACCATGACCTGATATCCACAGCGGCTTCTTTTTTCTTCACAGATAGGAAGATTATCAACTTCTTAAACACTTTCCAAGTCAAAGTCCACAAAAACACTGAATAATCAGTGAATCCTCTATTTAAAAAAAAATGAAGGACCAGTTTGTACCAGAAAACAACGAGCCGTTACCAGTTTGTGGCTATTCAAATCAAAGATTGTACTTTGCAGAAGTGATGGAACAGAATTCAGATTTGGCAAAAGGCTCAGCTGTTATTAATTAGCTTTTGACCAAAATGAAACATCTGACTACTCATATGACAAACTCAAAAAAAAAACAAAAAAAAAAACACCTCTGACCCCCCCAGCCAGACCTCCAGAAGCAAATAAAGTTAAATTCAAGAGTTATCGTTCAGGCACAAGAGTCTACAGCAACTGCCACTCTACAGCTACTACACAAGTCAAGGGCATGTTGGCTCTCTAAAAAGAGACCTAACGGGCTATTAAGAGATCTTCATGGACCTACACAGCTGCTTATGTAGGAGATTTTTATCCATTATTGGTTATTACAGTAATGAGGAGGGGTGTGACGATGCATCCGACTCCTGAGACATGAGAGGAAACAGAATGTTAGGTTTTTGGTGAGTGATTTAAGGGGAGATTTTAGCTATATTCAGGGAAAGCTTTTTTTCTTTACGAAACATTTTTAAGGGTTTGCAAGTAGGGTTGTCACAATACTAAACTTTTCAACTCGATACCAATACTAAGGAAAATATTCGATACTCGATACCATTTTCGATACCACAAGGATAAAATTTCAACAGAAATATTTTGATTAATAATTAAAATACAATAAATAAATAAACAATAAGAACAACATTTTGAGGTTGTTTGCTGTGCACAGTATTTAGCAAGCTTGATAAAAAAACTTACAAAATTAAAATTAAGTTTTCCTTACTTGGCTATGCTTTGTACACATAACAATGCCACTAACCAAACCGGTTAAGAAAAAAAATTATTCTCAGCAGCTGCAACTGTTACAAAAAAAGTCTGAAACTGAAAAGTGCGTAGAATTATTCGATCACACAGTGTTCAGAAAGTGCATTTTCCTCTATTCTGCACTTTTGATGAATGACTGTTTAGGTGCGACTGGTACTCGATTAGGGCTGGGTACCGAACTTCGGTACTTTTATGGTACCGACCGAAATGCTTCGGTTCTACAGAGTACCGAAACACGCCTCGTCTTTCGGTACCAAGTTTCGGTGATTGGCTGTAACACTTAACGTGATTGCGTCATCCAGGAAAAATACACAGGTGGTCACGCCTACAGCCAGGGTTCATGTGTATCTGTTGTGAACTGGTTGTGAGCGTCGTGGAACCCCTTTAAAATGCCCCCCAGGTCAAAAGTGCGGCTTCACTTTATTAAGACTGATGCCAATAGTGCGTAATGCAATACATCGTGCACGGAAACAATTTAAGAGCAGAAAGTTGCTCGGTGTTTGACTGCAAGAAGAGCGGACCGCAGCCGGCGCGACCATCCTCCTCTCAGCAGCCCGTGGGCAGAGCAAAGCCAGGGCGGAGTGAATAATGCGAGACACTATTGGAGAATGCTGCTTTCAAACTGGACGCAGCAGGAGCAGCAAAATCACGTCTGCTGCTTCTTTTTTGCTGCTTGTGCCGGCTTCTGACGCGCGGCTGAAGAAGCTTTGCTGCTCTGGCTGCGCGGTCGAAAAGTGGCTCTGACGCGCGTTGGGCGGAGATACTCTATCCTTTATTTGCCTTGCAGCTATATTTGCTGTGATCAGTGGGAATAAAGTAGTTTCATTATGTTTTTAAGTGGGAAAATCCACCTGAAAACTTAATCAGTGCAGTCAGTTCATCCGGCCTTCCAATATTTCTGTGGGAGCCGCTCAGACCCCCCATACCAGCGGTGCGCTGTCAGTAGGATCCCATTCAACGGGCTTGTTTGTCAGACATGGTCATTTTTCTAAAGGAAAACTGCTAAGTAAAAAGGTCCTCACAATGTAACAGTGAATATTAGACACTGAATTTTTTTTTTATGTAAGAGGAAAAATGTAAATGGAAAAAACAGAGCTTAAAATAAAACTCAAGATTTGTACTTTTTTATGTTGTGTAATTTTCTTTTTTTTCTCGAATTGATATTATAAAACTGGTATCAAAAAAAGTATCGTTCAGGAACCGGTATCGAAGTGAAGGTATCGGTATTGGTACCGGAACCGAAAATTTTTGAACAATACCCAGCCCTATACTCGATACTTTTGAAAATGAGTATTGTATCCGGATACAACGTTTCAGTATCGATACTTTTTTGAGTATCGATACTTTTGACAACCCTATTTGCAAGTTAGAACATTTGTCCTATCTTGTATTTATATTTGTTAAACATAGGTTTTACAAAATCTATAATCCGGTTCAGGATTTTTATATATTCTATATATTGTCCTCTTTAAGCTTTTTTTTTTAAATAAATGATGCTCTTAAAGCTACAAAGCTGAAAAAAAAAATTTTTTTTTGCGATGTTTTCAAACGATCTAGTTAAGGTCTGTTTTGGTGTCACAGATTTTAAATGCATCAAATGCTAAAAAGACCCATTATAAGAATAGTAAATAGCCATTAAATGTATCTAATTGGTTGGTAATCCATAGATAGCTTTAGCATTATTAGCAGCCAGCAGTTAACAATATATTTACATGGTGTTAACAAATCGTTGAGTTGTTGGCAATGCTTATGTAACTAAGCACCAGCATTGAACCTAATAAACCGTTTTTGTTAGCCGGTAGTCAACAAAAAAAGGAAATACAATAAAAGTTTCTATTTTTTTTTTCTTCAAAATATGAGTCTTAAATGTGAATATAAAAAAAGTGTCAACTCCAACCCTTAGCAAAAAGTAGTATACTTGAAGTAAGTTCTATTAAGAATACATACGTATAAGTTTAAAAAATATACCGAACAATGTACTTTGAGTGTACTTGAAGTATTACTAAAGTAAAACCTCTTCGAACTAAATCGGGACATTTTTAACTTTACATTTTAACTTTACTTTAAGTATACTTAAAGTATACTTTAGTAAACAATAAAGTAAACAATAGTATAGCCAAGTACCCTTGACTATACTTTTGTTAAGTATATGAAATATAGTTTAAAATAAGTAAACTCTAAGTGCATTGCCTGATTTTAAGTATGAAATTAGTGCACTTTTAGTATACTTGAATAAACTACTTTTTGCTAAGGGAAAGATTGGCTAAGACCAGAAAAACAAAGTTGTATGATTAAAAAAAAAAATCTGCTCGAAGACAGACTTCAGTTAAACGACAAAAAAAGTGATGTTCTAACAGATACAGTGTAAAGACTTTCACAATTTATCTTTACACATTAGATTTATAAGTTGCCAGGATGAGTAACACAGTGAAATGAGTTCCAGCATAGAGAATCACAGTCTTACCCCATCTGCTGCAAGCTTTATATAAGATGTCAAATTTGATCTCATATTTTTAGGTACTTATTTCAAAGTGTGCATATATGATATTCCTAATAATTCACAATTGTTATTTATTATACTTTTTTTACTCAGTGAAGATAAATATTATATTTTCCCATCCCAAGATATTAATGGAACATCTGTTCAGCAGCAGAATCCAGGCTAGCAAACAAAACTTGACAAGTTAACTAAACAAAATCTGTTTTTTACGTCTCTCTGGAAACAGCTGGGCAGCAAAAAAGGTATAACATAGTAAGCACTTGATAATTACTACCACTACTATTAAAAATATATATATTTTCTGTATTTTCAAAAAAATTGTTGACATAAAAGTTAAGAAGAATTACATTGTCAAACTATCTCGCACAGTTTTTCTTGAACATCTAGTTCAAGTGAAACTGATTGATTTGCTTCTATATTTCAGTTTCAAACCTGTTTGAAAATATGATAACATTTCTGGATTTTTATTTAGAGCACTGTGAGAATCCCATAGTGGCTCAATTCTGGTAATAATATAAGTGGAAAATGTTTTGGTTTAGATAAAAACCTAAAGAAAACAAGTATAACCATGACACTATATAGGACCTCATGCAGAAAATGTGGCAACATTAGGCCTTTATATCTTATCTGAAGAAAACAAAGTGTCTTCTGATTTTCTGTCCTAAAGAGATAAATGAGTAGAGAAGGCGCTTTGTGCTGATTTAATAGAAGGCAATGTGTACAGTAGCTTTAGGTAACGAGCAAGCTCTTCTTGCACTGAGCAGAACAACACAGATTCTGAACATATTAAGTTCAGGATTGTCACTTGGAATTAATAGTACCATTGCTGCAACAAGTTTTACAACCACATGTCATCATTAAGACAATAAAAACACCAGTGAACAATTGTTTTCTATCATTTGCTGGCAAAGACACTTAGAATAAACACCTGGCCATGTTGGTTGTAATCTAACAGGCAGTTTAGCTACTAAATCTACATTACTCTTCCGCTTTGTGAATGCGATTGTAAGCAGATTCAGGATTTCTGTGCCATGTGTTTCACCAGCAGCTGCACGAGGGTCTGCCGGCTCGTGCTCCCTCGTGCAGCTGCCATGAGGAGCTGGACATTCACAAAGGCACAGGGTTGGGGAGGCGTCAAGTAGCTCAAGCACAATCCTGAAGTTTTGGTTGCAGGTCTTGGTTTGAGGCCAGAACTTTGGGGGCCTCCTTTATAAAATCTTAAAGCCTCAATATTTTGCAGTTGAAAGAATTCTGAAAGCCTTAAACAATCTAGTCATTTTTGGTCAAATTTACATAAAAGGCAACAGATAAAAAAGGTCAGAGATTGCTAAAGAGTTTTACACCGTTTCTTTATTGCGCCAGAGTGCATCTAAAGGGTCAACTATACAAATTTCATCATGAGAAAGAAGTTGAGAAATAAGTATACGTGCTTTGTAAAAATGTAAGTTATTTTGTGCATTTAAAGTGTCATAAACATGCATATGCACAGTTCCCCAATATATTAGTAAGATAGTAAATCCTTCAGAGTTAATACAAACACTCTGTGCTTATTCATAGACATATGGAGGTTAGCACTGTTTGGTGTATTTATAGTCCAGCAAGCTGTTGTGCAGTAAATACAGATTATATATGTCTCAACAGCTCATTTGACATATGACATCTAAAAGTGTAACGCTGACGCACTGAAACACAACCGAGCACCACTGAATGCACACACCGTCACCAAGTGCCTCTAATGTACATTTAGGTCGGTGGTCTGAGGCCATGCTGACAAACACTGTTAAAGTTAGGTCTGTCGAACAAGTTAAAACAAAAAGAAGGTCTTCAGTTAATCCTTCAAGGTGTGGCAATCAAACCACACTGGGAAAGTTTATCCAAGCAGCACCGTATTGCAAAACAAACTTAAGCAACGGAATTTGGCAAGAAACAGGAGATAAAGGCCAAAAACTATTTCACCCACACCAGTGTAAGCGAGACTGATAGGGGAACGTGTAACGTCAAAGCAAAGGCGAAGTAAAGGGGATTATTTCGAAAGGTTGAGTATATTTAAAATATTTACACACACTCATCACACTACGCATTTGGTTTAATAGAAATTAGGCTTTAATAAGGACACAAAAGGTCATTCAGCTAAAGAGAGCGTCGGGTCCCAGAGGGCACCTGCCACATGTACCATAACCAGGTTGATAGAATATCGAAAGAAGGAAGTCAAAACATAGTCATCTGCAGAAAACTAATGAATAAATGACCTATTAAAATATCTGTTAAAGCACAAACTCGGTTGAGTCACATTTACCAATCCTGTAACAATATTTTCATCCCTTATTAAAAATCATACAACCAACGGGAAAAAAAATAAAAATTAACAGATTCCAAATAACGACGCTGACTGCCTTTAAAGCTTTTGTTGAAGCTCTATTGTAAAACGTTCGGTCTAGCTTCGTTTCCCAGGGAGATTTGCTCTCAGGGTTGAACCTGTTATTACTAGCTGCCAGCAAAACAGCAGGAAAACTATGTTGGGCTGACTTGTCAGGGAGGTACTACTAGTTATAAGGCATATTATAAAAGTTGGGCACACAGCCAATTATCATTCCATGTTGGCCTCAGAAGAGGTCACAACATTTTTATAATGTTTGCTCTTCTTATGGAAGCCACACATACAGCGCCTTTAGAAGCAGCCTTGCCAATGAACCTTTCCACATTTGATCACATAACAACCATAAAGTTCAATGTTCTTTATTGAAGTTTTATCTGATACACAAACACTAAGTGGGCAGAGTGGCCAAGTTGAAACAATATAGACTTTTATTGTTATTCTTTTTGTTGATAAAAATCTGAAAGGTGTGGCATGCTTTTACAAGTCGTCTGACGTTATTTCTCAGGCCACCAACATTTTTTTTGCCAATTTCACATTATGATTAGAGTGTATAAAAAGATTTTTAAGTGTTGATTTTAGCAGGATAATTCCAGCTAATTAAAATGTTTGATCTAAAGTATTCCATTATAGACTTCTGAAACATGTTTTCTTCTTAGGTGTCTTCCTATCAATTTTGACCAGCTTCCGTGTCTCTGTAGAAGAAAGGAACCACCTTATTTCATGGGAGGATTAGTGCTCACAGTGACATGCAGTGCAACTTTTCCATTGAATATCTGTTTTGTCATCTAATCCCTAAGCTTTTATCCCATCTACAGGGAAAAACATGCTAGTAGATCCCCTAGTCAGGATAAACCTTGATTCTCTAACCTGAGATGTGGGATCCTGCAGCTCCACTGATACTATTTGCTTCTAATGCTCTCTTGCCAAACAGGTGGATTTCATTTGAGATTAAGTTGCAAACAGTTCAACTTTATATAACAGATAAATTATGAGGGGAATAGTCCCATGTTTTTTTGTTTTTTTTTTTTCTCATTCATGGGTAATAAATGTATGCAAAAATGTATATGAATACTTTTGTAAGATGGTTACTTCTTACACTTGACCATCAAGTTTGCAACAAAATGCACAACAAAATGTTTAGGTGACAATATTTTGATAATTATATATTTTTTGCTGCACTGCATGCATTAAAGAAGCAAAGCCACCTTCCCCAATCATAATTTATAGTGTACATAGCTTAAGACTATTATTACCTGTTTAAATATGGGTAAAAATATGATTACGATTTTTTCTAAAACGTTTTTTTTCCCCCTAATAAACATATTCATACCTTCAGTATAAACCCAAAACTTACCATTAAAGAATGTTTTCATATTTTCTGATAAACCTACTTGCCATTTTGGTCTTATCAACAGGACGGCACATTTCCCACCATCGCTTTCCTTGCTGTGATGATCTGTTCCAGCTTAGTTTGTCCTCTGATTTGCTCTATGAACAGAAACAGTTACTACGGAGGAGTGACCTCCTAAGTGGAGAGATAATATAACCGCCCACCACCTCTGTTTATACGCTAATCATCTAGCTCTTTAGTCTTGCTAAACCCTATGAATTGTTGGTTACTGTCGTTTTCGGTGGAGCAGAAAGATTTCCTTTAAAAGGAATAATCTATACACGAGTGAAACCTTAGCCTACCAGCTTTTACTGCTAATGTTACTATAAAAAATACTGCAGCTATTTTCAGTAGGTCATCAGGTATTAAAAACGGGATACCTCATGTGTGCCATCATGGTTAGATGAAAAGGCTTTAAAAGGATTTACGTCAATATGGATTTTTAAGTAATCTTTTTTTGTGCACATATAAAGTTGTTTTGTATGAACCCACAATACTAGCATCTTTAATAAATACATCCTATTACCTCTCTAACTGTCTTCCTTTTTTTGTGTGTGTTAGCCTGGTGACCTGGCCTTCCTATAAAAGCATGTTGGAATACGCTTGGCTGACCCTGAAAACTGGTGGAAACACTATAAGATTAATAGATTGAATGATCAGACTGTAGCTAGCAGCAAAGCCTGTGACACTTAAAGACTGAAAAGGATTTATTTTCATTGAAGCATTAATTAACCTTAAAAACTATAAGTGAAAAATAACATATTTGCTAAATTTTAGTTTCATGGGTTATCCTTCAGTGTTATTTAAAGCTCTGAAACATAAAAAAAGCACAGTGAAACTGCTATTTTGGCGTAACAAGCACCTTAAACATGAAATGAATCTTGACATGTGGTCTGCATTTATAATGAAAATGCAATGCAGGCAATACAAGCACCACTTCAACAATCACACTTTTTTTCTCCCTCTAATTATTTTAAAATGTCAAAGTCATTGTTCTGCATGCGTCGCTGCTTTCATAGAAGTGAATTTGCGTGGGCATTTGTTAAACCTGGTCCAACAGTTGTAATTTAAAACTTGGACAGAAATTAACAGTTGGGATAATCTCTTATCGTAAACAAATTTCACATGATGAAACATGAATTTCTGAGCTATTACACTGAAGGATATAAGGGAGAAGTTTCAATCTCAATAGGTGGCAACTTAAATAACAGGCAGCAATTTGTGAAGATATATCTATATAATTACGGTATGAATGTTTTGTGGGGTACCGCAGGGCTCTATGTTAGGACCAAAACAATTATTATGATTATCCATGAAATATTACAGTCATTAAATAAATAAAAAATTCAGTCCAAACAGTTCTCCACGGCTAAGGTAACACATTTTTTAATTATTTTTTTTTTTTGGTTGATTCCAGGACACCGCTGGTTATGACTGATTCAAGCAAAAGCTGTTGCAGGAAACAGCACTGGAAAATATTTATTAATATATTGATACAAATGCGGGCCATAATTTAATGGCCTCTCTATTGCAACTGTGATGTACAGTGCAAGATTAATTTTACAAGGTGCATTAGTTATTTGGGGGTCAGTGACCCAGCGTACAAAGGATTGTGATAAGTTTTATTTGTTATCTTAGTTTGTGGTTTATTAAAAGCTATCGCTGTATGGACGTGTAGTTGTAATTGGTTGATTGTGAGGTGGCAGTTTGCAGCAGTTTTGCCCTGCAGCAAGAAGGTATCGCGTTCGATTCCCGGCACGGAGTCTTTCTACATAGAGTTTATACGTCCTCCTTGTGCATGCGTGGGTTCTCTCTGGGTACTCCAGCTTCCTCCCACAGTCCAAAAACCTGACTGTGGGGTTAACTGGTATCTCTAAATTGTCCTTAGTTGTGGGTATGTGCGTGCATGGTAGTGTGTCTCTATGTTCCCTCTAATAGGGTGGCGACCTCTCCAGGGTGTACCTCGCCTTTCGCCCATAGACTGCCGGAGATAGTCACCGGTGCCACCACAACCCTGACAGAATAAGCAGGAGAAGATGGATGGATGGCTGGTTATGTTAAATTAATGGTTATTGATTTTTTTTTAAGTACTGCAGAGCTTTTCAGCTAGTTAAAAAAAATCATATATCACCTCATGTTATTTTTTATTTTTTGCTTACATTTAAACACCAGCTTGTTTGAGAATAAAGAAAATAGCTAAGATATTCCTGCTATATTCCCTTTAAAAATCAGAAAGCCTGAAAATGACATTACTAAAATGTTTTATGGAGATGTGTAATACTGATCTAAAGAACAAAACTATAAAGAGTAACTGCACACTCTCAACCTTTAGCCTACTATGATTCCAAATAAAGCAAAACAAACAAAAGAATCCTTAACGATAACAAAATGAGAAGATCAACAGCCTCACATATCTTTACACTATTAAAACAAACCAGATAATTCTCAGAACAGATACTTTCAATAGTTTTTCCTTCAGCCATGCAGCCAACACGCCCTTACTTGCAAAAAACATATGGGCAGCAGGGTGAACTGAGGACACACATGCACCTTGGCAAACATACAACATTGCTATTAGAATCCAAGATAAAATTTTCCCATCATTTGAATACCTTGGCATTAGGTTTATCTTCAAGGAGTAAAAACGCTTGCTTGTTTCTGCCTTGCAAAAACAGGAAAAAAATATACATATATATCTTTTTTTTTTTTTTTTACTTCTGGAGACCTAAAACAGAATAAGCTGGGTGTTAAGAATCCTCAGGTCAAGTCGTAACACAACCTGAATTATAAGGAAGCCACCCCTGCAGACATACAGTACTGATAAACAGCCTGCTAGTAATTCTATCGTGGGTAATCGAAAAACATGTTCTCTTCCTCTTTATTTAATTTTAATTTGAGCGTATGTATTGTATCAAACAACACCAAAATGTCACCATTTCAAATGTAATCTTCGGTATTGACAATGTATTTTATGGTAACAATAACAAACTTACATTGGCGATCTATGTCTTGCGTTTTTTGTTTTTTTTGTCTTATATTTTAGAAATACCAAACAGTCACTTTGACAATAAAGGAGGACAGTATCCGCCTCTCAGCTATTTGGGAATTGTAACTGTATTTCATGAGACTCTGTGAGGTTTTAGAAGTGAACAAAAGCTTCCTGACAATCTTCCTGGCACATTCACAAATACTTATTCAGTCTCAGTGTGTGCTTTCATTACGCATTCCCCCGATACTTGCAGGAAGCAAGATTCCAAACAAAAGTTCCCTTAAAATCAAAGAGCATGCCATAAAGTTATTTAGTACTCCACGATGTCAAAGTTACAGTTTGGTTTAAAAAAAGAAAAAACCCAACAACTTTCTTTTCATAACTTATCTTTGAATTCTCTTTTGAAATTAAATGAAAAAAGGTGGAATTTATTTTTTTTTAATTCCCCTTTTCACTGGAATGAATAGACCAAATTTCTCCTTGAATACAAGCTTTTATTCAGCTGCATGACAGTAGATTAATGGTTAGATGTAATAAAAAAAACTCTCATTCATCATTTACCTTAAAATAAAACAAACAACTATATACAAGTACAGATATCCTGCTTTGGCCAAAATAAATAAAGCGATATTCCTCACTATAAGAAAAACATTTCATTTTATACTAGGCATATGGTTAGAGGGGTACGCACTCATCATGACTCATTGAATTAACGTTTCTGTGTTGCATAATCCAACTAAATTTACGAAGGCAGTCAACAGAAGAGTTGTTGGCCAAAGGTCAATATAAAGTTAAATATTTATGTTATATAATTCCAGTTATAAAAAGCTCACAATGGCTGAATTGGTTAGGAGATACTTAGGTAAACTTTGCTCTGATTCAACCGTACTAAGTAAGGTAAAATATTGAAAACAATACATTTCTGTCACTATTTATTGAGCCAAGGATAATAATGCTTTTATCCTTTCCATCTGCAGCAGCAAGCTTTGAAAATCAGAACACATTTTATGTGATTCTAATCTTCTACAGTTTAAAATAAGAGATCCACCAATTAATCAGTCAGGGATCAAAATCAGACAATTTCCATTAATCAGCTCAGATCGTGCAAATCCCTCCCAAAAAAATGTATTTTCTCTGAGTGAATAAATTAATAGAAATTAAGAAGTCTCTTTTTTATCAATACAGACACTAAAAAACAGCATTAACTTTGCTGCACTTTTTTAAAGCTAAATAAAAAAAAGAGATTAATTTGATGCATTCATGGGTAAAATTATGTAATACCTTCATTTGATGTCTGATCCAAAAATACCTGCTCTTTTGAAGAACATGTAGCGGATTTTTTTCTCTTCTATGTGTTACAGTCGTACGTAAGAAACAAAAAAAGTGGAATAAGTAAAAAAAAAAAAAAAAAAAGCTAAAAACAAACAAACAAATGAAATCTGTAATGATGCAATCTAAGTGGTAAAAATCAAACTTAAATTTCCATCAACCCAACTGGGATGTTTTATGTATTCTAAATATGGAAAAAAGGAGAATTTGATTCATTTGAAAAAAATATATAAAAATAAATAAATCATACTCTTAAAGAAAAAGGGAAATCCGTTTGTTACATATCAACATAGAAAGTAAGCAAAAGATTATTTTCAGTGTTTCAAAGCTTAAAAATAAACGATTAAATTGAAGTGTCTTTTTACAGCACTACCTGTGAGTTCTGTACATCCTGTGTCTTTAAATGGAAAAACCAGGTGAGAAACATTCTGCAATGTTCTTCAACAAAAAAACTAATGTGTAACCTTAAAGTCTATTAAAGGCTTACGGCTACTCTGTGGTTTATTCAATTATGTGAATTTAAGACTTCTTAACTTTGTGGCGTTGCACCCGAAAATAGCCTCAGTGAACAACCTTAACAAAGACGCAGTTTGCTCGAAGAGGAACACTGTTCAGACTAGTCATTTCAAAGAAAAAAAAACAAAAAAAACAGAGAGGACCGACTCTGCCAGAAAACGAAAAGAACCAGTTGATTACAAGCACTGTGACATTCTGGATGCCATCCACAAAGTGACTCGTTATATCGATGGATCTCGACTGCATTCCCAAAATGGCTGCCAAATATGTTCAACTGTGTGAGACAAAGTACAACAATGGATTTCAGTGCAAGTCTTATTTTTTTTATGTTTTTATTTTATTCTATTTTTTCACACCACAGCAAAATAAACCAAAAATGAAAACGTTTGGAATTCCAGAATTAGTTTGGACTCATCGGATAAGGTTAAACAGGGCATTTGAGTAACATTTTTATTAGAATTTTATCAGAGCATGCTTTAATTTACAGCAAAAAATGTAGACTTCAAAAAGTTGAATTCATTTTTTTTCTACAACTTTGTCGTCTCCGATTATTTCCTCTTTGTGCTGTTATAACCCAACTCCAAAATGAGCTTTAAAATGGCTAAATAAACGTCTTTAAATGTAATAATGTAAGATCTTGACCACCTGTATTACCAAGTGAAAGCCTAAAGAGAGTGACTGAATATTGTGAGTAAACCAAGAGCCAGGGATCCAGCAATGTCGAGGCGTCCAAGTGACGTTTCTCTCTCGTCTGTTTGGGCAACAGTGCCTCTTCAACAGCACTTAAAAAATAGTTTGGAATGCTGCTCTGCCATCTGCGTGCAAGTACGGTACCAGATGATTGTTTTCTGTCCTCTCTTTTATAAAGGACTTTATTACATAGATAATCTCGTTTTTTTTTGTTGTTTTTTTCAATTGAGTAAAATCCAAATGATCAGGTGGGAGAAATGTGTGAAAGTGTGACAAATATCTGTCAAAAGCATTTCCAAACTAAAAAGGTCTGTTAACACTTTATGACAGTTTCTTGGTCAACAATGAATTGGAGAAGGTGAAACGAGGGCAACCAGTGAAATAATATTTAAAGCCAAAACAGAAAAAGTGGGATTGATTGCTGGGTGTGGATTTTCTGATTACCACATCCCAACCTTCCTCCTCTTTGTAGGTGTACAGTTCCCTCTGCATGGGTTTGCTTCATGTAATAATGGCTTTCCTTCAACTGCACGCAGACTCTTAAATATTCATTAGTCAGGGGTGGGTCTTTTATACTGTGACACTTGAAAGAGGGCAAAAAGCAACAGCTCAAATAGGGTGAATTTAAATGCCAGGTCGGAATATAAGGATAAACTAAAGCTGCAACAGTCAATCAGCCTGAAATGGCAATCTGCCGATGTTTATCCAACCAGCTGTGATCAATGTTCAAAGACAAAAAATCTGAATTTGCTTTTTCTCCTCATTAGGTGCACTAAAAAACAAAGACTTTCAGCCATTTTAGACTCTAAACCAATCAACCTAATGCATTCTCGACAAAGTAGTTATTTTATTGTAATAGGGGAAAAAAATAAAATAAAATTCAGGGTCATATACTTTTAAGGTTTGCTATTTGATATGTTCAATATGGCTCCCCACACAGGGAACAATTCTGTCATGGGGCGACCTAAGTAATTATAAAAAAAAAAGGAGGAACCTTCCAATCAATAATGAATGGAGACTCAAATATTGTGCATTGTTTCAGCACTGAATAAAAGTATGTGCATAAAAGTTTGTTCATGCAGTCGTTTGTAAAACTAAAGGATTATGTCTCAATCTTTAAACAAATCTTTGGTCATAACTATGTTAAAAACCATAACAGGTTACCGGGTCCAACCCAAAACTAGATTATTCTACAGTGACCATGAT
Organism: Cyprinodon tularosa; assembly: GCF_016077235.1. Classification (NCBI taxonomy): domain Eukaryota; kingdom Metazoa; phylum Chordata; class Actinopteri; order Cyprinodontiformes; family Cyprinodontidae; genus Cyprinodon; species Cyprinodon tularosa. Next base: position 1,042,398 of record NW_024037794.1, read on the forward strand.
TTTTTTTATTTTTATTTAATTAAATGTGAAAAACTTGAATTAATTTAGTAAAAACACATGAGAGCAGATTATTAAATCAAGTTAGATTGAGGAAATATTGAAAACAAGAAAATACAGAGAACCTGGATAACCCTGGAGTGAATTGTTCTCCTAATTTAAGGTTCTTTCAACAATTGTTTGGCCGGTGAGAGCAAAAGATCTAAAATGGAAGATTTTTTAATTCCATTCTCTCCAATTCAAACTTGTCAAAGAGATATAGTGGGGGGAAAAACAACAACAACAAAAAAACGATTTGCATGCAATTCATGCAATATGCATGCAATTCGTGCAAGATCCACTGCTGTATGATTTCAAAATTAGGCCAGGCTTCAAATATAAGAGCTCACCTAGATCAACAGCACAAAATAATTTGCTGTGCACATCCCTTTATTTTGTGTTGGACTCAATTCAAAAATGTGCACCATATTTTTGTTGATTCTATTATCCTTTTTTTCCCCATTTTAAACCAAGAATTCCTAAAGAAAACCGAAAATCAAGGTCGATCAGGAAACGCCTGATTGGCGCATAAATAAGAAACCAAGATGAACCAAAGTGGGATGAAACGGGGCACCTGATACTCACAATACAAACACTCCCACAGCACGTAATGGCTGACTCTACTCCAGCAGCTACTGTACGCCTCTTTGTTGAGTGTCTGACATTAAGTCACGATGGCGAGGGCTTACTTACAGACCAGACAATGACCCTTCAAGTCCTCAAAAGATACACGAAACCAATGCACAGGTGTATTTTTATGCTTTTCTCTCCTAACTAACCTACATACATACATTCACACTATCAAATATCTGTGCTTTTAGTCATGGGACAGATTTACAAACTGTCTTCATTTGTGCTCAGCCGTGCAGTGCGCTCAGCGCGTCCATTCAGAAAATAAACCATCCAGGGAGAATCCTGCGATTTGCAAACCAGCAAATCCTATAGGACTGCAACCCCGTTTTACGTTGTGGAGCCACATTGTGAATGAAAGCGGAGAGAGGGAGTGATCACAACAAAAAAATCGCGAAAATAAAAATAAATAAATAAAAAAGCTGATGGACGTACAATCGCGTTGTAGAAAAACATACACACAGGTGCACATCTGCGCATTTACTGTGCAGAAATGCGAGGCATGACTTTAAAAAATATATAAGTTTATCCCCTCGGATGCATGCATATGAATGATGTGCATGCATCTATTACACTGTATTCTTTTTTTTTTATCTGACAAAGCCGAGCGCTTTGGGACAACATCTGCTCGCCTCGCACGTGCACGCACGCTCGAGCGCAGATAAAGATGAGCGAGACTGACATGTTGCTCGGGATAAACTCCCCGTGACCCTCCTCTGTGCATTTTTAAAGTGCACTTTTTTATTATTATTTATTTATTTCCCTTAGCGTGCAAACGATACAATAGTTTTTTAAACTTTCTTTAAGAGCGCCATGATGGGCTGCAGATGTAGGGCAAAGGAATCACGAGTTATTCGCATGAATATTTCGCCATTGAAACGTATCAAAAGGCACTCCTGCAACTTTAATTACGCGGGAGCGTTGCTGCATATCTCAACTGAAAGCTATGAATTAAAATATTTATTTCATAAGAGGAAAAAGCGGAACAGTCAGACATCAGTGTTCATTCCTTTTTTATATAAACATGGCACCTAAATTCACTATTGCTGCATCCTGGAAACCCAATAATAGCCCTTCCTTCTCCTTTCCAAATCCAATCCAGCAGGCTGGATGCATCACTTTAATAATAAGTGATAAGCTTTACATAAGTAAAAGCGATGAGTTCAAAAAAAGGTTGAAATATATATTTAGAGTAACGTTGAATAATAAAAACCAAGCTGACTCAAATAGTTGACCTAAAAGCCCCCAAATGCGCACGTCAGGCTGCCTGCCTTCAGTTGCTTTAAGTCTCTCCGTGTGTAAAATGTGAGCCAGCATCGCGTATAGGGAGAAAATCCGACCTTTGGACACACTTTGGACTCTTCGCAAGTGTCCCCACATGACATTTGGAAAGTAAAAAGAAAGGAGGCTCGAACGAAAATGACAGATGGGAAACTTGCGTCATACCAAGAGAACGCGTTTTTTGGTAGTCCGAAAAGAAAACTCGATATACGAGCGACTCCTGTAAAGGGCGTTTTATTTACTGAAGAAAAAAAAAATAATGAGTTGATACTGAAACCTATTGGTGTTTCATTTGGTCCGTAAAGCCAGTCCTAACTACATGGAAGTCCCTTGGATTCCACGCGTGTGCGCCCTTAAACTCACCTATCAGTTTTATTCTATAGCATGCCTTTCCACGAAATGTAATATCCTCCGAGCCGTTATAGCAGCCGGACCAATCCCCCCTTTTCCTACTTTTTTAATTATATTTATTTCTTACCTGCACTTTGAAGCTCGTTCAAAAAAAAAGTGTCGACAGTGTTTCCCCGTTTTTCCCCCCGACGAAGCGCGTTTACTTTGCTTTTCTTCTTTCTCAGTATGTTCCTTTACTTTGTTTCATTTCTCACTTCCATCTTCTTTTCATCTCATCAATAAACACACGCTGCAGCCTACCTTCACAGAAGAGCTAGGTTCAAGTGTGCCCTCCCATTTTTTAACTATACATCGAGTACTTTGAGGGGCGGTTTGGTGTTGGAGGGAGAGGGGAGGGGGGAGGGTGTAAGCCTGGGACATAGACATAGAGGAGTAGACGCCCCATTGGCTTCGCTGTCCAGTAAAATTATACGTCAGCGCATCCGCCATATTAGGAAGGGCAAAGAGAATCTCAAATAGATGGCAAAATGAATAACACCTTTAGGAGGGAATATTAGGGTCAGGCTAGAGATTTTCTTTATTTTTATTTCGAGAATAAAGTCGTAATATTGTGAGAATGAAGTTGTAAAATTTCTAGAATAAAGAATTAACATTACAAGAATAAAGTCGTAACATTACGAGAATAAAGTCACAATATATTGACAATAAAGTCATAACACTGTGAGAATAAAATAGTAAAATTGCTAGAATAAAGACGTAACATTACAAGAATAAAGTTGTAACATTACGAGAATAAAGTCATAATATATTGCGAATAAAGTTGTACCATTTTGAGAAGAAAGTCGTAACATTATAAGAATAATGTTGTAACATTGTGAGAATAACGTCATAATATATTGACAATAAAGTCGCAAAATTATGAGAATAAAGTCATAATATTGTGAGATTGAAATCATAAAATTACTAGAATAAATACGTAACATTACAAGAATAAAGTTGTAACATTACGAGAATAAAGTCATAATATATTCAGAATAAAGTCGTAACATCACGAGAATAAAGTTGTAACATTATGAGAATAAAGTCGTAACATTGTGAGAATGAAATCGTAAAATTACTAGAATAAAGACGAAACATTACAAGAATAAAGTTGAAACATTACAAGAATAAAGTCATAGTATATTGAGAATAAAGTCGTAACATTGTGAGAATGAAATCGTAAAATTACTAGAATAAAGAGGTAACATCACAAGAATAAAGTCGTAACATTACGAGAACAAAGTCATAAGATATTGAGAATAAAGTCGTAACATTGTGAGAATGAAATCGTAAAATTACTAGAATAAAGACGTAACATTACAAGAATAAAGTTGTAACATTACGAGAATAAAGTCATAATATATTGAGAATAAAGTCATAACATTTTGAGGATAAAATATATTACGAGAATAATGTTGTATTTTGTGACAACTCTTACAAGAAGCACTTTCATGTGAAGTTATACTTTGGCATACACCAGCATCAAATTGGGCAGTATGTCAAAGTGGAATCAGGTTGCTGTTTGGTGGTGCTGGTCGAACGTCATATGCTGGTTGGAGCTCGAAGCTTTCTTTCTGAAACGAGTTGTGTTATGATTACTTCATTTTGCCTATTTTTCAACTTTATTGTAATAATATTACGACTTTATTCTTGTTATATTACAACTTTATTCTCAAAATAAAATAAAAATATCTAGCCTAGCCCTAATACTCAGTCAGACACATTAAAGTTTACGCTTATCTTTTTAATTGTCAGTTAATGAAAATGATTTAAATTATATTCTAAAAAAACTGTCAACAAAACATTGTAAGTAGATCTGAGAATTTGGGAAGACAGAAGAGCAGCACATCATACTGAATGTGTGCTAGAAATGAGGGGTGTCAATTTATGGGATTTATGTTGGTATATAACATCCCACAGCAAACAGCACCCTTTTAGATAAAACACTCATAATATTGAGTTATTTGTAAGAAAAAAGAAACTCACCAGGTAAACAATACGATAGAGTTTTAGGGCAAAAGTGAGGGAAAATGTAGCCTACTCACCTCTTATTCACCAATTCACTAAAATAGAAATGCCGAAAACAAAATGAAAATGTCAAGAATAAAATTGAAATGCAGTACTTAGAATAAAGTCAAACTGTCAACAAAAATATTAACTTTTTGTTGATAGCTTCTGACTTTATTCTTGACATTTCAACTTTACTGATTTGGTGAGGAAGAGGGGAAAATACCCCTATGGCAAATTTTATTCCACACTGTGGCCTTAATACTCCATTGTAGGTACATCTTTGTAGAGTATTCTCTTTTTTGTTGTTGTTGGTTTTTATTTTCTTTCACTTTGCCACACAGAACAAAAAAGTCACGATGATTTATTTACCAATACCTTTAAACAAAGAGCTGTTACCTTTTTTTCTGGTGCCCTTACAAGATATGCCACTTACAATATGGCGGAGATACCGCCGTACGAAACGAAGGCTGATGCGACGTCTATGTCATCCTATGTCTATGGGCAGGCCCGAATTTTCAGTCGAAGCTGCCATTGGAAGCGCAGCGCTGTGTCTTGGGTTGGAGCAGGAATCCGTCAACATTGAAGCGGCCCAATCGCAGGGCGGAGGGGAATCACGGTGGGACCATTACACTTCTCTGTGGGAGGTGTAGTGATAGTACTCCACTAATTTAAGTTCTTTTACCACACAAACAGCGACTCTCTCTCTATATATATATATTTATTTATCCAAGGATTCTTTAACCGAATAAGCATTACATTTTTGCAGAAGTCATATACTGAACATAGAATGGATTCATCACTTCCTTCGCAAATGTGAATGAACTCTTAAAATCAGGATCAAAAGGGAGCAGGAGGGTGTGAGGGGGGTTGTCTACGTCCATCATTCGTCTGAACTTCTTATTGGTCGAAGGCGCTGGCTGTACAGTAAGTAAGCTTCTCCAAGGGCGCTGATTGGACAGCGGCGCCCGTCAATCAAACATCGACGAACAACATGCTAGATTGTCTGCTGTGCTTCTACTTTCTACGCATTTCTATTTTCTCATTTATTTATTTTTTAACGTCCCGAGCTGACCTCGGGTTTGCGAGCTCAGGGGAGGTGGGGGGGAGAACAAAATGGTGTCGGTTCACCAGTGGCCAATCAGATTTGGTTGAACCGCCTCTCTTTTTGTTTTGTGCTGTCATTTTTGGTAGCTTTGAGATACATTCTGGTTGGTGTGTGGGAAAAAAACAAAAAACAAAAAAAAACAGTGTCTGGTCATGTGGGATCCCCTCCGCCCTAATGGCCCCCTCCTTGTCTAGACAATGACAGGTGTGTGTGTGTGTGTGTGTGTTGCCCAGATTTGAATAATGAACCACAAAAAAGGGGGGGGGGGATAAGCTACTTTGAATAAACTTATTACATGCAATAAAAACACACCTATAGTAAAAAAAAAAAAAAAAAAAAAGTGACGGGTTTGAATTTCTATTTTTATTATTTTTTTTCAGCAGAGAGGTCAACTGAGGTTATTGCTCCACCGGGTCAAATCATCCATCCGGGGCCTCACTTGGCTCCAAGCAGAGCTGTCCTCTTGAACTTCGCAGTCCTCCAGCTGTACAAGAGACAGAGGTGTCGCTTCCGACCAGTGCCATCTCCCATTGCCCTACGGGACACGGCTATGAGAGAGCACGCGCCGTAGTGAGCACGTCCCTGTGTTGACTGTGCGCGCCATCTGCAGGCCTGCTTGGGGGATTGATGCACCGCGGGTTCAACGGAGGACACCCCCCTCCGTCACTGCTTTGACCTACATTAACCAGGAACACCGCTGCCCGGCCCTAATGCGATGCTTTGAAATCCCTCTGTAAATCACCTGGGCCCGCACGAGCCCACAAGATGGATTTTAATATCAATTAAGCGTCAGGATTCATTTCTGGGATCAGGACATGTAAAGAAGAGCACGTCAGCGTTTCTAAAGTCGCTCAACCGGCTGCCTGTGCAAGGGAGGTTTCACCATGCTATGGACAGTTTGTCTGCCAAACTTTCTTTGTATACTTTAAAAAGCTTAAAGGGACACTATGCAACATTTTTCAGTTAATTAATGTGTTCCATAACGTTTTGGATGATTAAATGAGTCATTTCAGGTTGAACAAAGGTATTCTCGGCCGCCCTGGTGGTCTGTGGGGGAAATACTGCACTTGCAACTGCAGGAGCACCGACCCGCACCCACAGGCTCAGAAGTCTCGTGAGAGTCAGTCTTGCTTTACGGCGAGAACTGCTACACGCCCCCAGTTAAAAGCATTCTCGTTGCTAGCACAGTGGCGATCTTTGTGCAGTTATGCCACGTTCACGCAGCAAAAGCAGCAAAATCGGGTCTGCTGCTTCCTTTTTGCTGCTTGTACCAGTTAGTTCTGACGCGTGGCTGAAGCAGCTTTGCTGCTCCGGCTGTGTCTGAGGCGCGTTGGGCGGAGCTTCACTATCCTTTCTCTGCCTTGCAGCTATATTTGCTGTGATCAGTGGGAATAAAGTAGTTTTAATGTGTTTAAGTGAGAAAATACACCTGAAAACGTAATCAGTGCAGTCAGTTCATTCAGATTATTATCCTGCCTTCAATATTTTTTCTGTCGGAGCCGCTCAGACCCCCACATACCAGCGGGGCGCCAACAGTATGGATCCCTTCATCAGCAGCGGTTCACCGCGGCAGCTGGTAGGTGTTTTTCATCTAAATAATCCAAACTGCATATTCTGCCGGCAGATTTCTGCATTTTAAGTTAATTTAGGCGTCAATAAACTGTTTAAGAGGAGAGATCATCAGCGCTGTGTCTCTCTCCCTGCGTTAAACGCACCCGACGCGCTGCTTCAGCTGCTCAGACGTGCTGCGCCTGGTGCTCAAAACGCGCCGCGGGACCTTTTGCTGCGCCTTGACGCGCGTCAACCATTGACTTTGCATGTAAACTCGCTGCTTCTGTCGCGCCAGCTACGTCCAGTGTGAACGCAGCGTTAGTCATTCGCTGCTAAGCTCAAAACAACCGCGCCTGGCTTGACGGAGAAACCAGGAGAACAGCTGTGCATATTTACGACAGTGCACTTTTACTTTCGCCCTCTGGAGGGAGCCTCGCTGGTAAATCAACACCGGTTGCATAGTGTACCTTTAAAGCCTGGAAGTGTTTTCAATAAAAGAAAGAAAAGAGAGCCATTACTGGAATAAATAAAAAAAAAAAAAGGAAAGTAAAGTAGGCTGTGCCAATCTGTCTCAGCTATTCAAGTATTTTTACCCCAATGATTAGGTAAATTTTACAACTATATATCTTTTGAATGGATGAATATATCTGTTAGAAAAAAATATGTGTTAAAATCCTTATACAATAATACATTTTCATACATTTCAGCTTTTCTGAAACTAAAAGTTCACTTGAACTTTTTAGAAGCATTGTTTGGTTTTAATGTTAAACACTTGAAATCCCTTACGAAAATATTTTTTTTCCTATGTGTTTTCAGTTTTTACTGTGAGAAATGTATCAACATAATCCATAAAGTATTTTGTGAGTTAAGTAATATAGGAAGTACAGGCTGCAGAAATACACTATGCAAGTCTTATGCTTACTTTGGTCCATATATTTTGTTATTTTGCTTTGCATTGAGAATGTATTGAGAAACATGATTTTTCAATACATCAGGCTGTTAAAGAGAAAGAAAATTTTAATTTTTTTAAATATGTTGAGGTCTTGTATCAAAATGCTACATTTGGTATTAAGGGTTAACCCCAAAATGTCAAAAAAAAAAAAAAAAAAAATCCCATAGGGAAGTTTTTTGTGTTTTTTTAAATTACATATCATTATAAAGACAAATATATTTTGTAGACATGTAGTTATCATAAACCAAAATAATTTTAATTCTTTATAAAAAAAATCATAAAGCATAGAATTAAGACTTAAAGAAATCTTTTTATGAAAATTATAGAAGATTAGAGCTATAAAGGGAGGAAACTACTGCAACAAAATAATCTGATATTTCCAGTTCTACATGTAATGCAAATGCAGTCATTTTATTTCAGTTTCTGTTTAATTACAAGATAAGCATACCTTACTTAATGAGTTGCTGATAAGATTATTAATCAATGTTTTATTTGTTTAATTAGTAATTAAACAAATAAAACATTTTATTGCAGCCAGAGAAACTGTAAAAGCTTAAAGTAGATTCCTGGTATTTCAGAGTGGGTGATTAGCTTTTATTTCTGTGTTACTAAAGTCTGGTATTTCTATGGCTGACATCTTATCTTATTGTATTTTATATGCGTTTTGTGTTTACCCGCTCCCAGACATGAGTATACAAATACAATAGAATTACAGTTGCAAATCACATAAAAAAAACATCCACACACTCAATAAAAAAGCAGTAGTTTGACCAAAGTGCTGCACAATTGTAACTCAGTTAACAAACTGGCTAAGTTACTGAGCTGCTTGATTTAAGTAAAAATTAAGAATTTGAGCAATGTTTAAAGCTTGCATTGTCTTTAAAACAACAGTAAATTAGATGGTCCATGTCAAGCAAAAAGAAAAGAAGAGTGCAAAAAGAAAAGTGCAAAAAACTAAAGCATTTTATTTCTGGAAAGCAAAAGATTTCACAAACATACACATGCAACACACACACACACACATAAATATATATATATATATATATATATATATATATATATATATATATATATATATATATATATATATATATATATATATATATATATATATATATATATATATATATATATATATGTGTGTGTGTTAATATTGATGAAATTCAATTCATACTGATGAAATAATACAAAATTTCAATCGTGTCAAAGTTGCAGAACAAATGTGAACAATAACATGCTAAGTGTATGCATGATGTGTAGATTAGAACTGGTTCTAGCTTGAAACAGCCAAGAAAAAGGAGGAACATGGTCTTTATAAACACCAGCCATTCCACTGCAAAAACATTACCAAAGTTTTTTCATATTTAAATTGTCCATGTTTAGGGCTGCTAAAAGGTTTATTCATGATGTTAAACCTTAGATGGAGTGGAAAAATGGAGTAATTGATTTATATTGTGGTAAACATTTGACAATTTAAATTAATCTGAAACATAGGATTTTAGGTCCTTTTGGAATGCAGCAATTCAAAACAACAAAGCTTAGTTAGCAGTAAACTGAGACCTTCTCTTTAAAAAGGTAATAATTGAATCCATCAGCTCCTACTTTTTCATTATGTTGTTATTACTGAGGAGCAGCTGTACTCCTAAAGAGTAAACAAAGATGTATTACATAAAAAAAATAAATACATACTTTTTACTTGGGTATCATATTTAGTAGTTAATAGTATTGCATCACTTTATTTATTAAAATGAAACAACATAAAGCAAAAATTGATTAACTTCTTGAAAGGGAACATGTAGCCTACACGTTTTGTTTCACAATACTCGATATAACCAATAGAGGGCAGCATTAAGACCAGATTAGGTCATGTTTCTATTTGGTTTCTTCTTCCCTTTTGTTTATTACCTATTCAAACAGAAGCTGAATTTATTTTCTCTCATATAAGGGAGTCCTTGGATGTCTTTATACGCAGAAACAAAAAGCTGCACACAGATTTCATCTTTAAACTGTTAGTTTTTCAAAGTAGTTGAAAGGGAAATCCATTGTCAACAATTGGATGTTTCTGCCTGACCATCAGGGTTTATGCACAATTTGGACCTACGAACTCTCACTATTCAAAATGGGTGCCAACAATATTTCAGATGATTTTGTATATTAGATGAAATATATGTAAATGCAAGTGCATTAGAAGGCCTTGTCCTCTTGCTTTATTTTGCTTTAGTGAATGGTCTACTCGTTATTTATTTAGCAGAAAATCTCTACACAAGAAATAATGAGCAAAAAGGTAAGTGATGGTGTGCACATTGATTTGAGCATATGCAATTAAAATGTTATTTATGAATGTTATTTATGTTATTTGACCTGTTTTGCTTTAAATCCATCTGAATTAAAGAAGGGTGAAGGCAGCGTCCTTTAATTTCTACTTTATTATTATCATGTCCTCCATTTTTCCATCTTTTCAAAGAGATCTGAGCCATGTTTAATTTGGTTTGTTAACAGGGAAGGGCTTTTTCATATTGTATTTATGTGCTGTTAGATTAGTTCTAGTGTAATCTCATGTCCAGACTGCTCTTTGGATGACTCAACAATTTCATGTTAAGTTTGAATAGTTTTTCTAACTTCTTCTCAACCAAAGCACATGCCATAAATGTTTTGCATCATCATAAGAACACATCGGACTCAATCGGCCTTTATTTCATTGTGAAAGTCCAGACAGATAAATCCACAAATGAATATGCCAGACACACCTCAGTATTTGCAGCTTCACCTGATGATTCAAGATGACTCACAAGGACAAACTCCCAGTAATAATAAATGCCTGGTTGGGTAATGACTGTGGTTCATGACGTGGTCTGAGTACAAGTTTTGGGTTATGAAAGACTGGCTTTTTTGATGATGTCTTCCCTTAGTATAGAGATTTGCAAAAGCATTACCAGCTCTTGAACTTTTTTTTTTACATTTTGTTACATCTAGGGACAACCAACCAGTGTGTTTTATTGAGTTTTTATTGCATAATAATAAAGTAAAGGAACAATAGGAGGTAGTTTTCCAAAATAAGAGAAGCCTAAAATATGCGGTACGCAACTAGACTATATATAACAAAACACATGGACCATTTTTTAGATGTAGATATATTTCTTTGCATAATCATTGTATGTGCTTTGCAATGGGATAAAGGTAATGCAAAGAAATAAAATCATAGATAAGAATGAGATGATTATATAAAAAAAGATAAATCAATAAAGATGGCCTGAAAATTTCATGAGTATATAGCTGGCTCCTGTGTAAAATATGGTAAGGTGACAAAAAAAAAAAATCTAATTTAATAAAACACTAATTAGTCATTCAGACATGGATAGGTTTTGGCTTGACTTAGTTTCGCCAGACCTAAACACTTGCTTTAAGTGGCAAGCAGGGTATTTCAGGTACAGCCGAGAGCCCCATGTTAACTGTGTAGGTTCTGTATAGATCCAAACTTGTTGTGCCTTTATGATGAGAAGAAGAAAACACACAGTGTGCTTTGCTACAAACAGTGTAGGGCAAACAGTAATCATGTGAAAGAGGGTGTTTGAGTCAGTTGAAACCTTGACTGATTTTATTTAACCTTCATGCAAAATTAATTTGTAAAGTGGATCACTAAGCATGCAAACTGGTCAGATCGTATCATCGCCACTGTGTAACACGCTAATGGTGGCACCACGCCTGTGGGCCTAGAGTTATTGAACAATAAGAGCTGGTCGCAGTTGAAAATAAACCTGCAAAATTCTTAATGTTGAACTGGAGGTTCATTTCCCATCAGTCAAATTTTATGGTAGGTCGTCTGTTGATGATTGCTGACAAACTGAATCCTTTTTTTTTTCTCGTTATTTGGTTCTTGTTTTTGATTTGCCAATAGCTGAGCCTAAAATAGCATTATGTGAGGCAGTGAATAATATCACTGAAACATCAGTGTAACATGTTTTTTTGATACTCACAAAAATTATCACAAATGTGCCAGATGTGACAAAAAAATCACAATGATGACTGTTTTATTTTTGTTTTCTAGTGGCAATCATGTCTGTCTAGTGCTTGGGGGGGTTTAGCAGGAAGTCTGCACCTGCTCTAAGTCTGGGTGTGCTGCATGAACTGCGACAAATACTGTAGCTCTTGCTATTTACAGACGTGCAAGGAGTTCAACGGCTCACGTAACCTTTAAAGTGGAGAAGAAACACTGAGGCAAACAAAATAGACTAAAGCCTCTTTCCCAATGAAATTAGCAGGTTAACGCAGTTTTTTTCAAACTCTGGTCGACGGGCTAAAAATCAGCATTTGGTTTTCTTCCTATTGGTAAAAGATGCAGGGCCTGACCACCCGCAGTTGAGCTGCATGTCTGGTGAAGTCAGGTTAGCGTTGATGATGTCAGCAGTGTGATAGAAATCCGGAAAGTAAATAATGGAAAGCAATATAGAAAGGAGCTAGCGCGTGTTAACTGTTTTTTTTTTTCTCAGAATCCCTCTTAACAGCTCTGTGCCATGTTTTTCAGATGTAACTTGAGTTATTTTGGCTTGTTACATCAGACACAACTGGCACAGTGTGTTGACGTCCGAATGTGTTCTCACTGTATGCCGATCAGAGCCCAGCTCTTTAACTCGGGTCAACACGGTTCAGTCAGCTTATCCCACTGTCACTAAAAATCTGATTGTTCCTGGGTTGAAATGTTTTTTTTTCTGAAAGTGAGAAAGCAGTAAAAGAGTGTAAAATCTGATTCAGACTTTCTTTGTTTTAAAATCTGCATTAAAAGACTTGTGCAGCTTTTGGAAGTCACCACATGTCAGCTCCTAAAATTATGTGAAACCTTTCTGTTCATGAAAAGAAAACAAAATTTTAGCCCTAGAGCTGGAATATTTTTGGGACCAAACCTTTCCAGATGTTACACATGGACAACGGTTGCAAAGAGAGTTCAGTTAAAAGCAGCCAGTCGTTATCTTTTATACAGACAGTAGAGGTAACATAAATGAGTTATCAGAAAACTGTCTTTCTGAGAACACAGCCCAAGTGCTATAAATGATTAATAAGCTCTTCCTCTAGTATTTCAGCTCCCTGGGGCCCGTTGTCAGAGTCTGCCTTGTAGCTGAGATATAAGAACACTGCGCCACGAGTCTCTACAGATCCTTCCTCATCTGTCTGCTTTGTGCTTCACATGTCATCTCACCTCTGTTTGCCACGAGCGCATGAAAGGAGTGCATCAGGAGTGGCAGGAGATGCTTCTGACTTTCAGCCTCTCTGTGATGTTTGCAGGCTCTCCTCTGCCCTGATTAGAATTCATGCTGCATATCTTACTGTAAATTTGCCTGAAGGCAAAAGTATATCGCTTTTTATTTTGGTTCAGCTGAGACGTTCTCTCATGTTTGGGCAGTAAAAGAGGCTATTTTTGTTTTGCCGTTGTTGAGGTGTGAAGAGCAAGAATTATACTGGGGAGTGTCTTTGCAGAGGTCTTTACTTGATGAGACTTCTATTTTGATTAGCCTCACTGTCCTCTGTAAAATGAAATCGGCAAAAATAAATGGAAACCTAGTTAACACTCTGCTGTGCCTGGAATACAAAACTTCCACTGTTCTAAGATTGTTCTGTAAAAGCAGAAATGCCACATGAAGATTTCTCAGATAAATGTGGATATTCCTTTGGTGAGATCAGTGGAAAAAAAAAAAAAAAGTCTGGGAAAATTTTTATTTATTTATTTTTTTGTAGGCGGCATAAACATTCCCTTCACTGACTGCTCTGTCAGAAGCTGGGCTAGGATTTTGGATAACCATCCAGGTAACTGGCAAGCTGTCAGAGCCAAGGCACAAGAAGGTATGTCAGAGTAATTCAAAGACCAGACTGTGACACCGTTTCATTTGTTCTGCTGTCAACTGCTGGAGCTATGAAAGGCAGGGTGCTCTTTGTTTATTCATGTGGGCCATCCATCCATTCAGTCTGACTGCAAGTGGTACGTATAAAGACGAAACCAAACCTGCAACTCTTGTTAGCACCCGGGACATATTTGCAATATGAGCATTTATAGGCTTATCACTGGCAAACCATGGAAACAACTGAAAGTGGATGTTTTTATGTACTTAAATTTATTTATTCATCGCCTCAAGCATCCTGAGTTGCAATAAGTTTGAATAGTTTGAATACATTTGTAAGTGTCCACATTTAGTTCATACTGTAATTTATCCAATCAATTCTCCATTTTGGTTTGATCATAATCAAAGCTTCTCTTATCCAGTCTTATTTCTATGATCCATGGTAGTTCCGCCCTCACAAAGCAAAATTATTCATATTCTCATTATCAGTGCGTATGAAATCGTACGAAAAGTTATGCACACTATTTCATACGTTTTGGACGTTTTTCCTCAAAAAAACCACATCAGTACGCATGCGCTGGCAGACAGAAAAAAAAAAAAGCACATCCGCGGACGGACGTAAAACTGGGAAAAACAGTGCAATCAGCACTTATTCATGTCTCTAACTATGTTGCTTGCTGTTTTATATCTTAAGGTTAGGGTTAGGGTCAGGGTTAGGGCTAATTGTAATTTAGATTCTACATTCGTGAAGGGTGCTTCAGATGCGCATGCGCATATAACAAAAAAACGTCCAAAACGTATGAAATTACGGTGCATAACTTTTCGTACGATTTCATACGCACTCATTATGAGAATAAGTTGCACAAAGATGGCTGGCAAAACTGGACTGCACCACCAGAGTTTTGTTTTTGTAAATTTTACTGTTTGGGTTTAAACAAAAATCTTTTCTTTCTTTTTTTTAATAATACCCTTGCTCCTTCCTCTGACTTGGTCCCTTATAGTTATTTTTTAATATTAGCTCAAGGTTTCTTATTATTTAAAGTAACTTTAACAATCTCGTGCCTAAGTCATAATAACTTTGGTCAGGACTTGATTCCAAACAGTTTAAATCTACAGATGTAATTCAGAAGCCATACTAATAATTACAGATACTAGGGTTTGGATTTTTAAGGGAGTATATTGATAAAAAATCTGACCCCTAAAATGAATTATCTTCTAATCAGCTGATTAAAACTAATGGATCAAAAACAGAAGTTTTTGAATGTTGTAATATAAATTTCATCAAAGTCAGAGAATAATTTATTTTTATATTTGTTAACAACAGCTGTCATCTCTATCTCTTCTACTGTCAAGGGCCCATATAAAGCATCCTCACCACTGTAGAAGGAACTTTTGCTCACTTAAACATTTATTCAACAATTAAGGAGCAAAAAGGCTTTTTGAATTGAAAGGTTGGTTTATTTTGTTGATATATGGGTTTCAATTAAATTGTGGTTGATAAAATAATTACAGACCCCTGTAATTAACTCTATTAAAATATTTTATTGTGTACCAACACAAGTTATAATACATTTTTTTCTCACAGATTCCATAGACTGGTTAAAAGGTTGAACAAAGCCTACAAAAGTAGCTATCCTTTACCTGAACTAATTAAGCAATCAGCCATTTCAGAAGAATCAATCAATCATCAACACAATGATCCAATAATCCAAAATGTTGCATCCTAAAGGTGCGTTCTGCATATCAAAATACCAAGTTATGAAGTATAGATTTAGATCACCAGTGTTTTGCATTTGCTGCATCTTTGCTTTTTTATTCACCTTCAACAAAAACTAAGCAGCGAAGGAAACCAAGTTCAGCCATAAGGCCTCTTAAGATTATAAGCAGCCATCTGGTGCCAACATATGTTGTCTTTACCACATCCTCACCTGATTAACTCGTCGTCAGTGATGGGAGGACCTCTGTAAAGGCAGATGCTTAAGCAGCCTGCTAATCTAAAGGATTCAGGTGCCACGGAAGGAAGAAAAGATCAGTAATGACTATTTACAAAGAGAAATCCTACTACCAATTATCAGTGGGATGCTAATCAGACTCGTGAATTAATATTCTAAGTCACACACATAAGTTGTAATTTTGCGATCTGAGACATTTTTCTCTTCTGTTACCTTTACTTAGTGCTTTAGATGTTTTACAGTTTCTTGATCTTGATTAGTGTTAAAACTTCATAAAGAATTGAAGCTTTCAGGAATAGTTTGGAAAAGGCTTGAGGCTTCATGAGGAGATAAACCACTTGAAAGCCTGTGTTTAAAACAGGAAGCTGTGATTTGAATCATGTTGTACTTGATGCACTGAGTTTCACATGACTATGGGCTGTTAAGAATGTTTATTCAAGTAAATAATGTATTTATATGCAGCATTGCGATAGCCGATTCAAATGCTAGTATAATAAAATAAGATTGCTTTGTTAATGTGTGCTACGTACATACAACTAGCACACAGGAAAGGTTTTTCTTTTTGGTTCATTTTACAAGTATATAGCAAAGTACACAGCACCCACATGCTTTGAATACATCCCTTTCTATGATATATTTATAGGCAAAACCATTCTCCCCTCCAAAGAGACCCACAGACCCTTTGTTGATGGGGCGACATAAAAGACAAGTACTTAGCAGCAATACTGAACTTGTGCGATGTTAGGTAGATATGCTAAAGCTGAAACCAATGACTGTCAAATCTCTACCAGATGCTCAAGCTATTATACATTATTCCAACATCTCCTCACTACCTGGATTAACATTTGTTCAGACTGTGCAGATGTTCTTGAACCTATGCCAGCTTCTTTTAATATAAAAAAAGTAAACTACAACTAAACTTTTTGTCTTAACGTATGAAATGTTGGTGTTTCAGTAGAAATTAGTTTTGATATTGAGTCATGTGAACTTAGGAGTAGATCTACTGGAGACCATGTAAAGCAATATTACTTTGAAGACAATAACAACAGAACATAAACCTGATTACTTAACACCACCAACAGCTTTGACAAATCTCATAACAAATATTTGGTGTTTCTACACAGATGGTTAGGCATTGCATTTCCAATATGGCAGCACATTGCTCTAACACAGTAGTTTGTAGAAAGCTTTGTGGACACATACTTAGATAGAAGACTGTTGTGCATCTGTTTACATGTGTTTATAAATGAGGTTTTAAAAGTCTAGCTCGGTTTGACCAACAAGTGCCAGGTTGCTGTTTTTTTTAATAATAATTTTCAATGCAACTGTTGTAAATTTAAGAACAGTCTATATACCAGAGATCACGGATTAGACTTGTAGGGCAGCGTAAAGCCCTCTTCTCTCATTAAGCCATAAAAAAAAAACACAAAAAAAACAAACACACACAGCGGTGAGTTTAGGTGTTTCATAAAATATGTGAATCAGGAAATTGTCTATATACAAAACTAAATGATTGTTGTTCTCTACTTACAAATCACTTTAAATTTTAAAATGGAAAATTTTTCTATTTTTAATGTTTCTTTATTTAAAAATTCAATGTATAACATGGATGCATAAAAACCTCATTTTATTTCAGTGTTAAATTCTGTTTAAATTAACAAATTATAATTCAAAATGTCTCCGGACCTTTACTGGTTTTTGATTATCTTTGTTCGGACCTCACTAATTTTTAATAGGTTACCTGTGCTGTTTACCATAAGAACCATAATGAAAAAATTGATAAACATTAGAGCAAGCATGGAAATGTAAAAGTTTTCCATCTGTTCCAATAATATTATCATTAAGGAATGTTGTACTATCTTTAAAGAAGCGCAAACATAAATATCTAATGAACTAAAACAACATCATCTTAATATCAGTAGAACTCTGAGTCTATCAGCAGCTTGGTTTCTGCAACAAAGGGCAACGCCTGGAAACTAGTAGAGGCATTTGACTTAAGCCGTGTTGTTTCTTACCAAATAATTTGCCTAACACTCTACAAACAAGCATCAAACGTGCGCTTTTCAAATTGTGCAGTCTATTGCAGATGCAAAACTTAATCCCTCTCTCTACATATCTAGGCTGTAGTGCCTGCATGTGTTTACATATTTTTAGCTTCTCCACCACCATTAGCATTAATCGTTAGGTTTCACAGTAAACAAACTCACATTGCTCCATATTGTTTTGAGGAAAAAGGCTTTTTGAGCTACAGGATTGAAACCTAGTGGCCCATGAAACTAGATTCTACTCTTAAGGTATATGTCTAAGTTTTGTGTGTTAAATCCAGAATGAACAGCTTTATTTTTTGGTGTTACGTATTTAATAGAATGAGCTGTAGTGTGATGACAGCTTCAGCACCGGTTCGTTGTGCAGTCAATACTGAAAATCAACAGGAGATGGTAATCAGTTTGATCAAGAACTAAAATAAACTATTGATAATTTGATTAGTGTTAACTATTAATTAAAACAGGACCATGAAAAGGAACAAAAAGAAGCATAAAATCAGACACTCCACTAAGGGAGTTTAAAGGTATAGAGGAGGATTATATAAAGGATGTTTTTTTCCGTAAGTAATAAGTGGTCCTCCTAATTGTCAATCATTCTGATAATATGTTAACATAAGGCCGTCCTATGTGCTCGTCCCATTAGCTATCTTTTTCTGCACATGTGCACTTTCAAGCATATATGAATGGTGAGCTATGGTTTCAGACAGTCATTGAAGCTCGCATTTCTGAATGCGGTGCTTTGAAAATGGCTGAGGTTTGTAAGAGAAAAAGTGTCTATGAAGTATAATGATAGAAGAAGAGAGAGGCCTCAGAAGAGAGAAATAAGACCAGGTTGTTTTTGGGAGATTCTTTCATGCAATGGCGTACGCCTAAAAGCAGAGGTCTGGCTTCTCATTCATGCCTCGGTTGGAAAGATTCTACTTGACAGGTAAAGTTTTGCATGGTGTTTGGAGAAATCCATTTCACATCACTGCTAGTAAAAGTTATCTACCTCCATATTATAACTTTTCTGGGAAGATAATTCTATTTATTTTGTAATTTGCATCGTTAGTAGTTATATGGTGGCAACAGATCATTATTTACTCCGAAAACATGTCCAAATTTCCACTGCAGCATACACACACATATGTTCAGTAGTCTTATTTGCAGGGAAACGTTTTATATATAAATATGGGTGAGATAAGATCCAGGCAGGTACAGGGTTGTGCATGTGCATTTTGTTTTGGAGAGGGCGAGTCTTTTTTTAAAAATTCACGAAAATCCTCAACTATACCTTTATGGGAAATTTTTATTCACAAATGAATATTCCAAATATCTATTTTCTTCATCTTTTATAGGCCTAAAGAAAAGGAGTATTTAATGCTTACTTTGGTCTGATAGTGAACGTTAGGTAAAAGCAAAGCACCGACTCATAGGACCACATCAGTCAACTTTCAGACAACAGCTTCAGCAGAAGAATGTGGAGCTTAGTTAGTGTAAAATTTCTGCTTCAGCGCACATAAAAAACACTGGATCTTGGCAGGTTTGCAGCCATGATGCCAGAGATATAGGAAAATATCAGATTAACTGCCATGTGAGTCAGCTAAAGGTTCTGAAATCTTTGGATGGCTGCTCAATTCCGATCTTCAACACACTGCATCACACTGGAACATTGTTATTAATAAAAAAAAAAAAAAGCGGGGAACTCACTGTCTATGATAATTGAAACATTTTTCCTATGCATAAAGTTTACGAAATAAATCCTGAAGGAACAACACAAGACTATATCGAGGAACATAGTTTGATCAAAACACTGATCAACCATTTAGAAAATGGCCCAAGGAAACACAGAGCAATGTCACATTATGCAGCCAATGAGAAATGCATTTTATTCTGTCTATTTATATAGCACCGATTCACAACACATGTCATCTCAGAGACAATTCAGTCAGATTGGTTACAAATTTCTAGCAAGGGAAACCAGTTTGATCCATTGAGTCACTGACTTAAAAGACTTACTCCTCCTGGTTGAGCCTGCAGTGACAATTTTTGCTTTCTTGTTGGTCTCTTTTACACATTTTATAATTCAGCCTCCTTCTGCCCTAGAAGAGATTACTCTCAGTAAAAAAAAAAAATAATAATAGTAATAAAACAATTTCCACCACCTGTCACCATGATAACTAATTCATGACCAGAGTATTCATAATGTGCACTTTAGTGGCTAAAACAGAAAGTAAAATGCTGAGAAACTTAACTGAAAGATAATTGTTGTGTAATTTGCTCGTTAACTCTGAAGAATTCTGTTAGGGCAAAGTTAAAAACCAATTTATTTAGAGCAGCCTTTGACTGTCCAAGTTAAACTACTAACTGAGGTATTATTATTGTTTTTATTTTTTATTTTATTCTGCTTTGTTTTTCATCTATTTTATTTTTTAATTAATGTAAAGCAAATTGTCCATGTACTGAATTGCACGATACCAATGAATTTGCCTTGTTAAGTTTCTTCATCCTTGAACTATTTTAATGAAATATATTTATATAAAAAGATTAAAAAAAAAAAAGTAAAGCAGCCTTTTCTACTTTTTTGTAAAATGTATATCATCTTTCCTTGACAAGCAAATGCTATTAAAGCAAAGCATATTTAAGACCAGTTATGACCAGATAATTTACTTTAATGAACTATTATATAACCAGTAAAGTCCCATTGAGATTAAATCCTCTATTTTAAAGGAGTCTTTTGCATTATATTATTTGCAAGTTCATTTTTGAAGATGGAGGAATAAAAGTTTCATGCTGATTGGTACATATTTCCTATTTACCAATAAACAACATTCCATCAGTATACTTTGCAGTATATCTATACAAAAAAAAGGTGCATGAAATACAGTGAAATGGTTTGTTCTTAATATATTGTCACCTCTTTGGCAATTCAAACAGACTAAATAGAAATGTGATTAATTGTGTTAAGCACAAAGAGTGCCGATTAATTTTAGATGATATCTTAACCTGACAAGCTGCAGCCTCAAGGAGTTCATTTTTTTTTAGTTCGCCTGGATATCAGTGTTAGGTTTCTGTTTTCTGTCATGTTTTTCTTTTGAGTATCCAGTTTTGCTTTTCTCCTTGTTTCCTAGTTTTTATGCTTTAATTCTTAGTTTATTGTGTTCTTTATTTTTTTTTTCTCAGTTACTGTCCTAGTCTTGGTTCTGTTATATTTTCTTTTTAGTGTTCAGTTTTGCTTTGCTCCTTGTTTTCCAGTGTTAGTGGTTTAATTATTATTTAGTTGTGGTTTCTAGTTATTTCCAGTCTTTCAGGTTTTTCATTTGTTATCCTCTGCTGCCCTCTTGTGTTCCCCTTTCTCCTTAGCTCCTGTTTTTGCTCTGTCCTCACCTGTTCCCAATCTTCTCATTAGCCCTCTCTTTGTCTCTGTCTCCTTTAAAAGCCCTCTCTCTTTGCTGGGTCCTTGTCCAACCTCGTCTAACATGCTCCGACTTCGTCTCTCTGAGCCTTCCTCTTGTGTTGTGAATCCTCTAATGTCTCCATGGTTTCTGGTTCGTTTTTACTTATTTTTCATGTTTTGAATTTTGGTATTTTTGGATTTCTGGTTTCTCGTTTGATTTTTGGACTTACTCATCCTTAAATCTACTTACAATTCACCTCTGCCTTCCTGCCTCTGCTTTGGGTCAACAATCCACAAACAAATCCTGACAATCAGACTGGACTGTAGATGCAACCGTGAAGCCATCTTCAAGAAGGGAGAAAGCAAATTATATTTCTTAAGGAACCTTGGGTCCTTCAATGTTTGCAACGAGATGCTGCACATCTTTTCTAAGTATTTCGTGAAAATGTTTTTTCGTGGAAAAATGAACAGAAAAACTTATAAGGAGTGGCTTTGTTCTGGTAACTTCTCTAGACCTTATCTAACCTCTGGAATATATATATATTTTTTTACATTGAATAATTCTTTATATAATGGAGAACATTACGTAAATCCAAGAGCATCCTGGGTAGAAGAATATGCAACACAATCCTCACGTCCTCAGTCACACGCTTCTCCAGATTAGACCACTACAGGAGGTCCTTCCTGTTGACAGCTATATTAATATATTCTTATAAGCCTTTCAAGAACATTTACTCTCCCTTCAGAATTACTCAATCATTTTTTTTTTTATTGAATTCAGAGTTGTCTGCTGAATTTGTGCCACACAAGTTTCACGCATATACTTTGTTGGGACCCATTATTGTTTAGACATAAACGTAACACTAATGGCCAACATTTCAGCTTAAATAGAAATACAGTGAAGTCTCAATACCCAAAAATATATATTTCAAATTTGCATTACCTGAAACTCCCCAAGAAATTAGCATAATAAAGGAAACATAAAAAAGGCATAGAGGAAACTGGTTTAACACTCTGCTGATATCAACGGAATTATTGCTGAATTATAAGCACGGGCATACAGTAGTCCTTTGGTGGATCAAGTGAGACTTTTCCTTAAGGGATCCTTAAATGAGGTGATTTGTTAATTAAAGCAAAGCTTCAAAATGAGCAGCAATTAAAAATATGTTGGCTGTAAATGTTTTAGACTTACACTTAACTTGTTCATTGACACAATACCAATTCTACCTGCATTTGACTTTTAAAGACTTTTAAAGTTATTTATGAATTGCAGCAAAAATGTTTCTGTACTGATTCCATCCATCCATCCATCCATCCATCCATCCATCCATCCATCCATCCATCCATCCATCCATCCATCCATCCATCCATCCATCCATCCATCCATCCATCCATCCATCCATCCATCCATCCATCCATCCATCCATCCATCCATCCAATGAAATAAAATAATCTTTTTAATATTGTTTTGGAGAAAATAAATTGGATGTGTTAGGTATTTACAAAGCTTCATAAGTTATCTTTTTTTAAAGGTCTTATATTTGTGATTCAAGAGAAATTGTATCAAACAAGGGCAAACATTCTTTTTGGATTGAAAGGGACTCCTGTCTTTATATT
Source organism: Cyprinodon tularosa (assembly GCF_016077235.1). Lineage (NCBI taxonomy): Eukaryota > Metazoa > Chordata > Actinopteri > Cyprinodontiformes > Cyprinodontidae > Cyprinodon > Cyprinodon tularosa. Next base: position 1,065,171 of record NW_024037794.1, read on the forward strand.
GCAGTCTGTCTTTCTTGGGTTAACAAAGACCATAAATTACATAAATAAACCTACTGGCCTTAAGATTTTTGTTTACTATCTTTTGATTTCTTATTTTTTCCATTTGAAGAAGCTCAGCGACGTATGGTCAGGTGGTTGGATAGCGAAGATAAACGGAGAGGCCTTTTATCAAATTTATGAGCCTGTGTTAGAAAACAGAGGATCCAGGAAACAAACAAAAATAGAATACAAATAAATAAAATAAACAACATAAAATGACATAAGAATTGAGTTGATGTGTGGCGTACTGGTGGAGCAGGACATGTATGATGGGTTTATGTCCTGACTTTGCAGCAACTTTTCTTCCCTTCTTTATCTGCCTGTTTCCTGTCTGAATGCCATGCAGCACAATGGAAGCTTTTAAAATCAAATTAACACCCTGACTTTCAAGCAAGCTGCAGAAGCAAAAAATTATGTAAAACATGCCATTGTGTATCCAATATACAGTTGTACTTCAATTAAAAATTCCCTATTATGATAAATTGACAAAAGTAATAGAAAATGATAAGAAATAGAAACAATGACATTTATTTTGAATATATAAATGCATATTTATATATTAAAGAATAAGGGAATTGAACAAGCCTGATGGTGCTCTTGAATTAAATTTTTGTTGAACAACATTCACTGAAATCAGGTGTTTTCTGTCATTTTCAGGAAATGTTCAGTCAGCCTTCTGCACCCGTTGACAGGTATGTTGGTTCAATGTTCAATAGCAAGTACTACATTTGTCTAGGACAGGTTGTTTTTTTAGAGTTATTTTGAAATAAAAATGTAAAATCAATCTTTTATTTTACTTAATTATAATTTAGTAGATTTTTATTTATGATTACTTTCCTTTTTTTAAATGGAAAGGTATGTAAACTTTTAACACAATTTCAACTGTATATTATTTAAAATGATTGCAGAGCTGAACCACGAGTCATATAACACCCTTTTTGGCTTTCATTACACCCAGTTTTTTTTTTTTTATCATAGCAAAACTATATTTAAAGGCCCTTTGGAAGCCATTATAAATAAATACTTGTAATAATTGCATGACATGCAGTGTTGGCACCTCAGATCAACTGTCTAGTAGCAGCACAGAAACTGCCCAGCAGATGGTGGTAAACTCCATGCATTATCAGGCCAGATTGTCTTTTCAGCTCCATTACATCTCATTGAACATCTTCTTTAAAGGTAATTTTACACCTCCAGTGATTATGACTGAAAATATTTAAAGGATTCAAACTCTTTTTTTTTTGCTATAGTATAATGAACTAAATCACCTTTTCCATTTATTTATTAAATTGATTTATTTATCTTTGTTAAACCAACAATGAAATCCATGGCAAATAGCAGCTATCTTTGCTTAAAAACATTTAAAAAATTCTACTAACCATTTCCACTACTCACGTCTATCTCATCTTTGTTTGCATAATTGTTTATTTGTTTGCGTCCAACGCATATACCAGCAAACAGAGTACCGGTACATACATTGTACCCACGAGGTTGCATAATCCATAACATTCCCTCACTGTGGTGTATTTTTCAGATTAACATTAGGGCTTTACTCCCACCACCAGCTACTTACTCATGCTGATATGCCATGAGGGCGAATGTGAGCTATATCATTACATGCTGCAGTGGACAAGTGAATGCATTAGCACCCTAAGAAGTCCCCAGCTGCCTATTAATTAGCGAGCTTGTGGGTTGGTGGGCATTATCAGCATGAAAAGGTTACCGCAAGCTAACAAGCAGAACGACTATTTGTCGGGATAGTCCCTTGGTAGGTGTGACTGCTAGTTTTTGCTGTATCCTATCCTAATGCTAGTTAACCAGTCTCTTCCCTGAGTAAGTGTTTAAACACAAACATCTTTACAGTGTTGTATGTGAGTATATTTCAGAGTGAAATAATGTAATTTTTTTATTGCCTGGTTGCTATTCTAACAGATTTTCCTCATTGACGTGATCAGCAAAGAACCTGGAGCACAAATGATCCTTTTAGGCCAATTTCCATTTATTACTCATGCTGCCGACGTGTGCCTGATGCCCATGATGCTTTGTCAATGTTCTCTGCTGCAGGCTGGTTTACCTCTACAAGCCACTTGCATATCAAGGACCACAGGGATGGCTCGCATTTGTGCTCTGCCTGGTGATACTGTGGTTCAGTCTGACGGTCAGACACATTCTGTCTGTCTGCACAGGAGGAAGCTGTGAGATGCCTCTCACTATATTGCATACTGTTAAGGCTGTGAAGGAAAACAATGAGGGGATTAGACTCTGGCTGCTTTTTACTCTCACTTTGAACTGAAGACTTTGTTTCCTGATTGACTCTGTCACTGACCGACCCAGTAAAAGAAATAACAAAGTGGTTACCACAGATCTGTATCTCTGCAAACAACAATCATTTGAATAAATGTATGAATAGCACACTGCTGTGCTGGAGTTTACATACCTTTCAAGTATTTTTCATATTACTGACACAAATCTTACTATATTTTTTGGGGGGGATTTGATGTGATAGACTGCTGGGAAGTAGTACATTTTAGTGTAGCATGTATTTCTCTTCAGGGGTTTCTGAGTCAACACTTAGCCTTAAGAGCAGAACCTTTGACAGTGACAGGCGCTCTTGTTTTCAGGTAGGTCTCTGCCAGCTTTCAAATCTTAAGAACAAACATTTCTTCTTCAGTTTATCAAATAGATTTTGCACCACAGTTCAAATTCAGACAGACTGAATTTAGAGCTTCTGTACATTCAACACTGTTTTTTAAAGACTTGCCACAAATTCTAAATCAAATGTTGCACTGGGCCATTTGTAGCCATGATGATGATTTGATTTAAACAATTCAATCAGATTTTATTTTATATGACCAAAGCACCTTCTACCTAAGTTCACTGCGCCCCCTTGTGGATTGTGACATACTACAAATGGGAACTATTGTTGCTTCTTTCAAAAATAGTTTCTACATTTCCATCAAGTCCAGCTTTTAAGTGTGGCAGTGTTTGAGTCTGTATCTCTTCTAAGGCCTCCCATCGGCCTTTTGGGTGCTTCCCTTATTAACACGTGTCTTACTTAAACCTCGGGCCTGCTGGTTGTTTTCATGATTGGTCATAAGATCGATGCATTTTCTTCCACATATCTCAATCATAGCTTGATCTAAACTGCAAATGGGTTTTTCTGAAACGTGTATTTCATTCTGTTTTTGTATGATAGAAATTTGTTATAACCTGACTTTCACAAACAAATGTTATAAACCTTTTCCCTGACCAGTCTGCTGCCTTTCTTTGCTTTCAATAGGTTTTTTGTTAATTGATGTTCTCTAACAAAACTCAGAGACCTTCAGTAGTTCTTGTATCCTTTTAAAAAGGAAATATGTTGCACTGTTTTTTAAGGATAATTAGAAATAAGAGGACTCAAAATATATGCATTGCAAATTTCTAAATTATTAGGCTGTAAAAATCTAAAAAAAAACATGGATGTTGTGCTTATACCAAATAACCATGGAAGATTATTTCTTATAAGGTAGTTATTTGAGAGGTGAATACAAAAGCATTATCAACCCTTACTTTATGGTTTAGTGCAACTTTATGGTGGCCAGTCATAGACTGAAGGTTGTAGTTGTGTAATAACAAAATAAGTTAATATGATTTAAACATATATATGGGGATATAAATCACTTTGAAAAAAGTTATCAATATCTGTTCACCAAAAGGATCAAGAAATATCTGACTCACACTGAGACTAAAATGGCTTTAAAATTCAGGCTGAATAATGTCAAAATGTCAAACGCTGCAGAGAGTCTAGGCAGCACAAACCAGTTTTAAAGTGCACTTTATGAAGCGAAGCAAAGAGTAACGCCATTTCTTTTATCAGTGTAAACAACCACACTTACCGACATTTTTTGGTTTGTCAAAGCTCAGCAGGTGTGTAGATGCACCACTGACTAACCCCAAGCCAGCCTACATGCACAGAGCATGACAAAGCAATCTGCTGAAGCTGTGTTTATTACATCTCTAAGAAAAACCTAATTCTCTGTACATCAGTAGCTATCAGTGGCCATCTGTGATGTGAAACACAAAACGAGACCCGGAATCTAAACTGTAGCATGTTTCCGGACATATGGTGAATTGTACACATAACCTAGGATGAGGATGGTATGCTGCTGGGAATACAGAGAGCAGCTGTGCCCGACTAACAGCCACCTCACAGTGATGACCCTCTAAGCAGCACCGAGAAATTGGCACCTCAGTAATTGAGCTGCCACATGTGGGTGTCTGTTGTTCCAGATAAACCAGAAATGTTCTACATTAATGCAAAATTAATATTTTGAGAGCAAAAAAAAAGATTTTTTTTTCAATCCTTTAGAAAACTGAATTTTATTGTTTTTGGATTTTATAAAAAAAAAGAGGGGAAAAAAAACTCTACGTTAAACTAGAAATTTAAAATTTTTTAAAAGGTGTCATCTCTTGCAATCTTCATATTTAGATGTTTCAGATGAATAAAAACATCAAACATGAAGGGAAAGACCAAGATATACTGTATTTTCTGGACTATAGAGCGCACCTCGCTAAAAGCCGTGGCCACTAAATTTCTTGAAAAAAACCCCAAACACTTTGGTTCAGTGAAGGTCTGTGATTCAAAATATAAAAAAATATTTGTGGCTTTTGTTGATTTAAATAAAAAAAAATTCTTTTTCAAAGTAAAAATTCACTGCCAAAAAACCCCCACACCTTATTGGTAGCATATGAGTGTCCAACCACTTCTCAGCGAAAACGTCTTTTTTCAACAAGGACACCTTAATTTGAATTATTTCCCTTAATAAATGAAATAGTCTAAACTACTCCTTGTACTAACTAAGACTGTCACAGTTTGTTTGTTTCATAATCAAAAAATAGCAAACACTGAAGAAATCTACTGAGAGGAAAATATTTTTATAATATATGGAAGACAGAAGTCAGAATTCAGTGTGAGAATTCAGATTTATTCTTGCAGAAGTCTGTTTTTCTTTTCTTTTCAGAATTGTGGGAAAAATGCCAAAATTCAGAATTATAGAAAAAGTCAAATTTTTGAGAAAAAGAATGTCATAGATTAAAGTCAGATCTTTGGAAAAAAGTTAGAAATTAACCAAAAATTCTGAAATTTAAGTTGGAATTCTCAGGAAAAGGATCAGATAAAAAAAAAAAAAAGCAGTCATAATTCTAAAATAAAAATAATAATTCAGACTTTTTATTCAGTTGACTGTCATCAAATGGTCCTTTTCCTCTTCTGTTGTAAACTGTATTAGATAACATACACTAAAAGAGTAGTTCTAATGAATCCTGAGCTTGTGGCCCCACCTAATGAAAAAGTAGGCCACTGTTCAAACAGCAGCCCCATGATCTGGATGCATTGCTTGGGTCCAGCCTGTTTAGATGACCAAAGCTTGTCCTTGGCCTACTTTTGGGTCAGAAGCACACCATTAGATCCAAAACACTTTAGTCTTTGAGCAAAGCTGCACAGCAGGATGGACTCTGCATATTTCTGGGTGAGTGCTATTGAAGTTTTATTAAAGAACTATCATAATGGAGGTTTGTCTACACCGGTGAATTGCTTTCAGCATCCAAGCTCGTCCGCAGGGAGTGGTTTTTCTCTTTGCTTCTTGTAGCATGATATATTTTTAACAGCATGTGCATGTGTAAGTATGTGTGCCGCTGCGTATGAGTGGGTGTTTTATATGGAGAAGAAAAGCTTGGTAGGAGATATATGCTTTCTCCTCGTTTACATAATCCTCATCAGTGTTATGTAATTTTTCACAGACAAATCTTTTGGTAGTTAAAGCCTAAAGATGCACAATGCAGCTCAAGAAAATAAGACTCTCATAATTTCTTTGAAAGAAAATGAGAAGGCAAAACTGTTTCTGCACAACCCCACTTATACAGAGGTCAGCCAGGTTAGATAATCTAAATAGACCTTTTCTGTTTCAAAGCACCTGCTCAAAACGTACATTTTTTATTTTATTTTATTAACAAAAAAAACACACAAAACAAACAAAAAAACCTTGGTAGGTTTATAAATAAAATTAGGAAGCCTATTTTTTAGATAGTTTACTTTCTGAGATACACAAGTGAAAAGAACTTGAATTTGCAATTTATTTGTAAGCAAAGTGAAAAAGCCTCTGATTGGTGACTGAAAAAGTTATGAATAAAACGGTCAAACTTATAGCAATACAATCAGATTTGTCTTCCTTGTTTCTTAACAGTAGTAACTGTTGTCAGTTTAAAAAAAAAATGGGGAAATAAAATGAAATTTCCATTCTGTGTAAATACATACTTTTTTGTTCCCCTTTCCAAAACAAAAGTACAAAAGAATGCTGATTTGATTTATTCCTATTTAATTGCAGCCAAAATTAAGAACCTATGAATATTTGTGACTATTGTAAAGTACAATCATTGTTGCTGAATACTTAGTTACTCACTTGCTATATTAAAACATCAAAAATAACAAAATGATAAAAAGAAAAACCAACAACACATGGTCGTACATTAAATTTAATGCACAAGGATTTTGGTTCCCATAAGAACATAGGTCCCCATGATGTGGCCATGTGAAAATTTTTAAGCCCCCACACCGTTGTAAAAAAAGGTACACACACACCCACACCCACACACTTACCCCTAAAGAGCTTTGTTTTCATGACATATGGGGACATTTCATTCAGTTGCACTAGTTTTATTTGGGCCAACACACACCCTTACCTTAACCCTAGATATTACCAACATATACCTAACCCCAGCTTAAGGAAAAAAATGTTATCATATGGGAACCAGTTAGATGTCCCCATATGTACCTGTAGGTAGAAAAAGCCCACCCCCTCTTGTTTGTTTGGATTTTATGTGAGAGATAAAGAAAAGACATGATTGTGGTCAAGATATGCTAGATTGAAGTGATATGTATAAAATGTGCTATATTTATGTTCAACCCCACAAAAAACACAGCTTCCAAAGCTTGTATTTTCAAGTCTTGGTTTATCATTACAGATCTGTCTGGTCAGAAAATTGCTGGAAAATTCAGTTTTTATTCATATTTTATCAGAGCACTATAGTTAGTGACAAATAGCAAAATGTCAACCACCTTTCAACTTTTCAAACGGGTCAGACTTGTAGATCACAGTAAACCGTCACTATGATTCTCAAACCTGAGCTGTAAATCTGTAATGATGCTCCAGAGTTACAACAGACCCTGCTACCATTGATAAAATAATAAATCATTGCTTCATTTCTCTTTGAACATTGGCCTGTCAATTTAAGATAACCTTGCTGAGCTCTTTGGTTTTGATGATGCAGTTTGTACCCTTATGCCCTCTAAGAAATCGCCAAGGCCTTTATAAACTGCTCTATTTACATCCATACATTGACTTTATTTACAATAGATAGATAGATAGATAGATAGATAGATAGATAGATAGATAGATAGATAGATAGATAGATAGATAGCAAAGATACAGTATATACATATATATATATATATATATATATATATATATATATATATATAAACAGAAAATTTGGTTTAAAAAAATTTATTAATAATAATAAACCAAGTCCTTCCAGAGGCATCAAACCGTAAACAAAGCAAAGGGGAATGAATACAAATAAATTTTCCCTTTTTACCAGTGACAATGATGCAGTCCTTTTTACTGGTGTATCACTTAAACTAGAGCAAATTGCCGTTTATGGTTGTGATAGGATAAAATGTGAAAAGGCTCTAGGGGTTCAGATGTTTTTGCAATATATCAGTCACATTAAAACCCTTTGCCCAATGATGACAGCTATGACTCATTATATCATAGACATTGAGTCTGAGGGCTGTCTGCAACAGGCTGATGGTGTCGATCCTTTGACACCTTGAGATCTGAATACTCAGTCTGATCAGCAGTGTCTGTACATTCAACTTGTATTTGAATAAAAACAACTCATAAGGTATGGATGCAAAAAAGGGTTCAATGTCTCATTACATAAAATTAAACCTCTCTCCTCATGAACTGTTTGTATGTGTGAATGTTTCAGGATCTTAAAAAAAACGGCAATGCCGAAATAAAAACACATGCGTAGGAGTTTACAGGTCAAGGCAAGAAGAGCCATCTGAATTGTGGAGGGGGATTTTGTCCTTGTGGCGGATGGTGTCAGGAAACGTAGTCACCATTGGGGGGAGTGCGTGGTCTGCCTCAGTGTTTAGGTGGGCGGCATGTGTCACAGTGTTCTCCACATGGAGGCCAGGACACTGTGTTTTTCTAGCAGAACGTCACAGTTTGATTAGAATATGTAATGAAATTCACCTGTCAGGAGTTTTACTGTTGCTGCTGATCAGACTAGGAACATATATGTATAATTACATACAACAATGAGAGCTTCCCGCCGGGAAATTTACATAGCAGTGTAACATCTCAATAGAGTTGTTACAACTACAGCTTCACATCAGGTTGTTATGCTGCTCCTCTGTTATTAAATGGCCAAAAGATCTTTGTCAAAGATCATTGAGAAGAAAAAAAATGTTGCACCCTAAATACATAATTGATAGAGCTGTCAAAAGGTATTAAAGCCTTGTGGGGGTTATTAAATGTTATATGATAACAATGTGAAATATTACTTTAACTACCTCTGCTGGAATCTCTCCTGACTGTCTCATTAAAACTGAGTCATATTAAGCTCCTCTCTCTCTAACAACTCATATCAAGATGTTGTAGACCAGAGAAAACTAATAGTACAGTTCTTTGAAGGATCTCCATTTTAAATATTCTTCCATTGTCTTCCTTTTTTTTTCTTACATTGAATAATCACCCATTTTAGACATGTTTGTTTGTATTCCTTAGAGCTACAGCAAAAAGTTTGAGATGCAGGCAAGATTGATGCATGGATTACAGCGAAATTTCATGAGAGTAAAACACATGGTAGTATTTTTGTAAAGATCAGAATTGTTAGATTTCATGTTCAAAGATCTTCAATGACCAGACTGAGTCAAATTGCAAAAGAAAAAAAAAAAAAAAGAAAGAAAATAATAATAAAAAGCAGTTTCACTTATGTACCTTAAAATTAGAGCAAATGGAGTGTCTGCTCCCTGAATTTCAAAGTTTGATAATGAAATTAAATATTTACACTTTTGTTAATCAACAAGTATGATTAATAATAACAGTGTTAGGAATAGCTGCTATATTTTGATCTTTTCATCCGTCAGCTCTTTGTTAGAAGATTTGAAGGCTATTCTAATGGTGACATTTTAGGAATCTTGGATGGCATTCACTTGTCGCTGGGGTATTCTAAAATACAACAAATCTAAGCTTGATATTTTGACCTAGACTATTAAGATGCACATAAATCTGTTGTAAATTAGTACCCTTAGTTTTACAAAAAATATAGTCATAAACTGTTATCATATCTAATAATCAAGCGAGAAGGCAGCATTCATGCAAGAACTGCAATGCTGTTGGTATGAAAGAATAAAATGACAACTAGGGGAGTATAATGTTTTCAAGTGTCTGCGATGCTTCATGATAAACCGCTTTGAAACAACAGCTATCTGTTACGATACATGTTAAAATACCAAGCATGGTTTGAGGTTTGAGGTGGTATTTGACACTTTATCTACATTTCTTTCATTACATTTTTGATCAATTGTTTATATCAAAGGTTTTGAACACTGGGGTCATGACCCCTAGTGGATCTGTGAAGACACTGCAATGGCTTTGGTTTATTTTAGTTCATTTTTAATAAAAAAATTTTAATACCAATTTTAAGTTCCCTGCACACACATTTAGAGGAATCTAACATGTCAGCTGATAGACTGAATTATAGATGAATGTATTTCAGTGAATAATGCATCTGTTTAGTGTGATCACCTGCTGAGCTCTGCTTGACTCATAGCCTAACCAGTGTTGCAAGATCGTGCTGGTTTCCAACCAACTGAACTTCTTTTTACCAGGCTGGGTTGGAAAGATTGTTTTGGATGGATTGGTAGAATTTAGGGTGTCTTTCATAGAATAAAAAAAAAACAACAACAAAAAAAAAAACAGGAATACTTTGTCAAATTAACTGTCATATTTTGGCAGGAAAGGAAACTTTTTTTCAATGTAAGGTGCTTTTGCACTCATTGATCATTGTAGGTCTTTGTGAGGTTATTTATTTTGATTATAGAAATGTTCTCAAACCTGACATCATCTGTAAGTGGTAGCCATTGATTAATAAAGTGTCACTGCTAAATTATATTTTGTCAGAGTTAAACCAAGCTACAATTAGCTTTGATTTGACGTTAAGACATAGCATCATGTCGAAGTTAAAAAATGTCCAAGACAATAGCGGCATTTCCATTATAAATGTGTGCAAAACTATGTTGTTATTGAACTTATTTCAAAACCAACATGGCAGAGGTTGATGTAAACATATAAGGTATATCTATATTTCAGCCATGCCTCAAGTGCTCATTGTGCTCATCGTCACAAACTAAATGTAAAAAATACTCAGCCTTCTTGTGGATGCAAATATGCTGCTCTAACATCCTCAAACTACTTTCTGTCTTCTTTTTGTCTTTTTCCAAGGCAGTAATGTCCAGTTTCAGATCATGTTACTAGTGTGATGCAAAAAAAGTTTTTCCATTTCAGTTTTCTGAAATATAAGAATTCATTGAAGGGTACTTTTTTTAACATAAATTTATTTTCGAATTCCAGTGTTTCCATTTAGCTAATTTATTTTCAGAATTAAAAGTGATGCAATTTGATGGTTGATGGAAATGCAGATAGTGATCAAAATTTCACTGTGAATACCCAAATTCAAAAATCCAAGCACACCTCATGATTTAAAAGAAAGTGCTGCTGCATTCTTTATTCTTCACATACACATATACATGTTCTCGAATTTTGGTTTCATGGTAAGGACCATTCGTAACAAAGTGCAACAGTGTAATGTTTCAGACTTTCTGTTTTGTTATCAGTGAGGTTTAGGACTAAGCTCTGAAATTGTCATGATCTTGGCACTGATGACTGGATTACTGGTTTGTTTTATTCACATTATGTGGGCGACAGTGGCGTTGGATGTAGGAGTTTGCCCTGAAATTGAAGGATTGATGGTTCAAGCCCCGGCTCCGACTTTCAGTGTCGTTGTGTCCTTGGGCAAGACACCTCACCTGCATTGTCTACTGATAGTGGTCAGAGGGCCCGGTGGTGCCAGTGTACGGCAGCTCCGCTTCTGTCAGTGAGCCCCAGGGCAGCTGTGGCTACAATGTAGCTTGCCACCATCAGTGTGTGAGTGTGTGTGTGAATGGGTGAATGAATGTAGTGTAAAGTGCTTTGGTCAAGTCTCCTGACTTGAATAGAGGCGCTATATAACTACATGCCATTTACCCTTACCATTTACCTGCCTTGCTCTGCCCAGTTTTCATTACTGAACAACATCACTCATCAGATACACCTGTTCCAGTTCCTATCTAAACTGCTTGGTCCCAGCCATCAGTGCCAGATCATTCGAGCCGTAGATGAGCGTTCTATAGCGTACACAGTGTTTTATTCTGATACCCTTTTCCTCAATAGTTTCTGCTCTCGGACTTCTGAGTTTGCCTGCCCCTGTTTTTATCTGTTTGCCTGACCTGTCTATGGACTTCCATTGGATTCTTCCTGCTAACAACCTTGGATGTGTCTCCTGACCACAGCTTGAATTTCCCTTCGGAACCTCTTCTGATCTCTAATCTTCTGGCCTGGACTTCTGCTAACTCATCTATACCGGCTTTGGATTCTCCTTCCGGATACGTCTGCTTGTCGTCTGCTCTGCAGCACCTTTGGCTTCTACTCCTGGAAAATAGTTCCCATTGTTGATATTATCTAAAATCCATGACATAAAACTATTGATAAAACTCACTACCAGAATTGTCACTGTTTTTTCACTTTAGTACAATTGTCAAAATATTGCATCGGAAACACCTATATTATAACCAATATGAGTTGTGAAGATTGATTGTGGAAAAAAATCCCTGCTGGGTATTTCTTTAAAGCGCATCTCAGATTGAAAGAAGTAACTTTGATTGTCCATCACTGTCACACACAGTGTTGCTGCAACTGTGACCATCTGCAGGATCTGTCCATCTATGGATGCCAGTGTGTTTGTGTTACACTGCTCATTTTCGATCAAAGCATCAACAATTCGCCCTGAGGGAACGAATGTGTGGTCATCATTTAAAATAGCTTTTTTGCTGCACCATTGCTCTGGAACTGTGGGTAACTGGAAAGTGGGGATGAAGACGGGTGATATCCAATTATAGATCTGATGATGTAAAGACATGAGAGCACATGTCCCCCCCTCATTTTTGCACTATTCGGAGTGGTACAGTCCGCAGTCTTAAAGGCAGAGCAGAGTGACTCAAAATGCTTTGACTTTTGCACAAATTTCTTGAAACTTTACAAAATAGTTTGAAAGATGGTAAAAATACACAAAAATTGAAAAGACTGGGCCTAGTTTCTGAAAGTCACGTTGTTTTGTACATTTCATTATAGATGATGCTAATGGTCCAGTGATTAACAGATTATGATGCTCTGTGATTTTTCTATTCAGTATTTTCAAATTGAATGGACAAATGCATGCAAACACCTACACAGAGGAGGAGTCACATGTGACTGTCTGAGGAAGGCATATTGCAGCATTGCTAAGGCAACAGCTGCAGAGTGCCCCAACAAGCAGATAAACCTCGGTGTGCTCTCCCTCTCATCATTGTTTTCATCTTGGTAATACAAACACAAGTTTCAGGGGGATTTGTTCCCCTTTTGCAGTGTTTCGTGTCTTTTTCTGTGATGCATATGTAATTCACACTCTCCTCCTCAACACATTTGCTTTCGGTCTAATTCCTTCTGTCTTCAAATGCACACACTCACATGCGCTCACCCACTCTCCTTCTCCTTCACCGTCCCCCTCCCTCGTTCTTTCCTCTCATCCTCTGCTGCTTTGCTGTTCTGTTGTCTGTTTCTCTGTTTCCCTTCCTTTCCACATTTTGACTCCCCGAACCCCTCTTTCCTTTTGGTTGTTGTTGCTGTCAACCCCACCACCTCTGCTTTCCATCTCCATCTTATCCTCTATTTTTGTCTTCCTTTTTCCACTACCTGCTCTTTTGGATATCGGATACACGCCTCACCTTCCCATTACTCTCTGTTCTTTCTCCCCTCTTGATAAATTCCAAAGACCCCCTCTTTTCTCTCCTTCTCTTCACTCGTTTCATTGCTCTCTCTCTCTTTCCGTTTCCCTCTGGCCCTCCCCCTCCTTTTTCATGTCCCCCCCCGCCCTCCATCCTCTCTTTCCCTCGCTGGATCAGTTAGTCAAAGAAGAGATTCACGGAAGGAGAGAAAAGGGGGGAAAGGCAGGACGAGAGTGAGAGCGTAGGAGTGGGGCAGGCTGGGGAGAGGGGCGTGGGGTCTCAGCCCTCTGTTGTGGGGGGTTGGGGGGGTTGAGATACACCCCAATATTTTGTTCTAAGTACCATGGACTGCCTCTGCATTGTGACTACAAAGGTAAGCCTATCTGTTGTCTCGTACACAAGCTCGTGCTCTGTGTGTGTGAGGGGAAGAAACTGTTGGGTGCCACAACTGGAAAGAAATTAATTAATCATGTTGGTACATCATCTGCATAGATGGATATTTCATCTTGGAATTTGTTACTTTAATGGAATTCGGAAATTTCAAGGAAATAATGGAAGCTGAGATAACTGAGAGGTGTGTGGACAGAATATCTTTGATATCTCCCATCTCTGCCTGACCCTCTCTCCCACTCTCTCTGCATCTCCTACTCGATGTCATGCTTTAGGAGTTAATACACCGGGGCTGGCTGACCTGCGTGGATTTTTTTAAAAGCAGAAAGTGCCAGCATTTTGCAGCAGTTCTTTCCTGGATTTTGAAATCTGCATGCCATCCTTATCTGCTTTCTGCTGCTTTCTATTTATCTTCAGTCCTACAGCTAACCCATGCTGCACTTCCCTACCAAACCAAAGGAGTGTTATGTCATACACATGTGCTCAGCATCAGCAGTGCTCCTGAGAAGCAGTCCTACACATTGATTGATATTAATGCAGCCTTAATGTAGTATGACATCGGACACTTTGAGAGGTCAGACGCTGTTAAAAGAGTGACAGACTCAACTAGGTCCACAGTTATATCCCCACAGATTCAACAGCAAGTGAACAATGCACTGTAGCAACTGCACCTGAGCGCCGTTTCCAGCAGGAAGTGATGACAAAAAGTCGGAAACACAAAAAGAAAAGCACAGAGGCTCCTACAGCTGTGTGAAGGCAGTGGTCATCACAGGGTGTTTTTTCGTGCATTTGTTCTTATTTGGTACTGGTGGCACAGACGTGAGTGCAGCTGGTGCTTTCGGATGTATTACATAAATTTGTGCTTAAGTGTGGCACACTCATTTGCTTATCAACCTCTCTGTTTCCGTGGCAACAGAGAATATTGGTCAGTTAAACATAGATAAAGAGGTGCACTCAGATGAGGTGGCAGACGTACTGTACAGTTTTACATAAGTGCACAAAGACCCTTTGCAAATTGATCCACAATCCTTGATGTTTTAGTAGATTTTCCCACAATATAAAGATCAGCTGATTTTATTGCAATTTTATGTGATAGAACAACACAAGGTAGAGCAGAAATATAGAGTGGAGGGAAAATCATCAATTTATGATTTTTAAAACTAAGATCTGAAAAAGCTTCACCTAATTAGTAAGTACAGCATTATATGGATGTTTTTAGCCATTTTGGCCTACATTAAAAAAAAAAAAAAAAAAAAAAAAAAAAAAAAATATATATATATATATATATATATATATATATATATATATATATATATATATATATATATATATATATATATATATATATATATATATATATATATATATATATATATATATATATATGTATATATATTGCATTATGTCTCTAAAAAGAACAGCCCAAAGTGAAACGGGCTGTGGGGATAATTTTCATCATAATGTATAAGAAAGTTGCTCATCTTCACTGGAGAGATGGGGCTAAATGGAGACCATTCCTGGAAGAAAACCTCTTAGAGGCAAAAGACTTAAAAGTGAGGAGGTTTATGTTCTAAATGGACAAAAACCCCAAACAGGCAATCATTGTTATAGTAAAAATGGTTGATGTTAATGGATATTAGATTTGCCCGGTCAGAGACTGGTCTAGACCTGAAATTAAAATATGTAACAAAACTTTAAAACTGATTACAAGCACTGTCTGTGAAATCAAACTAAGCATGACAAAAAAGAAAAAAACTAAATAATAATTTCAGTAATTTACTAAACAGGTAGAACATTTCCAATTGACTGTGTTCTACACCAAAGCTGGTAAAATTCACCTTAGCTTACAGGTAAAGGTGATTCCACAACATGCTGACAGAAGTGGTATGTGAGACCCCAGGTGTAAATCGGAGGTTAAAGAATTTGATATTATTCATTGATATCAGAGTAAATGGTGCTTAAAAAAAAAACACAACACAGACTTTTCAGATCATTACTTTAATAGTTTCTTTTCACTTTAAAACTATGTACAACTTCTTTACACATATATTGAAATAAACATTACTGTTAACATAATGGATTATAGAAAAAGTCACTATACTACATAGAACTGTTACCTGCTGAGCTAGCTTCCATCCCGAGAACTATCCATGCTGTTGATCCTGCTATGTTAACCCTACATTGTTATACAACACTCCAGTAAGTCTTTAAAAAAATTATAGTAGGTTTTAAGCCTCGGGGCTTAATGCACATTTTCCCGTGTGTGTTAATCATTTATTTAACTTCTCTAAGGCAGACTGGGGAAAGAAAAGACAGTAAGTTAAAGACCACAGTTGGTGGCAGTGGATTTTTCACCAAAGCCGCTCCAGAATCCTGCATCGCGTTAAAAGTGAGAAAAGACTTACTGTAAAGCTGGCAAAGAACAGCAGGCTTTTGCCAAGAACTTGGGAGACAGATGGTCAGTTTATAATAGAGCAAGTTAGCACATAGAAAATACATAAAGGAATGCTTTAACCTATCTTTATAGCAGTCCTTTGTTTTAATTTTCATCCAGTAGTGCATAAAAACTTTCAATACCTGTGTGGGATTAACTTCATGAAATGGAGTTCATATCAGCCGCCATAGAAGGTCTAGTATATATAGGTTCACAAATGCTCAAGTCAAACAAATTCCACTGTTGTAATTATTTAGTATATTACTTTACATGTGAGCCATTCAAATGTTATAGATTGCGGCTGCATTGCAGGTAGGGAATGTAGTTTGCCATCGTGTAGCAGCTGATGGGTGAGCAGCTCCCCGAGTGAGCTGTTCCCTGACACCCACATACTGTATAACAGGTTATGTGAACAATGTTGCTTCCCCCTGTGGAGGTCTGTACACAAAGTTTCTCCATGTGTGTGGGTGAAGGCACAATGAGCCAGTGAGTGACAAATGAATTAAAGTACTATTGTGCCAAGCAGTGATTTTTGTAATAAAAGTAAAAAAAAAAAGGTATATAGAAAGAATGGCCTTCTATGGCCGTCTTCCAGTCTTTAAAGGATAGTTTCTCTTTTAATTTTCAGTTAAGCATCATAAAGTGACCTTGGGTAAGCTGAAAAGTGGTAGCTTTTCACATCTAATGGTTGGACTGCAGCAGTGGGTCCCTTCCTTGTATATGTTTAACTTTAAAATGCAAGCTAAAAAGCCTGCAAGTCCTAAAAGGCTTTAAAAATAGGACATTTGACGTTTATCTAGCAATGGTGGTATTTGATATGACTGATATTGCTCAGCCCCTAGTCATGGTGCTACAAAATAAATAAAACTTCCTTCAAATGTGACCTTTTTTTAATCACTTAAGTGAATGCAAATCAAAATGAAAACAGAGTTATACACAAGACAAAAAAATATGGAAAGTACCTAAAGTTTAGTATGTTTCCTTTTATTGGTTTAGGAATAGATAGTTTCCAAGAAATTAACAGAGGAGATCCACATCATTTAACTGAAATTTTGGTGGGCAAGCACAGTGCTAGGCAAGGCCAGGCAACCAATATCATCATGGCTACCAGACAAAGAAAAATAAAATATGTCAGTAGACTTCACCAACAAGATAATATGAGGTGCCCCCAGGGACATAAATCAGAATTAACTTGCATATACACATATTAAATTACACTCTTCCATATAATATACTGAAAACCTCACACAAACACTAGTAAAAAGCTCTCACATAAACTAGTGAAAACATTGACCTCTTATATAATCTACTCAAAAGCTCTCATACAAAGTAGTGAGAACTGTTCATATAAACTGGTGAAAAGCTTTACCTTTCATACACACTACTAGAAAGCTTTCATATACACTATTAAAAAGCTCTCATATACACTACTACAACGCTCTCATATACACTATTAGAACGCTCTCATATACACTATTAGAACGCTCTCATATACACTATTAGAACGCTCTCATACACGCTACTAGAAAGCTCTCATATACACTACTAGAACGCTCTCATACACGCTACTAGAAAGCTCTCATATACACTACTAGAACGCTCTCATAAACACTACTAGAACGCTCTCATAAACACTATTAGAACGCTCTCATAAACACTATTAGAACGCTCTCATAAACACTATTAGAACGCTCTCATACACGCTACTAGAAAGCTCTCATATACACTACTAGAACGCTCTCATAAACACTACTAGAACGCTCTCATAAACACTATTAGAACGCTCTCATAAACACTATTAGAACGCTCTCATAAACACTATTAGAACGCTCTCATAAACACCATTAGAACGCTCTCATACACGCTACTAGAACGCTCTCATAAACACTATTAGAACGCTCTCATAAACACTATTAGAACGCTCTCATAAACACTATTAGAACGCTCTCATAAACACTATTAGAACGCTCTCATACACGCTACTAGAAAGCTCTCATACACACTACTGAAAAGCTATTAGCGGATTTCAGTTGAAACGGAAGGCGTTTCAGTGAAACAGGAAGGACCGTCATTACACCGGAAGTTGTTTTAAACGGAGGTCATTCTGGCTAGCTCCGTACATTTTGTGCTATCTCCGGCCGAAATTGTATCAAATAAAATTATTGATTCATGCTCAGCTATCCGCTAAACAACTCACAGAAGCATGGGCATTACTCGACTTTATTTTTTATGTTTTTGCTTCAACAGAGATCCTTTTCCGGTGTTGTGCGAAATTCTGTTCCCATGTGAAAATCTGTTCCACCTGTGTCGGGAGCGCGCCGCGCGTTGCAGCCACATAAGCGGATCTGATCATTTCCCAGGCCTTTCGGATCATTTCTTGGTTAAATAAAAAGTCGTAAAATTATACAAGGTTGAGACATTTAGTTTAATCAGCCGCTGTTGTTTACAAAATTGTAAAATAAAAAAAATAAATGCGGTTTTCTTATGCTGTTTTGTGTTGTTATTTTAAACGCCAAGAGAATCCATCTCTTTCCAAGTTTTTTCACTTCAGCCTGACAGAAATAAAAGTCAAGTCACCAAATACCAAATTTGTATTTATAATTTTTTATTACTGATATAAGATGATGGGAAGTGCCTGATAGCAGTTCCATAATATGGAAACAAATTAATTTAGCTGCAAATCTTAAACTGTGTTTATTCCTCTCTTCATCAACAACAAACCATCTGGATTCGGTGATATTTGAGCAATGTTTGCCTAAATTAAAGGAGGGGGACCATATATGTTAGCTTTCTAATAGTGTGTATGAAAGCTTTCCAGTAGTGTGTTTGAGAGCTTTCTAGTAGTGTATATGAGAGCGTTCTAATAGTGTATATGAGAGCGTTCTAATAGTGTATATGAGAGCGTTCTAATAGTGTATATGAGAGCGTTCTAATAGTGTTTATGAGAGCGTTCTAATAGTGTATATGAGAGCGTTCTAATAGTGTTTATGAGAGCGTTCTAATAGTGTATATGAGAGCATTCTAATAGTGTATATGAGAGCGTTCTAATAGTGTATATGAGAGCGTTCTAATAGTGTATATGAGAGCGTTCTAATAGTGTATATGAGAGCGTTCTAATAGTGTTTATGAGAGCGTTCTAATAGTGTTTATGAGAGCGTTCTAATAGTGTATATGAGAGCGTTCTAATAGTGTTTATGAGAGCGTTCTAATAGTGTTTATGAGAGCTTTCTAATAGTGTATATGAGAGCGTTGTAGTAGTGTATATGAGAGCTTTTTAATAGTGTATATGAAAGCTTTCTAGTAGTGTGTATGAAAGGTAAAGCTTTTCACCAGTTTATATGAACAGTTCTCACTACTTTGTATGAGAGCTTTTGAGTAGATTATATAAGAGGTCAATGTTTTCACTAGTTTATGTGAGAGCTTTTTACTAGTGTTTGTGTGAGGTTTTCAGTATATTATATGGAAGAGTGTAATTTAATATGTGTATATGCAAGTTAATTCTGATTTATGTCCCTGGGGGCACCTCATAAGATAATGACACATCCACAAAATATGAGTTAGAGATGAAAATGTCAGACAAAGGCCTCTAACTTTAAAGAAATTGAAGTCTTAAGTCATTTTCTTCTTAAGATAAGTGCATTTGTTCCTGAATTGAGAAGGTAAGTGAGTCACTTTTCCAATGGAACAAGACAATTTACATCTAAAATAAGAAAAAAACCTATTGCATTGCCGTATTTTGAGTAAAAACAATAATTCTATTGGCAAATCATATTATTTACCTATTAATTAGGGGTAAATACACCTATTTATGACATTTTTGGTTAATTCTAGATCGTTTTTGTAGTTTGTTATCTGACTAAGACTAACACTAGAAATTAGCATAGCATAGTTAACGTAAGCCCTGCAAAGACTTACTAAATCATGACTAGAATAGGTTCCAACAAATTATATGATTAAAACAACTAAACTTAAAAAAAAAAGAGAAACTAAACATTTTTTTTTAAAACTGATGGCAGCATATTCATGCCATATTTGTGATGGCTGATCTTTGCATTCATTGTTGCTAAGCCTTTGTGGTCCTTAATATTTTTGGAGTTTTGGGATGTTGGAAAAATTTAATCTGCCATATTGTCCACATGGTTGAAACACCCTTTCACCCAAAATGCTCCAAACATTGCAAGCTTCATTCAAATAAAATAAACACTCCCCTTTTGTCATAGTTAATCAGTTGTTTCTGAGGCGAATTTGCCTACCAACATGGCAGTTATGTGACATCACATGAGAACAATTTATTCATAGCAAATTTATTTTATGTTATTTTCAACACATGAGTCAGCGTTTTTGATGGATTTGAATGTTATCCATTGTATCTCTAATATACCTAGAACTCCCCTCTGTCATGCTTTTGGCTGCAGAGGGCAGTCAGATTCATTGGGAGCATAAAATGATGACACAGCGGGGAAAACAGGAGAAACACTAAAAGCAAACACTGCTTTTGATGAAAAACTTTACAGAAGAGTATTAGCTCAGACCGGCCAATATTCAAAATCTACAAAATATTGGTGTTTAAATGACACATCCTCGCAAGATGAAGAAAGAAAAAAAGAAAAAAATGCCAACGTTTTTCAAAGGCTCTTTCCTGGATGAGAAATCCTCATATTTTAGAGCTAACCCATGCCGCTTTTTTCTACTATACACAATAAGTGTTGTGTTAGAGAGAGTTTCTTTTGGTTGAACTTAATCTCCTATCAGCTAATTACACGGAAAATGTTTAAACAATCATTTCCACTAAACTGCAGGTTTAAAGAGATGTATTGTAGACTGCAGATATAAAAATATGAAAGAAACCTAAAATATTAAGGTATTTACTTAACTACTTTACTCCCCAGAATAGTTAAAAATTAAAAGCTCTTGATTTACTTGCCTGAAGATATTTTTAATTAAATTAGTTCTGTATGATTGTATAAAGTACTGCCTAAAGGTAACAGCATTCTAGCTTACACTAAACTGAGATAAAAACTGATGTAAAACGTATTATATATATATATATATATATATATATATATATATATATATATATATATATATATATATATATATATATATATATATATATATATATATATATATATATTTACGTTTTGTCTGTGTATTGACTGGGTCTCAAAGGATCATTAGTCAGGATTAAAATACTTTGATTATGTAAAAATATCTTTTTATTTCACTCAGTTATTATAAAAGCTACAATTAATTAGATATATGTATTTAATCCTCTTTCACCACTGAAAGGCAAGTAGAGACGTGAGGTATAGTAGATATACAATAGATAGAACTTTTTTACCTGTTTATGTAATTTTTTTGCTCCTTCCTACACTTGCAAATCGTTGAAACTCCCCTCTGAATAAACTGCATCATATTACACCAGTGAATCACAGAGGAGTCATATTACATAACAGAACAGGAATATTAGGCCATATCAGCTTTGAGGAGACGTCACGGATTTATATTTGGTTGTGAGGTTAACGGTATCTTTAACTTTCTTTCTTTGTTTGGCAGTGAGTCAGAGATGGACGGTTTTATGGTACTGAGGACATAACAAATACAGCACACAAAATCGGATCTTATCCCTGTTTCTGGAAAAAAGCAAAACTGCCAGGAAAGAAACCGAGTTTGTAAGAGAACAGGGTTATGGAGTTTGTTTTAACATCTTTAAATGTTCAGCCCTGCTTTGCTTATTTCCCTTATATTATCACTGCCTTCCTCGTTGTCACCTTCATTCCAGTGTTCGGCTCTCACATTTCCAATTCCTGTAGAAAAAGATTTTGTCCTCTCTGCCTCCTTCACCTCCTTAATCCCTCCCTCTGTCGTCTCTTCCAGACTCTTCCTTTTTTATCTAATTTTACCTCTTTTTCCCTCCTCACTCTCTTCTTCCCTTCTTTCCACTCAATAGCTTACCTTCTGCCCTCCTCTTCAGCACTTTTCAGGCTACTGCAGTTAGTGCTTCTTCTTATGAATTATACATTTGTCAAGATGTAGGCAAAGTCAGCAGCCTTGTGTGCATCTTACTGGCTTCATGTATGGCTACATTCTTCTGCATTGGGTAGATTTTGGTCCATTGCCTGTGTCTTTATCTTCTACTACCAGTCAACTAATATGAATATTTATTTCTTCTGAATGAACAATTGTGTGCATGTGAAGATGTGGAAGCTTATAGCTGCTGCATTTTAGAGATTCCAACATGGAAAGAAGCTAAAACCCTACAATCAGCCTTCAACGGAGTGTGCAACTGTACATGTACAATGTGTGGTGGTTTAGGATTAGTAATCCAGTGGTGAACTCAAATGATCCCCATTCAAGGGCACAAGCATCCATCAGGCCCTTTCATGAACACACAGAGACAATGATCCTGCCGAGGTACTCGGGGCAGAGTGAGAGGTGGAAGGAATACACCCAAAGTAAGCTTATTGGCATTAGAGCTTTTTTTGGACAGCAGAAAACTGTTATGAGGGCATATACTCTATGCATACAGACGAATGAACGCCTACTGACCCTTTACATTTAGCCCACATGCGACCTCAAACCCCAATAACCCTAAAAAAAAAAATCTAAAAATCAGTAAAGAAAGGGAAAAAAATATGCTGTTCAATGTAAAATCTGAAAAGTGTGAGTTTTCTATGTATCAACACTGAATTCCCCCCATTTTCTTGTCGCTTTCTGGTTGGGTATTAAATGAAACTCGCTTAGAGTGGATACGGGGCATTATGGGGGCTGATCTCACGTATTCATAAGTTGCGTTTGTTAATTAGAAAGTTTAGTGTGAAAAAAATGTAATTTGAATTGTAAAAAAATCCTCACTGGAGTAATTATTTTTTAAACACACAAATATTTATCTGCACAAAGAGAAAATTCTTAAATATTTATTTTTACAATTTTGAAAAACAATACAAAATCTAATTTACATGCACACACATAAATCCATGGAATTTGTGCCAGGATCATTCTGAATTGTGACTTTTTTTTTTTTACTCAACAAATTTAGCCAGGTAACAAATTAACAGGTAAGTGACCACGATCATCTGACTGAAGATGATGTTCTCAGTCAGTCACTTACCTGGTTTAGCAGTTCAGTCCATACCCCTTGAGAGGGGTGCAATCCAGCTGATGGGCTGACAGCTGACGTGGCTCGCGTCACCCAGAGTGTCCCAGTGCTGCAGCTCCAGAGAAGTTGCAGGAAGCTGATCCTGATCAGGGATACAGATCAGGCAGGAAAGGACGGAACAGGTTGCAGAACAGGCAGGAACAGAACAGGTAGGAGGATCCAGGCTTCCAGGCAATAACAGAGCTCCGGGACTGGAGGGTTCAGAATCTGACAGAGCTCTGAAGCATGACCAGACGGTCACGCACAGGAGCAGACAGGATCAGGTGCAGATGAGCAGGCTCAGTGGAAGAGGGTAGTCGAGACAGGACGTGGAACCAGAACTTGATGCAGGACTTTAAACTGGTCTCCTCCCTGGAGCCAGGCTTACTGAGATAAAAACTGAACCTCCCCACATATAGAGCCAAAAACCCAGAGGACTCCGCAGAGGAGGAACAGTGGACGATCAGGAGACAAGACAAACACAAAAACCCTCTTTCCACTGGCTGCCAGGATCCAGAACATGAACCAAGGCAAAAACTGAACAGCCGGACTAACAGAAAGACAAGTAATGATCTGGCACTGAATGCCGAGGCTGAACTGAATATAACTAAGAGGAAACAGTCTAGAGGCATAAATTATAATTGAGGCAGGGAGGGAAAACAACAGGTGAAAGGTATTACCAGAGATGGGAAGTAACAAAGTAATAATACTTCGTTACTGTACTCAAGTAGATTTTTCTGATATTTTTACTTTACTTTACTACTTATTTTTATGGCGACTTTTTACTTCTACAACTTACATTTTTACACAAATATCTGTACTTTCTACTCCTTACATTTTTAAAAATTGGCTCGTTATTTTAGTTTTGAATCATTTCAATGGAGTTACCGTTATTATTTTTCACGTCATCAATACCAAATTCAATCTAATTGGATGGGAATCTACGTTGCATTTGACGAACCACTACAAGATGAATCTACAGATTCGGCGGTATTCATTCGCGGCAAATCATTGCAGCTTGGTGGCGGTGGCGTTAGCATAGTAGTATGGACGACGAGATGATTGAAAATGAACTCAACGGAGATCTAGTCCTATTGGCAGATATCCATTTAAAATGTAGGCAACGGCATGAAAAAAGTGGTTTCTACTTTTACTTTTATACTTTAGTAAATTTACAAGCCTGTACTTTGTTACTTTTACTTAAGTAAAGAAATTTAATCAGTACTTCCACTTTTACCAGAGTATTTTTTAACACAAGTATCTGTACTTTTACTCAAGTACGGAAAGTAAGTACTTTTGCCATCTCTGGGTATTACTAATTAAGGGAGAGCAAACAGGCCAGATCATGACAAAAGCCACAAAGAATTTTGCATTTTTAAGCAGAGTACAGTAGCAAAACATCGATAAAAACAGCCACCTTACAAAAAAAAAACAACGGGATCAATGACATAACAGAAGACAAAGAACAAGGAATCAGAAAACACTTGATCCCACATCATTCAAGTCTTAATGGATTCACTATGAAGATAAAAACTTGACAACAGATCCTAACCAAGCTGCTAATATGAAACAGAAAATATTTTAGATTTGAAGCAGCTATGATAGATCTATTTTACTAGTTTTCATGCATAATCATAGAAAAGAGGCAGCACAAATCCATTCAAAGATTCGAAAAAAGGCTTTGGTGGCAGGATTAGCTAACGCAATGTAAAGTACAGTCTCTAGCTTTAAACCAAAATGCTTTATAGTGGGGGTAATGTGCATTTTTTGCATGCAGGACATTGAAGTTCAGTTTTTGTGTCGTTTGACCAGAGCAACTCTGTGCCGGATTCATTTATTTTTTGTTGTTGGACCTGCAAGTAAACCAAAAGGCAATGAGGTGTAATGATGAGTTTTTAATTATGAATATTAAGACTTACAATGTGGGCAACAAGGGACAGGGACATGAAGCTGAAGAATCAAGCAGGAGAGGAGTTACAAACAAGGAGCCTTAATGCTGAAGCAATGGAAGAGAATAATGATGAATCCAGCGAGCCTAATAACAGGGAATGTGGAACAACAGTGAAACTGAAAGAGTAGACTAACCAACACAGATAATACACAAAGAGCTGATAAGACACAAAATGATCTACATACCAAAAAAGGGACACAACTACTAATATGCAAGATTTCCAAAATTCTAATAGCAGAACTGATCACATGGAAGAAAACCAAAACACCAAGATCACTGATGATTATTTTTTTTAAATCTTAATATAAAAATATATATCAAAGGGTGTGTGGTTCAATGATGGTTTATTGCATAAAATCCCAATCAAGAGCCTGAAGATTCATGTAATGTGATGAACTAGGAAAAAGCTCAAAGGGTATAATTACTTTTCTATGGCATTCTGAATTTCTCTCTTGCTTTTTCTGTCACCAGATTACCTTTAAAATTACCACTATTTTTTGAAGAAACATTGGAAATTACTGATGTTGCAAATGACTTCTTTAACTGCTTTTTGCAGCACTCGCCCACACGTTCCACATCTTTCTCAAAAAGAAAGGCACACCTACATGATCAGACAGAATCCACACAAACGCCACCCTGCTCCTACACAAGTGGCTTTTGTGCTGTTGTGCATTATAACTGCAACCTTGTTTGAACATTATTGTGTCGCTGCTGCGACACCAAAGGTGTAAAATTCAAGGAACATCATTGTTAAGAATGCTGTAGAAGCAATAAACACCAGATAAGTTTATCACGTTGGTGGTGACTGAGTCAGAAAGGCGTCTTTTCCCACACAAATGTTCCTATTCAAGTTTCACTTACTAAGATTTGCAGAAGAAAGAATGCAAAGGGCTTCCTGTATGCTTGATTTATAAGTTTTATGTTTCAGCTTATATTACAGCTTATATTACCAGTCATCATAGCAGGAATATGAACCAATGAGGGGGCTTGTTTGGGGATTTTATTTGACGAAATGTGCACAACCCAATCAGTGTTTCATTTTCCTTTAATGGTATATTTTGCTTCTAAATGCTAAATTTATGTTGAATACTCGGAAAATCTTTGAGCTTTAAGAGTTCCTAACCATGTCAAAGTTAAAAGCTGAAAAGAAATAAAATAACAACTTCTCCTCAAGAGTTTTCAAATGTGTGCCAATCACCTCGAACATTGCAGCAGTGTTGCCATCTTGCAGTTTCTTGGTGAGCGGGACTTTCATGTAGAGCAATAAGATTTTATGTTCCTCTCCCATTTCTTCACACAAAGACGTAAATAAGCGACATATCAAAGGTCACGACTTCACAAAGTTCACAATGCGCACATCATCAAGTTGGCAGTATTAATCTTTCTGCCACAGTGTGGGACTTTTTTATTTACCTGCAAATTCAGCAACAAGGTGGCTAGCTTTGAATGCTCTCTTGTTTACCTTTGTAGTTTTTCCCAAAAAAGTTTCTCATTGTTTGTATGTATACAAAATAGTCCATCTGCTTGGTATGAACAGTGTTTCGTTTGGAGATGGTGTTTAAGCTTGCTTGGAACCATGGCGCTATTGGTTAGCTTCACACCACACACCAAGCACAGCGGCGTCAGTGCTGTTGCATCCTCGGTGAGTGTAAACCCAAATGAAAGATAACTTTTGCTATATTGCCTTGCGCTCATCTTCTTGTCTTTTTTCTTTTGTCAACCACTCAAACTAGGACTTTGATCTGGGGCAGAATTTTGTCCGGGGCCCTGTTCGGCATTCGCATTTTCCCTTCTCAAAAACTTCTTCATCACCGTCACTTGTTCATCTTGCTGAGAACCAAACTGTCACTGCCTCTCTGTTGTCTTTACAGGCATGTATAATTACAACACAGACACCCGACAATATTTAATAAGGTGATATTAGATAATTTCCCATGGCACACCTGACGATCTCTCTTGGCACACTACTGTGCCGTGGCACACTGGTTGAAAATCAATGGGATGAACTATATGGAGGCCAGGTACACACTGGTCAGGACACAAGTGAGTCACAGAGACTTTTCAATCCTTTGCATATAAATCTAAGCATTACAATAAATACAAGCCAAATAACATTTTTAATTTGCCACACTGGTTTGGTCAGAATAGATCAAAATTCTACTTTTTGTCTTATAAGATATATAGATCTAGATTAGAAGGAATAATGGAAGAAGACCAGTTACAGGCTGTAAAAGACTTAAGACCGTTTAGTAAAATCAAACAAAGCAACATGGCAGGAGGCTTTTTATTCTGAATTTATTGGTGATGTTCTTTAATATCCCTAAACTGTTGTTTATACTTCCAAATTCTAATTGGGATTGATTCTGATTTGAACAAATCATAAAATTATACAGCATCTGCCAACAGATGAGTCTGTGCCAGTGCATAAAAACATGATTATGGATGGATGGATGGATGGATGGATGGATGGATGGATGGATGGATGGATGGATGGATGGAGTAGCATTTATGATTTACTAAACCTGAGTTCTAGACATTATCAACTTAACTTGACAGTTTAAGGCTACAGAGTATTATAAAGTATATGGCAGGTTAGTCAAAGTCCAGACCTAAATCCAAATGAATATTTGTGGTAGGCCTGAAAAGTTTTCCTTTCCCTCCCTGTGAAAAGCACAAAAAAGTTCAATGAAGGTGACTGCTTTTACAATCCACCGAATGTGTTTTGAAATGAACAGTGAACAGAAATTGTGTATCATTACTGTCAACTGTGAAACAGCAGTGGAGCACAATGTTCCTCCTTCTAGACCGTATGTTAAAAAAAGAGTCAACAGAGGGTCTTCTCAAATGTTTTGGCTGTCAGCAGAGCTGCGCTGTCTGAAACTATCCATATGACAGGTGACACATTAGATCCATCACCTACAGTTTACTCTGGTGACTTTGTCGCCCCACATAGAGTGATGCGGGTAATGGCGTACATATGTGCCTGCATGACAAGAAACACAACAAACTGTTGCTTTTGTTGTATCAACAAAAAATGATCACAAACTGGAGTTTTTGGAAGATTTTTGTAACATTTTTATATTGGCTCTTTGACCTAGTGCTCTTCCTCTCCCCTAAAAACAGTGCAGGTCTCCGGATTATGTGCTATTTGGCATGTTGTATCAGTTGTAAGGACCTTCAAGGATGACTAAAGTAAAAAAGGGCCAAAAAAGTAGAGAGACAATTTTGCTTTATGCTTGATGTGAAAAGCACTAGTATTACCTTTGCAAACAGGATCAGATTTTCATAAAATAAAGCAGGGCTCATTTTTTTTATCAATGCAGCACACAATGACACCTTGTGGCCCTCTGTTAAACTACAGCTCAGGAGCTCATGACAACCTTGCTCAGAGATGTTGTCACGTTTCAGTTGCTAGTGTCATTGACGCAAATGATTCACTACCTGAGTGCAGGTTTACGCTGCTTTAGGACTTACCTGGTTTACGTTCACCAGAGACATAGTCTGCATTCTCATAGTTAACAGGATACATGTGACTGAAATATTGCACCAATTCTTTATTCACAGGAGCCAAAAGACTGCCAGACAACACTATGATTCGCTTTAAAATCCTTTGCTTTTCATTCAGTAGCCATCTGTGGCTTGAAATCTAAAAATACTAAAAATTGTGATGAGCGACGCAACGTCAGCTGACGTCAGCATAAAGAAAAATCCAAACTTGCTCACACTTAACACAGTAAAACACTAGCACTGGTGTTTAGTGTGACTTGTTTGTCTCTGGCTTTGTATCTTCATGTTCCTCTTATAGGTGATGTCAGTTGCCAAGCAACCAAGCAATCAGGGCCCGATTGTTGCCATGACAACATGGCAGGGGTATCATCATGGAGAGAATGGAGATGAAAAGAGGAAGGGAGGATTCAAAGATGAGAGAAATAAAGGGAGAGATGGGGAGATACAGAGAGAGTCCTGCCATTGAGAGGTTTTGATAATGTGAGGCCCACAGCATGCTGGCAGAAGGGTGACCTCTGTGGAGCCGGCAGAGAAGGATGCTCATGAATACAGAGAACGGAAAATAAGCGTTGGGGCTTGAATAGGTGGGTTACACAGCGTTTGACACCGTTCTGATGGGCTCCGTCCCAGATGGAAATGTCACGATGTGCTCTAGTAGTCTCCAGGTACTGTCAGAGGAGATGATGCCGAAGCCACAGCTTGCTGTGTCGCGGAGGTCCAGAGGGCTTTGGGGCTAACATCTGCAGGTGTCATCATCCATCCATCATGCGACAGCGGCCCACTGTAAAACAGTCTGATGGGGTCATGCTGCATTTAGTCTGTTTATTCCCTCACCAAACTGAACTCCCCAGTAAGACATTTGAAAATGCCAAACAGCTGCAGACAAATTTAAACATTATGACATTAATCAACAGGCAGCAATGATAACTGGCATTTCAAAATTTCTTTTGGGCTTTTCTTTTTCAGCAGCACAGGCTTAATGAAAATGTTTCATTAAAGCTCTTCTTGGTGAACGAACTGACACTTAGATATTGGGGTAAATACAACAAGAATATTGAAGAAATTAAATCCATTATAAAACAAATTTACTCCTAATTAAGATATTTTAAAGATTTTTTTAAAGCCAATAAATTATAAAAACTTGTTATAAAATCTACCAGAACATATATATTACACCGTACCTTTATCAAAGTGTCTTTCTAGTCTTTATTTTTCTTTCAGTTTTTTTTTTTTTTTTTTTTTTTTTTGGGGGGGGGGGGGGGGTTTGTTCAATAATTCATTGTGCTACAACCACCAGCTCAGAATAATTTATTGGAATAGAAAATGATGGAAACAGCCCTAAAAAAAACCCGACATAACTTTTTCATCAAAGTATTAGGCTAATTTGAGATATATTCACAAATTTTCTGCACTCTTCTTCAAAAGACTTCTCCAAAACTTGCCTATGTAACTTGATGGTTGGATATGTTACTGAATGAGCCATGTGACCCACACGGTCCGCCCTTAAACATAGAAGTTTTTGTTAGTACCTGATTAGACATGTTTTTGGTTCTCAGATGTAGAATTTAGTCTAGAGTGGTGAATGTTTTCTTGTCTTTTCGACTAACTCCATTACTTCTCAATTTGGAAAATTGTGGCTCCTACCGCCTGTTCTTAGCTCCTATTCCTTAACTTTACACATGGTTGACAGTAGGAAACTATCTGGGGTAGGAAAGGCACTCCAGACTGCTGTGCTGAACCCAAATAGCCGCTTAGCCGCTCTACGTAGATGCCGTTGTGAGACGGTAAGCTAAATGGATGATGCTTGTCAAATCCTGTCACTTTTAAAAGGAGAACTACAAAAAACTCAAGTTACTTAAAATCAGCTCACAGCTGATTGCCTTTTATTATAAAACCCCAAGTATATAAAGATACAAACATTGCTATATGTAATGCATAGTAGATGTGAAGAAATATGTGTCTTTGTTCAACTCTGTGTTTGCCAGTCTGTACGTGACATCACACAAAGAATTGTGTACTTCCTTTTAGCTCCTTAGTGCCAGATGGGAACGTTGTGAGGTCACTGTACTAAAAGAGCTATGGCAGGAAACATACAGACTCCATTTGCTACCTCCTTTCTTACTGCCAGCACTATTCATACAGCACTTATGATGGAGCCCCTTGAAGAACTTAAGCATTGGCTGAATTGTACTGATTTTTTCGAATAAGTTGGACCCATTGAGGGAGACTAGCACTCCAGGTGTCTAAAGCTACATAGCATTGCTTTAAGTATAACCTGCTACCACTATTATTTAGAGTTGGTTGCTGTGTTTAAAGTTATCTTTACCTTTAGATAGCATTTTGATGGGAACACCTTTTTTCTCATTTGATGTGTCCCCTACATGGTTTGAGACAAATTACAGATTTTCTTATGGTTTTCTTTCTTTTTACTCAAATTTTAGAGGATATGCTGAACATGGTTCAGTGAAATGTTCCATAATAATGAAATACATTAAACTTTCGGTTGTAATGTGAGTATATAAAAATGACATCCGTGAATATTAATGCAAACTATAAAAAAAAAAGTGTGAATGGGTCTTATTGAGGATTTTTTTAAAAACACATGACTCAAATTTTCATTTTTTTTGGTTTGCAAACATTGACAAAACAATTCTGTATGTAGGAAAAGGTTATGAATCAGTAAAAACATTAACCATAATTTTAAAATGTGCGGTCTAAGATCAATAAAAACAAAAAAGGAAAGAAAGTTAACAAGAAAAATATAACACAAAATTAAGAACTGAACTATTTAGTAGTCAGTCTTAAAGGGTTTGATTTTTGCATGTATAAAATAAATGTAAATAAATAAAACTGTGTCTGAAATTAGCTGAAAAGCATCAACAAACCTTATTGGGTGTTTGCTTTCATGAATTTGTACAACACATGCTGATGACCTAAACATACAGATTTATAGGACGAGATGTAAATGTTTTCTTTGCCTCCAACAAAGCTATTTATCAAAACCAAAACTTATTTTGCATCAATATTTATCACATTTTAAAATCAGGTGCAAACTCAAATCCATAAATGTCTGGAGTCATGAATGATGGAGAAGAGACTCTATGGGCATGGAATGTACTGGTGGTGAAATATAATCTGTGTGGCACATATTAATGTAAAGGGAAGCAAACAGTCTGTATGTGGTCAAACTGGAACTAAGAGATTATAACTGAACTTAAATACTTGACAAGTTTATGAGATTAAACTGAACATTAAGAGAGGACAGAGAACAACTGACAGAGCCTGTAAAGGAACATTACAGGAGGGGTGGACAGCATAGTGTCCCTAACTCCCTCCATCTTCCTTTTATTCCTTACGTTGCACACTTGTTACATGGAAGTTGGTTTGCAATATTTTAGGTCAAGCTAGTGTTGTATAGAGTATGAGGAGGTTAGTTTTAGTGCTTAACCTTGACCATAGAGGTAGTTGTTCCCAACTGAAGAATAAAATCAAACTGCGCCAATCCTTATTCCAGTGAAATATTCACATCTGAAAAAAATACAATATAACTATGGCTGAGACACATCATTTCTGAGGCACAAATCTGCAGGGTGAAAAAAGCACTAGACTTTTTGACATCCAGAAAGTAAATGAAAGAGAGGTCAGCAGCTGTTGCTTTTAAAATCTGCATAATAAACCGTGAAGTTTCAATCTTTTATTCATAATTCTTCACCAAACACTGTATGACGAGCTTAAACCACATTAGTATTCTGGTAGTACACAGCTTTTGTGTTATAAATGACAAAAAGTTAAAAGATGCAGAATGTGGTGCCATAGTATTTTTGTCTTAACCAAAGTTAAGTCTTAAGAAATAAAAGTAACAAAAAATCAAAAGTATTGATTTAAAGTAGATAAACTGACATAGAACTTATGTATTTGTACCATCACATCACATTAGCATTTCATTGTCAGCTGTATTCTTTTCTTCTATCTGAAGATGTTTGCTGTTTTTCTTTGTAGTTAGAATAAATGCTTTAAAACATTTCTGTTTAAAATAACATCAAGGTAAGTGTTTTCGCCCACCGATGCTAAAAATTCACAATTAAGTTTAAACAAGCTTAGTCCTTATGACTGTCTGAGTATCATCTGACCTATTAACTCTGAATTAGTGTTGTTTTGACAAGAATTATTATGACTAAAGCCAACACCCAGATGGAAAAGTACAACTCAGGTTTTACTATTTTAATAAAAGAAAGTTGTCCCAGTGTGACTCAAAAAGTAGCAAGAACAAAAAGTGCCTTACCCTCATCCATTAAGCAAATCACCAAGTGTGAACAGTGTGGTTGAGGTCATGCCACAGTGTCACTATCAGATAAAGTGTGAACACTGAGTCACTCAACAATACACTGTATTTTCAAGTCACTGAACTTGCTTACCATGCTGAACTTGCCAGAGTGATTGGATAATTGTCCTGCTGCAGAGCCAAACCGTGCTTCAGCTTAAGGTCAAAAAATGATGGCCAGACAATCTTCAACAACTTTTGGAGCAGAGCAGAAATCATTATTGCATCAGTGATGGTTAATTGAACCAATAATTAAAAAAAAGAAAGAACGAAAAAAACGCAACATGTCTGCCTTAGAATGCAACTAAAGACTGTTCATACTAAACTAGAGGTAGTCCATGCGTTGACAAAAATCTACAATTAGAACATATCCCATATTTTTTGACCCAAAAATGGTACACTAGGTCCATGTTTTTCTTTTTAGATAATATCTCTCACAGTCTGTAAAGGGTGAAAGACCTACCTGTGTCATTCCCTTTTTTCACTTATGTGCTTGATCTTTAGGTTGGGGCGTGTTGCTTAAGCCCCTGTCACACCTTGACGATTTAGCCAGCGTATGCCTGACATCCCAGAATCTCCTAAAACGCTGGCAAACGCTATGTATTTTTGCAATTTTGAGTGTATACATAGCGTATTCATAATGAGTGTAAAACGTATGTCCAGTGACAGCCTAACTTATCCATAATGCACGGCAGTGTACTGCCCATGAAATGTCACAAGCCAGTGTCCTGAGGGGGGCAGCAATGCGCCCGGAGGCGCCTGGCCTGCATAAAAAGATTTCTTTGATTTCGGTACATACCTAGCTGCTGCTTACTGCCTGCCGGAAAAAAAAAGAATATACGCTCTCACCTGTGTCCGACCTTTCAGACATTTCGTCATCTCTTTCTGAATCTGACATTGTAGCATGGCATAGACTATTCGCAGTTTGAAGAACTCCTGCTTGCTTCTGATGATTTCCTTTGGCATCAACACAAATAGCTAACCAATCAGTGTTTGCGTTATATGACTCATCCAATTACACTAGTTTCCACTAGATGTGGATGGTGCCAATGATCTGCATTGGATGGCGCACATGATGTGAAATAAATATTTATAAACATTAAACTGAAGCCAAGAGTAACAAGTACTGTAACATTTGTTTTAAAACTGCAATGAATAGAAGTACAGATACGTAGAAGTCAGAAGTAGAAGGGAAAATAAGTAATGGAGTAAAATATAGATACCTAAAAAAGTGTGCTTAAGTACAGTAAAAAAGTATTTGTACTTTGTTACTTGACACCTATGCGTATGAGCATATGCTGGCATACATCAAGGCATACAGCAAGTATGTTGAAACATACCTGCCGTATATCGAAGTGTGACACCAGGCTTCCGCATGCTCATAACCTATACAAAACATACCCGTAACTTATCCAACATATGCCAGCGTTTTTTTTTTTTTACAGATTTTTCATACGTCAGGCATACACTGTCTAAATCTTCAAGGTGTGACAGTGACTTAAATGAGATTTCTTGACATACTTGTTATTAAATAAGGTCTCATGAAATGATATCCAGATTCTCCTTGTCTGGCAGCATTCAATCCTGGGTTTGGTCAGTAAGTTGTAGCAACATCTTTGGTCAATTGAGCTACATTTATGGCTAAAAGAGGAAAGCAGATCACAGCTGCTTTGGATTGCTTTTTTGCTCTATTGAAATAAATGGCTTGGTAACTTTTTTTGTATTTACTTGGATTATCTCTGTCATGTATATATAATTAATTAATCCCAGATAGGAAAAAAAAAAGAAAAAAAAATGAGAGGGGGCATAGAGCCACTTTTTTCCAAACTGAATTATATTCTTATTAATTTATCTTGTACCGTAATTCTAAACCTGACAGCTGCAGTTTGCTTCTTACTGTTCCAGGGCTCTGAAACAAAAACATCCTGAACTAAGACACAATCAGTCATGTCTCTTTTTAAATTAACTCTTTCACTACGGATGTAGTCCCCAACTGTGCATATAACCAATGAACATGAATCTCTTCATTATCTTTACCTGCTTCTGATTACAGTCATCGAATGAGACTGAAGTGCCTAAGTCACATAAACAGGGTAGAGGAGGTTAAATAAAAAGATTAATCTGAAAAACATGTAAAGTAAATAATATTTCCCATAATGTGGTGGCAGGATTGGACTATATCTATGTATAAATATGCATTAACCTAAATCATTCATGTTGTCATTAACTCTGAGCAGCTCCTTTGTTCCTTCTTATAAAAAGCCTGAACAAAGCACAATGATGCATCCTCCAGAAATTGACAGATTAAGAATTTTTAAAGCCGAT
The DNA here is from genome assembly GCF_016077235.1 of Cyprinodon tularosa. Taxonomy (NCBI): domain Eukaryota; kingdom Metazoa; phylum Chordata; class Actinopteri; order Cyprinodontiformes; family Cyprinodontidae; genus Cyprinodon; species Cyprinodon tularosa. The sequence continues at coordinate 1,100,402 of NW_024037794.1, forward strand.
ACAAATTCTTTACATAACAGAAATGAGAAAATAGAAATAAATGTTGTACAAGTCTAAATTTAAACAAAAAATCTATCATAACATTTACAATGGATTACTAATGATGGGAGCGGCAATGCATGTATAATTAATGTAATCTCAAGAAATGGCTGCTGGATGCTCAAATTAGTCTTCAAATGCATGCATGTATCTGCTGATGCCGCCTCAAGAAAAAAATGCATAATTGGCCCAAAATATCAGCCTTTCGATTTATTGGTCTTTTTTTAATCCACCACCATGCTTCACAATTGAGACAGTGCTGGGTTTGTTTTCTGCATCAGGAATCTTGTTCAAAGAACGTACCTTCTCCCATGTTTGCTGTGTTTCTTACATGTTTTGCAGAAAACTTTTTCAGCAATGGCTTGCTGCTCTACCAAATATCAAGAGTGCATGATTAACAGATGTCTCATTTGGTATAGAGGACAATCTTTTATTTGCAGGTGGATCATCTAAATAAGTGGTCCTCCTAATTGTCAATCATTCTGGTGATATGTTTACGCCAGGCTGTCCTATGTGCTCATCCCTTTAGCTATCTTTTTCTGCACATGCGCACTTTCAGGCATATATGTGTGGTGAGCTACGGTTTCGGACAGTCATTGATGGTCACCTTTCTCACCGCGGCGCTTTGAAAATGGCAGAGGGCCGTAAGAGAAAAAGTGTTTACGAAGTGTATGAGAAGAAAAGAAAGGCCTCAAAAGAGGCAGATATATTCCAGAATGTTTTGTGCAGAGAGCTCTCCTCGCAAAGCATTATGGGATTTGCTGTCACAGCGATCCGCTGTCGCCATAGGCTGTCGCTACCCAACAGCAGGGACTAATAACAAAGATGGCACAGGCACAGCGCGGTGGAGGAGGAGTTATGTGACCAGAGTGGGGTAAAAAGTAGTGATCGACAGTTCAAACAGTTAACTTAGTTAGCTATAAAGGCCACTATAGTCCCTGCTCTACTGTATATAGTGATTGAGGGATTTAGGGGTTTGGGCGGACGTTCGGACACAGTAAGCTTGAATGTGCTATGACAACAGCAACTTTTAAACAGAGCGTGCACGAGGAGAAATGGACTCATGCATGCTCTTGCGCGTGTTTAATAGGTGTTCACTCTCAGGAGCAGGTATAGGGTTGTGCATTTGCACTTTTTTTTTTTTATTGGAGAAAATTTGCCAAAATCCTCCACAATATCTTTAACAGTTTCCCTGTTGCACTCTAGATTTGAGCAGCTTATTCATAGTTCCATCTTATAGTTTGTCTGGTTGATAATCACCTTTCCTGAAGTGCTCTGCAAAAACTGAAATCTAAGTAAGTCCATTTTTCTTGAACTAAGTGTATTTGCCCCCTGATTTCTGCAGATAAGCAAGATGATTTGACAATAGAAAAAAATTATTTAACTTTAAAATAAAAAAGAAAACCAACCTCATCATTTTTCAATTTCATAGTATCTATCTTACTTTAAGATAAAACATTAGACAAAAACACTTATACTGAACAATCTGTACTTATTCCATCAGTTTTGCCATATTTTAATTTATGGAAAAAATGCCATTTCTCAGTAGCTACAGTATGCAGTTTTTTTATGCTATTTTCTTTTCATTTCTAAGAAAACTCTGATCTGTAGGCTGTTTCTTGTTCTTCATTGTGTTGTTTGTTCACTACTCTCCTCTAACAAACCTTTAAGGCTTTCAAAGAACAGCTGGATTTATACTTGTACTTTGAGGTGTCGGAGTTGAGAGGGCTAAAAGACAAACCAGATTCTTCTGATTTTTTATTTGTAATATATACTTTTAACTGGTGTATCTCATCAAATCTAAGAGAAATGCACAAAAAATTGTCAAATTAAACATTTTGTAAGAGTTCTAAGGTTGTTAAAACATTTACAATGGATTATAAATCCCTTTGCACTTGTATTTATCAAAGGCAATTTCTGGAAGGTCATGAATTTATCCCCAATAAATCTGGAAAGGGTTATGAAAATACATGGGGATTTTCTAAAGGGTCTGATGAAGGCACCCTTTAAGTTTAGGGGTGGCAATGTTTCAGTAAAGAGGCATAAGAACAAGTGTTGGCAAAGAAAATACTAGTAAAGGTTGAATCACTGTCTGTATGACTCCTTTCCTTGTCCCTCCCTCACTTACCAATGGTGGCAAAGATATTTTATGAGTCACGATTAGAGCAGACTGGTCATCCTGTCTTTTTAGACTATTGCCTTTAACACATCCAGCACCAACTACTCTGGCTTCCAGGGAAACTCTCTATTTGTCTGGTACGACCCCCACCCCGCGTGCACACACACACTCACACACACACACACACACACCCTCTGTCTTCCTGTCTACCCTCTCTCCCCCCCTCCCTCTTTTTTATTTCCTCTTCCCCTTCCCCAGCCTCTCAGCCCCCCCCCTCTCTTTCTCCCCATCCCTCTCCTCCTTTACTGCGGGTGTCTGGGAGGCTGTTTTTCCTCTGTCTCTTGCTCATGAAGGGCCGCACTAAGCTCCCTTCTCTCTGCCCGTGTGTGGTAGGTAAAAACACCTCTGCGTTTGTGTCATTTTTCCTCCTTCCATCTCTCATTTGCTGCCTCTGTTTCGCATGTTAGCTCCAAGTCTGCTAGTCGCTCTGGCAGGTTTAGGGAAGCTTAGTATCTACATCAGACAGCGTTGCATCGAACATGCCTGTAATCTGCTCCTGTGTCATAGATACGTGTGAAATAAGTGCGTAAGGACTCTGGTTTTGCTATCATTTTACATATGCTGTTTTTAATGTTAAATCATCCACTTGGATTATTGCATATAATCATGGCCTGGCACATGTGCTGTTGTTTAAGGGCACATGTTCAAAACAGCATATAGAGAGAAACTCTGCTTGACTTGTTGAATGTAACACTAAAGATTTGCAGTTTTTATTCTGCTATAGAGCTGCATATTTAATTATAATCTATACTTATATGCATCTCCATCTTTTTGAGGACACAAGGACACTGAACTAGTGTCCTAATAAGATAATAGAAATCCATAAAAATTTAATCAATATTATTATTATTATTTAAATCATGCTAGGCTTTTATTCATTTTCAGCTTTTTAAAACATATTTTATGAATTGCCAAAATTAAGAAAGAGAAGGAATTCCAATTATTGCCCAGTTGGTATGAGCTAAGACAAAATGAGAAGCCTAATTTCTGGCCATCTTGAATCAAATCTGACTAGACATCTGTTATAATATAGTGCATTTTTAAGTGTGTGGGTTTGTAGTTGGTTGAAAAGTTTTCCAGGCGGCTTAGTTATATGGTAGTTTTTTGTAAAATTTTGGAATTAGTGTTTCTAAAGTTTGAGAGAAATTAACTTTCTATTCCCTTAATGGTAAAACTCAGTACAGTAGGTTATACAACCTACTTTAGGTAATTGCTTACTAGGTATGGTTTGTGCCCCCCCCCTTTCCGCCATCAGAGCCCAAAACTTTCTCTAAGAGTTTAGTCCAAATTGTATACCATTATAACACCTTCTAGTTGATACATATGTGTCTGCTACACATCTCTAATTTTCTATGATGTTTCACCCCATTTTAAATATGCTCTATCGAATTATAATCTGGTGAGTTGAGTCCATTTGAGTACAGTGAACTGATTTTCATGTGTAAGAAACCAAGTTTTAGGTGCTATGATCTCCGAGACCTACGGATTTATCCTCGTGGAAGTAGCCATGAGCGGATGGGTAAATGGTAGTCATAAGATGCTGGACCTGGTAAGCAGCAATAATTGGATAGGCAGTGGTGTTTAGAGTTAGTTTGACATATGTATAAGAGCCTTCTGTGTATTGGATATGGACAGATACGTGTTTTTTAAGGCCAATGTCAATACTGATTATATTGATCTCAGTCTAACCAATTACCAATAGTACCCACTATATTCTTAGACTTGTTCTTAGTGCCAGTATTGCTTTTTCTTCCTCCATTTACATAATAAAAATGACATGGTAATAAGAAATGTTACAAAATCTTAATTTAAACCAAAAAAAAGCATTTAGTTATAGATCAAAGTAAACATTAAAAACGGTGGAGGGAGTGGCATAGCATACACTTCCTGTGATTCCAAGACCTGGCTGCTGAATGCACCCAAACTTTCCTTGCCTTGACCTCCTTTTGCTTACCAGAAAGTTGTTGTACCCCCTCAATCTCTAACCCTGCTCCAACCTTTTCAACAGTTGGACAAACAAGCAGTAAATAAATATTGCTATACTATGCAACGGTTTGAGAATCACTGCACTATTGAATCAGCCAGCCAATGCATATATCAATCGATACCGCATCAGAAAAAATATTAAAATAGTTAAATAATGGGTCGGCTGATTTATCGGTCTAGTTCTACTCTGTAACCTTTTAAAAAAAAAGCAACTTTTGGTGGTTCCTGCCCTTTAGCACCACTGTTTTTTTTTACCTGAAAACTAAAGTTCTGGAAGGCATTGATGCAGTGAAGTTCAACAAAAAGTACAAAAACCAGGCTCAGTATTTTTTAGCAACACAGTCTGGAGGCCACAAAATGTGGCTTCTAGCTCCGCATTAACTACACATGCATAACGCTGAGGCATAGAACAGATTCTCTGATGATGCCCAGGGCAACTGCCGATATGATCCATATCAAAATCTGTAGCTGTTTCCCTCGTCAGTAAGGCACCACCACGAGCATCTAAGTGGATCTAAGTTTATTTTTTCTTTATATCAAATTTTGGACTCAGCATCTAAAAGTTCAATTGTTAACTGAAAATATTTGGGCCATTCGATGTTTTTCTAGTCGTTATTCTCTAGTTTTGGTGAGCCTGTGTAAATGTAAGCTAAGGTAGCTCCTGTTGCTTTTCTAACATTTCTTTAAATCTCATGACTGTGTTTTTTTTTTTGTTTTTTGTTTTTTTTTACTGTTTCTGTGCATCCTCTGTAGCCATAAGAAGAGGTTGTATGTGAAAATGCTTGAAGATCCACATTTTATAAATAGCTCAGATCTGCCCATCTGCCACCAACAGCCCTACCATGTTCAAAATCATATTATTTTTGTTTCTCATTTTAAACCTTGCTTTGACCTTAACCACATTGTTTTTTTGTTTTGTTTTTTCCATCATATCTAGATCTCAAGTTTGAGGATTTTTTTTAATCATTTGGGTTTTATATTTGAAATATATCAGTTTTTGGGTTTTTCAGTAATGAAATATAAAAGCTTAATTCCATTGTTCTGAGATTTCTAATTCTTTCTTGGTTTTTATTTAGTAAATGTAGGTCAAAATTTTCAATTCAGTGCTAAACCTTAGTTTTTGATTTAAATAGATTGATTTCATCTCCTGTTATAACCCTTCTATTTTCATCAGTAATCTAGCTCTACCGTTTAGTCCCTCACCGAGCAGTAGCTGTTATGATTGTGTAGTTTTTTGGCTTCTGTTTAAATTTCTTTTTAAGTTCCTGGTTACACTTTGATTTATGTAATTCTGTGTTTTCTTGATCATTTGTTTCTTTTCCATTTTGTGTTATACTTAAGCAGTGTTTTATTTTTTAAGTAACTCTCTGTTGCCCCACTGGTGTCCTTTCCTATCACGTTAGCTCCTTCTAGTTACTTCTGTCAATACCGGCTCCCTATCATCTAATTAGTCCTCCCATTGTTTCAGTCTCCCATATATAACCCCTCCTTCAGTTAGTCTTTGCTGGATCCTTGTCATTCTTTTGGTATATTCCTCCCTTGTGTCTCCTAGCTTTTTTTGGTTCTTGAGTTTTCCTTGTTGATCAGATCTGGACTTTGGAAATTGTATTTTTACATGTTTTCATTAAATCTGCAAGAAATCAACACACAACCTGACAGTAGCACTGCATTTCTTTATTGGGTCTCACCTGCTGAAGGCGCCACCAATCACTTTCCTAAAAGTAATAAGTCTAATTATTTCTTTCATTCTTTAATCAATCTTCTGCTGTTGTTTGTTTCCTGGTTGTCAGGTTTTGTTTTCTCTTTTTGTTCCATAATTCTGAAATCTTGTTGACATGTCTGATTTAAATAGTATTCTTTTCCATGCGCCTCCTGTATTTATCTCTACAAAAAAGATGTTTTGTATTCAAATTCCAATCATTTTTAAGATTAATATTTCACACTGTGAAATCCATTTTTATAGGCTAGGATATCCTTTTAGTTCTCAGCTCACAGCACTGAACACAAATATTGTTCTAATAGCTCAGCAGCATGTTCTCACCCTAAATCCTTATTTCAAAAAGCAAACAACAACAACAAAAAATCATCTGAAATCACTAATTAGCACTGGAACACTTTGCTAGCATTTGTTTTGCAAAAGGAAGGCTCTTGGTGCAAATCCAAACCTGAGGTCTTTCTTCTTTTTGTATGCATCTTTCCCACCTTTTTTCTCACTCAGTTAAAAAAATTACTTTTAAGCTAACCAGTCTTATTAAATTGAGTGTTGGTAGTATGCTTGTTTAACTAGTGTGCCTTTCCATTGCCCTGTGACAGACTGGCAACCTGTCTATACAGTCTCTTTCATCCCTCTTGAGAAAAACTGGCTCATATCTCATCTGCTTAACTATTTCTTTCCTAGAAATAACCACCTTTGGTGCTAGTTTTCCATTAACCATCTATAACATAGAAAGTATTTATAGATCTGTGCTTTTATGTTCCTTTTGTTTGTTTTCTACTACCACCTTGAACCCCAGTCAGCCTGTTAAAAAGGAGTTTTTCCTCTCCACTGTCTGCCGAGTCAGTTAAACTATGCGAGAGGAGATCTACTCTCACTACATGTTCATTCAGGAGGTGCACGTCCTACAAAGTCAATCACTCTACTCAGCCATCTGGGTTTAGTTAGAAATGTTTTAACCAATCTGACAGTTTGATCTGATTGAAATGTTTCTGTAAAGTCCCTTAACCCAATTCAATAGAATTAAAACCTGCCTCCAGCCTCTCACCCAACTCATGTTGGGTAGCCCACCACCACCCCCACCCCATCCCACATAGTGAGACTGTTTTTTGTACTTTGTGTTTAACTTCACTGCATTGATGCCCTCCAGAACATTAGTTTTCAGTTTAAGGAAAGAATCATTGGTACCAAGTGCACAAACCACTAAAAGTTTCTTTTTTTTTAAAAAAAAAAGAAACTTTTTTTACCCCTGTTTTTTTAAAAAAAAAAAAGGGGTCTTTAATGTTTTCCAGGACAAGGACCCCCAAACTGATGGCAAGATGGAGCGGGGACCCCCTAATTTTATAAATATATATTGTATGAAATTGTGTTATATCAAACTGGTCCTATAGTCACTCTATTACAGTCATGTATCAAAAGTAATTTCACCCTGGGATTATTTCTGATTCTGATTCCTGGTTGATGGGACAGGTGTTGTGAATGAAACGGTGCCCAGCTTGTAAGAGCTCCTGTGTGTCTTTGAATGTGCATTGAGGACTTAAAGACATCTTCTGCATCCATTTATCTGTTCACTACAGTGTGTTGAATTCATGTTATGTTGTATTAAAAGAAATTTCAATTAGTGGAAAAAATTGCAGGGGGTAATATAAAAAAGTCTACTCAATGAAAACTTTCACGACCCCCATGCAGTACCTCAGAGGACCCCCTGTTGAAGACCCTGTTTTAAAGGATACACAGTACAGATAGACTGATACATCTGCCGACAAATATCTTTATTTTGTTATATCTGATGTGGTATTGGCTGATATATGCATTGGTTGGCTGATTCAATAGTGCAGTGATTATCAAACTGTGGCATGGTAGAATAAACAGAACAAACTTAAATGCAATTTAAGGTGGTAGTTTTAGCAAACTATGGTTTATTGTAATGTTTATAGCAATATTTAATTTACTGGTTGTTTGTCCAACTGTTGAAAAGGTTGGAGCAGGGTTAGAGGTCAAGGAGGAACAACAACCTTCTGGTAAACAAAGGCAAGGTTTCGTTGGATTCAGCAGCCAGACATTGGAATCAGGGGAAGTATATTCTTTGCCACTCCCTCCACTGTTGTTAATGTTTAATTTGATTTATAACTAAATGTTTTTGTTTAAATTAAGATTGTGTAATATTTGGTATTACTCTGTCATTTTTATTATGCAAATGGAGGAAGAAAAAGCAATAGTGTTACTAAAAATGAGCCCAAGAATATCGGCAGTACATATTGGGTATCGGTTATACAGATGTGAAAATAATCGGTATTGACATTGGCCTTAATAAACCTGTACAGTGTCTTTCCATATCCAGTAAACAGGGGGTGGGCTATCTTCTGTTGCCATTGGGTGAGAGGCTGGAGACAAATTTTAATTCTATTTCATTCAGTCATATCTTGGAAGGACCAGTCGCACATTGGATGGGTGGGTGATTCAGTGACGAAAAGAACAATTTTGGAGCAGTTACTGGCAGTCCTTAAAATCCTTTTTATTTATCTAAACTTTTAATTACTTCTTTTTTACCTGGATTATACATATTATGTCACATAAAGAGTAACCTCAATTATATCTCTTCAAAATAGAAATAAAGAGAAACACATTTTTTCAGTGGATTATACTGCTGCATAAAAGAAAAATCAATTTTTAAAAACTTTTTAACGCATAAACAGTAGATAGGTATATTATATAGAGGGCAGCATAAAAATTCTTAGCTAACCTACTGTAAGAGCTAAAGCATCAACCTATTTGAGTTTTAAATGTCTTTTTGTTAGCTGAGATAGCTGTTGTTTTAATGTAGATATTTAAATGAGATAAATAAAGACAGTTTTTTAGATATTGTTTGAATTTTGTGTAACTCATTAAATTAAGCAATCTATATCTCACAAAGTGAAAGATGAAGCATGATGATGAAGGAATGGAGATACTTTGATTACCTATCTTGAGAAACAACATCTGACCCAACAATACTTTATTGGTGAGATAAAGAAACGCTAATTTTTTTAACTTGTTATCTGTACTAATTTCCCCCAATACAAGGTTCCTTCAAAAGTGCCTTTATAGACAGAAAATTATGAGAGTTTGTATAAAAAAATATAACCTTGATTAGGTTTTGGATTTGATGTTTGGATCCCTGTTGGATCCAAGAAAAGAAAATAGGCAAATGTCAGTTTAAGTGTCCATGTGTTCGAATTTCCTATGGAAAGGATATATTTTGTGATTATTGTCGAGGGGTTCAAAAGGAAATGCACATCAACCATAGGCTGTTAAGCTGCATTACTTAACATTTAAATGATGCCGGGTATTTTTTTTTTTTTTGCACGGCTGGCCTATAACCTTATACTAAAGCCTCATTTTCTAGCTATGCTGTTCATTTTATAAACACACTAGGAAATATATGACTGCAGCTAAAGTTACGACATAGCTCCTGGTAAAAGCAAAAAACTGATCATTCGTATCCTGCTTTTACAATATTATGTTGACTATAAAGCATGAGTCATTGTCCTGTTCATTATATCCCCTGTTAGAAGCAGGGCTAAGCTCATCTTTAGACTTTACTGCAGGTTATTGCTTTTTTCATGACCTCTCACTGGACAACTGCTTTTACCTTTTTCCTTCCATGCGTATCATATATTGTTTTTAATTTACATAACTCTCTTTTGTTTGTGCCAAATCCCCACTCAGGTAAAAAAACAAAAAATGAAAAAATGATGGAAACAACTGTAAGGATAAATCTTAAGCTTCAAATATTTATAGTGTTAGTGAGATTTTAGAACATCATAGAACTGCATAGAAGTAGAGTTTTGAAACAAAACAAGGCCAAACAAGTAATAAATATTAAAAGAGGCTTGATGCTGAATGAGTACCAGTTAGTACTTTTGAACATTTGCTCTCTTTGTTCATTACTTAAATTGGAAGGGATAATTTTTTGTCTGTAAAATTTATTGGATTTAAAATTATTTAAGCAACACCAGAAGAATGAAGAACAATTTAATTAAGGATTGACTGGGTTCCTATATTCTTCAATACAGTCCAGAGTAATTAATAGCCAGTTTTATTTTTGTTTACAAGGTTTGTCTATATTTGTGCATTCATTAGTATTTAATAAATGTATTTACTCTTGTTTTCTATTCTTTGGCCACTTGGTTTATTCATTTTACATCTTTGTTAGTGCCCCATCACAGCCTCACAATGTTGTTTCCTTGCTTCCTTGCCATTTTAGCTCTGTCTGTGTTGATTAGATTTTCATCCTAAGCTTCGCTGCTGTCCTTTTCATAAAGCTGCTCCAAGTTTCCTCACACAACCTTCAGCTTTCTTTGTCATTTTCTTCTGTATCTCTGCCTCGTTTAAAAAGAACCTGGTTTTTCATTCTTCATTGCTGGATCCTTTGTCTATTTGCTTTCCCTGTATGAACATGAACTGCTCCGCCTGCAAGTTATCTGTTCTTTATTGAATAATTTTGTTTTGCCATTCAATCCCTGCACTCCGGTCTTTTATAATGGCCTCATGATGACATAGATGTGTTATGTACTGCTGTATAGGTTTGATATTTATTTCTGGTATTATCTTTTTAACACTCTTACAAAAAAAAAAAAGAAAGAAAAAAAAGAAAATCACATGTGATTCCCCTTTCCCAGATGTATGTCACATTTCTCACACATGATGAACTATTTTCATAACTTTTTCCATTCAACTTTTGATCACATGTGGAATTAATGATCACATTTCTCACATGTAAATACCATTAGAATGTGCTCTGTAAAACACGCGTAATACATTTTGTCAAAATGTAAAATAATTTGTAAGAATGTATGTTTTAGTCTACATTGTAATAAAATTATGTTTTTGTAAACTGCTAATAATGTACTTTGAATTTAGATAAAAAAAATGTTGAGAACTAAGCACTGACACTGATTGCCAATTGTAAGCAGTTATTCAATTTTATGAATTGATAATTTTAACAAAAATGATACACAAACAAAGTAAATGGCAATTTCACTGACATTTATCACACCCTAAGTTGTTTGGTAGTAAACCAAATATATATATATATATATATATATATATATATATATATATATATATATATATATATATATATATATATATATATATTATTGCTCTTTATGTACACATATTTTTCTAACAGTTGACTAATGTCCAACATGGTTAAATCTCCAAACGTTGGTGATAGTGTGTCGAATGCAGGAGTTTGCCTTGCAACCAGAGGGTCATCGGTTCTAACTGCAGCTCTGGCTTTCAATGTCGTTGTGTCCTTGTCCTTCTACATGTGAAACAGAAATGTTTAAAATGTACTTTTAATGTGAAATGTTCCAAATCCACACATTAACATGTGCTTTCAGATGTGAATCCAATGTTGAAGATGTGAAACTCAGGGGATCATTTTGTAAAAACATACAGCTAGTAGCAGAATCATTCGCATCCGGGCACATTTAGGCTTCAAGAAATCATTCATTGACCAACATTTTTCCCCAAACTGGATGCCTACAGTCCGCAGATTTAGAATCTGTGCAGGAAACTAAAAATGATTGTTATAGCAAAAAGGCATTTTAATCTCAAGTAATTTAAAGACCATAACCAAAGTAATATCTACAATATATCAATGGAAATGTTTGGCAGTTATTAGCATTTAAGATTTCTCCATTTTTTTATTGGTAAATGAATCCCAATTATAAAGTAACTTATAAGATTTATGTTATTTTAATTTTTTTCTTATTTCTGACTGTCAGAAACAAACTTCTTTCTCTCTTATAGAGAAAAATGTACTTGTAAAACTTCCAGGTCTGAGTACTTATAAAGTTAACTGTAATTACAACTTTAACTCAGAAAGACAACATATATAGGTTGTTTAAAACTTTTAATGTTTACCTGAAGTTAGACATTTTTCTATCATGGTGGTGACGAAAGTGTATTCAAACTCTGAGCCCCACAGGCCAGCAGAGGGAGCCCAAAAATTCAAAACTTTGCAATCTAGGTAAACTTATGAAGGATAAGCAGACTTTTAATTTTGCATTGATAAGTTAAATATTTTATGAAGGAGCAATATTTATTTGCAGAAAAAGAAATCCTAACAATCATTGAATGTTACAGCTGTAGTTAAATAACTGACCAAAAGGCATTAGATAATTTGTGCTTGATCAACTCAATTGAGAGTGGACAGTCTGGTTTGCTCCAAAAGAACTTTGAGCTGGTGTTTGTGCTGGGATGTTTTTAGGCAACATCTAAATCCAAGCTTCATAAAATACTATAATTGCATTTTCCTTATTTAAAAAAATGTTTCCCTTTTTTTGGCATAACATCCTGTGAATTTTCACTTCCAAATCCTTAAGACTCTAAGGTTTTATGGAGAAACCTTGAGGTTGACTCAGTGCAATATATATATATATATATATATATATATATATATATATATATATATATATATATATATATATATATATATATATATATACTTCTTCACCCTGTGTATAGCTAGCTCTTAGTTATAGAAAACAATTTATTGTGCAGGAATAAGGTCTCAGCTCTGTTACACTGGTAGCCAAGTAATCGACATTTCGTTGTTAAGATTCACTTGTGTTTTTTGTGCAATGACAATAAAGGAAGTCTAAGTCTAAGTTTTGGTTCTCTCCGAAAGGTTTTATTTCAGTATTTATCAGAACAGCTTATTTGTTTTTACAACCCTTAAGAATATCATCAAAAATAATTACAATCTCATAACTGATTTCTTGATAAGATATTTAACGTATGTTAAAAGCTCTGTGTTTAGGTTTACGATATTTTTAGTGAAACATAAATGCAATTAAGGCGGAAAGCTGGTGTCTTACAAATGTATTTATTGAATATCCTCCTTTTACTAAATTTCCATAATGGTTACTAGTAACATATTGGCTCTTTGTATTACAAAATGAACAAGACTTACTCATAGTTTGGTATTTTTGACAGGATGGATATGTTGGGAATTTTATGTTAAGTCAACCATAATCATGGCCATTTTAGGCACTTCTGTTGCTTCCAAATTATGAGCAAATCACTCAGAGTTGGTCAGCACTTTTAAGATGACAGTATAAACATACGTCCCGCCACATCTACCTCACTCTCAGTAACTTTGCAGGAATGTTGGACTGACACCCTTGGACTCCTTTCTCACTAAACCTGATCCATGAGTTGGGTAGGAGCCTCTTTACTGAATTTTATCAGTTGTTGACTGAAAAAATAACTATCTTGGTTTTGGCAGTCCAGTAAAGCCTAAGATAGTTTGTGAAGCAGTGGGATTCTAATTGTGTTCAGGTTAGATACATTGTGTAGCTCATCAGCTCATCATACTGATTTGAACCTTATTTCTTTTTCCGATTGGAACAACACCAAGTTTGAAAAATATTATCGATTTTCTCTAATCAGTACAGATCCATTTCTTATTGTTATCTACAGGCTCCAACATGCAGTATTTACAACCCTTGAAAATTTGTGACAAACTCATTTGAGAGAAATCGCACACTTACTGTAGCAATTCTTGATAGATATTAAGCCTCGCAGCAGAATGCCCAAATGTTTATCTTACACTCAGATGAATGAGACTTTCAATATTCGAACAACTCAGGACAACCGAGGATGAAGTAATAGGTAAACCAGCAGGGTCCAAAATCACAGGTTTTAACCTTAAATAAGATTTTAAATGTAGCTGCCAACATGGAAAACCAGATTTCTTCTGGAAAAGAGTTTTGTGGTCAGAAAAGACAAAAAGTTAAGTAAATTTACTGGCAAGATAAGCAGCATGTTAGAAGGAATCAGGTAAGGCTTTCAAAACAAAAAGAATATGTAAAGAATTGCAGATGTTTGGGGGTCTGTTTGTACCAGTGTAACTGGTACATTACCCCAAGTGACTGAAATTAAAAGGTCAGAGGAGTATCTCCAACACCCAGATGACTTAAATTTGAAACTAGCATCTTGCACATGGAAAAATGTTTTTGTTATTTTTTTGATAAGACTATTTTTTAACTATTAAGACAAAATTATGCAGGAGCTTGTAGATAGCTATGTATAGGGTTAGTACACCTCGCAGTACAAGTGCAATAATCCAAGTCAACTACTATGTAGTATTCCCTTGGCTCTCTACTGTGCATATATTTTTATATCTAAGGGAAACATATTCCAAAACATTACAACTTTTTTCTGTCTTTTTTCAATGCTTTTTTGGTACTATATACACTATTTTTATATTGTCTGTCATACTTTCATCTTCAATGGCATTTTGCCTTAACTCTTTGTACTCTATATAAGCTACTGGAACAAGAATTTCCCTAAAGCAGTAATCCCAAGGGATAAATACAATTGAGTCTAAGTCTAAGTATAAGTCTAATGTAAGCATTAGTTCTCTCTTCTGTTTTCTGAAGGACCGTTATCAAAAATAATAGGATAGACTCATTCATATTCTATAATGTATGTATTTAATTTTGCCCATCTACTAGAAATTTAAGTGCATACGTATGACAAAATGTTCTTTATGCAAAGGGAAACTGGTATGCTGTATTATCTGTCCACGCAGACAAGGGAAGCATTCAAATGAATAATAAAAAATAAAAAAATGACCTGTCTAAACACAATGAATTATCTTCTGCCAAGTTTTATGTAATCAAGATACGTTAGAGATGTCTGTAATAGCCAGTCACTTAACTACGGTGGTTGAGGGATGAAAAGGTCCTGCAAACTAAATAAAATAGACTTAGACAAAAACACCTGCAAAGGAGAAATACTGTGGGTGCTGAAGACAACAGCAAGGTAAGAAAAGCTGAAAAAGTAGTTATATAAAACAGAATAATTCAGACCGCTAGAGGAGAGAATTTCTATCTTGTATAGCACCAGATCATAGATGTTAATAAACATTATTTATGGACCAAAACATTAGCGAAAATGTAAATTGGATGCCATTCAGATAACATCTGGAGGGAAAAGGGAAAAGGTAGGTCTTCCTTTTAATATTTAAAAAACATTTATTTGACAATATCTTTTATGCCTTTACTAAGTCTGTAGTCCCATATGGCTTGATGCTCCTCTGCCCCTAGTGGTCTGGAGCCCTTCCACAAATGTAGCAGTAGTTTGCTGCTTTTCCTAATTTGCAGTTATTGTTCACACTTGCAGCTTTTTCCTTTGCTTCTGTGTTTATGTCTCATGTTTGTGCTTGCTAGTCTGTTATTTGATTTTGCAGGACCTTTTAAATTCATATATTCACACTACTGTCAAGCCCCTCCGCACCATAGTCAAGACGGTAGCTTAGCTAACATAAAGGATTCTCCAATTTGGGCTGGAAGGTTAAATTTATTATTTCAATTTATTTAAGAGATTTGATAAGAGGTGCGATGGATGTGAGTATGTGACACCTCTGGAATAACTTCAGAGTTGGATGTAATTGCTTTACAATTGTTTTACCAACTGAAATGAGCAGGGTTAGAGGAGCATAACTGATTTTTTTTTTTTTTTTTTTTTTTTTTTTTTTTTACAAAATTCACTGACTATCTTCTGTTACTAGAATAGTACAGAGAGTGATTTGGGAACTAGGCTGTTGCCACAGAAACTAAGTCAAGGCTTAGCAACTCAGCTCTGTGGAAACCCTACATGAGAAACAGCAGAGGCAGCACTCCTACATTTCTTCATAGTATAGCTTCAAGATGCATCATGTGAAATTAAGATCTAACTCTCAATTTAGAATTAAAGACAAGATTCTTTTGTATAATAAATTCAGCTTTCCATAGCTGCATTTTCTACCACTAATGTGAAAATAAACTGCATTTAGAATAATCATATTGCTTTTAAGAGAGATTTAGTGATGGACTCATCAAAAACTTCATGCCTAACCTTTGATATTTGACTGTTGATCTGTAATAAAAAGCCCAGAGTTTAAATATTGATTATAACTTTTAAGGAGAAGGCAGACAATCCAGTAAAATTACAAATTTAGCACATACAAACATTGTATATAATTACTGATTCATATAATTACGTTATATGCATAATTTAGTGCTTGTATCAGAATAGGTTTATGAAGAAGCAAAGCAATTGATATAGGAAAAGCTGACTAAACTAAGGCTTTTTAATTCAAAGATCAGTTTAATACTGAAACACTGCAGCTGCCTAATGGAGCAGAAACAAACAAAAGGGTTATTTTTCTTCTCTTTTTATTAGTTTTGTGAAGAAACTGCAAAAGTATTTACATGCTTTTTTTCAATGTGTTATGTTCCAGTCACAGGCTTTAGGAGGTAAGAAAATATTAATAGGAGCCTGTTTTCCCTACAATATTTTCTACCACAACAACAACAAAAAGAATTAAGAACAACCGCTCAATGCAATGCTCTCTCTTTGAGGTTTTCATCCTGGAATATCTACATGCAAATATGTTTGCCCCATTATTCTTTGCAAATGTCTGGGGGAAAAAGTCTCTGAGAATATCAAATTCTATCATTTGTCAAAGACTTTCAATTTAATTTAAATCTGAACTTTGATTAGATCATTGTAACATTAGAATTAACTTTATTCTAATCCGTTCACTTTAAGTTTTGAATGTATGTCTCAGATTACTGTCATTTTGGAAGGTGAACCAAAACCTTCATTTTTCCTTCCTCCAAATGTTTGTTGACCTCTTCTAAGGGTGTCCAGAGTTGCAAATAGGATTATCTTTAGATATTGCTTTTCCTTTTCCCTCTCTCCATAAAGGTCACATTCATAAAATGCAAAACTAATTTTGTCTTTACCAAATATTCTCATTGAGCTGTGTATATCAGTGCAGTAAAAATAACTACCTTAAGTGCATCACTGAATACTTCCCATGACTTGAAAAGTGAATCACTGCTTATTTTTGAATGATTGGTTAAAGCAAGTTCAAAACTTGAAGTTGTGTTTGAGAACCTGACCTTGTTAGACTTCCCTTCAGCTTCAGCCGTGACCTCTCTTCTGTATTTTTTTCTTTTCTTGGTATTCATGTTGCTGAAGTAATGTAATTGAGATTAAAAGTTTCACACATACTGAATGGTTGCACTTGATTTGATCAAAGTCAAGGGGTATTATTATCATAAATAGTATTCGATACTTCGTAAACACTTTTGCAAAGGACTATATTTCTGTTTATATTTGATTTATGCTGGTTTAGATGCCTTTGGTGATCTAGTTTCTGCCTTTTGCATCACATATAAATGTTGTGGAATGTGTGGGAGCCCAGCTGAGGCTTCTTTTGGCCCTCTAGATGGCAAAACAAGTGTTGGGTGACATACATAAACAGGGCTGTTCTGAAAAGAGAGATAACAGATGCAAAGAATGAGACCAATAGCTGCTGTGGGACATTTTCTGCTTGTCGGAGGAAGAAAATCAGCTCTTTGTTTTCATAATTACAGTGTGAGTTATGCTCTCACCTGATTGGAGGCCGATGTAGATGCAGTAATAACTCCCCAACAGCTTCATTTGTCCATTTAATCTCAGCCTTGGATCTTTGAGTGCCTCCATAATAACAAGGAAAATAAGTGTACATTTTAAACCATACATTATTAATTCTTTAGCATGTTGACTTTATTCATGCACCACATACTTTATACATAATGGATGGCTCCCAATCATGACTGCTGGAGAGGAATCTATGTGAACAGGTGAAATTTACACAGCTGCCTGATTCTGCTTGAAAACAAGATATGGTCCTTAGGATAAAATGATGGGTGTTTGTGTGGCTTCTGCTGCTAACCTGAGACAATGAACACATTTGCATGATCTATTTTGATGAAAAGCAAATGCTGACACTAAGACACAATATTTTTTATCAATCTGGAGGGCTGTACTCTAAAGGGAAGAGCCTTAGGATAAAAATAAAGCACTCAGAAAATAGGATACCGCAGGCTTAGTTTGGGTGTGAATACAGTTATTCTCACTTTGGGTGTTTTTCAAAGCAGTAGAGCTGAGATATCCTCAGGAGATCCCCAGTGTCTCCAGATACCCCATTTCACTGTTAAATCGACTGAGAGGTCGACATCATGAAAGAATGGACTAGCTACTTTGCTGATGTGGCAGATGAAAAGGAATGGCTTACCTGTACAGTTTAAATTTTTTTTAGAGAGGTTTTTAAAGCAGGCATTGTTCAGCTGACACATTACAAGCTGCACTTAGTTCATTTAACAGAAGTCCATCTGTTACTTGTACATTTGTTCAAGGCTTGCTTCATGTGAATAGCAGTAAAAAAAAATACCGCAAAATTGGGATTGCTAGTACAAACAGTAACTTTGCGTTTGCCAGTGGACCTCTGGTTTTGGAAAAAGCGGAATTGGATTAACGAAATATCTATTTGTTTTTGTTGTTTTTTTCACAGAACAACATACACATTTAAGAATCATACATCTATGGTATAGAGTGTGGATTTCAGCTAAATTATTTTACAAAGTATAAAGTGTTCCAATGTGCACAGCAGAAAATAGCTCATTCTGCTTCTTTATTTGGGTTGATGACGTCACAAGATGTGCAAGGATGGAGCTGATTATCTGTAAACAAAACAATAAAAAAAAAATGTTGATCTCTGAAAACATTTGATCTCTGGGAATTTGGATTTTTCTTCATGTTCTGGTAGCTTTTTACAAAACCACCGTGAACCCACAAAATGAGCTGCTGTCTGAACATTTATTTGTTTTCATTTTAACTATACCTCAGTGATGAGAGATCATTATTTTAAAACTAATATTCACATTTGACCAACTGTTTCCTTTTGACTGAAGGTAATATTAATGTTTTGAATCAGACTAGCCAGAGTAATCCCTTGACTCTGATAGAGACTATGAGGAGGGAGCTAAAAATTAGGGTGATGACAAGGAGGCCTGCCAAATTTAGTTACAGAGTTAGAGCTTATCTCAATGGATGAAATGTCAAAACACTGAGAAAAAATCAGGCAATTATAAAAAAAGATATGTCCCTTGATGAAGATATTTTTCATTTAATATATTGTAAAAAAAATATACATAACTTTCGAAATTGTATTTTTATATTCTTAAATAATTGTTTACTGAAACAATTCAATAAGTTAAATTAGTTTAACCTAAATGTGCCAGTTATATAAATTATATTAGCTGTAAAATCTTCCTGATAATCCCAAATACTTTTGGGAAAACATCTTGCAAACTATTAAGATAAAATCCACAGTAGAGTGTAGAGGAAAACATTATATCATTGTAATGCTCTCAGGTTGCTTTTCTTTTTTAGGATGTATATAATTTTACTGTGAATAATGGAAACATTAGTTCTGCATTTTACAAGAAAATCAATTTACCGCAACAAAGTGATGCAAAGCACACTATCAACTCAAAAAATGAAAAGAAAAAAGCTACATATAGATTTTGATTTTATAAAAATTCCAATTTTAGATCTGATTCGCTGCTGTGGTATGACCTTAAAGAGGCCCTTTATGCTCGAAAACCCCATGATGTTGATGAGTTATAGCAAGTCATGAGGGTTATAATTCCTCCTTGAAGAGGTCTTTACCTGCTGTAACAAATAGTTTAATGGCAGCTATTACTGCCAAGGCAAAACCAGTTTTTACTGGCTATGTTTTCACTTTTGAGATGTCAAATTTAGATAACCCAAATGAATCAAAACGTCACTTGTCTTTTTTTGTTTTTTATTCAGGCTATCTTTATCTAACTGTAACCTTTTTGGGGCTTGTCTAAAACCTTTCAAAAGTTTAAGTGCAAAAATACTTTGTAACAGCACTGTGAACGCAGAAAGTCATTTTCCTAATCAGTGATAATCCAATTTAGATTGAAGTAAATAATTTCTAGAAATGTTTGCCAATGAGATGTGGCACACCTGGTTCTACACACAGAGCTGAGTACAGAGAGACAATCTCAGATGGCAAATTGTCACAGATGTTCTTTCTTTTAAAAGAAAACATCTTAAGGGTCAAATTTTTATAAATATATATGTCGTTTTAATTTAACACTATATGTTGCAAAAAAGTGGTCCAGTGTAGGACGTATTAACACAAGCAAACTTGCATCAAATGGAGAGAGTACTGTATTTTAGGTATCTACCACCCCCTGCAGATGTTGTCATGGAGACACTCTTTTGGGGATGTCTTTTTCTCTCTCTCTTTTTTTCTCTCTTTTCTTACAATGCAGCATTAGGATGGTAATGCTATGCTCAGCACACCACACTTCAGGTTTCCATGTGACTCCCAATCTTACATAATGCTCTACTGAAGAGGAAAATCCACTTACCGGAAATTATATCAATAAGTTTATAGTAAAGATGTTTGTTCACACCCATGCTGCTTGTGTGCTTAGGGTGATTTATCTTACAAGGTATAAAAATGAGGAAAAAATTGAAAGGATATGTAGCGGTCCAATTGTAAAGTTGATGTATTCACAGTATTTAAATCAAAGAGATCAAATGATTCAGTTAAAAATCAATCCTTTAACTGTGTTTGGAGGCTTTTACTTGGCCTGTGTGTGGACGTGGTAATGTTGCTAATGACTGAAGCACATTGCAGCTCTCCTAGGGTACCCCCCAATAACATTAAAATAACCATCAGCTGGACACCGATGTATAGAGATTGGGTTTTGTATTCGATTAAAAGGTGACATCACCCCGGGAGCCTTGAGCCTTGCACCGCAGTCGGTTCTGAGATGAATGCACAATATTTAAATCCAGCCTACCTGGTTCTCTCACTCCACCCTGTGGACTCAGCAGGGCATCACAAAGACACGCAGGGGACATTGAAAGCTGGACGTAATACATAGAACTTTAAAGGATAACATGTTGATTATGCTTTTGGAAGGTGTTCAGTGTTATTATCCTTTTAAGTTATTATGCTGATTTATTGGTGATGAGTCTGCTAGAGAAAGGAAAGGGAAAATTAACCCAAGAAATTTAAAAATCTGTTGTTAAGCCTGTCCAAATGTCAAGATGTTGTGGAACATGCCTCAAATAAATTACTCTTAAGTGTATAAGACACTTTTTAGTGACCTGTTTTTCAACATTTACACATCTTCCCTGAAAATATTTTGTAATTACAAAATCAATTAAAGAATAAGAAACCATTTATTGTTAATGCATCTCTCTCTCTCTCTCTTTCTCTCTCCTTCTCTCTCTCTCTCTCTCTCTAAATATATATATATATATATATATATATATATATATATATATATATATATATATATATATATATATATATATATATAGAATAGAATATTTCCTAA
Source organism: Cyprinodon tularosa (assembly GCF_016077235.1). Lineage (NCBI taxonomy): Eukaryota > Metazoa > Chordata > Actinopteri > Cyprinodontiformes > Cyprinodontidae > Cyprinodon > Cyprinodon tularosa. The sequence goes on from NW_024037794.1 coordinate 1,121,577, forward strand.
TGTGCTGGTTGTATACAATTTCAAGAAAAACAAATAAGAAATAGACAAATAATATTTTTGCAGCTTTTATCTGAAAAAGGCTACAGTTTTTAATACAAATTGTGACCAGCTTTAAGGAGACCAGCAAGCAACGGCCTGCCATGGTTTGTTTTCGACGGCAACATTAGACTTGGCTACTTCTTTTAGAATCTATTGGCCTTTTAAATGTAGGTTTGTTTGTACATTACTGCTAAACTCCGAAAAGCGGAGTTTAGCAGTACTGTGGTGGGCGTAGAGTAGCGGTACCCCTAATTATCATTTTCTTGGGGTTGCAGAGAATCTGTTCTAAATTTTGCTACTTGTTTTCTGTGAAAAAGACAAAAGTTACTGAAATGTTTCATCTATTAAAAGTACCAATGATAATTGTTTAATCAACTGAAACATTGATGAATTGAGTTGATGTTTGATGTCTTTTCGAGAAAACCTATAAAGATCTCCTTCATTTTTTTTTAAGTTAACCTTAACCATATGTACAAGACAGAACATGAATGCAAATCAACAAAATCCCACCAATTGAGAATCAAAATATATTTGTCAGGGGAATTTAGCTTCTTTAAAACAGACACTTTGCATAGTATTAAATATTCTTAGCAGATTTTACATATCAATTTTGGATGTTTGGAACATGTTGGCTGAGAGAGTGTGATATCTTTTTAGTATGCACTAGCTGTATAAGCCCTGTGGGTGAAACAATGGCCTTCTACAACACAACTGCAGATTCAGCAAAAACTGTTAACACTGCTAGCACTAGTTATATTGATTTTTTTTTTTTTTTGCAATAAATGTTTTACCTAGTGGGATTTTGAACACTTTACTCTAACTCTAACCTTGTTTAGTAGATGCACTTTGATAAGTGGTCTACCTTCTCTGCACCACTATTATAACAATGAATAAAAAAAAGTACACCCTGTGCAGAGATAAAAAGTATTTCCCCCCTGACAGGTTTCCTTTTGTTTTAAGTTTCAATCAAACTTACATGTTTCAGATCATTAAACAAACTCTCAAGGCATTTAAGGTTCTTTTGTGTGTTGTTTCACGATGGTGGAATGACTTACCAAGCACTCTCTTGAAGACCCAGCTTTCCAGAGAGCATCTTATACACATATTCTTTCATATTCCTGCAACAGGATCTCTTTTTCCTCTCCTTTCTACTAAACTTTTCTACTCTGTCACTTTTGACAGGTAAACTAGCTCGTTCTTAGCTCTGATATTAACTAAATCCTCATTTGTAAGTTACTTTGGATAAAATAACCTGCCAAATGCATTCATATAATACAACTTTGATTGTGTGACTTTGACTTTGATTTAACTTAATAAATGTATCTATTATTTAAAATGTACTTTTTCAAATAGCTTAGGTCTGTTAGGGGGATATTAAAATTAGTTTATTGTATAAAACATTTTTTGTCCACAGCATGTGTAACCACTCATTTATTAAAGTAATCAGGCCTTTGAAAATTAAGAAAATCCATGTTGACTTTAATTGTAAATATGTAAAAATCCCGCCTTTTTAAAGAAGCAGCATAATGGAAAATTATCTCACGTACAAATTATGATAGACACAACAATAATGTCAGTAACTGACGTGAAGGAATAATAGTTTGCATCCACTGCCTCAGAAATTTCAGCACCTTGGACAGCTCCCGGTGCTTCATTCTATGATTAACCAACAGGGGGCGCAGCGATCACGTTGTTACATGCTGTGAGCAAATAACACATAAATGTTTCCCAACTCTTACTGGTTTTACCAAAATAACGTAATGTGTATTTTATCCGATATCGCGTGTTAGATGTGTAATCTTTAAGGTTCCCCCTGATTGAAGTGGAAGTGATTCTTCAGTGTTGGGATTCCGTGCGACTCGCTACTCCGAATCCCGCTGCGCTTTGTGTACAAACTTTACGGGTAATCAAGCAGAGAGCGGGGTAAAAGAGAGAAGGAGACTAACTGTGAAAGATCCTCCCGCTGCTCCAAACCTTTCGGCATCATGTATGGACTTAGGCTTTCATCATCACGTCAGAAATTAGTGCGTTTTTAAAGTTAGATGCGGACGCAGATATTGGACACTAAAGGCTTTGCGGTCGCGGTGGGGCAGGCGGCGTCCATCCCCACGTTGCTCTACCTCCCCTGGAATCCGGCTGCTGTGATCTTGCGGTGGTTGTGCGTGAGAGAGTCTGCGAGGCTCCGGACTGATGTCTCTGCCTGTCAGGAATTTAAAGTGTCTCTCACCGGTCATGTGCCAGTGTAAGGTCATCTGCAGCAACCGGACCCTCTCTCTGATGTTCGGGTGTAAGGTGAGCCAATGTGTACATCTTTATTTTCTAGAAAGGGAGGCCTCCAGAGGAGGGGAAACACCGCTTGGTCGTTGTCCGTGGTGCTAAATAACCAATTCCTTATTGCTTTATTACAGTATTTGCATTTTTCTCACACGTTTCTGGTCTTATATTATCAAACGATCGAGCGATTTTCCTCGTAAATGATCGTTTCCGTTTACATATGGCAAGCTGCATACTCTGAAGGCAGAGCTATTTATCCTGAAAGATTTATCCTAATATTTGTAAAATAATAACCTCTACTTATGAAATGTAGAAGAGACATCGTTTATTTTCAGATATCCGCTCACAGCAGGGCTAAAAATAAAACCTTTAGGTTCACATTTCTTCTTTGTAGCCCAGCAGAGCAAATTGCATGATAAGATTTTGACCTTGGGAGATGCACTTTTATGCTTAGGGCCACTTAGATATCATTCATCATCAGGGAAACTATACACTGACACAGAGGCATAATCCCATCTGCAAACCAGGGAACATGAACTGTGCCCCTGCTGCTCTCCTCCATCCCTGTTGTGCTCCTAATCAGAACTGAGCAGTGCTTGCCTGCTGCTTATCAGAGAAAACAGCCTTTCTTGTTAAGCTGTGTGTTTGTGATGCTGCAGTTTTGGGTTTGTCATAAAGATTTTACTTTCATTTATTTGGTGTTTGTCCATCACCGTTCAGTTTTGGCTCCCTCCAGGTTAAAGTTATTGGAACCAGAGTTTCCCACCATATGTCCGTTTGTCTGTTGGCTCCACTCTTTTAAAATCTAACCTTAATCCTGTTATTCAATTTCTAAGATTGTGTCTGTGTTAAATACAGTTGTCAACATATTTAGTGGGATCTGCAGAATTTTTTTGTTTTTTTTCTGAAAAAAAAAAAACTGGGAAACAAAATCCAAGCTTTTATTTTAGTACTAAGAAAAAAATGTTAGAGGACTACAGAATTTGAAGTTAAGGTCACCAGGTATTTATAAAAAAAACAACATTGGAATCTATCAACATTCTAACGTTTTTTTCAAGAGGAAACAAGAAATAAAAATCTTTCCATCCATCAAAAAAGCTACATGAAGATGCTTCAAATTCAACTGAAACTGTTTCATTAACTTAGACTTAGACAGATTTATTTGTCATTCTTTTTACACAAGTGTAAAACAAAAATAAATTTCATTTAGAACAGCTCTCTGGACAATTTCCTTTTTTTTTTTTTTAAGTGCAGCCTTACAAAATAGTAATATATATATATATATATATATATATATATATATATATATATATATATATATATATATATATATATATATATATATATATATATATATATATATATATATATATATATATATATATATATAAACAATGATATAAAGATATTACTGTAATTTGTTTGTTTTTTTAAACACTGAGCTTTTCAGCTACACACCATCCAAGTGGACTGGATGTGAAACAAGGGCTGAACACATGGAACAGAAACTTAGGCTAGTGTTGAATGTTGTGTAGCGGATTTGTAATGGGCCAGTTTTCTCCTCTGAAGGCTCTTAACTATATTGGATAGCATGACATTACATTATTAGCTTTTTATTAGACTTTTAAACATACTACATTAAATCAATTCTGAGATTGTAATTATTGTGCTTTATGAAATATGATTTTGTTTTAAGTCTGCATTTTAATATATCTAGTTGCCAGTTAATCTATTCACCTGTTTGTTAAATATATTCAGTTCAATAGAGGAGGATGAAAAAAATCTGAAATTTGATAATGAAAAAGAACGGTGATGGCAGTTAACCAATGCAGCTTTTCAGCTGCAGACACTTTACTATCTCTCTTGTTTTTCTTTACTGATATTGCAGATCTGGGGAGCACTTAGCAATGTAAAAAGTCACTTCAATTGATATGCTCCTCTACAAAGACATCTCTGAATGTGAAGCTGATTGTTTTCAGGTTCTCAACTGAATTAAAATCAGAAATTGGAGACGAAAGTAAAAAATCTTAGAAAGTAGTCCGAATTTTGAAAAAATTTCCGTTGGACTATAGCAGAGAATTTACGGCCACTAAAAAAGAAAACATCTCCATCCTTGAAAGAAGAGGATTTTGCTGTGCTCAGCATGGAGTATTAAAAGCGTAGATATTCCCCTCCTTCCTTGTAAAAATCCTATTCCAGCTCCCATGTCTATGTTTCCTTCTTTTTTTTTTTACTTGGATTTAGGCTGCAACAATTCAGCCAGAGGAATCATACCGCACAAATAATCTTAAGAGACTTTAGAGGGAGATATTTTATTTCCGATGGATCAATTAAGTAAGTGGTCCTCCTAAATGTCAATCATCCAGGTGATATGTTTACAAAAGGCGGTCCTACCTGCTCGTCCCGTTAGCTATCTATTTCTGAGCATGCGCACTTTCAGGCATATATCTGTGATGAGCTAAAGTTTCAGACAGTCATTGTAGCTCACCTTTCTCACCGGGGTTCTTTGAAAATGGCAGAGGATCATAAGAGAAAAAGTGTCTACGAAGTGTACGAGAAGAAAAGAAAGGCCTCAGAAGAGGCACATATATCCTGGAGTGCTTTGCGCGGAGAGCTCTTCTAGCAAAGCATTATGGGATTTGCTGTCACAGCCATAGGCTGTCGCTACCCAACACCATAGACTAAAAACAAAGATGGCACAGCGTGGTGGAGTTACATAACAAACGGGGAGCAAAGAGTAGTGATCATCTGTCCGAACAGTCAGTTAACTGAGTTTACTATAAAGTCCACTATATACATGTAGTTCCCGCTCTATATAAGAATAGCAACTTTTAAGCTGACTGTGGAGGAGAAATGGGTTTGTGCAAGCTCTCGCACATGTTCATTAGGCGTTCCCTCTCGGGAGCAGGTACAGGGTTGTGCATGTGCATTTTCTTTAAAGTGGAGAGGGCGGGTCTTTTTAAAAAAATCACAAAAATCCTCCACAATACCTTTAATTGAGTTAGGGGTCCAAATGTATTTTAGTCTGTTTATTCCATAGAGAAGTTACTTAACCTCTGAGGTTTTAAAACACTGCCAATATTTTATCTTCCTGATTAATCTCTTACAAAAAAAGATTAAAAATTACAAAAATAACAAATCTTTGTTGAGTTATTCAGTTATACAAAAAACAGAGCAGCTAAAATATGTTTTTCTATCAGTAGCAAATAAATCTATAAGAATGTGATATTAATGGACTCTGTTTCAAATATGCTGCATAATGGAGGATCATTAAAAAAACTTTTTTTTAATTCAAGAAGATCATAATCAGCGGACACCAATTAAGCAGATGTTGTAAGACTATAATCATTTGCCGATTTATCTGAATAAATAAACAATCAAATTCAATAAAAAAATAACCAAATCAAAGAAAGTAATTCAATCTGAATTCTATAAGAAAGGAAATAATGAAAATGTGTATTCTTACTTACAGACTCTGTCCAATGTATCTCCTGTGACAGAATAATAAAGAGTGAATAACTATTCACTTCCTTAATGAAATTTAAAAAAATCAATGTCATTACACAGACAAAAATACTTAAAAATAATTAAAATTCTATTTTTCTTTGGAAATTATCTAGAAAATTATCTATGTAATTGTTAGCTTACTGAAACTTCTTTTTCACAATGGTAGTTGTGTGTGTGTGCGTGTGTGTGTGTGTGTGTGTGTGTGTGGGGGGGGGGGGGTTATACTAATGTGTCTCCCTTTCACAACATTTTAAAAAGATTTCTTTACTTAATTAAGAGATAAACGAGTGATTCTTTCAAGGCCATTGTTTGTGTGCAGGTTCAGTAACCCTCTCAGCTCTTGTTTACTCTGTCGCAGTCTCCTGGGAAGTTGTTATAGGTGGTATTTCATTTGGATCTTGGAGGTGTACAGTATTCTTCTTCAATGTGTTGGACCGCTCCTCTATGTGCTGCAGCCATCTACTGTATATTATATGTTTTATGCTCTGGCTTTATTATCCTCCGGGGGACTGTATTTGCCAAAGTTTTGCTTTAGGAGAACTTTTATTTCCCAAGGTGACTGTCCAAGGAAAAGGATTTGCATAACCTTTGTTCTTAAACCAAATCTGGCACAAATTCAGGTTCTACAATTTAATTAAAGTTTGGCTTTTTTGTAAGCATTCCTCAGTGCTTTAATGTTCCTTTTTACGCTTACTGCTCATCAGTTGCCACACAACATTTAATCAGAAACAGCTGGCCATGCTGGAGGTTGTCCTCAGGACATGATTCAGTGGAGCACTCACAGCGAAGGGCCTTGGGAGATGGAGCAATAGGCAGAGGATCAAGTTTGGTTGGGATTGTTCATGTGATGAATGATTTACAAGTCAAGGATCAAGGCGCCTTTATCTCACTATCTAGATCGATGATTACCTCATTGGGTAAATTGATTTAGTGATATCATAGCCCACATGAAAGCCATCCGCTGTCACTCATTTCCGGGCAGCAAATCAGACAATAGAGATTAATGATGCAAACACATATTATGAAAGCAAGGATTGCTTTGCTACACAGTTTTTTTCTGGTCTCCATAACACGAAACATATTTTACCCAGAACTGTTAGATTCATTTGCATAAACATGCAGTATAGATTTTTAATCAACTCTATTTTATTTGCCTCACATCTGACTGTTACTTTAAAGAAACTATGTAAAGCAGGCAATATTAACTGGTGATCCACTGACACAGAAACATTTAAGCTTACATCTGCTTCCTCACCTAATTTTTTGTTTGCCTTTACATTGAACATATCTTAGTGCATCTGTTTTGTGCCTGGAAGTTAGAAAGGAGTTATCTTCAATAAAGATCCAGTTTAATATGGCTGCTACACATTTTAGCATGAAGGTTGCAACTAGACTGAATGTTTGGATCGCTAAACCCAGAGGCGCATAAAAAGCTTCACAGCATCTTCCATTTGTGCTTGAATAATGGAAAGAAAAGAGAGAGAGAGAGAGAGAGAGAGAGAGAGAGAGAACAAAAAAAAAAACAGATTTAGCCTGATCACTGAACATAGAAATATTTAATTTTCACAAGTTTTTCCAACTTGCAACCAGGAAAGATTTAGCAGCTAGTTATAGATGGATGGGCGGAGAGATAGATACAACTTTCCAATTCCTTATGCATCACAATTGGCAGTAGACAGTTTTCCACAAATGATAAAGAGAAACTGCATAATTCTGCAGTAGAAGGTTCAACATTGCACAGTAAGATGATTTGTAAATATTCATCGACTGCAGTTTAAAAGCACTTTAACATTTTCTTTTTTTCCAGCTATTTTGTATTCAGATGTCATTAAAAAAAGGAGAGACCAAAGTTTTCTCAAGCTGAGTGGCACATTGTGTAGCACTGGGATTTAATTTCCCCACCTTTTTCTGAAGCTGCAGTGTTCTACTTTGTTTTTCTAAGAAATCGCTATTGGGTTGTATCACCAGTTCAGTGAAAGTGAAGGAAAGTCCAGCATCCCTCTTACTAAACAGTTTTTTACGAAAGGAGTTGATCAGTTCTGAATGTCCTCTGTGAGATTGTCTTCTTGCTTTGCTTCAGTTTCAGGTACTCTTTAGTATAGTGGAGAGTATCCCAACCTGTCATGCATGTGACCAGGAATTGATTCCCTCACAGGGGGGTTGAATTTTTTATCATGTTTTGTAGAGCACCATCATAACTTGGATAGTCAATATGACACAATATATAAGCAACTGTTGATTGTATGTTTTAAATTAAAGCGATTGTATCATTTTATACATCTTTTCTGCTTGAATATTTTTACTAAACAATGAATTTAGCCAAAAAAAATCTAAATTTTCTTAAGATTAAGCATCATAGCTATATTTTTCAATTTGTTTTATAGAACCCTTGAAATGATGTCATCAGCGAATGCAGTACGCAGCCTTCAAACCGCTCCTTAATCAATACGGTTTAGGAGAACGTTTCTTACCTACTTTTACAACCATTGATTAAAAGTAATTTTCCATACTTTACTCATTGCTTGCCAGGAAAATGCGGCTATGTGTTCCTAGTAAATAATTACCACCAGCAGGAGGCCACTCAAAGTTGTTTTGATTCAATTAAAACTGTGACACAGTTTTCTGAAAATTGAAACATGGGTCCTTTAAATTGTACACAACATGAGGGGTTTGCACCAATTTATCTCCATAATTGATGGGGGAAAAAAGAAGAACTTTATTAGAATTAATATAAAACACCTATTTTAAATCTGCAGTTAAAGAATGCCAAATTGAAATGGTTTGATTCCAAAGTTCCAAAAGCTCACCATAAATGTCTTTTAGATTTTATAACATTTTATTTAAAATTCAGTTAACAAAACATGTGACTATTGTTTTAAATTTATTTAATAAAATAATTTGAATTTTTACAATGACTTTGTCCTTGTAAAACCAATTTATTCAGAAGTTATGAGAATTACATTTAGTTCTCATTATTTAAACCTCACATTTATATATCTTTATGACACTATAATTTATAAATGCCTCTATGCTGCCGTTATGTGACGTGCCTTTAAGCAAAAATACTGGTGGTTCACTGCTTTAGTAATCAGTTAAGCAATGACAGCATTCCGTGATGAATGGACATGAGTGCTAAACTAACTGAATTCAATGTGTTGTCTTGTCAGAAACAGGATACTGTTTCCTGATACACCTCTGTAAGCATTTGGTACACAGACATACATCAGCAAACTGTAAAATGTAATCAATTCAGAGCTTTAATAAAGTCCGAACAAAGTCACTCTTCCTTGATAATCAGGTATAAGATGTCTTTAAACAGCATAATCCATAAATTAAGACTAAAAATAAGAAAACAGCAGCGATAGTCGAGCAGTAAGACCGGAATCAAAATGAGCCATCTGTGTATTGCTCTGGTTTTCGTATTTCACTTAGACTACGTCATCTGAAGGGAGAATTATTATCCCCCTGTTTATTGCCTGGCAATAAAATAACAAGATAACATTTACCCACTTAGTATAACCTCATCCCCCCTGAGCATAAAAGGCTCATTTTAAAAACAAACCTCATGATAATTTCCTCCTTTTACTGCATGCTAATTTCCTTAAATCTCGTCAGATGTGGTGAAATGACGTCGACCGGCTTGATTGTGTTTGTGAACAACTGGTGGGGATCAACACTAACCATCCCTCACTGTGAGTGCAACAAACGTCCAAATGCATGCACTCAGCATAAAACATTATGTGCACATGCTTCAGCAGACAGAGGGGGAGGGGATGAATTCACAGTTATGGAGCTTTGCCTGAGGTCACACCTGAACTGCAAGTCCTTTCATTTATTCAGGTTGATGCTGAGAACCATTCTATGGCTTAATGAAGCAAAACTCGTAGTTAAGATCAGGTCATTCTAGTTGAAAGCTACAGTCACATAACAGAGCCCACTTACCTTGACAAATATTCAGTTTACCCTGTCAAAGGTTGTGTTGTAAATGCTCCTCTTATTGCTTTCCTGCAAACCAACAATCACTTTAAAGGACTCAGATAAAAGCCCTGATGTTACAGCTTTCTTTTACACACATCACATCATTCAGTTGATTTTTTTTTCCCTAATAGCAAGTTCCAGTAAATTATATCTATGACTCTAATTTGATTCTTTAATTTGAGGATGATTTATCTATTACAGTTTCTTATCAGTGATGAGAGTATGAAATCACTGATGTAAAAGGGAGAAAAAAGACCCAATATAGTATATAATTCGTAGCAGCATTTATATGCTTCATTTAATTATCTGACATTTTTATGTGAGTTTTAGAATATTTGGTTTTGTTTTTCTTACATTTAGATAATTTCTGTTAATATTGTTAAACAGCATCCTCTCATACAGAGATGTGAAAAATATGCAACCTTTGTCCATCCATCCAGCCTTTTTAGAGACTGCAGGAGCTGTCCCAGGTCCTCGGAGAGAAGATGGTAGTGGCAAACGTATCTAGTACAGGATCTAAAGATGTACCTAATAAAACTAGGAATCATCTGTCTGGCTGAAGGGAAAATACTCAACAAGTCCTAAACAGCTGTGAAGATCCCCAGGGTTGCCCTTCTAAGCAAGTTTGTCCTGAAAGTAGAACAAGAGATGCTGAAAAAAATCTAAGAAGAAAACCATCCTAGAAAGACCTAAAACAGACTTGTTTTATGGTTTATCTAAAACTATGTAGCTTTAGGAACAGAAACCATTTGAATAAGTTTACGTTTTATAGTAAGAGTGCAGGGAGACATAAATCCATCCAAATCATCATATTATAAATATTTTTTCATGCAAAGATATCTTATACAAATTTCAACCTTTATCTGGAAAAGCTCCTGCCCCTAAACACAATAACTGCTTATGCCTCCTTTGATGGGAGAGTTACTGGACCTTCAAAATCCAGATAAATGCAATTCCACTTTTTCCTTATAATGTAAAAGATACTTAGAAGAACTGCTTATAGAAGCTTTTGTTTTGCTCTGCAAAGAGATGAATGACTCTACCCAATAAATCAGTTATTTTTGTTATATATATATAATCTAGAGCGCCTCCATGGGGGGAATAAAGGAGCTTGATTACTGTAGTTCCCTTTTCTATATAGGTTGTCTGGATTCACACACTAACAACCTGATGCCTGGTGCTGTTTTAGGCTCTCTTCCCCATGGTAAATGTTTAGTCTGTTGTTATTTTTGAAGTGTGCACAGCTAAAGAATATGAAGACTTTTTAAAGGGCTCTGCTGAGACGCCTCGGAGAAAAGCCTAAAGGTAACATTTGGTCTGCATCTTCTGATGGTTACATATACATGAACTAAACAGTTTTACTGGTGGGTGTTGGCTGGCAGCAGCAATTGTGATACTGTACATGAGATGAAAGCTGTGTTTGCTGAGGTTTAGCACTTGCATAGACACTTCTGAGTGAAAATAAACTGAGAAGACTGTATTTTTGATGGATTTTGGTGAGAAAATTAAGTTCACATGATCATGCAACAAAAAGCGTTCTTTGAAAGTGTCATTGGACGATCTGGGAATGGTTTAATCGTTCTCCTCATGTTTTACCTTTAAAGATGCAAAACCATGATCTAAATTTATACATGTAAGAATGGGATGGTGTGGAACTTTGTTAACTGACATTCAGGTGGTGTTCTGGCCTACATATTTTATGTGAAGGGAGATTAATTTCTACTGCTCAGGTGATAGACGACCTATTTCTAAATCCTGAGCTGCTGGTGAAACAGGGGAGTGCAGGAAATGTGCAATAAATGATCTTATATATCAAATATGTTTTGTCCTTTTTCAACAACATAACTATAAAATATCTTCTTCAAAGAATTTTAATTTTCTGGTAACTTTATAATCAAAGAAATATAAAAATATTACTATTTAATGCTTGGATTCTTGGGCAGTGCCACCCTCATTCATTTAATAGAATCTATTGTATTGGGATGTATATGATGGACTAAACCTGCAAAGAAGCAAGTCATTGCATCTTCATCAATGAAATAAAAAGACAGTATAATAATAATATATATTTTTTAAATTAATGATCCTTTTAATACATAAAGTACCTTATAAACTAAAACAGCATCATGGAATAAATTAATTTATAAAAATATGTCACCTTCAATAAAATGCATAAATATTTCTTGAAATAAATAAACATTGAATAAATGATAATATAATAATGAATTGAATAAATCCTAAAGTAAATAAATTGGTAGATTTAAAAATATATTTTGAGACATTTATGCATTGGATGTAGGGCTGGACAATAATATTAGCATCAATGTATATCTAAATGTTTTTGTGTTTAAAGCGGTAATTGCTTTTCCAATATAATTCCATACACATTAAAGTCAGTAAAAAATTATTTTTACTGGCTTGCTTTTGGGGTTTTAAGTGCTTTGTTGATTAAAACAAATATTTCTAAAACATTATACCAAAGGAGTGTTATAAACATACTAAATAACTGTGATTAGTTAGTTCAGGTATCTGTTGTGGGCGTTCTTGGCAGTCTTTTTGAGCCTTCTATTGTGTTTACTTATCATATTGACCAAAAGTAAGAAATATATTCTAGTATAGGTTTTGTCTTTTTGTTTAGCCATTATTTGATGGAATATTTATTGAAAATTAATTAAGAACATTGTATATTTATGTAATTATATTATATAAATTTTGAGTGAAATAACCCCTTATAACCAGTGCTGATTTAAAATCCCTGAAGATTGAAATAGCTAATTTTCTAACTTCTGCAAAACTGAACCGAACGCCTGAACAAAATAAAAAAAATATATATATATATATATCTGCTTTTATTTTGTCAACTTCAACAGAGGTAAGAAGAGCTGCAGCTCTGCTAAAAACAGATCTACAGCTCATGTTTTAGCATCTATTCTGATAAACTCCCACGAACCACACACACTGACCTACCCACCTACAAAGTAAAAAGTAGACTGGCGCTATGGTTCCTCCTCTTTACACACTAAACTAATAAATGGCCTCTCAGTCAATGTTTTACCAGAAATCTTATACCACCTTAACAATGTTTTATATCTCATGCTATTATTTACTCCTGTCTGCTTTCCATAGATGCAGATCTGAGCTCTAACCTCCAGTTTACTACATGCCTCTCCAGAAGGGCACTTCTAGCCTGTTCCATGAATTGAAAGTCACATCCCCCACCAGCAGGACAGAAGGCAGCATGGCAGCATGAATGTTGGTCATGCAGGAAAGGAGAAGCAGTGGACACCAACAAGCTGTGGGCTACTATGACCACTGATTCATGAAATTTGATATCACTCAATTCTGTTAGTGTTCTGGTTTCATGGTATTTGTTGCAAATTATTTACAAACCACATCTAATAGTGCAAATCATGATTAATTCTTAGTAGAACTACTATTAAGTAATTATTATTTTACAAAGAGTTTGGAATATTTATAGCAGGAATGGGTTTGGCTGCACAGAATACATAAAAAAAAACAATAACTTCCTGTTTTTTACTCTGCAATTCAAAAGCAACATTCAACAATTAATAATTTTCCTTTTTTTATTCCATGCTGATATTTTATTTTTCAACCACCTACTGATGGCGCTGATGGTCTCACTTTTTCATCTTACCCATCCCTCGTTTGATTCTCCTCTATCTTTATCTGTTTCTCTCCATCAATTTCCTGCTACCGGGCGTAATGTGATAGAGGACCGACTCTGCCAGCCCCAACTGTGGCACTGCAATCTCTGCTCTGGTTGCTAGGCAGCCTAGTCTGAGACGGGGCTCTTTGATGCACCTCCTTCTCCCTGTTTGTTTTTCCCCAAAAAGGAAGAAAGAAAAAAAGTGAGATGGAGAAGAGCTGTGAATAACCAACAAGAAAAAAATATGAAACTCAGAGAATTTATTTTTTTAGAGAATGCTGCTTTTCCATCTGCAGTGCAGCACAGAAGTGTATTGTGATCCTGGGGGCTTTGGAGGCTGCGCCTGTAGATTTGTTGAAAACACAGGCTTCAAGGCTCTGAACAGTGTGACAGATCTCCACTGTGACTGCTCTGCCCACCTTCTCAGTGTTTGTGATGGAAATCGCAGTGTGCAGACTTTGTGTCATCGCGCCCAGAATGAAGCCTACCATGTGTGGCTGAAACAGTGGGCTGCTGGCAGGTTGCCCAGGTGTGGGATATTGGTAGGGGAGTGAGGTTACCATGAAGAAGCTGCATGAACTGCTGCCTTATAAAGCATTCATGAATCAATGCTCTAGTAGCTCCATGTGGCTGTGGGGGACGATAACTATGCAAAGTAAAATGCCAGAACGATTTCAAGGCCTTTGTTCCCATTATGTCTCCACTTTTCACTTGTAGGCGTCACACATGTTATGCGATGTACAAGCTGTGCTTATGGTCTGCCAACATTTGGCTAAAGGAGGCAATCTGACGGAGGTCCTACTTTGTGCATCGGTTGAAGGACGTGTGTAATTTACTTAGCCACTACAGAACTGTATTCATCATAAATAATCTCGAAGTCTGTTGATAACATTTTCTTGCAAAATTGTTGCCCAGAGTACCTGAGGATTTTTTCTAGTTGAATAACCTTGTCTGTGCCCCTGTCTGTGTGTGTTTATTGCAGAAATACAGGTACCAGGATGAGGAGACGCCCCCCTTGGAGCACAGTCCAGCACATCTGGCTCCAGGGAAAAGTGCAGAGATGCTTCATATGAGCGACAAGAACCTTGCTGCCATGGAGGCCATACATGGCTACACGCCGCACACACACATCTCTCCTGTCAAGGTACTACCTGCCCATGGATCAACACATTGCATTATTTCTGATGTGCGGTGGACTCCAATCTGAAAATGCAGTACATTTCACAGGAGAGATTCATTATTCCTTAGCGTTTGGGTTTCAGATGTTTATTAACAAAGCTAAATGTTCAATGGAACATCAATGAGGTCATCCAGCTGATATTTCAGTAAGCTGTAATACACTTGGTAGCAAATTTTGGGATTCATTACTCATTTCTTTAAAGGTCCCATATTATGAAAAAATTGCATTATAAACATTTTCTAAGTCTGTATGTCCTCAAGCTTGTGTATGAGATTCACACATGAAGAAAACCCTTTCACCTCTATCATTGCCTTTCTGTGCTCAAAATGCTCTGTTTGAAAAGTATGCCCTTTATGATGTCATATGGGGAAATATGCTGTTCAGAGTGGTCTGTGGCAGCCAATCGGTAGAGCTAAGGCCTTCATCTAATGTATTATTCTGTGCTTCTAGCCTCTTTCTTTATGAACACTAATTTTTTTGTCATGGTTGTGGGTTGTGGGGGTGTGGCCTTCGGGAGGACAGGAGTGGTGAAAGCCAAAACAGTACTTTCAAAAGAGGGCTAATTGAGGAGATTTTGTTTGGGTAAAAGCCATCTGCCTTATCTTAATGGAATTTTACTGCAAAAACAAACAAAAGAAAACATGCTCTGGGGGCCTCATTGTTGATATCTTTTGAATTCAAATGGAACATAATATGGAACCTTTAAATCCAAAAAATGTTAATACTATGAAAATAGATAAAGGAGCAGTTTGGGTTAGAAGTCTAAATGGCATAAATATCACACCAATTTATAGTTTTTAATAAAACAGGAATCATAAATCTAAGGGTCAAATTATAATTCAAATTTAAACTAAAATCTACCACTAATATCTTGGAAAACTCTCAGCTACTTATAGTTTTAATGAATGTTTAGGCCCAGTGATCTATTTCAAGAACAAATTCTGTTCAAGTTTTGACAATCTGACCCCTGCTGTCTTTGGCTGGAATAAACTAAATGGTTTGGAACAGTCCAGAAAACACCAAGGCTCACTCTGAATCAAGTAAACCAGTTAAGGCTCTTAAAGCAAGGTTTTGGCTTATCCCTCTGAAATTATCTTCAAGTTATGTTTAAAAAAATTTTGTAGAATAAAAGTAGAGTTTAAATTGTGTGTATGTTCATGTGGATGTAGGGTTAGCAGAATAAGCAGTTAGCCATGGTTTCTTAAACATCGTATCTAAGTCTGTTATACAAAAGTTACACAACCAGAAACAATTACTCATTGCATCACCCTTTTTGCGGAATAGAGATGACAGTGGTGATAGCAAAGAAGGCTAATGGTAGCATCCTTCCACAAATGACATAAATTAAGAATTAGGATCAGAATTGATCTCTATCCAGTTTAAACAAAGAGCCCACACAAGAAAAGCAAGCTACTCTCACACTCTGGATTTTCTGGTAGGTTTTCATTGAAGCTCAAAACCAACACACCATTTTTTATTATGAAAAGGTCTGATTTAAGACTCATTTAAAGTTGGGACTAGACCAGGCAAGTCAATCTGAGGGAGCTTTACCATTTCTGAAACGAACAGGGGGGAAATGTCCAGTCAGAAATATGCAAGAATATCGTTGATGGCTACAAAAACCATGTGGTTGAGCATTATACTGATCTCACTTACCTCACAGACACAAAGCTTTATTGATATAAATCTGCACTTAACACAAACAGTTAGGTGATATAAAGTCCTACATCATCGACTTAAGTGCGCTGATGGGAAATTACTATAACCAAATCTGATAATTAAATATAATCTTCTGCACACTCATGCATCAGCTTTGAGCCTTTGCACATCAACATCAGGGAATCTGATATCTACACTTAAAAGCTTGGAACTGAAAGTGCAGCATGATACAAGATATTTTAAGGACAGGCACCAGATGGACAATATGATCCAGTAAACCAGGCAGGGCTAAAGAGAAATGAGCACAATTGATTCCAATTAGCATGTTGTAACCAAAGCTGTCATCAGTGATTGTGTTTTTAACCAATGCTGACACATTATGTTGCACATGGACTTAATGATGCATTGAGATGTGTGTTGTGAATTGAGACAGACGTCATAAGAGCTGCAATAAAGCTGAAGGATAAAGCTGACATCAGTAACATCACAAATAGCTTGCTTGAAGGGCATTAACAAATGCCTTCAGTATCTACAAATGTAAAAGTGTAAGCTGAGGTGGCCACTTAATGACGATCAGTCTCATACTGTATGCCCACACAGGTTATTCAACAAACACTACAGCTATGAAAAACAAGGAGATCCTGGTTGTACTTTCTTTGATGATAAAGGGTCTCTTACATTTTTCCCACATGGGAAAGAAAGTGTTCTTTCTAAATGAGAAAAATTAAACGCTGCCTTTTAACAAACAGCAAAGAAAGGCTGTTTTTGGGCTTTATTGCTGCTTTTGAGATTATGCACAGATCTTCTCAGTGTTTGGGATGACAGCCATGGAGATTTCTCCTTATGGATGCGGAGAAGGTGACTGATGTAAGAACGTCGCAAAACGGACATCTGGAATAGAATTACATAGAAATTGAGAAATGGTAAGATAGATAGATAGATAGATAGATAGATAGATAGATAGATAGATAGATAGATAGATAGATAGATAGATAGATAGATAGATAGATAGATAGATAGATAGATAGATAGATAGATAGATAGATAGATCCTTGTTCGATCGATCGATCGAGAACTAGAAGATCGATCGATCTTCTTGTTCTCATGAACTCTCCATTTTTAATATATGGTCCAAAAGTTAATGCAGTTCAGAAAAACAGAAGCCAGGATGGGTTCCTTTATCAAAAGCTGATGATACCATATTAATTAAAGTGATGAAGGAGAGGTTTGGTTACTCTACTAAAATCTGATATTATGAGTTAATCAGCTCAGTATAATGATTAGTGCCTTCCAGTGTCTTCAGATCATGATTTGTTCAATCAGCTTCCAGAGGCTTGCAGTTTGTTTTTTGTTTATTTTTTTTTATAACTGATATCTCTTTGATTAAAAGTTCAGCTTTAATGAATTCAATTAAAATAAAATATTCAATTTGATTGTGATTATAAAACACGCTTCCCACTTGTCTTTAAGTATGTCTGTATTACATGAATATGATTAGTCAATTTTTCTTGGTGTCATTTTACTTTAAAATAAAATCAGTCAATAAGGTTTAAATGCATTGCATTAATAATTTGCGTTTAATTAAGTTTAATTCAAAACTTTAACCGAAAATCTGATGGGTCTAAAATTTTTACTTTCAGCTCAAGGTATCAACTTTTTTTTCTTTTTCTTTATTGATTGATTAAAGTGTTTGTGTTTTATCTATTTCTACAGTTTCGTGAAGGGATTAATACATCTTTTACATGAACACTCCTGAATTACTTGTAGAAATAATGAATGCTCTGTTAAAAAGCTGTTCCACATGTGTTCAACAAGGATGTGTCTTTGAACTACTGCTGTTTTTGTATCACATACATTTTCTCCTGACTGTCAGCTCTTATTGTAACATTTCGGTTTAAAATTATATTTAAATTAATAATGCATATTAGGAATATCTCATTTGCAAAAGATGTTTATATTTCCTTTTAAAGCAAAGTTTTTGTTATTTTATTTTATACCATAAATTTCAGTTTACCCTCTCAATTTACCTCATTTAAATTGACGTCAGCAGAGGCATGTAAATGCATGTGATTTTTAGCCTTAATATTTGGTTAAAGTTTAATGATAATACTTGGAGACTATTAGAATATGTAGCAAAGGGTTCCATTGTTTAAAATGTTTTTTTCTACAACTTTGCATAAGGTCTCTGTAATACAGTAGTCAAACGAATAGAGAGAATAAATAATCTTCTTGAATTTTAAATATAGACTGAAATGGGTATTATAATAACCTAAGCCAAACTGCACTAATTTGACTACGCAAATGTTCAGCTGTTTGACCAAAACTAGCAGCTGTGTATATGACATTTTTTAATAGTCCTACTTCTTCTGACTTTTTAGTATATCATATAGTCCGTATAATGACAGGTTTCCACATAATAAAATGGCTATTTATATAACAAGCAAGCTTTTAATCTACTGTAGATTACACTGTCAGGTGTACCACAGATTTACTGTTTAAGAGATGCTGCCTACTTTTTAAGTAATCTGTACTTTTTACACCAAACTGTGTCTGCAGGCTGCAAAGATGTTAGTCAAGGACCTTCGCTTGGCATAAAGACTAAAAGCTTTTAAAATATGCAGAGGATGCACAACATCTTAAATTATGTTAATTCCACATCATTACACAACCAGTGACCCTACAACACAGAGATCATTTGGCTGGATGGATGTTCTGCATCAGTCCACTAGCAGTGTCTCTACATACCTTTAAATATCTGCAGATCAAGAAGGCATTGGTTTCAGGCTTTTTTTAAAACCATTTTCCTTTAAGTAGAGAAAAGACAAGGTTTTCTAGTGTCCAACACTATTTCCTTATTATGTAATGCTGACAATAAAAATAAATTAGCTAAACTGATGGCTGCATATTTGTGTAAGCAAAAGAGTTAAAAGTATTTGCAAAATGTCATGTAAGAATCTCTGGTTGCTTTGCCGTTTCAGGAACTAGATAACTCTCGATAATTGGTAGAACTATGAATGGTGCTCTTTTATGAAAATTCGAAAAGAAGGATGTCCAACCACTTTAGAGGCTTTAAACTTAGGTTGGACAGCAGGACAGTCATTCAAAGCCTGAGCATGACCATTTCTTAATGGTGGAGCAGTTTGCAGTTCTTATCCTTCAGTAATCTGGAATAAGGTCCCAGAACACATTAAGAACCATGAAAATATCAGTTGCTTTAAATCGAGAGGTAAACATTATGTAAATAGTATATATGTAGCAGCATAACATATATTTTACGTCCAAATGACCTTTTTTAGATTAATAATTGTAGCTTTTTATATATATATGTATCTTACTTTAAATATTTTCTTTTATTCTGTCTAATTATTTGTGTAGCCTCTGAACCACAGAAAAGTACTTTTCCTTTTCATGTTTTCCACATGTACAGCAATTTGAAGTGCCTTGCAAAAACATTTGCCTAAATCTAGTCCTGATTCTGTTGCTTAAGCAGATCATTCATGCAAAAGCCTCCATTTAGGTTGACATTAAACAACTTTACAAAAGAATGGGCCATACTTAATTAGCAACATTTCTTGCAGTTATTTAGTTTTAGTTGGCTTTATTGATGTAAGACGAAGCAGGTTTCGACATATTCTCTCCTTTTAAAGACAAAATGCGTAATTTAAACCGTTCTTTTCTTTTTACTCTGGCTATCGTTGTAATATTTTCAATATTTCAATCTTACCTGAAGCATTTATATGGCAAACAAAATGAATGACAGGAAAAATATGAAAGGTAGCAAACACGTTACTCTATATATGTGTGTTTGTATGTTT
This sequence comes from Cyprinodon tularosa, assembly GCF_016077235.1. Classification (NCBI taxonomy): domain Eukaryota; kingdom Metazoa; phylum Chordata; class Actinopteri; order Cyprinodontiformes; family Cyprinodontidae; genus Cyprinodon; species Cyprinodon tularosa. Next base: position 1,141,696 of record NW_024037794.1, read on the forward strand.
AACCACATTTTTATGTTAAGTTCTTCAGTTCTGGAAGTAATGAAATTAAAATATATCGAACCTTAAAATAATAACAGGGAGTATGCCGTATTAAAGGAAGACATTTGATGCTGTTCCCATTGTGGAAACCTGACTGGTCCTGTTTCTATTTGTAGGTTACTGTTGTTTTTATTCATTAGGTTTTCCAACTCTCTTCTGGGAGAAGTGAATTCTGTGCAACTGAAAGGGTGTTTTGAACTTATTAAGATAAAAATAGTTCTGCATCTTCTGGGAGACAGACACACAAAAACATACAATGGAAATACATAATAACCAGGTTAAAGTTATTTAACCAAAGAAAAGCAATCTCTTTGGACGGCATTCAAATACATGTTTATTGGGGATTTTTTTCTGTGTGTTTATGTTCAGATGTAGTTTACTTCTGAAATCAGCCACATACCTCAGTGCTGATGCTGTTCTTAGGGTGAATAACCTTAAAACAGAAACTGTCTTCCTTAGTCTCTCTCTCATAACTGTAACGATCTCTGCTTTTACTTCTTCAGAATCTATTGCTGTTCATTTCTGTAATGTGAAACACAATCATGCCTTAGAATGGCTGCACTCCTTCAGTCTGACGCACTGCAAAATCAACATTTGGTACCTGTATCGTTTTTGATCAGATCTTCTATTTAGTTTTAAAATGACTTCAGGGTAAATTTTGTGTTGTAACAATGTGTCAGTAGTTGATAACATATGTGAAACAGGTGTGGTTCTAAAGCAAACCTTAGAACCATTTAAAAACCTAAACAGAATGCAAAATCATCAGTTTCACAACTGCAGACTCTCCTGCTATGAACTCTATTCTGCAACCTCTTTCTGAAAATGGAAAATGGAGGGCAACGAGAGAGGGATCTTTGACTATCCTCTCTCTGCAATCTGTAAATCCTTCACACTCTTGGCTACCGTGTTATTTCTCCTCTCTTTAGCTCCACCCACATATTTCAGTCCTGTGGACCATGAAGGTAGAACGATATTTTTGCAGGTGAACCATGTTTGATTGATTTGCTTATATTTTTAAGAATGTATGTTATAGATCATTTAAGATATTCTGGATTTTAAAGAGTTAACAATGCTGCCACCCTTAGTATGGAACTCGGGACCTTTAAGTGAAAATAGGTCAACAAATGTATCGACAAACTAAAATGTCGATACATTTAGAAAAACACTTTCTACATAAAAAAAAACAACAAAAAAAACTAAACAAAAAAACAGGAAGTAATTCATTACAAATTAAGCATTCCCAGAAGAAAAATAATAATGAACAAAGGTTTAACTTGTATTTAAACCTATTTTTGTCAGCAATTGTGCTACTTATTATTTTGGAATGTATTCACCACTAAATCGTACTCGTACTCGTACATTTTTGGTGGGACCCCTTTGCTCAGGTCGGGTTTTATTCTTAAGTTTGTTTTCATGTTATTGAAGCGTTTTGTTTAATGATTATGATGATGACACCTGGTTTTCCTGACAGATGTGGTTACCCCTATATAAGGATTTCCTCCACTCTTTATCTCTGCATTATTTTAACAGAATGCCTGCCTAGTTTTAAATTGTTTTGTTTGAGCGCGGCCTATTTTCCGCTATAGTTTCTCTGACTGTGACTGGTTGGATGTGCTCTCTTCATCCTCTGAAATGGGAGCTGGTTTGGAGCTCGTCTGCCTGGCTGTGTGTTTCCTGGACGGAGCCACTTGTGGAGCTTGTTGACAAGTTCCTTTGTATCTCTGCTTCTTTCTGTATGCCTGCTTCTGTCTCCTTGAACTCCAGTCGGGCTCGGCAGATGGCCGCTCATGCCTGGTTCTGCTGGAGGATTCTTCCTGTTAAAAGGGAGTTTTTCCTCTCCTCTGTCGCTTGTTAGGTTAATTATTATTGATGATGTGTGAGTTTATTACACCTTAATATTAGCTGCCGGTTGCATGTCCGAACTTATGTTTTCCCCAATAGTTTATCTAATTAAGACAGTTTCTCTGTCCAAATATACAGTTATAATCTTTATTCTGTACGTGGCAAATATGTGGGAATGGAATGAGAGCAATGTCCCTCAGCTAAGAACAAAGTGTAATATTTTGCTAAGGCTGGAGCCATGGATGTCTAATCATCTGCTAACTTGTATGATGTGATGATGTGGCAGACTGGAGATGTATAAAATGCCTCTTTAACTGTTTATCGGGGCCATTTCCCGAGAAGTGAGCCCGGGGGTATGCAGCTGCTTCCATTAACTCTAAGCAACTTCTCTGATCTGAGTAAGATGATAATTTCTATCAAAATCTGTTGTCATGTCTCACAGTTATTATTACCTATAAGTTGTGAAGTGTTATTTAAAGAGTTTGTCTCAAGTGATATATTTTCAGGAAAAAGACTCGGACAGAGAAAGCTTCAAGGGGCAGACAAAGAGCCTATCTTTAACACGCTATGAGCATGTTTGGTGTGAGGGATTGCTGAAGAGTCACTGAGTTGCAATTATCCTGTTTTCCTTAGATGGAAAACTTTTAATCAATCTGACTATATGATCTGGTTAAATTGTCTCTGTAAAGTGCATTGAGATGACATGTGTTGTGAATTGGCGCTATATAAATAAATTGAATTGAATTAATATGTTTTTTTTTTTTTTTGCTTTTTGCCCCTCTTTTTCATCCTGCCCACCTTCTTCCTGCACTCCTTCCCTTGCTCGTCAACCGGTGCTGGCAGCAGAAATGTACTTAAGCTTGGATATATCAAAGTCTAATGTCTAAATTCTTGCAGCTCAAAGGAAATTTAGAGTGTAGGAATAAATAAAAAGCAATATAAAGCATTAGAAATTATGTCTCTTGATTTGTAACAGAGTAAGAATATATATAAAATGAACACATTTTAATAGACTGCTTGAATAGTCAGCAAAAATAAAATAAATTAGGATTATGATTGGTAATGTGAGGGAAAAAGTCAGCCCAGTTAAATATCCAAATTTAATAACTGAGATCTCTCCAGTGGGAGAAAATCAGCTGCACCACAGCTATTGTTTGTAAGGATTCATTAAAAAGAGGAAGGAAGTGGTGTCCCAGTGGTTAGGGCATAGAGCTTGGAATCCTGAGGTTCTGAATCCGAGCCCCACTCCCACAGTCTGCCACTCTGGGTCTCTGAGTAAGACCCTTAACCCCGCACTGCTGCCCGGGCGCCCCACCATGGCAGCCCACTGCTCCCCAAGGGGATGGGTTAAATGCAGAGGTAAATTTCTCCAATGTGAGATCAATAAAGTTCAATTATGATATGTTCGGAGTGGCTGTGTAAACCAGCATAAACAGCTGCGCTGTTTTTGATTGGTTCTGTATGTTGGATTCAGGTTTTAACAACCTCAAATATGAGTTAACTCTGATTCCATGCTGTGTTTTATAATTCTGACTCCATATTATTTATTTATATAAAGAGTCAATGCATTGAGAAAGGAAATGAAATACTAAAAGGATAAGGGAGTTTAAAAAATTCATTGCAAAGCAATTTGTTTGAGCTGCTTTAAATATAGTGCAAATAATGGGCAGAGAGGGATATCTGCAGAAAAAATTATGATTAGATATGGCTTGTTTTTCATAGAGAGTATTACCGTTAACTATCTTTGCACAGTTACTGTATATTTAAATCTTGCCACACTTTCTATAGGTTTTCGGATTTTCACCTTTTGCCAAATTGCAATCACCTTTCCTTCACAAGTGAAATGGAAACAGGTGTGTGTAGTATCGAATTGAAAGTAAAAACCTAAACGTGTGCATGCAATTATACAAAGGCCTTTTGTAAATCACTCTGAAAACACCATCCGCAATATGAAACATGTGGGTAGCAGAGATATTCTGTGGAAGGTATTTCTACAGCATAAACAGGGAAGCTAACTACAAAACAATGCTGGATGTAAACCTGTTAAATGCTGGAAAGTTCGAGATGTTAAGCCGGATGATCAGCCACACCCAGACCAGGACAGAACTTAATCCATCATAATGCCTAAAAATTGATGTTTACAGGTTCTTTCTGTTCAATCTGACTTAGGCCGAGCTTCTTCAAAAAGAAGGAGAAAAACAATCAGCTCCACAAAGCTGTTAGAGAAATTGACCTGTTTAGGTCCCTGTCAGGGATTTATAAAGTATAATTGAATTTGAATTGAATTTAGGGTGTATAAATTCCCTCTGCTCCTTTTTAGACATGTGTCTGGATTTCTGATTAATCCTCTGTATTATAGGCGTTTTCTGTTACTGAAGAGGTAAAGCTAACCTAGATCAGTACCCACTGTTGTTCCCTCTGCCCATCCGCATGTCCTGCACAATTACCCTGTCCCTTCTACTGTTTTACAGCCTGTGTTGATGTCCACGGGACACACTCCAATGTACACCTCTGCAGTTTCCACACTGGTAAGACCGCTGTGATCCCGTCAACATCACTAGTATCATCATCAATAGTCATCCAAAATTTATTTATTTTTTTCATTCCTATTTTCAACCCTCACTCCTTGTGTTTGTGTTAAATTTTTGTGGCAGGCTGTTGGCTGCTCGCTCGCGTGTGTTTAATGCTCACTGTCATAAATTTCCCAAATCATTTCAGCATCTTCGTTCTTTATCATCTTCATTTGAATCCTCTGTGTCATGCAGATTAGTCCTGCTGGATGTCACTGTCTACTTTTGGACATGAAATGTGCTGCTCCATTCACATTGCAGCGTTTTGGTGCATGAAGACATATGAACTGTGGTCTGTGGCTCAGGGAAAGACACACATTAAATGACGCCTCAAGCTTTGAGGTTTGAAATAACAGTCTGAGGAACAAAACGATTTGTTTGATACAAAACCTTGAGTTCCATGCTGTGGATGCAAAATAGGGGTGGAAAAACATACAATCTTTATCAGGACTCACTGAAACCTGTAGGTGGCAGTGTTAGACTGTACCTAGCAAATTTCATAACCATGAGAAGATGGATCTATTATACAGGTAGAACAGTTTTTATGATCAGTTTGCACTTGACTCACAAACCATAACTTTCTGCTGCAGGAGTAAGCAGATGTTTGTGGAATAGTGTTTCTCTGAAATGCTGCCTATATACTGTAGGAATATGCATGTATTACCATGGGAACCCTCTCTTTTTTGCAACAAAGGGGTTGGAACATTTGGGGTTCAATCTATTTTTATGAGTGTGAATCATAACAAGAAAGGCAGAACAATTAAAAGGGACTTAAATATGTTTAATGCAAATTCATTTTAAACAAAAAATTGTTGCACTCTGAAAAAAATATTAGTATGGTTTTTATTAGATTACATCTTTCGTTTAATGCTGACTTCTGTGTAACCTTTGGCTCTATGTGGTCAAATCTTGTTGTTATCACATTCGTTTTTTTATTATACCTAGAAAACATAATTTTGTGTAGCTACCCTATAATATGAAAAATGTGCATATTAGCAGGTTTAATTTAATGTGATTAAAACTGAATCAATCATGCTGAGTGTACTTGTCACAGCAGAACTGAAAATGAGGCATGAGGTCACAAATGCACCATTGTTATCTTCTGTGTGAAGAGGATGTTCAATAACTAATCAAAACAATGGCAATAAGACATTTTGAATGTATTCTCCTCTTTAATCTTCTGTCTACTAAACTTAAAATCACAATATGCAAACATCAGAAAGGTCAGGAGGAAAATAAAATACATTTCATACAGGAGCCTGTATTTTTGGGTTCAGAGGTATTAGATTATACATCAGAGGTCCATTTCCAGCGCAACAGACAAATAGCTCACAGATTAAGAAGACACCTTTAGAAATTCACAGCTAACAGGATGGAGTCCTGTGAGGATACCTACGGTATAATGTAAATCCTCACCCCTGAGTTTTAATTGATTGAAAAGTTTTGGAGGGAAGTGGTTGAGCTGTGTTGAAGTGACGTTACCTGTTTGTTTTGAATTACCACAACATTGTGGATTGCTGCCAATGTAAAGGGTTGGTTAGAAACCAATGTCCACCATTTATTTAAATAGAGCCAACATGTTTTAGCTTCTTCCAGTCCAGATCACAGGTCACACACTAATGGATGAGAAGGTCTGGCTTTCAGTCTCTATTCTAATTCATCCCAAAGATGTTTTATCACCTTTGGGATAATAAGCTTCAGCATCACTGACCCAACTCCCTCAGTTAACCTGGCCTACCACTTTGTGGCTGAGTTTCTGTCATTTCCAAACGCTTCCATTTTCTGAGGAAACAGTTGGCAGTTGACTGGAATATTTAGGAGTGAGGACATTTCATGCCTGGATATGTTGCACAGCTGTTATCCTATCACAGTTCTATGCTGGTGTTCACTGAGCTCCTGAGAGCGACCCATTCTTTCACAAATGTGAAACAAAACAAGAGTCTGCTTGTCTATGTGATTGATTTTATACACCTATGGCCATGGAAGTGATTGAAACACGTCATTCCAATCATTTGAATGGGTGTCAAAATACTTTTGGCAGCATTGTGTATGTAAATATATACACTATATTGCCAAAAGTATTTGCTCACCTGCCTTGACTCACATATGAGCTTAAGTGACATCCCGTTCCTAATCCATAGGGTTCAATATGACGTCGGTCCACCCTTTGCAGCTAGAACAGCTTCAACTCTTCTGGGAAGGCTGTCCACAAGGTTTAGGAGTGTGTTTATGGGAATTTTTGACCATTCTTCCAGAAGCGCATTTGTGAGGTCGCACACTGATGTTGGACGAGAAGGCCTGGCTCTCAGTCTCCGCTCTAATTCATCCCAAAGGTGTTCTATCGGGTTGAGGTCAGGACTCTGTGCAGGCCAGTCAAGTTCATCCACACCAGACTCTGTCATCCATGTCTTTATGGACCTTGCTTTGTGCACTGGTGCACAGTCATGTTGGAAGAGGAAGGGGCCAGCTCCAAACTGTTCCCACAAAGTTGGGAGCATGGAATTGTCCAAAATGTCTTGGTATGCTGAAGCATTCAGAGTTCCTTTCACTGGAACTAAGGGGCCAAGCCCAGCTCCTGAAAAACAACCCCACACCATAATCCCCCCTCCACCAAACTTTACACTTGGCACAATGCAGTCAGACAAGTACCGTTCTCCTGGCAACCGCCAAACCCAGACCCGTCCATCAGATTGCCAGATGGAGAAGCGCGATTCGTCACTCCAGAGAACGCGTCTCCACTGCTCTAGAGTCCAGTGGCGGCGTGCTTTACACCACCGCATCCGACGCTTTGCATTGCACTTGGTGATGTATGGCTTGGATGCAGCTGCTCGACCATGGAAACCCATTCCATGAAGCTCTCTGCGCACTGTTCTTGAGCTAATCTGAAGGCCACATGAAGTTTGGAGGTCTGTAGTGATTGACTCTGCAGAAAGTTGGCGACCTCTTCGCACTATGCGCTTCAGCATCCGCTGACCCCGCTCCGTCAGTTTACGTGGCCTACCACTTCGTGGCTGAGTTGCTGTCGTTCCCAAACACTTCCATTTTCTTATAATACAGCTGACAGTTGACTGTGGAATATTTAGGAGCGAGGAAATTTCACGACTGGATTTGTTGCACAGGTGGCATCCTATCACAGTTCCACGCTGGAATTCACTGAGCTCCTGAGAGCGACCCATTCTTTCACAAATGTTTGTAAAAACAGTCTGCATGCCTAGGTGCTTGAATTTATACACCTGTGGCCATGGAAGTGATTGGAACACCTGATTCCAATAATTTGGATGGGTGAGCAAATACTTTTGGCAATATAGTGTATATACATATAAATATATGTATATATATATATATATATATATATATATATATATATATATATATATATTTAGAAAATAAAATTATAATATTGACAATAATATTTCAGTAGCTAAAAGCGACCTTATTCTGTCATACTTTTTGCACACAAAATTATGGTACTAAAATGTTACATTATTACCTCTAAATTTAGGATTTTACTTAAGCAGAAGAGTTGATTAATTCATTAAACCCTCTTAGACATATCAGCTTTACAGTTCTTTGCTTAATAGTAAACTTTACAAATCAGAAATGGTTCTGCCTCCACTTATATTTTGCTCAAAACATGCAGGTAGGATTCTCTGTTAAAGTGCAAGCTTATTGAACATGCCATACAGCTAGTTTGTGTGATTATATTGCTAAGTTTTATATTTCATACCCTTCATAATTCTTTAGTTTATTCTGAACATGAAAATACCAATCTAATACTGTATGGTGATAAAATAGAGACAGGATGGTCTCCTTTCTTCAGCAAAACTTCCTCAATCTGAAAAAAAACCTACACATCCCCTCCATCACAGAAAACTTTCATCATGCAGAACTTTCATCATTTTCTTCACTGATCAGGTAAAACGTGCGAGATACATTGCAGTAATGCCATTGAGTCTGTCTGAGTGTGCCTTTGCTGGAGGCATAGTGCCCGTCTGGATATCATTGATGTGTTGGCGGTGTCGTCAGTCTGTCTCTTTATTGCTTTAATGGTGTTAGGTTTGCCAGTTGGAGTCCAGGACCCCATTGATTTATGGGTAAGAATGTCTATGGAAACACCGCATTGGTTTGGCAAGAGAAGGAGATGTCTTTGGGTTATGTGCATGGTTTAGCAAAGAGGTGCTTTAGCTTTATATGACATCAGTTATTTGAAAAATGAATGTGATGCAATTAGTTGCTCACACAGTGAGTCTTATCATTTCTTGTAAAAAAACAGAATTTTTTTTTTTTTTTGTAAGGCAGCAATAGCTGAATATAAGAAGCATTTTAAGAACCAGGCTGTGCTGTAGAGAGATTCTTGCAGTAAATACAAAAAACATCTGGTTAAAACAGATCTTTTATTTCAGATTTTTATGTTTTAAAGATAATTCTTCTTTTGCATTTTCCAAAAACAGTAATTGCTTCTTGATAATGGTATGATAATTCTGTTAGGGCCTTTGGATTATATCAAAACTGTAAGGTTTGCAGGTGTAGAGCTAGAGATAAATCTTTCTCTTGTTGCTGAGTAATTCAGCTTAATCTACAAAGTCAGTTTTGAACAAACTGCCTGGGTTTCAATATTGAAAAATCCTATCACACAGCTGATACATAGAAAATGAAAACAGCAAGAACAGAGCATTAACAATCAATAGCTAAATAGTGTCAAACTCACTAGGGGTAAATAAAGATGAGCAATAAACCTGAAGATTAGCTGGAAAAAAGTATAAATACATAATAAAGACATAGCCAAGACAAAGCATAGTGGTTTAACAGGACCTGATTAGTTTTAGGATGCTACCACCACTATCAGAAAACCAAAAATAGAAGTTTCATTTAATTTTCATATGTCAGAAATCTGGAGATGAAGACGAAAGACCATATCCAGGCAAATTACAGAAGCCGACAAGCAGCCAGGAAGAAGATAAAGCAAGAACTCTTTAATCTAATCATGGTGCATAAGCTGATCTGGATACGGATACTAAGCAACAGGACAAGGAGCTTTCAAAGACAGCAGTGTTCTGGCAATGTAGAAAGAAAGTAGAAGCTATAAATATCTAGACTCTGACATATTTATTGGCAACCCTGGAAAGATGTGTAAAACAAGAGACAGTGCAATCTCTTCAAATCATCCAGAGCCCTGAATCCTCTCTTAAGCTCCTCTTCAGCCCACCTCACAGTTTTTTTGTTTTGTTTAGAGTAGGTTAATTTTGTATCTGGTGAACCTTTTCCGAGCATATTTGGTTTTATGTGTTGGGACTTTTCTCTTCTAAAAGACACATCGATGACCTATGTTCATAGATTTTATATTTTTCGTTTACAAGATCTTGATATTTAAACGAATTCAATATTCCATATGCTCTAAAAAGGTTCTCAGGTCCTATGAAAAATAAACAGACCCACAGCACAGCACATTCGCCACCATACTTTCACATCTCTATTCAGAATTTTTTTATTCAAACCAAGAATTTTTTTATTCAAACCAAACCCGCCTAAAGTATATGTTGCCATGTCATATATTGGTTTCATACCCAACTAGAGCAAACTTTCATGTTTTAAGTTAAGAATTAAATCTCTTGAATTGTACCAATGTTAAGCTACCAAATTGTGGTCCAAAGTCAGGGGTGATTCTAGGATCAGAGGTTTAGGGGGATGAGCACCCAGAGAGCTGTCTGGCCAGGCATGATACATGACAATTTGAAAACAATGGCTGTGTCCGAACTTCGACCCTAACCTATCTTTATAGGGGTTACACCATTTTATATGAGTTTCCAAATGCCTAGTGGATGAATAAGTATTTGAATAAAAATATCCCACGATGCACATTAAAAAGTAGTGTGCATCCATGGTCACTGGACAAACAGATATATCCCAGAATGCTTTCAAGAGCTCTCTTTGCAAAGCATCAACATTCAAACACATCCTTAGTTGCATGGACCTCCATCTTTAACAAATTGGAAAAGGGGGAAGTGACGTATGCCTTAAAGCAATCAGCAGATTGGTAGTTGTTTTGTGTGGCAGAGTTAATGCAAACCCCTCAAAGTTGCTTAGTGCTGGTAAAAGCAGTACAGACCCCTTCGGGCCATGACAGAGGTGTCATTCAGTTGATTGTAAGTCGACGTATAATCACAAAAATGATGAGAATATTTTATTAACATTGAAAGGTTACTTAGTGGTGTTTTAACAACTGGAAAGTGATGCAGAAAGTCCCCCAATAAATAATGGCTTCAGCCTTATAAGTATTAAATTCTGTAATTGAACTATCGACTGCACACATTCCTTATTCAGCTAGTGCAGAAACTCCCTGTGATGTGCAAATGTAACTAACCAACATTTTGCCAAGATGGTTTAGCGCAATGCATGATTATATTTTCTCATCAATGTCTTGGTTGGAAGAGAAGAAACAGTAATAGAACATGGGATGGGCTGTTTCTTGGTGGAATATTTCTGCTGTGAGACCTCCTACTGTTTTCTGTTATTGCTGTTCCAACTGCATTTTTAGTTTCCTACCATGCCACTGGAGGCCTCTATGTTTATAGTCTATATAAGGAAAAATTCATGTGAACTTCAGAAATTATGCAAAGTTATTTGTATCATTCAGCATGTCTGACAATCATTTTCACATCTGATTAAAAAGACTTGAGGTCATTGCCTCGTCAACACAACCAATTATTTCTCACTTGCTGAATGCATCGAATTTTAGGGGCTTTACAAGCATCACTTAAAATTAAACCTTGCAAAAAAACCTAAAAACTAATTGAAGCTTAATAAGAGGACCCAGTATTCAAGGCAGACGGACAGATTTCTCAAAAAAGGCATTTAGTTCATATGCAGTGACTGCAAGGAGGTCTTAGGCATGAACCTCTGATGTTAAAGTTAAGTCCGTGCCTAGAGGACACCACGCGGTGAATTCTGCCCAGAGAGTCCCAGATGATAAAGCCTTGAAGACTGCAGAACAGGCAGGGGATCAGATCCAAGCAGATGAAGGAAGGCAGAACAATCAAGAAGCCGAAGCCAAAGCCGGCTTTGAAGAAGTTCAGGAGTCTGGGACAGAAGAACAGAGATTGGAAGAGGTACCAAAGGGAAATCCAGGAATCCGAAGACAGTTCAGGCAAACAGATCAGAACAGGAACAGGCAGGCTCAGAGGTCCGAAGGGGTCATGATCAGGCAATCAAAACACAATCAGGTACGCTAGAGAACTCTCACCAAAGTCTGGATTAATCTGGCTCTGATCACTGGAAGCAGGCATGTTAAATAGAGACTGGAGCAGGTAACACAGATTGACGGTGATAAGAAACTGGGTGGAGCTAGACAGGTGAATGGAAAGAACAATCAAGCCAGTCATCAGCTTCAAGATCATGACAAAAAAACTACAACTAACTGATTTTTTTTGCTGTACAGTGGTAATTCTTTCTTTCTTCTTCTTGCCTCCGGTATGTAACAAACTATTCTCACTCCCTATTTGTCAAACACAGACGCTTGGTGAACTTCCCCTGTGCAGTGTAAAAGACAGGTTGTGAACAGTTAGTTAGGTAGCTTTAGGAGTGTATGTGTATACAACTGTTTGTTTAGGTTTAGGGGTTTAGGGTAAAGGATGGGTTAGTGACATGTTTTTATTTTACAGTTCATGGACATTTTTGAGAAGTTCCTGCTAGAACCTGTCATGCACCCAGATTGTTGACAAGTTGGGAGTGAGAATGTATTAGTAAGGATTATATAATATGATAAATAAAGCTTGAACATAAACTAAACTAGCTAAAAATATCAAAAATCAATAAAAATTGAAATAAAATTAAAACCAGAATTCAAAACTAGATCAAACTACAAACCTATAAAATTTGGAAGAATATTTCATTTTGTTTTATAGTCATATGTATGTGGCTGAATTTCAAAGGACATACTGCCAGCTAGTGTTGTGGAAGGAAATTACACCTTGAGATCGTAAAACATTTCTACAAATGTGCTGAATATAGAAATTGCAATTTAAATTTTGTCATGTATTTCTGTTGATAGAAACGTAAAAATAATTTTCACAAGGACTTTAATGCACAAGGACTCAGTTATGCAATTATTTTCCTTTGACATTGTAATAAATGTACCATCTTTATTTTTTCCTTTAGAATTTAGGTTTGGAAACCTGGTTTACAATAAAGATCTAGGATTTGTCTAACACAATTCCATCAGCTTGAGTCTAACAATACCGCTGCATTTTAATCATGTTTTCCTATTGTTTGCTCTCTATAGATATCCTTCCTAATTTCTTGCGTGGTTCTCTCTGGTCAGTATATGGATTTTACCTTCATCTTCTCCAACCTGCTGACTTTCTTTAATAAATGTTTAAATACGTCCCTGCAGCTTCAGTTTAATTACTGAGCAACGGCAGCTAAGGTCTCTTGGGAAGCAGAGGGGAAAGAGGAGGAGGAAAAAATATGCACACATAGAGAAATAAAGAGAACAGTGTTCGTGCTAAATTAGAACAGGCGGGTGATATTTTCTCATTCAGAGCAGCAGAGAAGTGAGATGTTATGGAGTAAAAGTAAACAGTTTATCTTACTGTGAGCCCAACAGCTGACAGACTTGTCCTTCAGCATGTCCTTACATAAATGTCTTTGCTCTGCAAGCCCTCTGTATGTGCATTACATAACTGTAGTGGACCTTTAAAAAAACAAAACATAAAAACCCCAAAAAGCTGACAGTTAATGTACCAAATTTCCCTACGTTTTAAAGGGAAGCTGTACATTTACAGGAATGCTCTGAAGTCCTAAGAGACAGGCTCTTTAGTAATTCTTAAAGTTTCTTGTATATTTTTTTTTTCATTTGCACAATTTATTTGCTCTTGTTACTGATATCTAAAGGTGATGAACAGTTTCTGAATCAGAAATATAAATCCAACATGGTATGACCCATATTTAATAAATACTGTCTGTTATGAAGACACTGCGTCATTGTTTAAGTTTAGGAGGGTTATTGTTAAGGTTATACCAATACAGATTTTTGTACAAATCTTTCACAGTACAATGTCAGTACAATATGCATATATGTTTTTTTTTTTTTTTTTTTGCTAACGGACTTGACAGAAATTAGTACATTATGCTTACAAACCAAAGCAACGCAAATCTGGTTTGCAATAATAGAAGCCATGATGTTAAGACTCCCCGTCTTGTTTTCTGACCAGCAGTGCACAGTTATGTTTTGGTTAATTTACACAGTGCTAGCAGAGTGTAAGCTGTTGGTATAAAGTGAGCAATCATCTAAAACCTGTGGTTATCATGAGACGTTTGAGCAGTTATTCTAATTAAGATTTGTATAGCAGAAGTTTTTAGCAATATTCTCACAGGAAATTGTATCAGGTTTATATATTTCTTCTGTTTTTTATTAAACAAGTGACTAGAAACAACTGAATACACACTTCTAGATCAAACCTCACTTAGTATTTAAATGGTGTCATACCATTTCCTACTTTTTGTATTAGGGGAAGAAATTTACCTTCTCTCTGGATTTTATCTTACTGAAATTAGATTATTAAGGATTACTTAGGCTGAGATTATTTCTTAAAAAGTTTTTATCATTTTTGCATTTTCATTTAAAGGGGTCATAGAATGATTATATAGGCTATTTAGTGCTTGTGGCTAAGGTCTCCGGTGTGTAACATTGGTTTGGCTGAAAATGGCATATTTGCTGTTCTATGAGCCTTAATGCTACCCTGGTTATAAGCCCTATGAAACGACATGTTTTCTTCCTTTTATGGTATGCTCATGAATATTTAGATGATCTGTGCGCTGATTGGTTGGTTTACAAAGAGCAAAGCTGTTGAGCAAAGAAGCATCATAGCAACAAGCACTCACTCACTGAAACATCGACATTGTTTATAAGGTAGGGTGACCAGACGTCCTCTTTTTCCCGTACATGTCCTGCTTTTCATGCCTAAAAAAAATGTCCGGGAGAATTTCAAAATCGTCCGGGGTTTTGGTCAACTACAGTGCAGCAGAACCGAGCCGTCAGCTCTGGGGCTGGTCCGGGAACCCCTGCGGACGGGGGCAGGAAGCCAGTGGGGGACGGAGCTACCAAACCCTATAAAAACAGCTATGAAAACTAGAAGCACAGTAAAGAAAATTAGGATTGATCTCAAGATGTTTTCCGCAGTCCTAATTTCACATTATTGTATCAGGAAAATTCTTTAGTTAATTGTACAAGAAGTAGTTGTGAGTACTGGGTTTGTGGTAGAACACACTGCATGGTCAGTAATTGGAGTTATGTGCAGACACCTGAGCTTTCCTTCTCTCTGGCGTTACATAAGACGTATAGTAACAACTACCTAAACTTTAGATGTAATAGAACATGGCTAAATAATGGAGAGGTCTTGAATTCAGACCATAAATGGAACAGAAAAAGGTAAATTTTTATATAACTTCTCTATTTTATCTCTCCACACCAATGTTACAACCTATACAATATTTCTGACAGCAGAAGTGAAGCTTAAAGTCCAGTCTTCTTTCAGTTCACAATTCTGTGGAGGAGTCCGGCCAGTTTGAGCTGCCTGTCCTTTGAGGTTCAGACAAAGAATAAATCCCCCCCCTCTCACATCACCAGTGCAGACATTACACAGAGAGACAGCTAATTAATCGGCATCAAACTTCCCCGCTCTCTCCCTCGGCAGTGAGGATGGGAGGGGTACAGAACAGTAGCAGCCATAAAAATGAACTGCATTCTTTGTGAGCACAGACCAGCAGCAGAGAGCTACTGTCATCAAGGGGACCGGAGGAGCAAGAGATCCATTTCTTTGGACATGTTTTTGTTTTCTGGTGGCGGATTAGCCGTTCTGAGATAACTAAGAGCTATATGAGCTAGAAGCAGTTTTTACATCTCAGAAGCTGGTAGATAGAGTTCAGCATTCTCATCTAAAGTCTCAAGTGCACACTCAGGAAGAAGAAAGCACTAATTGGGCTGTGCTCTGTGATAGTGGATCTGAAATGGTTTAAAGCAGCTTCCTGTGTCTTGAGGCAGTTTAAGTTTGGTGTAATCTTTTATTTAGATTAGGTTTAGGCTCAAAGGGGATGTGTTTATTGAGACAGATATTTTCTATGTGAAGTGGGCAGGGTGTTCTATGGCGTCTTCATTATGGCCCAACCAGAACCTAATGGTTTGTATTCTTTTTTTTTTTTTTTTTTGCTGTACTTTGAAGGAGGTTCCAAAGCTTAAAGGTTTTTCTTTAGTTCTCCTCTGTTGGTCATATGTGGAGCCCAGCAGAGTTTAATGTGGATTACCTGCAGTTTGTTTTTTCCTGAAACTACGGCGTGATGTTCATGTCTGTGTGGCACGCCAAGAAGATGGGCAGCAGATTCCTCAATAATGTACGGAAAGCCAGGAAGTATCGACGTCATAAGATGGTAGGCAACTTTTAAGACATTTTTGTTTGTTTATTTTTTTTGGCTAATATGACACTTTCGTTAATGCCGTTATTCCTTGAATGTAGGGATCACAGTCAATATTCCATTATCTAATTATTTTATTTTTATATACTTTATATTTACATTAAAACACATTATATTTAATAACAATCATGAAGTTAAGATCATCAAACCCCACACTGAGTGATGACCAAACCAATGATAGAGAATTTAATGAGGAATGCTATGCTCCACAACTACTATATAAATAAAAATAGCGGTATCTGCAAATGTTAAAAAAAGATCTGTCTGTGGCAGATTACCAGGCAGCTAAAACAGAGCACCAAGCTAACTTTGTGACGCTAACTTTTTCCTCGACCCCAGGCCGGTTGTATAATACATCTAAAAAGTATTTAAGAAAAAGTTAAATGAGCAAATTCCAAAAAAAAACAACAACAACAACAAGAGTAATACAGGGGAAAAAATCCAGCTCAATGTGAATTGTATAATCAAAATAAAACATTCAAATCTTTGATTCACCTCATAGGAACTATGGTAACAAAATTGGTAAATTTCAAATTGTTAAACAATTGTATTTAAATGCTGTCAAGGCTTTCATACCAAGTTCCAGAATAAAAGAATGTGCTGTGGCCTTAACAGGTTTTTAGAAAAAAAAAAAAAGGTATTTTGAGTCTGAGACAAGGGCAAGACTCCAAAATGGGGCTGTCCTGACCAGTTCTGACACCACATTATCAAGTTTTCACTACAGTGATTCAGCAACTAGGTCTCTCTAGGACAATCAGACTTTTTCAAACATAAATCTGACTCAGCACACAGATACAAATTTGCTTCTGCTGGCAATGTTTTCATGCGGCCTAGTTTAGGCTATTTGTTGCTGTAATGCCCTAAGTTTTGCAGCATCCAAAACTTTCTTAGTTTTTATCAAGACATGTCTTTGTTTATATTTATACACTAGCTGATGGCATTTTGGATTAGTAGAATAAGTGACTGAGACTGTTGGAGTCAAACAGTTATTTTTGGTTTAGTGTAGTGATTTACTTAAGGCAAATAAAATGATGATTCAGTGGCTTGATATGTTGCAAGGTGGTAAAATAGGCAGCCAGATGACCAAAACCTTTTAACAAAAAAATTATTTTATTGTGTAAAAACTAAGAGAAAAAGATCTGGCCTAATTGCAGCTTAGAGAGACAGCGCACAGGGACTGGACCGTGACAGCATTGAGTGGTTTGCAGTGGGAAGGTGCAACAAGCTGCATGTTTTCACAAATTTCTTCAAAAGTCTCTGACACTACAGAAGAAATCGCTAGATTTCTTGCAAGTTCCTTTATAGAAACAATCGGTTTAGAGGTTTGAATACTTAGCACGTATTGCTTAGCAAATATTAAAATTCAGTTGTTAGATTTGCACAGCTGTCTGAGGATGATAGGTGCAGAGATCAAGTCAAGCAGTGCTGTGCCTGAACAAGTACAGTTTATCTCAACGTTATTGCAAGTGGACTGAAAACTGTCATCTTAACCATGAAAACCTTTTATAATTTCTAAAACTACTCAAGCGGATTGTGGTTCCATGTTTCCCTTATTTGCTAAAACAGAAACCGAGAGTAAAGTTAAGGCAAAGATTTAGACAGCCATTAATTAAAAATACCTTCATCTGAACATCCAAACAAAATTCTATTTTATCCTATTAATATATAGAAAATAACATATATATATATATATATATATATATATATATATATATATATATATATATATATATATATATATATATATATATAATATAGTAAATAACCAGTTTATACATGTGACATTTATAGAATCTATTGTTTTACAGGCTGTGTTATCACCAGCTTTTTAGTGTGTGTTTAGTTTAAAGGTTTGAACTGTAGAAATAAGTTTGCCGCACATACAGTTCTGTAGTCTTGGTGTGAAAGATGAATAGTAATGCTGCTTGTAGAGACATGCCAGAGGAGAGCTTGGCTGAATAGGCTGCGCTAAAATATAGGTGGGCAAGAGCAGCCAAGCCCTGTAAATCCCCACAGCCCTGATGCTAAAAGACTTGACAGAGTGGGATAGAGGACACTGTCAAATTCCCTGCAGGGAAATTGTCGGCACTGTAGGCTTAGTTTCTGCCGGCTATACTTATTATCTTTTCCTCCAGATAAAGATGTGTTTGACGTAGTGTTCTGCAGTGGATCCAGGCTACACAATGAAGCTTTACAGAGACGCCATTACAATCGAGCAGAGAGCAATAAAACACATAAAGCTATTTGATGCAAGCATGGGGAGAGTTTTTTTTTGTATATATTAGATACAACAAGTTCACCAAGTTTGAATTACCTTTTATTGTGTTGGAGATTTCTTCGCTATGTATTGGTAGAAGAAAATCTCAGAGGAAAATTATTTTTGTAATTAGTTGATGGTGTTTGGTAATTGTTAGGGTAAATGTAAGCGCACTCTGACCTCCTCTGCTGCATTAATGTAATGCATACAGCATGAAATACATAACTTTATTTGTTCAGATATTAATTCAATTTTATTCAGCTTATTTATATAGCACTGATTCACAACAAATATAATCTCACTGCACGTTTCTGTGAAGAAAACAGTTGATTATATCAAGTCTTTGACAATGCTCATCCTGAATAAGCTGGTGGCAAAGATTTTAGATTGCATTTAGTCTTTGACTCTACAGCAATCCCTCACACCGTGCATGCATGTAGTGACAGTGGAAAGGAAAAACTCCAGGAAGAAACCTCCAGTTGAACCAGGCTCAGGGTGAGCAACCATTTGCTGAGACCAAATGGGGTTCACAGAGACAGAAAAAGACATACAGAAAGAATCAGATGCACCAAAAGGTAACTGCTAACAAGCTCCACAGGCGGTCCTGTCCAGGAAAGACACAGTAAAATAAGTAGGACTACATTGAAAAACAGACAGAGCTTCAACATTTATAAACACAGATGTTTAGCACAGCTGATATTTCAACTCAGGATGGAGTCCTATTCTCAATGGAATTGACCAGATGAAGCTACGATGGCAGGAATAAGCAGAGAGCACATAAAGTGATGAGTGGAACTAACTACAGGACTAGAATGAAGGAGAATAAGGAAAATGGTGCCTATGTCATCCAGCACTCCATACCTATAGCAGCATATAACAAAATAGCTCAGAAAAACTGACTATTTTGGAGAAGGTAAACTGCAGTGGGGCCAAGGTAGAGCCAAAGAAAAGCAGCTTGACTGGCCCTGAAACTAAAAAAAAGATATTTTCGCAATTAGTGAATAAACAAAATCTAAGCAGTCTGTGTTCACCACAACGTTGTTTGGCGTAGACACAGTTACTGACAGGCTCAAAGTTAGATATGTTACTTCCGTAAAAATTCAAAAAATATCCACTGGACTTGGTTTTCAAGATTTGAAGACGTTTCGCCACCTCTCCAGGAAGCTTTCTCAATTCAAATGTCTGGATCCGCAGTGAGTTTGAGTCTTATATAGACAACGCCTTGTATCGCTTGGAAACATGCAATGGTAACCGATGAATGGGTCGTTAGTTCCATCGTTAGCCTGTAATATCTGAACCTGTCTATGATTCTAGGGGTCGGTCGTTAAAGGGGGGATTGCCATTAAGGGGGGGATTGTCTCCTGTAATACCTGAAACCTGTCTATGATTGTTAAGGGTTGGTCGTTAAGGAGGTATTGTTCACCGGCTGGGGCGGGTAGGTAGGGACCTACCCGCCCCAGGAAATTCGAATTGGTAAATTAAGATGCCCTTAGATTTCAGAAGTTGTTTATGTTTACACATTATAAAACTGAAGTATCTTTGCATCTTTTCTCTTGCCATTGCTACAGTTTTGGAGCAGCATAAAACAAAAACAGAGATCTGGAGTCAAACTATTTGCATTTCTCTCTCAAATTTAAAGGCATAGTTGAGAATCACAGAGATCAGCCTAGCAGGATCTAGTTACATTAGAGTTGAAAGTGGTGTATTTTTGATGCAAATTAGTTTTTCTTTTTTCACATCAATTTGAATATCTGAAGCACATTTCTTCCTCAAAACCTCGTGGCATCAAACTCTCTGTTAGAACCATCTGTCTAATGCTGAGTTTTTAAAAATAGCCAGGGAGCCTGCTGCATATTTTAATCAATGATGTTCAATTTACTTTTTAAAGTTCTTGGCAAGATATTTGTTGATTAAGAAATTTTTTTAGGTGCATTAAGTCATAATAAGGCCACTCTCAGCTTTCTTTGTTTCAGTATGAGGGTCAGATATCAAGAAAAATTAACATACATATCTAAGTAATAGTTTAATATACTACATATCTAATACACTACGATCTAAGTGGTACGCTCAGGTAATATGTTCTTGTTTTAAGAAAATTAAATGTGAAAAGTGCATGTTGCTCTTACAGATTAATGGTTTTATGCAATTCTGTTTAAAAAAAATGTACAAATATGTTAGTTGGGAATATTGTAATAACCTGTCTTTTATGGGTGTGTTCTCCTTTTAATTCAAACTTTTTCAAATTCACCTTTTTATTGGGTTTTAGAATTCAGTCCCAAGTTAATTCCTGCTTTACTGAAAAAAGGTTTTACAGTATGAGAAGGATTTTACCCCTACCAGCTTTGCATTATTTAGATAAAGAGGAAATTCAAAGGATCAAATTTATTTTCTTGTTAAAAGCTACTAGAGAAGGGTGCAACAAAACAAAAAATGTCTCCATAAACCTACAATAGAAAAAAGATTTATTAGTGGTACAGTGGGATTAGATTAGATTACTGTAGATTAGATTATATCAGATTAGATTAGATTAGATTAGATTAGATTAAATTAGATTTAACTTTCTTGTCATTACACAGGTACAGGTACAAGGCAATGGAATGCAGTTTAGGTCTAACCAGAAGTGCCATAGCAGCAAGTGCAGGATAGATAATGGTTCCATAAATACAGGACATGGGTTTCTATTTACAAAGTGCAAACAATTTTATTGGTTTGCTTTTCAGTGAAACTTTAAATAATCTTTCACCTTGATGTTGGAAAATGTTTTGATGTCAGAAACCTTAATGTAGCATCCCCAATCCTAATTTTGTAATCTCTTAGTTTGTCCTTTGTCATTAGTTACCTGTATGGCTCAGCTTAATAGATGCTGCCAGTAGAGAAAATATAGTCTTATGTTCAAAAACACACTTTTTGCTCATTTACCATTGTCAAACATATTGAGCTTATCCATTTATTTATTTCCTGTTGCTGTGACTTTATTCTAACATTTCTCATTCCTCCTAAATAATTAAACAGCATAGGTATTTGACACTCTTTGTACAAAGTCAGCAATAAAAATATTTTAATTAAAACGTATAACAGATATACAGTCTGCCTGTGCATAGCTGAAGGATTTTTGCTGGCAGGCAGTTTATCTTAAAGCTGGGAAATGAATTAAGTGTGGCTGTTTTGTTGTTTGTGTGTGTCGCAGCTGTCAGGTCTGTGAAGGTCAGCGGGCTGGTTTCATACTGCTCTCTGCTGCTGTAAGCACTTTAGATACACTGTCTTCTCCATGTTAATCAGTGTGGTAAAGCACAGAATGTGCTTTCCAATGAACAAAAGCCTCACAGCATGTTTCCATCTTTTAAGAATACCTTGATGATAGGATGCATCCTGGACAGAAACATGAATGAACCATAATGTATCTGATGAGAGTAGTGATGAGAAGTGCTTATTGTAATGCAGGCGTGCGTTTTTTTATGTGACCTTGCATTTTGTGTTACTATTATGTTCCACCTTAATGAAAAGACTTCTGGATGAGCAAAGATCAGTGATTTTCCACTGATGATCTTGATGAACCTGTCATTTTATGACCCAGTATAATTGTAGGTGACAGCACAGGAACCAGCATTGACTGGAGCTTTTGGGCATAACAGAACAACATTTTAAAATATAATCTGATTAAAGAGGCGTATTTTAGCAGCATACTTATTTTTCTGTAACATCTATACAGAATTTCCACTAGAGAATGACACTGGTAAATCTTTATTTCCTTTAGTCATTATGTCAGAAAGAAACTATAGCTTGAGTAATAAAAGTAATCTATATAACTATATTTCTTTGAAGGTTAGGTTTTCTTTTTCTATTCTGAAACCTAAAAATATGAATTAAGTTGTGGTAAATTCCTGGAATTTCATAAATAAGGCTCACCTTATAGATTGCTCATAAATAGTTGGTAGATTTGTTATCAATAATCTGTATAGATGTTATAGCTCATTCATAAGAGTTTATTTTGCACTCAAAATTATTTTTTGAAATGTGCTCACACCCAATGCTAGAGGAATTATATAATTGAGCAGTTATACATTTTTTTATAGAATAAGTAACAGCATATCTATAAACGATCTATCAGTCATTTATAAGGGGAGCCCTGCTGTAAAGTGTTGTCCTTTTTTTTAACGATAACTCAATCAATTCTTTTACAAGGGATATTAACAAACATAGCGGGCAGGGTTTTTTTCTAAAGGTTTTGTTGTTTTTGCAGCTTGTTGACTCTATAGACAGAGTCTAAAGATTGTTGCCCTCTGTTGTGGGGAAACCCAGATTTTTAAGCTGTTTTGTAGATAGAAAAAAGTGTGTTTGTATATGCCCATCATTTTGATGCCCCTTAATGAATGCAGTCCAACTAAATGCCCTAATAAGTTACAGTAGCAGCCGTTCAAAATGGCCCTTCCCAGTCAAATGCCAGTGGAATGGCAACTCACTTCCCTGCAGCTCCCAGGAAAAATCCCCTCCAACTTCCAGCGGCTGAAGTAACCCCCTCCTTATCCTGGGCGTGCAAATTTTTTAATTCTGACCCCGACCTTTCACTGAATCACAGGGTCTGACCAGGATATTATACTTCTCTTTAGATCTTAATGTCCACAAATCCTGAGAGAAAGAATATTTTAACAAAAAGATTGATGCTTAAAAAGGAATTGTAGGGGACCAGCTAAGGGCCCATCAAGAAAAGTGGGGACATCTTGAATGGCTGCTACTGTAGCTAATGAATAAAATATAGAAATATTAATTAATTAATTAATTTTTAATTTTTTTCTGTTAAAGGGACACTATGCAACATTTTTCAGTTAATTAATGTGTTCCATAACGTTATGGATGACTAAATGAGTCATTTCAGGTTGAACAAAGGTATTCTCGGCCGCCCTGGTGGTCTGTGGGGGAAATACTGCACTTGCAACTGCAGGAGCACCGACCCGCACCCACAGGCTCAGAAGTCTCGTGAGAGTCAGTCTTGCTTTACGGCGAGAACTGCTACACCCCCCAGTTAAAAGCATTCTCGTTGCTAGCACAGTGGCAATCTTTGTGCAGTTATGCTACGTTCACGCAGCAAAAGCAGCAAAATCGCATCTGCTGCTTCATTTTTGCTGCTTGTACCAGTTAGTTCTGACGCGCGGCTGAAGCAGCTTTGCTGCTCTGGCTGCAAAAGTGTGTCTGAGGCGCATTGGGCGGAGCTTCACTATCCTTTCTCTGCCTTGCAGCTATATTTGCTGTGATCAGTGGGAATAAAGTAGTTTTAATATGTGTTTAAGTGAGAAAATACACCTGAAAACGTAATCAGTGCAGTCAGTTCATTCAGATTATTATCCTGCCTTCAATATTTTTTCTGTCGGAGCCTCTCAGACCCCCACATACCAGGGATGCGCCGACAGTATGGATCCCTTCATCAGCAGCGGTTCACCGCAGCAGCTGGTAGGTGTTTTTCATCTAAATAATCCAAACTGCATATTCTGCCGGCAGATTTCTGCATTTTAAGTTAATTTAGGCGTCAATAAACTGTTTAAGAGCAGTGATCATCAGCGCTGTGTCTCTCTCCCTGTCTCTCACCCGACGCGCTGCTGCAGCCGCTCAGACATGCTGCGCCTGCAGCTCAAAACGCGCCGCGGGACCTTTGCATGTAAACTCGCTGCTTCTGTCGCGCCAGCTACATCCAGTGTGAACGCAGCGTTAGTCATTCGCTGCTAAGCTCAAAACAACCGCGCCTGGCTTGACGGAGAAACCAGGAGAACAGCTGAGCATATTTACGACAGTGCACTTTTACTTTCGCCCTCTGGAGGGAGCCTCACTGGAAAATCAACACTGGTTGCATAGTGTACCTTTAACATTTGGTTATTTAGGCATCAGAGAATTAGAGAACATTAGTGAACAAAGATCAGGATGAATATCAAGAAACAGAGCAAACACATAAATGACAGCAAGAAGAGGAAAGCT
Source organism: Cyprinodon tularosa (assembly GCF_016077235.1). Taxonomy (NCBI): domain Eukaryota; kingdom Metazoa; phylum Chordata; class Actinopteri; order Cyprinodontiformes; family Cyprinodontidae; genus Cyprinodon; species Cyprinodon tularosa. Next base: position 1,165,834 of record NW_024037794.1, read on the forward strand.
GTTTTTGACCAAAGAAAAAGCCGAAAGAATATTCATTTGTATTTTTTCAACAAGCCATAGATGAAACACCACAAAAATGAAACATTGCGGGAACAGAAACTACTATTGTAAAAGCTTGAAGCCTGTCAAAGCAGATGGGGACAATGGGTGAACCTTATTTCAGGGCAGACAACCCACCAGTGGCGGCTAAAGCATTGAGACTTGAGATCAGGTTATTAAGGGTTTTCAACCTTCAGGCAGGGAATTTACTTAAAAATGGTTCTCATCAAAGCACATTTTTGTTATAATAACCCAGCTGATGTCCAGAGGAAAATCAATTTGAAAATATTTTACAAAGGCCTTAAAATATTCTCTACACACATCCTCTATCCAATTTGGCTTAGTTGTTGACATTTTGCTAAGAAGGATGGGCAAATTTTATTGATGTGCAAAGCTGTGACAGATCTCCCAGAAGAAAACTGTAACTGGGCAAAAAGGGCCAATGAAAACAATACTCCACAAATTATGAAAATCCTGTATCATTTTCCTACAACTTCCTGCTAGATATCCTCACTCACATTTTTGTCACATCTTTGCTAAAGAAGCAAAGTTCTTATATTGATGAAAAACCTGCACTGCAACCCTGAAACAGAACAATACCCCAAACCTCTCTTCTCACTAGCTCACTGCTTTTTGTCGCAACACTTAGTTTTTGACGAATACCTCGTTTGAACCTGATATCTGATTTGTCCATTAATTTTGCACTAATGATATTGACTGTTACATTGTGGCTCTGGCCAGAATTCGAAACAAATGATTGCCATCAGGGCGGCCATTGTTCTCTCTGAGGATAATTGGGCTAACTGTCTTGACACCGTCTTTTTCCAACTCTGTATGTCCTCTTCATCCTTGGAGCATGCTGGAACACTGCCATTGTTCTGTCACTGCTGCTGCATATTACAGTTTAACTCAGTGGTTTTTAAAAAGATCTGCTGGAGAGGGGGTGGACATCTTTGTCCTTGGTATTCATAAAACTGCCATTTACAACAGCAGTATATGTAATCTAATTAGGCCAGTAGGTGCTGCAGCACAAAGCAAACACCAAGAAACTGAACCTGAACAAAGATTCGTGGCCGGCGCTGATTTTTGTGTCTTTCATGGTTGGGATAACAACAAGTAGTTGTGGAGTGGTGCTTTTTGTCTTTTTTGCAGAGTGAGAAGCGTGTTACTGCAGCTTTTGGCCTCATACTGGAGCTTTTGCCATTACTCTGTGTCATTAATGCTTTTTTTTCTCCATTCTGCCTCCAGGGAAACACTCCTCCAGTGGTGGTGAACACTGACACACTTGATGGCTCTCCATATGTAAGGATAAAGTTTAAAGCTCTCTCATTTTATTCAGTTTTTTTCAGCCATGCCTTTCTTAAAATTAATTCCAATTTGCTTTATCTGTAATGGCTGTATTACATGTACAGCACAGCTTCTTTCCTTAATTGAACAAAGTTGCTGTGTGGACAGTTTCATGTTGAGCAACGTTGGTTTTACTGATAATCATCTAAGATCCCTGCACAAATTTTCTGTTTTCAATGTCGATTTACCCACCTTTTAGCATTTATGGATAGACAGAAGTAGAGAGTATAAAATATTACCTGACAGAGATTGTGCATGATTCTGTAAGGTTTATCAAGGATACAAAAAAAAATGTTTTTTTTTAACCTAAAAAAAATTATTATGAAATTTTCTCTCTTCTTTGGGTTTTTTTTTTTATTACAGCAAAAAAGCTGTGTTTTTTTTCTTTTTTAATTCTGAGGTGAGATCAGGCTAACTGAAAAGTGCTGCTTTAGTCAGTCACAAACACTGATTTATATTTGAACAATGATGATGCAAGTCAAATGACCTGTATGAGTGATTTCTGTGTTATAGAAATATAATGTATAAAATCAGATTTTCCTCTTGATAAAAAAAATTCTTTCTATGACAGGTAAATGGGACAGAGGGAGAAATTGAGTATGAGGAAATTACTTTGGAAAGAGTGAGTCTGTGGATGTCATATTATATCTTCTTCCTCATATTTTTGCTTTATAATTTCTAGTGTTGCACCGATACCAGTATTGTGCAGGGCCCTGATACTGCACTAAAATGGTGGTATTGTATCGGCAAGTACCAACTAATAGGGAACCAATACCATTTTGAGAGCCAAAAGTTTAATTAATTATTGTCAGCGATTCCAGATAGGCAATAAAAAGTTCTACTGGATTCACTTTGTATTAGTCTGCTTCACAAAGGTAGGGAGCAGCTTGACAAAGCCATGGTGGGATGGAAATTATTTTATATCCAAGTAGTATGCAGTTCTTCATATATACACATACACATAGATTTCAAACAGATGGGATCAGTATGGTATCGGTATCGGACAGCCAGGTATTGGGTATCTGTATCGGGGCCAAAAAAATGGCATCGGCGCAACACTAATAATTTCTCACAAGTTTACAAAATCAGATGTTAGAAACTTTATATTTCCCCCTCAGGGCAACTCCGGCCTGGGCTTCAGCATAGCAGGGGGTACAGACAATCCTCACGTAGGGGACGACCCCAGTATCTTCATCACCAAAATCATACCAGGAGGTGCCGCCGCTCAGGACGGACGACTCAGGTAGGATTTTCTCTCTAACCTTACAGGACCCACAAAGCAAATCATTATGCATTACAGTAAATGTTCTGGAACTAGAATGCAGAAAAAACTTGGGTTTCAAATGTACACTCTGCTCATAACATTCAAGAGGGACCTTAAACTGCTTTGTTTCTTTCTGTTAGAATGTGGTAATCGTTTGCATTTTTAATGATCAGAGTTTCCTGTTAGAAAAGGAAATAAGTCTAAATTGTTTCTTCTCAAACCACAAGCTCAGTAAAAGCAAATTTTTTCTGCAAAAATTGTGCTTTAACCAAATGAGTTGTGGCAAATTAGAGCTTTCCCATCTAATTAAAAATTAAAGTTCAAGGCATTGAATGCTGAAGGAGTTCGTTATGATCCTATTAAATAAAAGCTTTATTTTCCTGCAAAAGACAATAAAAGCTTTGTTTTTCTCACCAAGACTGGTAAATAAACAGCTCACCCCTCAGATTGAATAAATGTACTTATACACAGTTTCACTGATTGTGCAGCTTTGAGGCATCTTCCTATTTTCAACTGACCTAAAACTGTCTGTCTGAAATGACTGTTTGAAGCAGAAAGAGTCTGCACGACTATGCCTTTATGGTAATATTAGAGAAGTTGCTTTTGGTTTGTGTAAAAGAAACTTTTCCTCTGAGATTATTGCATTTAAAGCACAAAATACAGTACATCAAATGTCGTTGTGTGAGTATAAGGAAAATCAGAACAAAAAGCTGTCCTGTTAACAAACTATCTAGGGAAGAACAATAAAACAACCAGACAGCATCAGCAGGGATTGGCTCATTTTCATGATGTTTTTCTGTTGTCAAAACTCCTATAATGTCTGAGTTAATGTTGATAGAAAACCTGAGGGGCTTTCAGAAACATTTTAAGTTTTTTTTTTTTTTTTTGAATATTCAGATATTTAAAAATTCTTTAAATGGTGTTTTGGATTGTTATCATGAGGTAGTCTTGATAATAAACCATTAGTTTATCTAGTAGATTCCATGAGATTGTTATTTAAAATATGATTTTTTTTTTTTAACAAGCAGTCTATGATGTATTGCACATGGTTTCCACGGCCTTTGAAAGTGAAGAAATGCCCACAGCATCACTGATCTTCCACCATACTCTACTGCAGGGGTTCCCCAACTTTTCAGTCCATGACTTCAAAAGTTAACAGTGCTACGGACCGCAAAGTCCTTAAAATACATATAATTGTTTTACTCTATATTAATGCACAAATAAAGAGGGAAGTAACAATATCAATCTAAAAAAAGCATTTATTTTTATAATTATACTTAATTAATCATTTAAAGTGTATGTTTAACTATTTAAATGAACATTTAATTTGTTTAAAGTTAATTTTATTATATATTGGTATATTTACTGTAATATTTGAAGCAATATTGATAAAGTTTACAGTTAGAAATGTAATGTATATTCACATATATGTGTTTTAGGACAGATTAGGGACCTTCATTTACCTCTGGCGTCAAATCACAATAGTTGTGAAAATGGTCTCCTGGGCCCCGGATTAACTGGAAATATTTAAAGACATTATATCCAGCAGGTTGGAGAACTGTTGGATTAATTTAGTGTTACTGCTTCCAAGCAGTAGCTAGGCTCTACTAGGCTCCAGCTCCTGGTAAAAGTATAATCAGACTATGACGGCAGATTGGTTACATTTCTTAGATAACAATGCTTTTCCATGGTTAAAACTCCCACCTCCATCTACACTTCTTGGAGATTAGCAATACTCTTCAAATTCACTCATCATCAAATTTATTTATTTTTATTTTTTTTGGCTTATCAAGTTTCACCTCCAATGATAAAAGATTTTAGTTAAGGGGTAAAACATGCTTGATTTTTCTGTAAAATACCACATTGTTTAAAGACCTCCCCTTTACTTTAGAGTAGGCCTATTTAGGAGTATTTTGTCCTGCAGGTTGGTACACAGGTATTAACTTTTGTTAAAAACAGAATAATGATAAATATTTTTCCAGTTATTATTTTAGTTTGGAGTTGTTAATACTTCTGGGGAACTTTTAACTATGGATAATGACTAAATTTGAGTATAACCTTTAGAGATTCTTCCACAAACCGTCATTCAGATGTTTGGCTCTTAATGCTGTAGATCAATTCTCATTCTTATTATTAAGAGGTTTATTTAAGATATGGTCTATATGGTCTTTGAAGAAGCATTTTTCCATCAAGAAGTTTGATTAATTTATACATTTCCAATAATCAAATGTGTTCTAAAACAAACTTTACAATTATTTTTAAGTCTGTCAGTTTGTGTCACCATTAATTATCCAATAAAAAATGTACTAAAGATGGAGATCTTTGCTGGTGGAGTGTTAGTTCTGATCGTTTTTTCCATAACAGCTCATTCTGTCTTTTCACGTTTCCCACTCATAGTTTATATTTGCTTCAAATTTTTAGTGTGAACGACTGCATCCTTTTTGTGAATGATGTGGATGTGAGGGAGGTGACACACAGCCAGGCTGTGGAGGCCCTGAAGGAGGCAGGTGCTATTGTCCGCCTCTACGTTCTCCGCAGAAAACCAGCAGCAGAAAAAGTCACTGAAATCAAACTAATCAAAGGGCCTAAAGGTATGTACCGTGACTACAGCGTGTAAACCTTCAGCCCTTTTGTGTGGGCTCTCTGATGCTGTGTTCCCAGCTAAGCTCTGCCCTCAGGATTTTACAAATCTGCTCTGTGTTAACCCACATTCTCTGCTCCCCTCGTATCTCTCCTTTTCTCAGGATTAGGTTTCAGCATTGCTGGAGGGGTGGGAAACCAGCACATACCAGGAGATAACAGCATCTACGTCACCAAGATCATCGAAGGAGGGGCGGCTCATAAAGATGGCCGCCTGCAGATCGGTGACAAGATCTTAGCGGTCAGTCATTCAAACATTATGAAGTGCCAAAGCAAAGCCCCCCTAATCACACACATACACAGTGCAAATCAAAGACTGTCTGAGACCCACATCTCCTCAACAAATTGGATGCATATTCACACATTTGCACAGTCACATATTGTGTGCTGGTAAAGCAGTGATGTATCCCAAGCCAAGATAATTACAGCTGTGATTTCTACTGCCAGACAATACTTCCATTACCATCTTAATATGTGTATAGGGTTGAATGCTGTAAATATTTATGTGGAGTGCAAAGACAATGTTTCTTAAGTAGCATTACTGCCATCTGCTGGGCAACACTGGAACTCACACACAGCCACTACAACAGGGTCCTTGATTTGGGCTAGTTTTTCTTTAAAATGTACTTTAAAGAACCAAGTTTAAATTTTTTCTGTTGTTGTGTTTATTTTTTATTATTTACCTATGAGTAACAAAAAATAGGAGGGTTCCAAATAAAATAAACTAGGCCAATTTGATCCTTATATGTAAAATATATCTAAAGCAAAAAGAAAAAAACTGGAAATAAAAATGTAAAAAGCACAACAATCAACAAACAGAAAAAGAAGCTGTGAGGATAGGAAAAAAAATAAATACATAAAGCGGTGGAGGTCAAACTTTCAAGGAAATTTATGAAAGGACACCAAAACTTTAAAAAAAAAGAGTTTTCTAAACCACTATTGTAAATCAGATTTTTTCCAAGTCTATACAGGCCATGATATTTCTAACCTATTGCACATGTGGAAGGAACGCAGAATCCTTCCACAGCTACTCTGGCCAATAAAAGTAAAACTTTAATTACTTTAAGCCTTGAGTTTGGCAAATTTAAGTCCGATGCCACTCCAACAAAAGCAGAGAGAGGATCTGGTTTAATTTGATTTTGCAAGACATCAGATATAGTTTGAAAAACAGAATTCCAATAATTAGCCAATGTCAGACAGGACCAATACAAGCCATGTTCCAGATCAACCTCTATGCTTTCCACAAGTTAACTTAAACTGAATAAGTTCATGTTGAGCACACATTAATGAAGTATGCAGCTGGCCAAGAACAGCTTCCAAGCGTTTATCTGTAATTGGAAGGTTCAGATCCTGTTGGCTGCAGCAGGACGCTGAAGGTCTGAAATAATATTATACAAAATGGAAGTTCTGACCCTGGAAGATAGTTGATTGTTAAAAAAAAAAAGATCAACAGGAAGATTTTTGAAGAAATCGTGCCAATGTACTATTTAGATAGAGTCTGGATTGTAAGAAACTTAAAAAAGTGTACAGATACCAAATTTGATAGGTTACAGCCTCACTCAGATTAAATCATAGTGACTGAGTTACTGCTGCACAGAGAGGATGTTATAACAGGTGGATGGGATAGGAAAATTAGGAAAACATTTACAAATGAAAAAAATGCACACACTTTAATATCAACAACTTTTAAGATTCTTTGTTTGACATATGTATTGCAGTTCTCTAAAAAAAAAAATGTTTTACTGCACTGTCTGACTCTTAAGTTTTTAAAGTTATGGTATATTAGGTATATTCACCTCAAAGGAATAGTTCAGGGTTGTTTGAAATAAAGTTACAATATTCTGTCTGCAGCAGATAAGTGTTTGGTAGCATGCTTATTGTCTGAGACTGAAGCTAATGCCTTTCCAGATTTTGGCCGAGACCAAGACTGGCTCAAACACATCAGATTATTTTAATAACCTTTAAACTGTCAGCTTGTGTTATTAAGTTGTTAGTCATAAAAGATGTTATTTATTTAGGTAATCCCAACCATGGGTGGATTTTGTTTCTCAGAAATGTTTATCTACCTTTGCCATTTTCTGTGTGTATTCACTGGACGAGGTGTCAAATCAGATAATTTACATGGATAAAAATCTTTATGTTCTTTAAATAATTAGGATTTAAAAGATGTTTTGCTATACATGTCTAATAAAACAGTGATATTTTATAATTAAAGCCCTCAGGATGAGTGCTACAGATTAAGTACCTGTTAAAACACATATTACATGAACAATCTATATTTTAGGTAAATTGCTTTAATCTGTATCTCAGGACAGAAAGGCTAAAAATATATTCAAGTGGTTAAAATATCACAAAAAAAATTCTGATGCGAGTTTTGGGGAAAAACATAAAAGGCAGAAGTACCCCTTCCTTCAATTAAATATTTACACTAATGCTGGTAAATGTAAGCTTTTGTGAAAGGGTTTTGTGTTCCCGAGGGCCGGTAACCTGCAGCTTTTAGATGTGTCTTTGGTCAAACACACCTGAATCAAATGGCTGAATTACCACCTCAGTATGCTGTCAGTTACCTCGGTCCTCTTAATCATCTATTTACTTGATTCAGGTGTTTTGGATCAAGGACACATCTAAAATTTGCAGGATAGTGGCCCCCAGGAGCTGGAATTGCCCACCCCTGCTTTAAGGGGTAAATGATTAGAGCTCTCTCACTACACCTTTAGCTCAGGGTCCAACCCCAACCCCACCCCCGTAAATGCAGTTTTCTGGAGATGTCCTCCCCGGTTCCCTTGTTGGTTCTAGTTTCTGCCATGGAAAAAGCAGAGGGAGGAAGCAGCCCTGTTTCCCCAGAAATGGTGCCTACAAAGGAAAATAGAGGTTGTAGACCGTCTTCCTGTCTTAAATCCATTATGTGAACAGAATATCTAGTTGGAGTAACTGCCTGCGTGAAAATTAAAACAGCATAAAACAGTTTGAAATGGCATTAATTATAAATCCATCCATCCATTGTCTATAACCACTTATCCTTCTACGGTTGCCTGTGGCATCAGCTAAAATAGCTATAAAAGGGTCAATTTTAAAACCTCATATTCTCTGGCACTTACTTTGGCCAGGAATGTTTTATGCTCAGATCTTAGTAGGTTACAGCCTCCAATTTCCATTTTCCATAAAAGTAAGCATCAATATTTTTTTCCTACTAATTAAGACATAAAAGTTAAATATTATTGTCTTTTTCCACTTAGAGATAAACTGATTGGTTGAAAATTTATTTAAATTAAAACTGGGGAGAGGCATAAATGAATGTGTTTAAGAGTATGTAAGGTGAATCCAGTCACAGATTTTGTTTTAAGGAGTTTTCTTTAATTAACTACTTTGGAATAAGTTGATAAGTTATCTTTAAATACAAATTGTTATTATACTTTAGGACTGTGGTGCTTGTCCCTCTTCAACTGTGTTTAACAATCAGCATTCAAGATCAAAAAGCTGGATTTATACCAAGCTAAGACACCAATAGAAAAATCATTCACTGCTTCTACCAGGTGAACAATGTGTGTCTGGAGGACGTGATGCACGAGGATGCGGTGGGAGCTTTGAAGAACACAGCCGAGGTGGTGTACCTTAGGGTGGCGAAGCCAAACAACCTCTTTCTGACGAACTCCTACAACCCACCAGACCTTACCAACAGTGAGTACTGCTTTACGCGCTGTTAGGGGGAATTGTATCCACTGTTTCTATACTGGAAGACTGGATTTATGAGATAAAAACTGGATCTAAATGTTGCATTAATTTAATTTAGAGCAGTGATCAGGCTCAAGGTTTTTCCTCTTAAAATGCAGACAAATCAGGACATTTAGGTTACAGTCACGTGCTTTTTCTAATCTCCTCACTCTGCAGGACTGGTTGAAAACAGTTTGGCTGGTTTATTTTTGATAAAGATCTTTATGATTTCAGACAGAATGTCAGGAGGAGTCAGGTTTCATCTGTTTTTGCTTTTTTGTCACAAATCAATTATTTAAATCAGACAAACCATATAAAATATATACAAAATTTAGTTTAATCAAGAAAAAAAAAACATCTTAATCAACCTGGCACCATGTGAACAGGTGATTTCCCCCTAAAAATAACAATTGCACCACTTTTGGTGGCTGAAAAAGCTTTTTAATAACTGACAATGGCTCCTTTCCAGCACCGTGGAGGAATTTTGGGCTCTTTCTTTATACAGAATAGTTTGAATTTGGCAAAATCAGTGTTTCAATCCATTGAAACACTGATTTTAGCCTCCAAAGTCTGCATTTAAATGTTTTGATCCACTTTCTGTTGTGTTTGGATCATTGAAGCTTCAAAGCTGCTGTAGAACATAAAACATTCACCACCACGTTTAGTTGTTGAGGCGAATGAGGCTGTCCATGCTTCAGATGTTGTTTTGGCTTATTTTGTTCCCTCTTAGATGTGTAATTGATTTCCTCCTCAGGTACAGGGCTAAAATGATAATACAATTTAGTCATTTATTCTTCAAAAAGATGTATCTTTTCTCGATTTTAGGCAGCTAAGTGAGATAATTTGCCATTTAAAGTTAATAATCTTGTTTAAAGGGCAACAATGATCTTTGCATTAGCAGATCATCCATTTACATTCTCAAATAAAGGACAAATATGCGTATTTTATTTAAGTTTAACTTTTTTTTTTAAGACAAAACAACCCCAGAAAGGTAGACTAATATTAGATACTTTACTAATTTGTGGATGAAGGCTTTCACTTTCTTAGACTCTCAAAGTTTTAGAAAAGGCTTTCAACCCTTTCCTGACTAATAGATATTTTTATGACTTTGTTTTTCATATCTTCCTGAGTTTTAGATTGGGGTATAATGTTTGGGCTCTCAAAATCTTTTATTCTACCTCATGTTATCAGACAGGGTCCATGATCTCTTGACCCTCCAGGTCTGGATGTTTGTCAGGCTGGGGGTGAAACTAAGAAAATGTAGTTTAATGTGACTCTCGGGTTATCTTTGACTGATCGATTTTTCAAATTTGTTGTATCTCCTAAAGACATATAATAAGACAATAAGACATCTGAAAGGGTAAATTGCTCTTTAGCAGCACATAGCTTCACCACTTAAAAGTTTTAGTATTGGATTTCATTTTTGCAGAAAAAACGTTTCACTTTATGTAGATACATACACTATGAGTCGTTCTTGAGGGCTGTTCTGCTATTGCAGTAGAGTTAGCATAATGCTAAAGTTTTTTTTAGTGTAGCTACATGATATTCCCTTATATATGTTACTGGAGCAAACTTTAGTAATGCAACTATTCATTGAAATTCTGAGTATTTTGAAGATGCATTCAATGCAATGTGATGCATCAGAGAAATTGGCTCTTTTTTTACTTATACTGTAGCAACAAAAAGCTTTACGATTCAGACTGACTTTCAAATTACATTAGGTTGAGATAAATATATAAGATTAAACAACAGAAAAGCATAAAAGTATAATATTTCATGTAGAGGACTGCTATTTGACACCTCCTTTGGTTTCCTTTGTGTTTTTGCAGCATATTCCCATATGGATACCGAGCTTAGCCACCCGAACTATCTTGGATCAGATTACCCCCAAGCCCTCACCCCCACCTCACCCAGTCGCTTCTCCCCTGTTCTGCATGGCCTGATGGGAGATGATGACATACCTAGGTGGGGGTTTTTTCTCCACATTTCTCACATATCACAATTGTAATGTCGTATTCATCATTTAAAACTTTACCAGCAGGGTTTGCAAAAACTGAGTAGCTCATTTCTGGTTCCAGAGAACCACGGAGAGTCTTGATCCACCGAGGTTCTACGGGTCTGGGCTTTAACATTGTTGGGGGAGAGGATGGAGAGGGCATTTTTATCTCCTTCATCCTGGCAGGAGGGCCGGCCGACCTCAGCGGGGAGCTTCACAAGGGCGATCAGATCCTGAGTGTAATGACGTCTTCTGTCATCAAAAATTTCAAACTCATATTTATTTCATTACAGCAGGTAAATATTTACCAGATGAGCCTTTAAACAATCTTAATGTGTGTACATTTCCTAGGTTAACGGTGTGGATCTGCGCATGGCTACCCATGAACAGGCCGCAGCGGCTCTGAAGAACGCAGGCCAGACTGTAACCATCATTGCTCAGTACAGGCCTGAAGGTAAAACCGCTGCATACATTTTCACTCTACTTTCCATATAATTTACATAGATTGACTAACTGATTACTCAGGCAGTAACACTCGCAGCTTTTAGCATAGAATTGGCTACATCTAGTCATCCGAGAATCTGTTTGGGCGATGATTAAATTTTTATGAGGTTTCATTAGATTAGTGTCATCCAGTGGAAAGATGAGTTTGATTTCGGTTTGCTACCTCTGGCAGAGTCTGCTCATTTGTTTGCTGTGGCAAACACTATATATCCTAAAGTGATAGCAGCAACACAGAAACCTTTAGTAGGGCACAAAACCTGCTGATCAAATCATAAGTGGGATCAGAATTATGCCACAGTGATGAAAAAAAATCTTAACACAGTTATTTCTACATCGCTTCTACAACGTTCATTCTATAGTTTTTTTTTTCTTTTCATTTTTTACTTTCTAGTTGTGTCGCAGCTTCAATTCCACTAAAGCTGCATCTGTTTTATATGTCTGAGGTTAAAAATAATGTATAAAAATGTAAAGTCTTTCTTCAGTTTTCCTTTGGTAAAAAACTCCTTGTGAGGAAGTATTGGAATAAAGAGAAAGTATTTACTTCATTTCAATCTGAAAATCTCACACGAATAGAAAAGACAATTAGGAGAAATTTATTGATACCATTACTTTGTCTTTTGCGCTCAGACCTCGGCAGGAAACATGGCGCTTAATTTTGATAGATATGCATGAACAGGAGCAAAGAATAGGGCTGTTTCCCCCCCAGGCCTGAAACTGGTGGTGCAGTGGAGATAGATGAAGTTGGTCAGTCTGTAGACTGCTGGTTAGCAAGACGGTATGCTGAGCTTTATGGGGAGATCCATTGGATTGCGTGAGCTGATACTAGAGCTTCACTCAGGGACCTGGAAGATGGAAGTCCAGAATAACAGGCCAAGCTCCAACATCTATAAACAAAGGTTTTGATGGCAGCAGCATATTTCTCTCCAGGATGGTGTCACAGCCAAACAGAAACAGACCAGATTAAGCTACTATGATCAGAAAAAGAAGAGAGAGCATAATGTTAGAGATTGAACAAACATATTCTGCAGAGTGGGAGAATTGAGATAGAATGAAGCAGAATGATGAAAAGGGGTCCCTATGTCCTCCAGCAGTCTAAGTCTATAGCAGCATAACTATGGAGATAGCTCAGGATAACCTGAACCACTCTAACTATAAGCTTTATCAAAAAGTAAAGTTTTAAGCCTAGTTTAAAAATAGACAGACTGTATTCCTCACTGACTTAAACTGGTAGATGGTCCCACTGGAGAGAAGCCTGATAACTAAAAGATCTGCCTCCAATTCTACTTTTAGAAAATCTAGGAACCACTAGTAAACCGGCAGATTAAGAGCAAAGTGCTCTGTTTGGGACATAAGGAACAATCCTATCTCTAATATATGATGGAGCTTGGCCTTTAAAGATACCAAGAGTTTAAAGATACTGAGTCATAGCAGGCTACATGTAACAAAGTTTTAAAAATGAGAGACCAAGAAGATTTATTATCATATCTTAGTTTTAGAAAATGACCCATGTTTCCTACATAGCAGGAAGAAGGAAAGTACCCTCTGTTTTTCTCTGTTTCTGCCAATAACATTGCACTGATTCAACATATTCCACATCAAAACATTTTTTTTTTTTTTTTCATTCATGGTTTACTGGCCCTAAAATCTATGTAACAATGTTATGTGTCATTCAATCGTTTCCTTTCAGAGTACAGCCGTTTTGAAGCTAAAATCCATGACTTGAGGGAACAGCTGATGAACAGCAGTATGGGCTCCGGGACAACAACACTAAGGAGTAACCCAAAGAGAGGCTTCTACATCAGGTACAGAAGGAGACAACAAAAACTATTAGGAGGAAATCATTTTAATTTTCTGTTTTATGCATTAAACAGGATTATATTATGAATCTTTATTATCAGGAATGCATTTTTTAGTTTTCCAGCTTTAAGTAATGTATTCTCTTTTTTTTTTTTACTGAAAGAAGCACTTTTTGTTATCTACAGCAATTTATAGCCTCTAGTGTTCATATCGTGCAGCCAAAGGGAGTGATTTGCTCCAATGAGGTTCTTAAAACCTTTTAATTTATCTCTGCATTAAAGGAAATGAATGAAATCCTCTATAATAGTTATTAAAAAATAAAAATAATGAAATGATTAGTCATCAGTGAAATTAATCGTTCTGCTTAGCAGGTTTTATATGCTAATCATATGATAATGATTTCATTCATAAGAGTTGACAGTGACTTTTCTTAAAGGCCTCCATAAAACTTGACATTTTTGTGTAAATTTAATTAAATAGGTTTTAAAAGGATAATTTTTTTCATGCTTACTCTGAATTCTTACAACACCCAGGGCTCTTTTTGACTATGACAAGACAGCAGACTGTGGCTTCCTCAGTCAAGCCCTGGGCTTCAGGTTTGGGGATGTACTGCATGTGTTGGACTGCGGAGATGAAGAATGGTGGCAGGCCCGTAAGGTCAGCCCGCAGAATGAAGCTGAGGAGGTTGGCTTCATCCCCAGCAAGCACAGGTTAGAGTATAACCCTGCATTGTTTTTGAAATAACTAATAACAGAATTGTATGATCAGTATTGTGTTCATCAAAAGGCCTTCAATAGAGTTTCTAATCTCATTTAGGGTGGAAAGAAAAGAGTGGTCTCGTGTTAACACTAAAGAGAGGGTATGTCTGTACATTCGCCGACTATATAGTTTAAGGCAGGATTGTTTTAAAACCTGTTGTAATCTTTGCCATCCTCTGTATTTTAGGACCATGGTCGAGACAGCTTGGGCACCCAAGGTAATTAACATACAGTTCTGTTCAGCCAAATATCCAGTGCTACCCAATGGCATAATTTTTTTTAACCCTACTATCAGAGGAAATAAGATCTTTGCAAGCGTTGTATCTTTCATGAACAACACAAAATCACTGTGCAATAGTTTGCAAATATTGTTTCTTTTGTCCTCTTTTCCTTTTGACTCAAAGTCAGATTAAGTAAAGCAGACAATAATCATTGGAAAATTTCACATTTCTTTTTTTTTTTCACATAAGCCGAACATATTTGTTTATATATATGAATAATTGCTCTTTAGCTTACTGATTTTTATCATTCATTTTGCGTTATGGGAAAACATGGGTATAAGTTTCAAACATACAAAACAATTGTCTGATTTCTCTCTGACACAGATATCAGATCTAGATGTTTCTTCTAAATACAAACAGCAGTCACCATAGTTGTCTGACAGAGCACATTAACTGAAATCATGTTACATTGAAAGTATTTTATCCTTAATATTCTTTGTAAACTTCAAGAATATATCATTGTGAGTATGAATTCAGAAAGCCAGAGAGGCACCGTGCTGAATCTGATTTTGAACGAATGAAAAGAGGTTTGGCTGATTGCTGCTATGTTCTTTCACCAGGGAGGGATAAAACCCCACACAGTTATGAGACAGTTACTCAAGTGGAAGGTAAGACGACACCAAGGCGCGTTTTAGGCCCACTTTCCAAGTCTTTAATGTGACATTTCATTTTGGTTTTTATTTCTCTGTTGTGACCGAAGTTGCTCTCTTTCTTCGCTCTCTCTCCTCCTAAGTACATTACGCCAGGCCCATCATCATTCTGGGTCCGGTGAAGGACAGGATAAATGATGACCTGTTATCTGAGTTCCCTGATAAGTTTGGATCCTGTGTCCCCCGTGAGTCATTCGCTCCAAGAGTCCGATCTGTTCTGGACTTTTGTTGGATGTCACTTTTGAAAAATTTAGGGCAACATATTTATATGAAAGATTAACCAGATTTAGAGATTCATAACAAGATGTTCATCTACAATATTTTCTTTTTGCCCTCCTTTTGACAGACACCACGCGGCCCAAGAGGGATTATGAGGTGGACGGGCGAGACTACCATTTTGTGTCGTCTAGGGAACAGATGGAAAAGGACATCCAGAGCCACCGGTTCATCGAAGCAGGCCAATATAACAGTCACTTGTATGGCACCAGCGTGCAGAGCGTCCGCGAGGTGGCTGAGCAAGTAAGCAGCAGTCGTTTACCTGTCTCCAAACCTAAAATAACAGCAAAAATCCTCAAATGACTTCAATAGCGGTTTATACATGTATTATATCACCATATTGATGTTTTTTAGTGATCCGTTTATTTGAGGCAAATATTGAATTAAACAAAACACTTGCAGTGCCTTGCAAAAGTATTCACACCCCTTTTTCCATTTTAAATTTCCTTTGGATTTTATGTGAATGATCAAAAAATGCAAACAAAAAATAAATGCGTTTTGCACTTTTGATCAAATCTTGATGGCATGATTGCTTAAAGGCATCAGCCCCCAATCAATAGAGTCCCCGTGAGCAAATTTAACTTAAGTTCTGTGAAGAACTCAGAGGTTTGAGAAGAAACAGTATCAGCAGTGGTTAGTGCACGTGACCCATGTACAGAGGTCTTAGTCCTCGATGCGGCTGAACTGGGTTCAAATCCAACCTGTGGTCCTTTGCTGCAGGTCTCTTCGAAGCCCTCTCTCATACCCCCTTTCCTGTCAGCCTACTGTCAGAAAAGGGAACCACTAGTTCTGTAAAAACTAAAAAAATAAGATGTTAAGAAGCTGGAAGCAGATTTAGTTATCAAACACTGTACCTACATTTTAATTTCTCATCAATTCCTGTTCAGCTCCTCTTCTGAAATTAATAAAATAGCATTGCTCAGTTACAAATATTTCTACAAAGATTCAAAGCTTAGCTAGGAGAAATAATGGCTAACTTATCTCTAAATCATCTTCTTAAGACAAGACAAAGTAAATTTATTTATAGAGTAGTTTACAAAGGCAAGACAATTGGAAATGCTCAGAAAGCAAAGATAAAGTAAAGTGCATTGTAGTGGAGGCAACTCAAAATAATAAAGGAGAATAATAAGAGGTGAATAATTTAAATAAGATTGTATGGACTTTTAAAAAAGAGAACACAGCACCAACCCAAATGAACAGTGTTAAGTAACTGATTTAGGTGTGTCCAACTTCATTTATTTATGATGGTTTAACTTGTCAACTTGTAAACTAAATAAATTAAGCTGAATAACTTAATTCAGATAATTTTCACCAAAGGAAGCATTTATTTAAGTTTAATTTGTATTCTCTTTTTTTAAGAGTAAAGGAAAGCTAAGATGATTTAAAAAATGGACTGAAAGACAGACTATAAATGTAATAATCTTTAAATAGCACAGCAAAAGACCACTCTAAAAAAATCAGTTTTTAATCTCCATTTAAAGGAATCTGGGTTTCACAATTCTACAATTTTCTGAGAGTTTTATTCCAGATAACGCTGCATCTGCTTGTTTAGTTGAGGTTCTAGTTATGCAAATTAGATTAGAGCCAGGAGACTCGATTGGTCTGGGTGGTACAGTGATACAGTATGTCTGTATTTTGGAGCAAAGCCATTTAGTGATTTAGAAACTAACGCAAGTATTTTAAACAATTTCACTGTAACAATTTTAGAACTAGGCTCATTTGCTCCACCTGCTTAGTTTTGTTGAGGACTCTTGCAGCAGCATTCTAGATTAGCTGTAGATCTCTGATTCAGAGCTGTGAAGACACTGTTGCAGGAATCACTTCTACTAAAGATGACCACATTCATAATCAATCTGATATTTATTAATTAGTTATGGTGCCATTTTTATGAAAATTAGAATGATTTTCTCAAATCTATGCTGCGATCACAACAAAAAAATGTAGAAGACCATTCCCAGTGTGAAAATATGATGGTAGCAGCATCATGGTGTGGGGATTACTTCCTTTAACTGGAAAAATGAAGTCTGTCAGTGCTAAGATAGATAGATGAGGCTAAATACAGGGAAGTTCTGAAAGGAAACCTGTTAGGGTTTGCAAAAGACTTGACACTGCTGAAGTTCCTCTTCTATTTGAGGATTATTGCACTAGATATACAACAGTATTTACCATAAAATTATAATCATGTATTGTAATGTCTTAATCAGTCTAAACCTAAGTCAATTTTGGGATATTTCTGACAGTTAGTGATCCTCTCCCTTCTGTCCATTTGAGCTAAAGCTGTTGTTGAAATCTTAAACCAGTCACTCTGCAAAGCTGGTA
The DNA here is from genome assembly GCF_016077235.1 of Cyprinodon tularosa. Lineage (NCBI taxonomy): Eukaryota > Metazoa > Chordata > Actinopteri > Cyprinodontiformes > Cyprinodontidae > Cyprinodon > Cyprinodon tularosa. Next base: position 1,183,416 of record NW_024037794.1, read on the forward strand.
GATAAAATATACACTGGAAAAAATTAAAATCTAGATAAGTAATTTTTTCTTAAAATAAGTGCATTTGTTCTTAAGTCGAGAAAGTAAAAGGGAGGTTTTACCAATGGAACAAGACGATTTACATTTAAAATAAGAAAGCACGATTACATTGTCTTATTTCAAGTGCATTTTATCTAATTATCTTATTTTAAGAGTAAAAATACTCATTCCATTGGCAAACTATCTAATTTACCTACTCAAATTAAGGGGAAATACACTTAATTTAAGACATTTTTACTTATTTCCAGATCGTTTTTCCACTGTAAACACCCTGAACTTTAACTGTGTCAGTGAAGATTATGTGATAAGAGCATATAATATCACCACAGAACATTATAGAATATGAAAGGTTTAGGTCAGAGGAATACTTTTGCAGTGTGCAGTATGTTGAACATGTGTCTTTAAACTATGTACTAACAAGAGCCAATCTCCATTATCTTTTTGTTCAACCATAAAGCAGTCTATTTAGAAAATTATTTTTTTTTAAACTAAAGCTGTCTGTTTTCTCCTCCTAAGCCAACTTTGATTCATTTTATTTTCCCGAGCAGCAGGGGAAACACTGCATATTGGATGTTTCTGCTAACGCTGTGCGTAGACTACAAGCTGCTCAACTTCATCCCATTGCGATCTTCGTCCGGCCCAAGTCACTGGAGAATGTTCTGTACGTATTGTCAAAGATGTTTCTTAAAAATGTATCACTGCGTTGGGAAAGGGTGCTTTGCAATAAAAATTCTACCATTGACATTTCCAGAGAAATCAACACTCGATTGACAGAGGAGCAGGCTAGGAAAGCAATGGACCGAGCCCTGAAACTAGAGCAGGACTTCCTCGAGTGCTTCTCAGGTGAGAGCAAACGTATGCTGGGTAAAACCACCATGCTGATAGAACCGCATTGGTGCAGCTAAGTTTATATTTTTGGGGGAAAATAATATACAGCAGTTACTTATTGAGGAAGGAGGTAGAATTAGGCTGCATTAAATCCTATCTATGTTTATCCATAAAAACAATGTTTCAAGGAAGAATCTGAAGCTTTCTGTATCTTTCTCAGGACTAGACTTTTTGTAGAATCAATAAAAACATTAACCAACACTTTGGCTAAAAGGGAAAGATTAATGGGAGCTACTTATTACTGCAGCAAATAGAAAATGTGTTACTTATCTGGTGATAAATTATCAATTTAGCGTAAAGAAACAGCTTCTAATACAATTAGGTCATTGATGAGATGCACTGCTGTGGTTAGGAAGTGAATTTTGATCCATTGTGAATATTTATCATATTAAATGCAAAGTACATGTTTTGAAAGTTGGAAAAAAAGAAATCTACAAATGAAAAATGAAACTTCTGAAATCTTTTTAAGAAAAAAAAAGGTTTTGTGTAACAAATTATTTTCTCAGATTTTTTTATCATTATCTTTTTTTCAATTTCTGTTTTCATTTATCTTTATTTCTATAGATTTAATATTTTAAAATTACATGTTTTTCAAATTTCCCATTCAAAAATGTTTTTTTTTTTTGTTCTATTCACTTCAAACCCAATAAAAATGTTCTTGCTAACCTTTACAGACCAATTGAAATGCTTCTTTCCCAAAGCCCGCCCCCCGAAGTGAAGAGAATACTACCTGTAAAACGCAATTTTAAAAAATGCAATTCCTAAAACGCAATCTGAAAAACAGATATTTGAAAAAATGCATTTTTAAAAAATATATTAAACCAGAAACAAAAAAATATGAAAAAATAGAAATAATACATTTGGTAAAAAAATAACATTTGATTCTATAAAGTATGAAACAATTATTGCATTAATAAAATCTGAGAAAACTGTCATGGTTTTGGTTATATTGTGCTTTACTTTGCTCTATGTTCCCTAGTTTTTTTTCTTTTTTGTTGTAATTTCTAGATTTGTTAGTTCTCATGTTTTTCTGTTGCTCTCGTGTGTGTGTATGTTCCCTTCCCTTGGCTCCCTCGTCTCCTCTCACACCTGCTCCTTGTTAGCTCGTTAGCCCTCCCTTTGTCTGTCAGCTATTTATACTCTCCCTCTGCTCTCACTCCTTGTTGGTTCCTTGTTGTTGCTGGTCCTGTCTTCGACGTTGTCCTGTCACCTCGTCTCTCCCTGGCTCCTTGTGCGCGTTTCCCTTGATGTCTCCTTAGTGTTTTTCATTAAAACTACAAGAATTCACCGCAGCCTCTCTGCCTCTGCATTTTGGGTCCTCTTAACTACAACCAAGACGTGACAAAAACAGCAGCTTCCATCAATACCTGTTAATAAGAAATTGAAGTTTAAATTGTCTTTTTCATTTTTCATAAATTTCTTTTCACAAAACCTCTTCTTTATTGAATCTTTATTTACAAACTGTGTTTTTTTTATTTAATTTACACAATGTGGTTCCTAACAAACCTTTATTTATGCCCTTCAAGGACCAAGTTGTTACAAAATATTGGACTTGGGGTAACATCTGCAGTTTGTGCCATTATCATTGATTATTGCTTTAAGGGTTACTTTAAAGCTTTCTGAACCTTAACTGTATTGGTAAGGTCATAGGGCTGCAACATGAAGCAGTTTTTAGCACTGTTAGCTTTCAGGATACATTTTTTTAGTTTGTTTGCTCTTTCTGTGCTCAAGTGGATAATCATCAGGTACCGATGATCAGGAAGTCCTGTAACTGGTGGTTGCCATTTGAGCCCCCACTTCGCCTGTCTTTGCCATTGTGTCTTTAGGGAAGATAGTTTACCATCACTGGCTGCTGTTCGTGGTCAGAGGGCGTTGCTGTATGGCAGCCTTCCTTATGTTGCTCTGTCTCAGGACAGCTGTGGCTGCAGCATAATTTGCCATTACTAATGTGTTAAAGGAATAGTACACCCAAAACATGTTTAGCCTTCATTTTCTAAACCAGACCAAACCAGATGAAAGTGCGCATTCAGCGTCTGCTCTGCAGATAATGCAAGCGTAGAAGAAGAAATGTGCTGTTTACCTGTGCAAAGAAAGAAACAACGATAGAAAAATGTCTGAGGACTTCAGTGTTGAGGAAGAGCATGAGTTCTTTGCCGAGCTGAATGCGCACTTTCATCTGGTTTGGTCTGCCGCGGTTTCCGTAGACTCGTGAACGCGCTTTTAGGAAATCCTACACACTACTGTTTATGCTCTAAAAACATTCTAAATGACTTCGTTTTGAGTAAATTCTGGATGCTACCCACTCAGGACACTTGGAATACATTGGACGACCAGTATGGAGGAATATTGACACGTTTTTTGTGGACTTTTATGGACCTTTCTGCCTCGGGCACCATAGACCTCCATTATTTGAATGTCAGCAGACAGCAAGAAGCCTCCCAGATCTCCAGATGCATTTGAGATATCAAAAAAGTACTCCAGAGTGTTGTTCAGCATGGGGGTGAGTAGAAAATGAAGGCTAATCATGTTTTGGGTGTACTATTCCTTTAATGTGAGTGTAAATCGGTCAATGACCGAATGTGGTCTAAAGTTCTTTGGTGACCGATGAGTTGTTTAAACATTATAACTACAGGTAAATACTAAAGCTGCACCTATGGATTATTTTAGTAATCAGTTATTCTATTAATATTTTTTTAATTAGTAATTTAATCTAAAAAATAGATATTTTTAGTAAAACACTAGCAAAAAAAAGAGAAAAAAATTAAATCAAATTTCATTTAACCAAATGTGTTCTTGTCTCGGAACATTGCTGGGACAAAATTTAACTCAAAATATTTGTTTTAGGTTGGTAATATTTTCAGCGAATGGCATTTTTTGAATTCTGTGTACCATCGCTCTTGGATTCAATTCAATTACCAGATTGGTTGGTGATTATTTCAGTAATTGATTAAATGACATATAATATTATTTAATAATATAATATTGACAAAAATATCTGAATAATCGTATCAGCCTTAGTACAAACTATTTACTCCAGCTTTGTCTCCCTATCCAAAGATATGATTTAAATACTATTTATGCTCTCTAAACTACCCTTTGGTCTAAAGTCCTTGGTTGTTTTTTTTCTCTTTGTCACATGGATGGATGGATGGATGGATGGATGGATGGATGGATGGATGGATGGATGGATGGATGGATGGATGGATGGATGGATGGATGGATGGATGGATGGATGGATGGATGGATGGATTGGTTTGAATCATCATCATCATCCTGTGGGGTGTCCCATCACTGTATGTTCTGATAAAACATACATGTATCTGTTTCAAATTCCTTTTTATCTTCTTCTCTCTTCTTTAAATGTTAGCACATAGCCTACCTCCAAAATGACAAGCTGCTTGTGTGTAACTGGGTGAGTTAAATGCTCTGAGCCCTCCTGGTGCCTTCTGGGGGGACTCAGAGCATTATAACATTCCAGGGACACATTTAGGTTAAATCTCACCAGTAGGTAGATCTTAGATGCCAGGTTTCTTCTCACAGTCGGTGCCTACAACAATTTATAACTGAACACAGAGAGTGGGAGAACAAATCATTGTGAAAATGTTTATTTTGGGTAAAACGCTTTTCATTCTACAGCCTCCCACATCGTTTTTTTTTTCTTTTTAAACCTGTTTATGTAACTTTTTGTTATTTCTTCAGCCTTCATATCCCTTTTCAAGCTCATTCAAATTTGATTTTCTGCCACAGCTGTCGTGGAAGGGGAGAGCTTTGAAGAGGTTTATCACAAAGTAAAGACAGTGATCGAGGAGCAATCAGGGCCTTACATCTGGATTCCCACTCGGGAGAGGCTGTGATGCTGCAACCGCTGACCCCTGTCCTTGCCTCTCGACCCTCACAACCACAGACCACCACCGCCCTTCACCCCTCACAGCCGAGCCAGCCGAGCCTGCCTGCCCGTCTGTCCGCCCATCCTCCAGCGAAGTCCGTGCTTAGGCAATCACTGCTTAACGACACAGAGAGACAAATGCCTACAAAGAGCAAGAGAGCACGGGAACTGACACTGCAAGACGTGTAAGGAGACCAAAAAAGGAGATTTTTTTTTTTTTTCGAAAGCGATGAACAAACTAATGTTTAGTTAAACTGAAAGAGATTGGGGGAACATATTTTAGTGTAATTTCACTTTAATGAAGGCGTACTATTTAAGATCAGTTGGTATTTAGCATTAAAATGCACGCTGGTTTTAAACCATGGCTTCACCAAAATAAATCAGCCAAATTAACTTACATGCAACAAAAACAGAGTTTACGAGCAGATAAAGGTTTCTGCCATCATCCCAACTCAGAAAGCCACTTTTGGCAGATTTTAGCTGCATTTTGATCTCAGATGTGAACTACAGTCCATGTTGTGGGGATCTGTTAAAGAATATAGTTGTGTTTGAGCAGAGATTGGAGTAAAGCAGAGAATGGACCTCACCCTCTCTGCGTATCTCAAATCTCTGCCCCCGCTGAGCACCTCCATGAGATGGCGATCCCTGGGATGGAGATGCTATAAAAAGAGCCTTTCAGGATCTCTTTTTGAAAAGCACCCCGCTAACATCTTTGGAGAGAGCTTCAAATCCTGGTGAAATCCCCCCTTGACCAGGAGTCTTTTTTCAGCACTTTTGCTAATCTATTTTTGGTTCTTGGTACACACTTGAAATAACATCTCTGTAACCAAGACAAATGTTTCTTCTGTTGCCCATTTTAAATATTGTGAGGCAGATTTTTAAAGGCATTGTAATTCATTTTGAATAAACGCTCATTATGCCGAAGCATGCATCCTTATTGATGGCGTTATCGGAGAAAAACAGAGGAGAAATCAGTATTTGAAATAGGAAAAACTCACAGTTCCCTTGCAAAAATATTCCAACTCTCTGACATTTTCTCATGATTAAAAACCCAATGTTAACAGATTGATCTTACGATTTAGGGACGAACAGAAAGTGGTGCATAATTGTGAACTGGAAGGAAAAATATTCATGTTCCCGTTTAAATATGTGTGTGAAAATCTATTTTACAGCTTTTCAAGAGATTTAAAGGGTATTTATTATTACATTTACCCACTCAGATAAATAATTAGTCTTTAATCTAAATGTTTGCTTTCATGACACTGATATTAGGTTTAATCACAGCTGGAAAATACTCATCCTCCAGTGGATCGTCCCCAGGATTTCCCTTTTCCCCATCTATCTCCCACTCAGGTCTGAGCAGCTTTGATGTCGCTGTTTAAGAAAAATATTCTTACGATATATTTGGAATCTGTTTGTGTTTTTATAAAACACATAGCATTTGGCAAAAAAGTTATTCCACTTTTGGGATAACACTTATGTGGTTTGTTGTAAGCTAATAATTAGACATGTTATGGGTTTGATTACGTATTTTTATTAATCAAAAATAAAATTACATCCTTTTGTTTCCTTTTTACTATTACGCATCACTTTCTGTTAGTGTTAACAGGATACTTCAAAGTTTGAAGTGTGTGGCTGCCTGACAAAATGTGGAAATTCTTTAAGGGAAGGGAATGCTTTTACAAGGTACTGTTTATTCTTCTCTGCCTCTTTTCTGTGAAGGAGGGTTTAAGCATGTCTGATAAAGGAAGAGGAACAAAGAGAAACAGCCAAGGGAGGCCGACCCTGAGTGAAAACACTAGATGCTCTGACACGGTTTAGCCTGTCCTTATGCACACACGCACCTGCACACAAACACACCTACAGCCTTGCAGCCAATCCAGTGACCCTCACACACACAAGGAGTTGGAAGCTCAGCTGTACAGTAAACCTGGCACACCCCTCTGCAGCTGTTCTGACCTGCTTGTCAGGACCCAGGATGAATGTTATCTCTCTCTCTGCACAAACAGCAGAAGCTGTCGGCTTCACCTGGCCAGTCATTCGTCCAGGAGACCGCTTTTCAATGCGCAGACGCACACACACTTTCCAGTGGCCGCGGTGCTAGCCATGGCATGTGTGGCGCATCTGTACGCATCTTTGCACAGCTGTGACATGTGGAGACTCCTCTGTGTGTGTGGGGAGGAACAGGTCTTCTTTTATTCTCTCTCTTCCACTTTTCTCTGCTTTTTTCTCCCACTTGAGTCCAAACAAATTAAATATGTCATGTTTGAAGACTAGAAAAAAAGGCCTCTATATATAAATATATATATAAATATATATCTTTTTTATGACAATTTCTAACAGGAATAAGTCTGTAAAGAGAAAAATCAACATTTCCAAACAATATTACAATGATTTATTTGTGTAATATTGCATTGTGATTGTTGGTTTTACCCATATTCTCATTTTATTGTTGCTGAACAGAGCAAAAAGCTACACAGACAGAAAAAAGGAACCGTTTAAGGCTGATGTAAAGCAGACCTCCCACTAGAGCTTTGATCTGACTTAAATATGATGCGATGATGTTTGGAAAAGATGAACTAATTGAAAAACATGTGCAATGCAGCTGTCTGTCTTTGTGTGACTGAATGCGTGTGTTTGCTGCAGGAGAACGTCCATTATGTATAAAATATAAATGATGCTATAAGAGGAATCCAGCTTATGGTTGTTATGATGTATAATACATAAAGTATGAGCCTGCAGGTGTGTGAATGAGAGAGTGAGACACACATGTGAGGATACGGTGCAATACTGCTATGATGTTATGCAATGAAGATGGTTTTATTTGTAGGATTAAAAGTATATCTATAAAGATTGCACAGATGGATATTCAACACGGGAAATGACAGCAGGACAGAACAAGGAATCTGATTTTTATGAGCATGTGTTTGTATTATATGTTCTGAATTAGAAGAGTGAATACGGAAGTATTGATGGAAATAACCATATTTATTGTTTTCTTTACCTGCTTCTCTCAGCCCGAAGTGGAACTGCTGAGATTTGATGAATGACAGTTTTTGCTTTTGGTTTACAGGTGCATGTGAATAAATCTGAAAAAATAAATTTTATGATCAAAAGTTACTTTATTTCTGTAATTCAGTTCAGAACGGAGAACTCGTATTTAGATTAATGACAAACAAACTAAAATATTTCAGACTTTTATTTCTCTTAATTTTATGCTTATGGCTTGCATAGGATTCAATTACTTGGAACAGATGAAAGCCTTTTTGATAATAAAAGAAAGATCACAACCTACACAATCATTCGGAAGACTGTTGGCACATTCTTCTTCAGACAATCATTGACACCCTCTACAAGGTGGGTAAGCTACAAAACATATTTGCAAAAGTAGCTTGATGTTTACAGAAGGCTGTGTCCATGAAAACTATAGGAAAAGATAGTGGAAGAAAAAAAGTTTATTAGAAAAGGCTTTAAAAAACACTTTAAATTGCTTTGAGATTCAAAGCCCATTTAAGAATAAAAAATGTGGACAGTGAATGTTTACAGCGCTGCCCCACAGACCAAACCAGGAGACAGGCTGCAAATGTTTTAGCACCAGTCGATATCAAATTTTTGATGCTAATTTAGTTTTTTTTACCCCCTCTGTCAAAAATACCAACTCCTGTTTTAATATCTATGATATTGTTGTCTGCAAAAGGCCAGTTGATAGATTTTTATCCTGTCAACAATCTATTTACAAGGCAAAGATAAAAAATTTAAGCAGACAATGCAACCATCTCCTCATGCAGCGTATCATCAATGCAATGTAAATTCATCAGAAAGTAGGTTGGTATTTTTCCCTTGCTTCCTTTTTTTTTTTTTTTTTTTCTTGCACCCACTCTCCTAAAACTATATTTTAACTATAAATGCTATAAATGTGGAGAAATTGCTTCCTGGGTTTAGCTGTGAGCCATAATCATCAGAATTAACAGAAAAAAACTCTACAAATAGATCAGAGTCTTATGAAGCTACTTACCCAATGAGATTCACTTTTTTAAATGTAATTACTGAAATAGAAAAGCTCTGCTGATTTTCTGCTTTATTGAGATGCATCTGTTTTATTTATTAAGAACTGTCACTAAAACTCCATATTGAGTCTGTATATTTTTGTAGCTTTTTTTTTTTTTTTGGTCCCCTGTGTTAAGAAAGCTCTTGGGTCTTGGATGCAAAACGCTGTAAATACAAATAATGTTTGGTTTTTCCGTGTGGCTCTCGGCGATCACTAATGCGATCCTTAATGGAACCAAATACGAGAATCCTCCATGGGAGCCACAGGCCCAGTTTAACTGCATTTACACACTATGGGTGGGAAAAAGAAAACACATGCACACACACACATATAAACACACAAACAAACTCACCATGTCTCCACATGCATTTACATTTTCTACACTCACAGAAGCGACAACACACTCATTGATTGAATAATATGTTTTCATTTTCTTTCTTTGAGGGTTTCAATGTATTTCTTAATATCTCTCTCAGCCATCCGTATCATAGTGTGATATTCCTTATAAAGTATATGAATTTTTACAGAAAAGACTGATTACAAAGTTACAACTGAAGCAGAAGAATATATTCAATAACGAAACTATGAAGCAAAATAAAATGTTCCAGTTCAGTGAAGCGCTTGTTGTAAATTAGCTATAAAATAATAAAATTGATTTAAAAATGCTTTCTGAAGAAGGGCTCAGGTGTATTCTTGTTTTTGTACATCTATTTTGTTCTAAATGACTTTGTCCCACAGGTGGAGATTAACATGATAACCAGAAGAGGGCGCTCATCCTCCTTGTTTAGCCTCTTACACAAGAGCTTCTAAGCTGAAGCTGTACAGTCTTGCTCTATCTGGGTTTTTTTTCTGGATGATGTGTTTTTTGGCTTCCTTACCACCCAAGCACGAGGCCTCTCATCAGGGAAAACAATTTTCTTCTTTGGAAGCACATATTCATGGCCATGCCTTTATCGGATCACATTACGCTGAAGGGCACCGGTGTCTGGATGTGCATGCATGATCCTGAGACAAAAATCAACCATTTAGTTGGAAGGAAATAGGAGATAATCCAGCAACACTTTAAAACTGACTCATAATGCACCTATAAATGCGATTTGTTTCTGTTGTATAAGACTTTTAGAAGGTAATATTTACCTGGTTTTCAATGTTACATGTTGGTTCCTCAATCAGTTAGCTCCAGTCTGAGGTTAGCAAACATCCACCATTGGCACAAAGGACACGTTAATTCAGGGGTCTTAATGATGCATTTGGACCATTATTTTTTTCTAATATAAAAAAACACTATAAAACTTTAAGGGACATTTTTTTGAAGATTAGATTTTCTTTTAATCAATTGCCATGCTGCCTTAAATATGTGTATAAACTTCCATTTGTTTTTGTTTTTTGTATTTGAGGTTTTTACGGCATAGTGGCTCGTTTATTATACAATGGGCTGAAAGGAGAGGGGGTACAAGAGAGTGGGGGGGGCGTGCGACAAAGGACCACAGGCCATATTCGAACTCTCGTCCACTCTCGTTGGCAGAGTTCATTTATATTAGTTGGTTTGCTGGCACAGATGTTCTTAAGCAAAATCCTTAAAATTTCAAGGAGGGTTAAGTCAGATTCTCTCTGGAAGCTTAATGTTATCCAGCTTTATCCCTTTCAGACCTCAGACTCAGTTTTAACGTGTTAATCATTGTTCTGTTGAAACACTCCACTACTAGAAGGTTGCAACCTTCTAAACCGAAATGTAATGGAATTTCATGCATCGGGATATTTGTTGTTTTTCTTTTTTTTTTTTCTGTGCATGCACCGTCTGTTCAGACCTTAAGTCAGTCATTGCAAAAGGCCATATACACTGCTTCTGGTTCTCACTCTGCTGGAGATGTCTTCTTCCTGTTAAAGGGGGGTTTTTCCCTCCACTGTTGCTGCATGCTTGCTCAGTATGAGGAAATGATGTAGCTATCTGCTCTTTGAGCCAGATATGTGTGTAATGTTTAAAACTGAACTAAATTAAGAGCACCACTTGCTTAGTATATTTTCAAGTATATATAAAATGTAGCCATCAAAGAAATGTATAAGTTCGCCACAGTAAGAAAGCATTTGGTTAAAATGCTGCTGAAGTTCTGAATAGCTGATCATAACACCTAATTTTTATATATATATATATATATATATATATATATATATATATATATATATATATATATATATATATATATATACCGTAGTAATAAACACAAAGCTACTCACATTTAGGATTCTACCACAAATCCAGTATCCACAGGCTATACACTAAGCACAAAGCAAAAGGCAGAGGCCTAGTGAGCATCAGAGTCACACCTGAAGATGAAACATCCAAGCTTTGTGAATGTAAGAGGAGAATAGCACCAAGGGATGAAGCACTCATTAAATGTCTCAGACAATAGAGGCTGGAAGAAAAGGAACTGGAGGAACCATCAGTAACCCACATAGTTGAGAAGTGACTCCAACAGACACCTGGAGAAACATCAGAGATTTTGGTCCGGTATTGGCAGTTCTAAGGAAAGCCAAGATATTGCTGCCTGGTAGAGGACCTGACCTTAAATAAAGAGCAACACAATCTTGCAAGGAGTAAATAGCAGTAAAACTACTCCTAAAAGTACTTTCTTAAAACTGAAATTTATTCAAGTAAGTGTAACTAGCTACTGCCCATCTTTGCATTAGGAAATTTAAACGCTGAAAGTCAGTGACTCAATGCAAATGGTGGGGTTCGCTGTGCTTATTTTTAATAATATCAACAATAAGCTGAACATGAATGCATTCTTTGACAACTTTGATTTTTTTTTTTTTTTTGCAATGCATGCAACTGACTTCAAATCTTTCTGTATGAACTGGACTGGCTTTTTTGTTGTATAGGGCCATGATATTATTTATTTTCAATTGGCCCTATATAAATAAACAGAATTAACCTGAGAGACTGAATTAGCAGTAAGCGTTTTTCAGTTGGTAATACAGTACTACCTCTGAAATTATCATCTTCACCGCAGATCAGATTGAAACAACTGTTGGCCCCACCCCCCCAAGCAATGAATCTTGTTTCAGGAATGTCTCTGTCCTGAATGCTATTAAAAATATCTGAACAATGCTAAATAAAAAAGGTTAGTACAAGGGAAAAAAAGACATGTGACAAGAACAATGCTAGGACCTTACAACCTACTTGGGAAAGATTTTTTAAAACTCCAAATTAGTGTTATAGTCATACTTATTTATTTTATTTTATTTATCCTTTATTTAACCAGGTAATACCCATTGAGATTAAAAATCTCTTTTGCAAGGGAGACCTGGCCAAGATAGGCATCAAAATTACATCACATCATTACATATGTATAAAAGACACACACATAAAAGCCAAATATGCACTTACAATAAAATTTCAATTAAAACATTGACATGTGAGGGAGTCTAACTCAAAACATCTAATTCTCAACTTAAAAGTATTCAAAGGAACCAATTTACTAAGTTTCATGTTATTTTGCAGCAAATTCCATGTAAAGGGAGCAGAGTAAGCAAAGGCCTTTTTACCCAGCTCAGTACTGACACGTGGGACAGAAAACAAGACAACAGCCTGAGAACGGAGAGAGTAATGACCAGTACTTTTTTTCATAAGAAGTGAACATAAATAAGATGGAAGCGCACCAAGAATAGCCTTATATATAAATATATACCAATGACAAAGCCTCCGTGTAGCCAAGGCAGACCACCCTACACGAGAATACAGCTCACAGTGATGGGTGCGAGCTTTACAATTAGTAATAAATCTCAATGATGCGTGATAGGCTGCGTCTATCATCTGCAGGCATTGAGCAGATGAATGCATATATAATATATCACCATAGTCCAGCACAGTTAAAAAAGTGGATGCCACCAACCGTTTTTTTACATTAAAAGAAAAGCACAGCTTATTTCGAAAGTAAAAACCCAATTTTAGTCTCAACTTTCTCACTAGACAGTGAACATGAGGCTTAAATGATAGGTTGTCATCAATGACAATACCAAGATACTTATAAGTTGAAACTATCTGTATTTCACGACCATCAAGAGTAACCACTGAAGGAACATTCAGTGACCTGTTCCGAAGGTCTGTGAAAAGCATACAATTAGTTTTTTCTGCATTGAGCACAAGTTTCAACTGTAGCAAAGTATTTTGGACCACATTAAAAGCATTCTGTAAGTGTGCAATGGCTTGTTTAAGAGAAGGTGCACAGCAGTAAATAACTGTATCATCTGCATAAAAATGAAAATTTGCATCAGACACATGCCGATTAAGATCATTTATATAAATAGTAAATAAAAGAGGGCCTAATACAGAGCCTTGTGGAACCCCTTTAAAGATTGGTAAAATACCAGATTGAACACCATCATGCTTAATGCACTGAGTTCTGTCACTAAGATAGTTTGAAAACCAAGAGACAGTTTTCTTTGAAAACCCTGATTTAAGAAGCCTAATCTTTAGAACATCATGATCAACCGTGTCAAACGCTTTTGACAAATCAATAAAAAGTGATGCACAGTGCTGCTTCTTGTCACGAGCAACAGAGATATCATTTATCACCTTCATTGCAGCTGTGATGGTACTATGTTTTTTTCTAAAACCTGACTGAACTGGGGATAAAATGTCCTGGGCGTGCAAGAAGTCTTTCATCTGATCACTCACCAGGGATTCAAGCATTTTGGCCAAAACAGACAAATTAGAAATTGGTCTATAATTATTTAAATTTGACGGGTCACCCCCTTTCAGTAATGGACAAACAAATGCAGATTTCCAGATTTTAGGAATAGTGTTGCTCTTTAAAGTAAGGTTAAAAAGGTACGTTAGAGGCTGTGCTACACAATCAGCAGCTATTTTTAAGAAATAGGGTTCTATAAGATCAGGTCCTGGCGGTTTTTCAGGAACCAGTCCTTTTAGGGCTTTTTGAACGTCAGCCACTGAAAATGGAACGAGATTAAAAACACCCGTAGTGACTGGCACATCTCCACAGGGTGTCACAGCATAAGGACAAACAGTGTCAAACAAAGAACCTGACTGAATAAAATGCTCATTAAAATGATTCAGTATCTCTAGCTTGTCATAAACTACTACAGACTCTTTCATAATAGGAACATTGATACTATCTTTGTTAGAAGAAAGTAATTTTATAGCCTTCCAGAATTTTCTGGGGTCATTTAAGTTATTAGTAGTGACTGACAGATAAAAATCAGATTTTGCTTTCTTAATAGAAGAAGAACATTTGTTTCTTAGCCGTCTAAAAGCAAGCCAATCAGACGAAGAGCCCGTTTTTCTTGCTTTGGCCCAAGCTAAATTGCGGTCATGAAGAATATCTCCAAGCTCAGAGGAAAACCAGGGATTATCCCGCCCCTTAACTCTAAATCTCTTTAGTGGGGCGTGTTTATTTATTACTTGCAGAAAACTATCCCGGAAAAAGATCCAGGCTGACTCCACATCGGGAATCAGCTCCATTCTACTCTAATCACAATTAAACAAATCATGGCAAAAGCCCTGTTCATTAAAATTTTTAAGATTTCTCTTACATATTACACGAGGTTTACCTTTAGGCAACTTAGTATTCCTTACAGCAGTGATAACGCAGTGGTCACTTAGGTCATTGCAAAAAACACCAACAGCAGAAAATTTGTGCGGGACATTAGTCAAAATTAAATCAATTAATGTGGATTTCTCATGGCACTTAAGATTTAAACGAGTGGGAGAGTTGATTAATTGTGTAAAATTGACAGAATCACAAAATGACTTAAATTCATCTGAGCAAGGTTTTAGCCAGTCCCAGTTTAGGTCACCTGCTAAAATAATTTCAGAGTAGTCCAATCTGGATAAGAGTTGAATAAGTGTCTGCAATGCAGTACTGAGGGCAGAAGGAGGCCTATAACACCCGACAACAGTAACATAAAGGCCCTTGGCCAACTCCACCCTCACTGCCAAAAATTCCAGCTGCTTACCAACTGATTCTGAATGGACTAACTTCATATTAAATTTAGATTTAGCATAAATAGCAACCCCACCACCCTTCCTTAATCTGTCAGTACGAAACACATTATAACCATTTAATCCGATGTCCGAATCAGTAATTGATTTTGTCAGCCAGGTTTCAGACAGCACAACAATATCTGCATCTGTTAAATTCACCCAAATTCTAAGCAGATCCATTTTGGGTAACAAACTGCGAACATTTAGGTGAATTACACTCAAACCAGACATGGATTTCACATCAGATGGCAATGAAATACACTGCAACTCAGGACCTGGATTTGGCTGAACGTTGCCAGACAAAAGCAGCAATAAGAATATTAACCATCTCTGTTTACCATCAGTATACAACAGATCTGTAGAGTTTTTAAAATGAAAGTCCCAGAAATGTCTGTCATCAAATGCAAAATAGTCATTTAAAATCAAGAGATTTTGAAGCTGATGAATATCTCTGGGTAGAAACCAGGCTAAATTTAAGTCCTTTGCCAACTCTTTCGGCATTTGAGGGGAATGCACAAAGGCTGAACAGTTGAATCCATAGGCTACATCCAAAGAGCCATAAATGTTGTAAGATGTACTCACCGAGTGTAAATCACTTGATCTTAGATTTTGCACAAACAATGAGCAAAGCAACATTAAAAGAAAAGCCATGTTAGCAGAGGATGTTTGCAAAACCCGAATGAGCTGACAGGGCCTCAGGATCCACACAGAGCCTGGAGTTGTTAGCTGGGCTGCCAGGGTCCGGAGAAGCCAGCAGAACCCCAAGATCCAAGTGAAATCTGGAAGGGCCAGCAAGGCCACAGGATCCAAACAGCAGGATCCAAACAGCACCCATACTGACAATGAGTGTATGTAAACTTCTGACTAGAGCTGTAGGTAGAGAATTGATTTGTGCTCATGTCAAAGTTCTTGTTTCTAAAAATGTAATTGTAAATGTAAACATGTGTAAGACGTTACCTTTTTTTTTTTTAGCCGTTTCACTCATCCATCCCTCAGCTTTTTCCCTGCTGCATTATACCTTCTGACAGTGACATAAAGAGTGAGACAGGAAGACTGGGAAACATCCATCATGGCCCATAAACGCGATCTAAAGCTTCAAACTAGTAGAGCTCTCTCTCGCTATTGGGTTCCTCCCACCCACATGATTCTGTTATCCCCCAATCAGTCATTATGTCTCAGTCCATGTACCAGGTCTACCCACAGTCTGGCAGAGGAATGCACAGTTGGACCCTTGCAGAAGACAGATGCTTCACAGATGGATTATTGGAAAAATGTCCAAAGCTATATCCTTTCTTCAAAATTAGAACATGAAAATTCTTCTTTAATTATTAATTGATTAGTGATTTATAAAATCTTGAAAAGCTTAACTGCACACATGCTCCAGCACTCAGCCATCTCGCCTCATTGCCAGGAAAGCCAATCATTTCATACTGAGGAGGAATTAGAAGTAAACACTCATAGAATAATTTAATTATGCATGTGATTAGCTACAAATTTCACTTCACCAAGAAGAAAGAAGTTTGCAGAGGGAGATTAATTGTCAAACAGCTCAATCCTGCAAGTCTAGATGGGATCTAAATGGTTTTTATTATGAGGAGCAGTCGGTTCTATACAACCAGCGATCCCGGGCAGTATTTGTTCATAATGTCAGCTCTCTAGCCTTTAGGTGCATTGTAAACTGATTCATACCACTTAAAGCCTTTCCAAATGTGCCATTTTCTTTGTTTTTCTTTTGTTTGTTTTTGGAGTAATAGGGCAACATATTACAGTGGAAAAATACATTGACATATTATTTTACTTTTTATTTCTTAAACAAGAAAACACTCTATGGTTGTACTGAAGCCCATCTGTCAATATTTTAGACAATCTTCTCCTGCAGTTAAACTTATCTTTTTTTGGTGTCAGTGGTGTAGGATGGAGACATTTTTCCTGCAACTGGATGGTGGCATGTTTGAAGGCTAGCTCCATCCATGTCAGTCTGTGTGTCCTTAGGAGAGACACTTCTTTTGCATTGTCTACCGATGGCGGTCAGAGGGCCCAGTGACTCCTCTCTATGACAACCCTGCTTCTGCCACTGTGCCCAAGGCCACCTGTGGCCACAATGCAGCTTACCACTTCCATACTTTGAGTGTGTGAGTGGCTGAATGTAGAAACAGGTAATTATCACTCTACCAGTTAGACACTTTCACCCATTTTTTCTTGAAAGTATAAGTCATATTGGTTGTAAAGTGTCTGTGAATATGAGTTTCTATACTTTGCCACGGACTCCCAAACTGATTTCCGGCTGGACTTTGATTAGGCCATTCAAACAAAAATGAACTGAACTGAATCTGTTTTGGGAAAGAAGGGTAGTTAATCTTAACTTTTGGAGTGATTGGGTGATGCGATTCCTAGTGCTCGCTCCCTAAAGTTTGGTTTAAGCCAGTCATGGTAACAAATGAAACAGCAGCAGACGCCATGAGAAACCACAAAAACTTTTATGCTTTGGCTTTTCCACTTTTAAAGATAGAATCCTGAAAAAACAGATTATGGCAGCAGCTATGTCCTGCCGTGTTTATATTGCTTCAGCTGAGGGCTCAGCAGCTTTTGCTTTCATCACCGTTGTATCTCCCACCTTATACAATAATGTTGCAGTTTGCATTAACTAGCCTATCTATTTTGGGTTGGACTCGAACAGTTTATATTGAATCCATATGGAAATAATTTTTTTTTCCATTATTGTTGTTTGAAAAGAAAAAATTTTGTGAATAGAAATTTGAAGGAAAAAAAAAGCGATCCAGAAAATTAAACTTTAAAAAACATCTTTCTGAGAAAACATTGCTGTTTTCTCAGATTAATTTTTATCAAAAAAATGTTTTTTTTATTCGTTTAATTTTTTTTCTTTAATAATTTTTAGAGTTTTTATATTTTATTTCTTGAATTTCACTTTTTCAGATTGAGTTTTACAAAATCCGTTCTTTTCAGGCTGCGTCATACAGATACAATTACGTTCTCTTCAGTTCTGAGAGTGGGCTTTCCTCTGGAACAGCACTTGTATTGGGCTTGACAAGAAGAGAATGTTATCTTAACAGAATTTAAGAAGAATGCAATTTGTAAAATTCAACCTAAAAACTGATAAAAAAAAAAAAAAAAAAGTTAATCTCAAAACCTTTTTTTTTTTTTTTTTTACTCAGATGCTTCTTAGATTTTAACATCAGGAGCGATTTTTTTTTTCTTTCAAATTTCCATTTAGAAAATATGTACTTTACTTGCAACATTAATGGCTGAACATTCATTCCAAATAGGAGTACAAGATGGATTCTCACATGTTTGTAAACATACAAATAGCACGAGGATTCAGCTTGCAAGCAAGGTTATTTGATTGTAGCTCTGGTTGGATGTTCAGTGATGTTGTCCTGAACTAACCTGACAACAGCCAGATGCATGTCTCGCTCCGCCTAGCTCCACTCACATACATCTGGGAACCCGCCATAGAAATTGCCTTTACTGAAGGCTGGGCCTTATCAAAACCCCCTTCCATATGATTGGATAAGCCACTTGTCTGTCATCTTTATCGACGTGCTATTTCAACCACTCACACCGAAGCTAACCCGTGACGCTGTGAGAGCGACACAGGAAAAAAACAAAACGGAACAGCCAACATCAGATAGATTGGACAACACAGAAGAAATAGCAGCATCAATGCTAACGCTTGCTTCCTCGATGCGAGCCGCCATTGTTGTTGGAATCTCACGGTCGCTTCTCCACTACGTCACATCCAGGAAACACCCGCCCTGCGTCCTGATTGGCCAGAGCATAAATTTGGTTGGGGAAATCACTTTCAATGAGCGGTGTCCCAGATGTATGTGAGTGGAGCTAGGCGGAGCTAGACATGCATCTGGCTGTTGTCAGGTTAGTCCTGAACACCCACCACAGTTCAAAGTGTTATACAGCATCTCATAAGAGCTTTCTGGGATTGCCTTCTACATACATTTTTTTATCAACCATAACTAGCAACTCTGTTTCTGCTAAAGGAAACCATCCCCACAGCCTGAAGCTGCCACTACCATGCATCAGGATGGTGACTTCAGGACGATCATTTGGGCCAAAATCTCAAAGGGCTTTTTCTGTTAGTTAACAGAGATGCTAACAGTATGCTAACAGTGTCCCACAGGCCTATAAGACTTGTAAAATTTAACTTGATTTTATTAAGCATCTTTTCAACAATAAATGTTACCAATCTTCCATAAAGGTGTGATTGTATATTCAATTCAATTCAATTCAGTTTATTTATATAGCGCCAAATTCACAACACATGTCATCTCAAGGCACTTTACAGTTCAACCAGATCAAATTGATACAAAGTTTTCTATCTAAGGAAAACCAGTTGATTGCATTGACTCATTGACTCAAATACAATCCCCCACACTAAGCATGCTTGTAGCGACAGTGGAGAGGAAAAACTCCCTTTTAACAGGAAGAAACCTCCAGCAGAACCAGGCTCAGTGTGAGCGGCCATCTGCCGAGGCCGACTGGGGTTCAAGGAGACAGAAGCAGAGATACAAAAAGCAGCTGTAAAAGGCGGCCCCGTCCAGGAAACACACAGCCAGGCAGACGAGCTCCAAGGCAGCTCCCATGCCAGAGGACGAAGAAAGCACATCCACTCAGTCACGGTCAGAGAAACAGGACCACACTGGAAAACAGGCCGATCTCCAACATCTATAAACAAGGGTGTTGATAGAAGCAGCACAGCTGATGTTTCTTTCCAGGATGACGTCACAGCCAAACAGGAACAGACGAGGCAAAGCTACTCTGAGGAAAAGCAGAGAGAGCAGAAGGTTAGAGATTGAACTAACAGATTCTGCAGAATAGGAGAACAGAGAGAGAATGAAGCAGAATGATGAAATGGGGGTCCCTATGTCCTCCAAAAGTCTAAGCCTATAGCAGCATAACTATAGAGATAGCTCAGGATAACCTGAGCCACTCTAACTATAAGCTTTATCAAAAAGGAAAGTTTTAAGCCTAGCCTTAAAAGTAGACAGGGTGTCTGCCTCACGGACTAAAACTGGTAGTTGGTTCCACAGGAGAGGAGCCTGATAACTAAAAGATCTGCCTCCCATTCTACTTTTAGAAATTCTAGGAACCACTAGTAAACCTGCAGATTGAGAGCGAAGTGCTCTGTTAGGAACATAAGGAACAATCAGATCTCTGATATAAGATGGAGCTTGGCCATTTAAGGCTTTATATGTGAGAAGGAGGATTTTAAATTCTATTCTTGATTTAACAGGAAGCCAATGAAGAGAAGCCAGGATAGGCGAGATATGATCTCTCTTTTTAATTTTCATTAGAACTCTGGCTGCAGCATTTTGGATCAGCTGAAGGCTTTTAACTACAGTTTGTGGACTTCCTGATAGTAAAGAATTACAATAGTCCAGCCTTGAAGTAACAAATGCATGGACTAGTTTCTCAGCATCACCCCTGGACAGGATATTTCTAATTTTTGCAATGTTCCTCAGATGAAAGAAGGAAATTCTAGAAACCTCCTTGATATGGGACCTAAATGACAGGTCCTGATCAAAAACAACACCAAGATTTTTTACTTTATTATCTGAAATCAGTTTAATCCCATCCAAATGAAGTGACTGGCTAATCAGTTTCTTTTTCAGAGACTCTGGTCCAAAGACTATAACTTCTGTTTTGTCTGCATTCAGAAGCAGAAAGTTAAGAGTCATCCAGGTTTTTATGTCTTCAAGACATGCCTGTAATCTATGTAATGGGTTAGCTTCATCTGGATTTATAGACAGATATAGCTGGGTATCATCAGCATAACAGTGGAAATTAATCCCATGCTGTCTAATAATTCTACCAATTGGGAGCATGTATAAAGTAAAGAGAATTGGTCCTAGCACTGATCCCTGTGGTACTCCACAGGTAACCTTTGAGCGTGTTGAAGATCTATCATTAACATGAACAAACTGAATTCGATCAGATAGATAAGATTTAAACCAGTCTAGTGCTGTTCCTTTAATTCCAACAAAATATTCAAGTCTTTCTAAAAGAATATTATGGTCAACTGTATCAAATGCAGCACTAAGATCCAACAGGACGAGCACAGATACAAGTCCATTATCTGAGGCCATGAGAATATCATTAGTGACTTTCACCAGAGCTGTTTCAGTGCTATGATGAGCTCTAAAGCCAGACTGAAACTCTTCAAAAAGTTCATTATGGTGGAAGTGATCGCAAACTTGTTTGGCAACTACTTTCTCAAGAATTTTGGATAAGAAAGGAAGATTGGATATAGGTCTATAATTGACCAAGTCATCTGGGTCAAGAGACGGTTTCTTAAGCAGAGGTTTAATTACAGCAACCTTAAAAGCTTTAGGTACATATCCCTGTAACAGAGATAGATTAATCACATCTAAAATGGAGGAGGAGATCAAAGGGAATACCTCCTTAAATAACCTGGTTGGAACTGGATCTAACATACAAGTTGAAGGCTTAGATGAAGACAATAATTTTGCTAATTCAGAGAGTTCAACTGGATCAAAGCAGTCTAAACCCAGTTCAGATTCCATGACTACCTCAGGTACAATCGCGGATAGAGGAGTGCTTATGATCTTATTTTTAATAAGATCAATCTTATTTATAAAGAATCCCATAAAGTCATTGCTGCTAAGAGCAGGTGGAATGGACGGTTCAACAGAGCTATGGCTCTGGGTGAGTTTGGCAACTGTATTAAAAAGAAATCTAGGATTATTCTTATTCTCCTCTATTAATGAGGAGAAGTATGCTGCTCTTGCTTTACAAAGGGTCCTCTTATACAGCAGTAAACCATTTTTCCAGACTAGGAAGGACTCTCGCAGGCCTGTGGAGCGATATTTTCTCTCCAGTTTCCTAGCATTTTGCTTCAAAGTACGCAGCTCTGCATTAAACCAAGGAGCAAGCTTTCTATTTTTAACGGTTTTCATTTTCAAAGGAGCTGCGTTGTCTAAGGCAATACGCAGAGAACTAGCAACCCCATCAACAAAATCATCAACCTGTGAAGGGGAATAAGCTAAACTTTTGCACTCTGCAGCACTGCTCAGTGACACAGAGGAGAGAGAAAGTGAAGCAGATTCTTTAAAATTTATAACTGCACTATCTGATAAAGATCTACTAAAATTGAACCTTCTTTTGGGGGAGGAGAACTCTGTTAAAGTAATCCTGAAGGTTATTAGAAAGTGGTCAGAGAGGACAGGGTTGTGAGGAAATACTGTTATTTCTTCACATTCTATGCCATATGTCAGCACAAGATCCAAAGTATGAAGATGAGAATGCGTGGGACTATTCACATTTTGAACAAAGCCAATAGTGTCTAAGATAGCATTAAAGGCTGCTCTTAAGCTATCGCCTTCAATGTCAGCATGGATGTTAAAATCTCCCACTATGATGACCCTGTCAGTATTTAATACCAAATCAGAAAGGAACTCTGAAAACTCATCTAAAAATTCAGAGTAAGGACCTGGTGGACGATACAAAGTTACAAAAAGAAGAGGTTTTCTTGCCTTGAAATTTGGATCAGGGAAATTAAGGGTTAAATGTTCAAAAGAGTTGTAGGTATTAACTGTTTTGGGAGTAATCAGTAAGTCAGACTGGAAGATTGTTGCTACTCCTCCTCCTCGCCCAGAACTTCTGGGGATGTGAAAATTTAAATAGCTTGAAGGAGTTGCCTCATTTATGCTCACATAATCCTCTTGCTGCAGCCAGGTTTCTGTAAGGCAAAACAAGTCAATGTGATTATCACAAATCAAGTCATTAACTAGTAGACTTTTAGAGGAAAGCGATCTTATGTTAAACAGACCACATTTAATTGTTTTAACTTTTTCCCCAATTTGAGTTATTTTGATTTTAATTAGATTATCATGATTTACTCCTTTGGGAATCTTTGCTAATTTATTAGATTTTGGTCGTGGGCAAGACACTGTCTGGATGGAGTAAAGAGTGGGTAACAGTAGAGAAGCTGCAGAGATGTGTGTTAAACTACAACTCTGCTTCCTGGTCTGCACCCTGGGTGGTCAGGGTTTTGGAGGACTAATAAATGTGGCCAGATTCCTAGAATATATGCCAATATATATATGCCAAAAGAGTTTTAATGGTGTAGGGTTCTGCCCCCAATGCTTTTAAGGGTTACATGTTATTAGCTGAGTGACACTCTACTTAATTTTTTCGAAGATGGCGGGACAGTGATCAGTCAGTGCTGCAAAGCTTTGAAAATAGTTTTATGACTTAAATCTTAATCTTTTCAGATTTATCACTGTCACCTGTTTATGTTCCTCAGTCTTCTTGATGCTGATCACCAATGCTCTCTAATTAACATCTGAGGCATCATAGAAAAGCTGGAGTTACACAGAGACTAAATATAACAAACATGGATTTTATTTCATCTTTCTGTGTCTTTTGAAGACACGTATTTGCTCTAAATTTTATGTAGCGGCAAACGACAAAGGAGAAAGAATGAAAATCACATGCCACAGTTTTCAAACAGATTTTTTTTAAAGATGAAAAATAACATCTAATCTTTTCAGTTCTCTATTCATTTTTCTGCTCCTTTGTTAGGAGCATCCCATTAAATCCTGTTGAAACACAGTGAGGTCTGTGGTTGCAGCATGACAAGCATTCATTGTTCAGGGAGCAAGAAATGCTTTTTTTGCGGGGAGGCTATAGACGTCTGATACTCCAGCAAAGCATCATGGTTTGCTGCTGTGGTCCGGGCCTGCGGTGACAGAGGTGGATTTAGATGAAAGAAAAGCTGGCATGCATGTCATTCGAACGCTGCAGAGAGGAATCTCAGCTGAGAATTATTTCAAAGTAACCTCAACTTTTCTGAACTTCTATATTTCTCAGTGTTGGGGAAAACAGGCATCTCAGAAAGCACTCAGAAACCTCAAAGCTACATTATCAGTGGACTGAAATCTGGGGTTTTTTCCCCCCTTTAGTTTATCTCTGAATTCAGTGCTAAATGTTTTCAGGGCCTTCTGAACTGATAGGACAGCTCAAAACCTTTCAACAACTTGGTGTGTATTTTCTGATTTATTACCTTTCTTATTGCATAAGTTGTCAAACAGTTCTACTTGTGTAGTCCATACAGATTTCATTCTTTAGTCAGAGAACCCCTCCTGAACCAGATGGTTCAGCAGCCATAAATCTACCCAGCAGCTAAAAAAAACCTTCATAATATATTTTGTTAGCCACTAATTCCTCCAAGACATTTCACTCAATCTACCAAGTATATGAACAATAAACAGAGCACTGTCAGCATCATTTGTTACCTTAATTACAACATGACAGCTGTAAGCCCGAAGAGAAGGATCAAACACTGATCCCAACCACCATCATCTTTTTACTTTGCCTCACCCTGCCATGGTTTTATCACATTTGTTCCTCATCCTCTTGCTACACCCTATCAGGGTTTCATCAAACTGTTTCACAAGATAACTGCTCCTCGGTCGTGCACTATGTAGAAAACTGAAAGCGTCACTTGGCTGTTTTCACGCTCTTTATCCGCTCGACCGGAATGTCTGCATGAAGATTCCTTCTCAGATTGGCGCCCGGCGGGGGTGTGGCGTGGGATTCTGCCATGGAGATGTCACTTTCCGTCCCTACTGTCATCTTAAAAATCTTACAACCAGATAACAAACACTCCTGTGGTTAAATCTAATGGGTTTCTCTACTTTCCTCTAACTCTTAAAGCTTTGTTGAAATGTCACGTTGCAGAGGGAGTCACACTTCCAAAGCTTTAATACTTTTTTTGGAGGAAATAAAAGCAATTGTGTTTCATGTCTGATGAAACAAAACGGTGCCCTCTGCTGTAGACAAAGAAGGTTGGCTTCAAAGGAGGGTTACCTCATTCTTTGCTTCAGGTGTGTTTAATTTAATCAAAAATCACAATTGTAAATGTAAATGTAATTTGGTTAGCGCAGTGGGATTCACACAACTCTAAGACTCTACAATGTCTAACCTTGAGGTATCACTTCTTAAGCTGCGTCTGCAATAAGAGAGCCTGCACACATGGACCAAATAGTTGGTACCCCTTGTTGAATGAAAGAATAGCCACACAATGGTCCCAGAAATAACTTGAATCTGACAAAAGTAGTAATAAATAAAAATAAAATCTATCAAGATAAATGTAAGGCAAACAATCATTGCTTTTAAACCATGCTTCAATGGAATGATTTGAAAAACTAAACTCATGATACAGGACTGAACAAAAATGATGGTCCTCCTAAAAAAATACTGAAAATAATGTGATCAAACGAACATGTTAGATCGAGGTATGTCCACTTACTAGCATCTCAGGTGTCTACAATCTTGTTATCAGCTAGAGAGTCTTTTTACAGGGCTACAGGTTGTTACTGTGCTGTTTGATGACATGGTGTGTACCACACTCAACATGGTCTAGAGGAAGCAAAGGAAGGAGTCGTCTGAGAGGATTAGAAACAAAATTATAGACAAGCATGTTAAAGGTAAAGGCTTTAAAACTATCTGCAATAAACTTGATGTTCCTGTGACTAAAAATGGATATATATTAAGAAACCTAGGATCCATAAGGCTGTAGCCAACCTCCCTGGACGTGTCTGGGGGAGGAAAACTGAGAACAGATCAAAGATATAGATGATACAAACTGTAACAGATGAGCCCAGAAAAACTTCTAAAGAGATTAAAGGTGAACTTCAGGCTCGGGAAGCATTAGTGTTAGATCGCACCATCCATCATTGTTGAGTTAAAGAGCACTTACAGGGAGACGACCAAGGAGAACATCAATTTTGGATGCAGATTTTAAAAACATCAGAGAGGAATTTGCCAAACTACAAGCTGACAAGCCAAAACGCATCTGGGAGAATATCCTATTGATAGATGAGACAAAACTGGAACCTTTTGGCTAGGCAAATCAGCTCTATTTCATCAGAATGAACAGTGAAGCATATTAAGAAACAATCCCTACTTTGAAACATGGAGGAGGTTCTGGTATGCTCTGGAGCTTTTTACTTCATCTGGCTCAGGGTGTTTTGAATCTCTGTGGGATACAATGAAATCTGAAAAAGGGATTGCAGAGAGAAATGTGTTGCCCAGTGTCAGAAAGCTTGGTCTCAGTCGTACGTCATGGGTCTTCAACAGGATAATGAGCCAAAATACAGCTAAGAATGGCTAGGGGGACACTTTGGACTACTCTGAAGTGGCCTTCAATGAGCCCTGACCTAAACCTTATTGAGCATCTTTGGAAGGAGCCAAAACAAGCCGTCTGGAAAAGGCAGCCTTCACACTTAGAGTAGTTTTCTCGTGAGGAGTGGGCCAAAATACCTGCTAAGAGGAGCAGAAGTCTCATTGACACAAGTAACATTTGATTGCAGCGATTACCCCTAAAGGTTGTACAAGAAAATACTAAGTTAAAGGTTGTCATTTTTGTCCAGAGTTTATCTATTCATATCATTCTATTGATGCATGCTAAAAAGCAATGTCTGACTTTCTTTTTTTTTTTTTTTTTTTGGTAGAATTTTTTCTGTATTAATGTTTTTTCTTTGTTTTTTTCCAGATTCAAGTTATTTCTATGACCATTGTGGGTTTTTCTTTAATTAAATGAGTGGCACCAACTATGTGTGTAACCAGCCATACCTTGCAGTTTCATCTGGAACAAATGTAAGGATTCATTTGTAAGGGGGATTCAATAATAATCCAAACATTAGAGTGATGAGTGTCAGGAATATTTAATCTCTGGAATCTTAAATTAACTTTTTGTTTTTATCAAAAATACACACTAAAGCCCAAAAATCATCCAGTAAAATATGTGCTGGAGAGAGGAGACCACTGGAGATGTGTGTTTTAGCTGCTTGTTACTGGCTTCCAAATAGCATACTCCGTTCATTACCTGCCATGCACTATTATGTTCATTTGACTATGAATTATGGTTGTTAAAGATCTATACCCACCAGCATATGTCATTGTTCTGCTACATGTAGAGAGAACTTATTGGGCAACATAATCAACCCCTAATGCACCTGCTATGGCTCAGCTAGAAGGGGATGGGACATTGATTACAGCATAATTTGTAGCACTTCCTGGGCCAAAGATATCTATAGGGGAAAATAAACTAAAACAAAACTATTTATTTATGAAAGCCAAAAAGTTTCATTTTTAAATTGGGTTCTCCCTGAATAAAGGTATAAATTTGCTATCTTCCTTAGGGAAAGTTTTTTAATGGCTTTCAAATTGGCTTACTTACTAGTTAACTCTTTTGCTGATGTCTGCTCTGAAAACTGATGGGTTGAAGGTAGCAGTGTTTTGGTTAATTTGTCAACTGAGTCCTGAAGCTATTAGCACAACAAGGCTGAAAAATAGATTTCATCCTTTATACTTCAAGCATTTCAACAAAGATTGTCTGAAGTGTCTAACATTAAGGCAATCGGACCTGTTCTATAAATTAACTTTATTCAGCAACCTATATATTTTCAAATATAGGGGCAGTTTGATACACATGGCATCAATTTGCTTGGAATAGGAAAAACAGATGCAACATAGACCATGAAATCTTTCAGTCCACCGTCGCACCCCATGTTTCCCTCACTAAGATTATTGTAGTGCTCTTTTTTTTTTTTTTTAGCAGGGAGATGTTTCCATTTCCCTACAAGCTTTGGCTCTAGCCCTGGTAAAACCAGTTCTTTCATTGGATCAAGGCCAGAATAACTGTTTCTGTTAGAATATATGGGCTAGGAGCAAATGTACCCACAACTGACAGAAATGTTATGAGTACCATATTTAAAACTCCATGACTTGAAACAAATAAAATAAAATAAAGAAGAAGGAGACATCAGAAGCACTTTGCTTCAACAATAAATTTAATTTGATTCAGTTAATTTATATAGCGCAAATTCACAACATACACTATATTGCCAAAAGTATTTGCTCACCTGCCTTGACTCACATATGAGCTTAAGTGACATCCCGTTCCTAATCCATAGGGTTCAATATGACGTCGGTCCACCCTTTGCAGCTAGAACAGCTTCAACTCTTCTGGGAAGGCTGTCCACAAGGTTTAGGAGTGTGTTTATGGGAATTTTTGACCATTCTTCCAGAAGCGCATTTGTGAGGTCGCACACTGATGTTGGACGAGAAGGCCTGGCTCTCAGTCTCCGCTCTAATTCATCCCAAAGGTGTTCTATCGGGTTGAGGTCAGGACTCTGTGCAGGCCAGTCAAGTTCATCCACACCAGACTCTGTCATCCATGTCTTTATGGACCTTGCTTTGTGCACTGGTGCACAGTCATGTTGGAAGAGGAAGGGGCCAGCTCCAAACTGTTCCCACAAAGTTGGGAGCATGGAATTGTCCAAAATGTCTTGGTATGCTGAAGCATTCAGAGTTCCTTTCACTGGAACTAAGGGGCCAAGCCCAGCTCCTGAAAAACAACCTCACACCATAATCCCCCCTCCACCAAACTTTACACTTGGCACAATGCAGTCAGACAAGTACCGTTCTCCTGGCAACCGCCAAACCCAGACCCGTCCATCAGATTGCCAGATGGAGAAGCGCGATTCGTCACTCCAGAGAACGCGTCTCCACTGCTCTAGAGTCCAGTGGCGGCGTGCTTTACACCACCGCATCCGACGCTTTGCATTGCACTTGGTGATGTATGGCTTGGATGCAGCTGCTCGACCATGGAAACCCATTCCATGAAGCTCTCTGCGCACTGTTCTTGAGCTAATCTGAAGGCCACATGAAGTTTGGAGGTCTGTAGTGATTGACTCTGCAGAAAGTTGGCGACCTCTTCGCACTATGCGCGTCAGCATCCGCTGACCCCGCTCCGTCAGTTTACGTGGCCTACCTCTTCGTGGCTGAGTTGCTGTCGTTCCCAAACACTTCCATTTTCTTATAATACAGCTGACAGTTGACTGTGGAATATTTAGGAGCGAGGAAATTTCACGACTGGATTTGTTGCACAGGTGGCATCCTATCACAGTTCCACGCTGGAATTCACTGAGCTCCTGAGAGCGACCCATTCTTTCACAAATGTTTGTAAAAACAGTCTGCATGCCTAGGTGCTTGAATTTATACACCTGTGGCCATGGAAGTGATTGGAACACCTGATTCCAATAATTTGGATGGGTGAGCAAATACTTTTGGCAATATAGTGTATGTCATCTGAAGGCATTTTACAGAGGCAATTCAACCAGATCATACAGTCAGATTGATTCAAAGTTTTCTATCTAAGGAAAACCATCTGATTGGATTGACTCATTTCTTCGAAGGCAATCCCTCACACCAAGCATGCTTGCAGCGACAGTGGAGAGAAAAACTCCCTTTTGACAGGAAGAAACCTCCAGCAGAATCAGGCTCAGTGTGAGCGGCCATCAGCTGAGGCCGACTTAGGTTCAAGGAGACAGAAGCATAGATACAGAAAGAAGCAGGGATGCTGCCCTCTGGGAAGAGGCTTTGCAGCATCTGCTGCAGGACCAGCAGATTCTGCAACAGCTTTTTCCCCACCGCCATCAGATTGCTGAACTGTTGAAAAAACTCTAAATCAAGTCACAGACTCTGCATCACACTGATAAGACCACACAGAAATACTGCATATTTGCTCCAAATATATTTGTCTTGAAAGGCTCTGAACTTCCATATCATGCATTTTTACACCATGTTTTTTTCTCCTACACTGTTTACATTCGATCAGTGCTGCACTTTATGGAATGGAAATGTTCATTTCACTAAGCTGCTGCTCAATTAATGTCTGACAAAATTTAGTTTTGTATACACTGTGTATACAAAAGGACAATAAAAGTTGTCTAAGTTTGATAAAACATTGGTAAAATTGCAGTTCAGGGTTGCTGAACTTCCTGTTATTTATTTCTATCTTGATATTTTCTGTTCATAGTCTTTACTATCTTAATGTTGGGCTTAATGTTCTATGTCGCAGGGGGAAAAGTGAGAAAACCATATTTCAGTTTCTGTATGTGTACTGTATATATAGATAAAATTGACAAGAAAAAACTTGAATGGGAAATCTTGAATTTAGATGTCGTCTGTCAAAGTTTATGTAATCCTCGAATGCGACAGTGCTCCTCTTTCTGATGTTATTTTTGCTAAAACTTCCTTTGATTGAGTTTGTGAAGTATTCACATGCACCACTTCTTTAAACCATTGAACATTTTCCTACCATGGTTTGGTTTAAATAAAGTAATTTCTGTTCATTAATTCAGATTAAAGAAATAACCCAGCTATAATTTATTTCAGTTATTTATTCAGCTGTGTTCAAATGGTTGCATAACAGGAGCTTGAGATGAATGTCGGGGAACCGTTGTGGGACGGCTGAATCCCATAATGCTATGATTCTTCAACTCACTGCTGGTAAGAAAGTCTTCTGGTTACACTTGCTTTCAAGAAAAATTGAATAGATGGAAGATAAACTCTTCTTGTAAAATAAAAAAGGTGGTAAGCACTAGTTTGTACTAAAATGGTGAAATGTGTAAACATTTGAGACAGCTTTGAGACGTTTTCTGTAAAAAAAGAAAAAAAAAGGGGGGGGAAGCTGCAAAGGCTTTAGATTTAATACCAGGAAGTCAAACGTTGGTCACTTCTCATTTTTATTTACTAGGAAAATATTTTCTATTAAATCTCACTCAACAGAATCGAAGACCTAGAAGCTAATAACTAACCTTTATATACCTATAGCCTACATAATGTCAAGTTTATAGTATTCAGTGACAGAAATGACCTTAGAATAATCCCACTCACACTGCTATTAATATCTTTTCACTCTAATAGTCTTTCATGATATTTTTTGATGACAGGAACAGAAAGAATATTGAATAACAGCTTTTGCCCAGAAAAATAAAATATTCACCACCAGTGACCATTAAACTGGTTAAATAGCTGTACAATATTTCTGATGTAGCAAAAGGAAAAATCTGAGAAAAATCGCCTGGCAAGTGAACACTGTAGGAAGTCCCATTCTTGTGACTCATCCTCAGTCAGAATTCATCAAAGTTTGATTTTTCATCATTTTCTTTCTGTCTATGTTCAAGATGAGGAGATAAAAGCTGTCAATCACATATATACGAATAAATATAAAATAAAAGTTAATGTTTAAATCTATAAACTCTATATTGACACAACAGAATAAACACAGAGACTCGTTCCTCTTTGTGAAAGACTGAGACTTACTGGTCTTGTTTTGCTAAAATTAAGCATCAGCTCGGCCTTGTTAGCCAACTTGAATTGCAAATGTCTTATTTACATTTTTGTCATTTAGACTTAAAATTAGCATTTCTCCTATTTACTCTGCCATCTCATTCCGATTTTCTTCAAAAAAGGGATTTCATTCAGCTCCCGCAGGAAAAAAGCTATTAATTAAATAAGAAAATAGGCTTTGCTGCAACTCTGATGCTATAAATCAGTAATGTCATGGCTGTCATTAAAACGTACTGTGGCAAGAAGGCTGCTGCCACATAACATTCAGCTTTTTACTTAGACATCCTATGAACATGTAGGAGCCTCTAAATGAACAGAAACGTCTAAAAATCAAAGCATGATTGAATCACTACGGATTATGTAAAAGTAATAATGTATTATTGTAGATTTGTTTTAATCCATCATAAATTAAATATTATAAGGCTGCAAGTTATGTCTAATAAAGCATTGATCTGGTACTTAAATATTATGCTGCATTAACTCATTGTGCAAGTGCCCTTTTTAAAAAAAAAATCAGTCAACGGGGCTTACTCTGTGACTGACCTACTTAAGCCACTTCAAGTAATATTACTCATATAAAAGATATGTTTGAATAATGTTTTATCAATGCAGTTTACTAAAACTGCATGCCTCTGCTTGCAGGAGAGATGGGTTTTTTTTTAAGTCAAGATGCCAAGAAGCACTCTGAGCTGCACCAAAAACTGCAGTTATCAATTTCAAAATAAAAGCTCGCCCTTGAGTACGAGAACTGAGCATACTGTAGTAAAAGTAGAAGTGTATTAGTTTTTGAATCTCTAAAAGTATTATAAAGTTCAATATGTATTCAGTACATGTTGATAAGAAGCATGTGAGGTAAGCAAAATGACAACTTTGTCTCTCTTTAAATAATAAGAAGATGACACAAAGTTTCCTAAGGTATATCTACAACCAGTAATGCATTGTATTCATCAAACAAGTTTTTTGGTGTTTAAATTGAGCTCCCATCCTTAAATATACATACCGTATTTAGTTTAGTTTTTTATTTTTATATATGATACTAACTTATTTCTGAAGTACTACAACATAGAGGCTGATCAAAGTGCTATACAAAAAACATAATATTAGGCATAGTTCATTCACTGCTAAAATACAGTTTGTCGTTTTCAGGGGGTCTCTTTTTCTCCTTAAGCTTATGCATTTCTACTTTCCTTATGTAATGATGAAGATGCATCTGCTTTATTTTGCATTCTACTTGATTGACTACTTGACTAAATGACCTAGAATGCAATTTTGAACTTGTCAAGTTGTCAATTTTGAACTTGTCAAGAGGCAATTGTAATTGTATATATGTAATTTTTTTTCTATCTATGCTAAAGGTAGAAAGATTACGCATATTCTACTTTTCAGTTTGATTCACTTTATTTCTATATCGCCAATTCACAACACATGTCATCTCACGGCACTTTACAGTTCACCAGATCATACAGTCAAATTGATTCAAAGTTTTCTATCGACTTATTGACTCGACAGCAATCCCTCACACTAAGCATGCTTGTAGCGACAGTGGAGAGGAAAAGCTCCCTTTCAACAGGGAGAAACCTCCAGCAGAACCAGGCTCTGGCTGAGCGGCCATCCAGCAAGGCCGACTGGGGTTCAAGGAGAGAGAAGCAGAGATACAAAAAGCAACTGTAAAAGGTGGCCCCATCCAGCAAACACACAATCGGGCAGATGAGCTCTGAGCGAGCTGCCATGTCAGAGGATGAAGAGAGCACAGCCAGCCAGTCACAGTCAGAGAAACAGGACTACACTGGACAAACAGGCCGATCTCCAACATCTAAAAACAAAGGTGTTGATGGGAGCAGCACAGTTGATATTTCTCTCCACGGTGGTGTCACAGCCAAACAAGAACAGACCTGATGAAGCTACTATAAGAAAAAGCAGAGAGAGCATAACGTTAGAGATTAAACTTACAGATTCTGCAGAGTGGAAAAATAGAGACAGAATGAAGCAAAATGATGAAATATGGGTCCCTATTTCCTCCAGAAGTCTAAGCCTATAGCAGCATAACTATAGAGATAACTTGAGCCACTCTAACTATAAGCTTTACCAAAAAGGAAAGTTTTAAGCCTATCCTTAAAAGTAGACAGGGTGTCTGCCTCAAGGACTAAAACTAAATGTTAATAGGCATTACATTAATATATTATAACATGTATGCATAGGTCAGTGCACAATTAATTTAAACATGTGAAGCCAGATATTGTTATTAAAGGTGCATTTTGTGTCATAAATGCACATTAAAACTGCAGAGTGGAAGAGTAGAAATATTTGTAAGAAAGATTTACCCAACCAAAAACCGCTGTAGTTTGTGTTTCTAACGTGATAAAATTTAGAAAAAGTCGTTTTGCCAGTCCACGTATGTCTCCGTCAGACTGTTTTATTTTGAAAAAGCCAGCCGGAAATGTAGGCTCTTATCGCGAGCTTGTGGCTGCTGTTATGGAAACCAGGGTGGGAGGGGCTAACTGATGCCATTCGATTCGGGATTTGATGCGGAGATGTGATCCTCGGTGACCAGCTCATAACTCTCAGTCCTACGAGCTACTATAGCATGAAACTTTTATTTTAACCTTGCTGTTCTGTTGGCTCTCTGGAGACCTGTCATTTTAGCAAACCAGACGTTTTATTTCGCCTTTTATGTCATTTTTCCTATAAAATTAGGCCAGGCTAAACCTGTCGCTGGATACCCCCCACCTCTCTCCTTTTGGTGGGTTCTTTTTCTCCCTCCCGAGTTTAAAATCCCGGAGTTTAAAGGAACATTGAAGAGCGAGAATATCACTTTTCTGGACTTTTTTCTTCTTCTTGGGAAGATAACCACCTGCAAAGCGGCTGGAACTAATCTCTGCAACTATCAGACGGCGCATCGATGTGCCCTGCTTGCCGAATCCGGCTGCTCGGTCATCGGGTTTAGGAAGAGATTTGTGTCGGGAAGCGGTGTGGAGCACAAAGAGCTCATTAATGCCGAGCAGTCAAGTTTTTCTCCATGTGTTGACAGAGGGACTGAGGTGAGAGCAGATTTGCTTCAAGACCTTCAACGCAACACGAAGTTAGTCAACTTTTCCAGCGTGTAGCTGCTTAAAAGTGACTGCCTCCATAAAAAAAGTCTTTAAACGGCCCCGTTCCGCTTTTTTAGTTGCTGTGATTTAAAGACCGTCTGAGGATTTTGTTTCATATCAGGAACCCGCTTTAAATGCAGGCTGGTCTGCGATCAGTGAGTGAACAGCCGATCTGCCAGTGGGGTTGTAATTCACGTCCATCCATTTTTTACCACCTGGCATCAACACTATGGAGGTGATATTGAGGAGCAAGCTGCTGCTGCTGGGATACATCTTACTGTTGGACCTTGCTTTTCAGGCTGATGCAGAAGAAGGTGAGTCTGGGTTTATTTTTTATCTGCAGATGAGCAATGATACGTTTTTGTTTATTTATTTTTTGCGGTGTGTAAACAGAGCCAGTGCCTGACAGTGGTATAAGCGAAGTAAGTCTTCTGAAGGCCCTCCTGGCCAGCAGGGGGCGATATGTAGATATGAGCATATTTTAAGAGCTGTTATAAACCTAAAAAAGTGTAATTAAGCTTTAATTAACTTTGTAAAAGCTAAATATTTTTTAGGTTAATTATATCCCTTTAAACATAAGGACAACTATGTTAAACTTACAAAATTGCCTCTTTTGCCATTTTTCTGTGTGAACACACTTTTAGTTAAGTTTGCTCTTCTTCGCACTCTTTTTTTCAGAATGTCAGATTTAATCAGTTAAGGCTGGGCTGTTTTTCTTAATTTCTTTTTAATTATATGCTTTTTATTAATTATAAATCTATTTGAATTGTTCTTTTTTATTTATATAAATAATACTGGAGCAAAAAAAAGTGTATTTGGGATACAAATAAATAACAAACCTTTTTTTCAAGTGAATAGAATTCAAATGACAGAATATTTTTAAAATTTTAAACTATGAAAGTAAACAATAAACAGAAACAGGTTGAGTTGGGGCAGCTCAGTAGTACTCTGTGTTCTATTCTGCTCAGAATCCTAATCAGATTTATTCCCAAGTAGGTTTACACTTACAAGGAATTTGACTTGGTGCAGACAAAAAAAAAAATATATATATATATATATATATATATATATATATATATATATATATATATATATATATATATAAACAATGTAAAATATACAATATACTAAATACAACATAGTATATAGCTATATACTATATACACAGTAGGTTCTTTAATGTAATGCAGGATGTCTGGAGATGCTACGTTGGTGTAGCCTTAGGAAACTGGCATATTTCTTAAATCTCAAAAGAAAGACTTTTAAACTGCCGTGCAGTATAGGTTTTGCATCAGTATTTTTTTTTATCTAAGTATATTTTGATTCATAGTACCATCTCAAACCTATTTTTAATAGTTTTCATAGAAAGATATCCAATGAAGAAAACTTAATCCACCATAGGTTTTATGAGCATGTAGTGGGAACGGTACATAAGTAATTTACCAAAATCTCAGTGGAAAAGGCACAAATGTACCATAAAGACCTGGCTATAAACTTCACAAGGTGGATTATTAGTTTTATATTATTTGCCACAGTTGCCAGGAATCTTTGGGGTTTTTTTTCTACCGCTTTTAGTTGTAACACAAAGGGCCTTTCTGAGTCCACTTAAACTGGATCCCTTTCCACTTCCTGTGGGAATATTAACCATCATACCCTAAAATCAATACTAAAACATTCAGGGGCAAATACTGAGCTCGGTGAGGTTTTTATTGGGCCAGTGCAGAGAGCTGCAGCAAGCAGTAAAACATCCAACCCTCTGTAACAAATATGCGGTTTGGATTGTAATTTATGTTCATTTCTTGAAAGCCTCCGTGACATTAACAGAGAAATTGCCTCCGATCAGCTTTGTGAAGCATGTGTTCTATAATTATTTGTCATGCTGGGGAAAATAAGATTTTCAAATGGTTTGGTTATACAGGCGGGTATCGTCAGCGTAACGTTGGTGTCTGAGTAATTTGCCTAACATTAGCGTAGATAGATGAATGCCAGTGAGCTGCACTGATGAACAGAAAAGCTGGGATCATGTTTCTTTCCAAATCAGTAGCATTAAACTTTAAGACTATTGGATGGCCCTAATAGTTAGCAGCTTGGGATAATCTTGGAAGCATGCCATGGTCATAGAAGGATATCATTTATTTGTAAGATGTAATTCCTTCTCAAATATGTTTATGTATTATTTCTTCTTTTAGTCTTTAGTTTGGATTTATTCAGTTTTATAGTGTATTAAACTATGAGTGCGGCGGAGTGAAAGAAAACCTGTCTGGAGTTCAGGAATGCAGCAGGATCACCTGTCTGCAGAAACCTTTGATATGAAATGATCCTTTGGAAATAATAGGTCTGTGTTTACTGCAGATCGGATAACAAACTGCTGGGTTTCATTTAAGGGATTTTGAGCTCCAGTTTTTTTCCTTAAAGAAAACCTACTGCTGTAGGAGACACTCATGGTTCTTCTCATGTGAATGCTGCAATCTATCCACTATAGGGATTTTTCTTTCCTGTATGTTTCTCTTTATCCCTACGTGCATACGTTTCTCTGGTGATTTCCCTGCATAAGGAAGCCATTTAGGTTGCTGAAAAAATACATTTTTTTCCCCCATGAAAAAACAACGCTCTCTTCAACAATGAAAGTATGATCCCTCCACTGAAAAAGTTACTGTAAACAGGAACACAGTGAACATGCATGACTTCACATCTTGTGTGGCAGGAACACAAATCTGTCAGCTGCGTCTGGTTGGAGGATTCGGACCTTTCCTCTTCCACAGACTTGCATTTTGTTTTTCTGCTGCCGTGTGCTGTATAAACAGTCGCCACATGAGGCTTTTTACCAGCAGTTTCATTAAGTGTGTCTTTTAGGATGTGTGCGTACACACCCAGGAGAGGAGCGAGTTAAATTACCCCGGCTGAATTTTTGCGGGGAAGACTTGTTGACTTTGTAGTCTGAGAGAGAAGATTGAGATTTTCCCAGACGCTAAATGTTGGTCAGCTTTCTTAAACCTGGGATACGGGTTGTTAGATGTTCTTCTTTTCAAGCTGCCCTTGAACATTTTTTCAACTGAAACCACCGCTCTAACTACGAGTGATTGCTGTGAGACAAAAGAGATGCTTAACCTTAACCTTCCTGATGAATCTTTGTTTAAATCTCTGACATGCCCACACAGATTCAATCAATTTAGATTTCTCTCAGTAAACTATGAATCGATTGATTGCACAATCCTGCTTCTAAACTAACTGTATAAAATGTTAATAGTTTAGTTAAACAGCCAAGAGTTCAATAAAAATCATTCACATATAAAACCCAACCTCACAAAAGATAATCCCTCTTAAAGAAGTCATGAACACATTCAATGTAAAGGTCATTAAACTAAAAATGATGAGAGGAGAAACAAAATGTATAAAATGAACTATTGTTATAAATTTAATGATATATCTCCTACCTGTAAGCAATAAAAAGCATAGATGAAAAGATGAGTTTGTAATTTAATCTGCATCATCATAAAATGGAGGTAATCTCCATCGCTATGGAGCTTAAAAATAAAATGAGATTTTTCACATTTAAGCTATGATCGATCCATTGTTTTTCCTTTTCGTTTTATGAAAGCACATTACAAATGAGAGAAATAACTTGCTCGTATTATTTTATTTATCCATTCTTAGAGTTGAGCTTAGTTTAAAATGTAACTATATACAAGCTGAGAACCAGGCTTTAAAACAAGCCATCGGTTCCTAAGTCAAAACGTTTTCTGTTGGAGGAAACGGTTTATCAGTTTTAGTAAACATCTGGGAAGGACGGGTCAATTTAAACTACGGAAGCCCAAGAAGTTCATTGTTGAAATGGAAATTCAGAAATCTCTCGGCTTACATCTTTATAAACAGCAAATTTAAAGTAAAAACTAAACTGAGCTATCGCCCTGTCAGCATATTGTCCTTCTAAAGAAGCTTTGTAAATCCTTTATACACAAGCATGCCCATGCATACACACCATGGGAGTTTGGTTCCAGGTGTTCACGGATACACGCTAATACCAAGCTGCAGCTACAGATATATACCACCCTGAATAATATTGTGTAATCATCTTAGGTTTTACTTTCCACACACATGGTTATCTAAGGATACCCACTGCTTTGGAAGCTTTTTTCATGTTTACTTTGGTTGTACGTTATCTTCTTTTTGCTGTTATATTCTGGCGTCTCATACAGGTGTGGAATCAAACTGTAGGATTTACTGTTTATCTTATGCGTAGTCTATTTTTG
The DNA here is from genome assembly GCF_016077235.1 of Cyprinodon tularosa. NCBI lineage: Eukaryota > Metazoa > Chordata > Actinopteri > Cyprinodontiformes > Cyprinodontidae > Cyprinodon > Cyprinodon tularosa. The sequence goes on from NW_024037794.1 coordinate 1,221,817, forward strand.
CTGTTTTGTATTATTTTGTCTCTTTTCATGCACTCTTTCCTCTCTCTCTTATCCTTTCTTTCTTTATCGTCTCCATTTCCGCCTCCGTGTTCGTTTTATACAATTTTATTCCCTAAATAACTTTCAATAAAGCTTAATATACAAGTACCAATAAAGCTCTCGGATATCTAGTCTCAGACCTTCTCAGCTTTAAGTTAAACTATTTAAAATGTTTACAGTAAGTACTAATGTTTCAGCTGATAACTATTTTGCTAATGAAGTTTAATCTGCCAACTATTTTTTTAATGAACTGATTAGTGATGACAGGGCATAAAGATGCTGATTAGGAGATTTTCTGGTTTTAAAGCCAGTGGCCTCTTTTCCTGTCCTTATACTGAACATAATGATTATTTGATTACTGAGTTAAATGACGACTAATTCAACCATTTAATCCCAAATAATTGAATTAATTGTTTCAGCCCTAGTAGGTATTAAGTAATCTAATAATGAAGCTAAAACACTTAGCTTTGCAGCTGTATGTTTGAGTCAGTCAGACTGTAAAGGAACATCTTGTTATCAAACATCGATCTTGTATATATCAGACTTTTATTCAGCTGCGTGTGAAAGAGAGAGCAGTAGTCTTTGACAGTTAAATCACATTTTACTATTCAAGGGCTGGGCAACATATGGCAGGTTTAGCCTTATCTTCACTTCATTAAGTCAGAGTTTTATTATTATGTACCGATCCTTCTGGCCATATGCTTTTTAGCCATTTTGGTGATGTTTGTTTAAAAGTTTTAGGTGCTAAAAAGTGTTGAGGTGGAAAAAATGATTATGTAATAGCTGCAAAGTTGTCTAAAGGTCAAAACTGCAGACATCAGCCAGAAGCAAAGTTTTCAACAGCACCTCATTGTTGAGGTGAGAGCAGAAAAACATGAATTTTTATTTTTTTTAATCCTGCAGCTCTAAATTTTACTTCAAAACAACAATAACTTTTTTCATGTTATCTGCTGATGTTTAGGTACCTGTTGTAGCAGCCTCAGTAGAAAATATATTTCCCTTTTTTTGTCTACTCACTAGTGTCTCATGGTTTGAGAAAATCGTTTACAGATTCCGACCCAATTTTTTGCCGCGTCTCTAAGGAATACCGATCCGTTATAAAATCAAATTGTCAGAACCAATTCGGGTCTGTTTCCGCTTCTTGCGTTGTTTATAAGCCGACTGGTCCTAACAAGCGCAGATCTCGGTGGAAAATTCGGATGGAAGCCAATGAGTCGGTTCACCTGGTCGACTGACTCTAGAACATCTGTGTCTTGCCAAGTGTGAACAAGATGTCTGGTTTTCGTTTTCTTCTCAGTTAGCAGGATCACGTCCCCCCCCCACTCACACACACAAACACACACACACACACTTGTTCCCAACCTATTAGGGAATTCTGTAATGAACTGATGGGAGGGCAGATGAAGCTCTCAGCTGCCAAATCTCTCCTCCTTTTCCAACTAAAGGATAAATGAGTCCCTTACACACACTCCTTGCTTGTTCAGTGCGTGGATCTCTCATGCTTCTGTCGCTGTGAAGATTAAAACACAGACCTCTTGATCAGATAATTACTTTGGCTGGAAATTAATAAGGCGCTTTGGGTGGAAAATTGTATCTGGTCCCCACACTGACTATCATGCACGCACTTGAAAAAATAGCCTTTTCTCTGCTTGGCTGTGCATATAAAAGATGTATTATGGGCAAAATGGTATAACCAGCACATTAAACTGAAACGGCATATTCTTTTTAACCGGCATTAATAATTAGTGCCACTGATGTAGTCTTGGTACAGTTTTAAAACATGTTGGACTTTATCAATGTTGGCTCTTACCATCACCCAATCAAAAATCACATATAAAGTTCTCATTTTGTGTGTTTTTATTCCTCGCACATACATTTTTTTTTATCTAAACTGCAGCTAGTGACACAAGCACTGCAGTCTCTCCCACCTATTCAGAGCCCAGAGCTTTTACAATACCGGCACTGTCATCAAAAGTAATCTGAGCTATCAAATTCACGCTGCTCCAAGTCGTTTTCAGGAGCCTGTTTCAAATTGGCCATTTGCTTAGCTGTCTGAGGTGTAACGGGTTTGCAGAAAGCCATGCATCTTGGCATTTCTTTTTCTTTTTTTTTTCTTTCTTTATTTGGAATAGATTTAATCTAAACAACCGGAAAATCAAGGAAATAAACCCAAAACAAATGCAAATGATTATTTTTTTTAATTCACCACCTCCCTGCTGCAGCTCTCCTGTGGGGTGCCATTAAACTATAATTAAGTAATTAAAGAGCTCTTTCATCTGCAAACAAACGAAAACAATTTGGACAGCGTCGTGGAATAATGGCGCTCTGTTTAGCTTTTTTTATTGTTTCTAACAGAGAAGTTTCACTGATAAGTAAAACAATAATTTCTGTCTAACTTTATGAACATTTATGGTAGAAATGAAAATTTCTAATTCATTTAAACATAGCTATTTTTACCAATATCAAGATATACCCAGGCTTTACTAATTAGCTGTTACGCTAAATATTTCCATCATATCAGAATTATGGTTTAAAGATCCTTTGTTGCGCATCCAGAGAAAGTAGATCACCACTCGATCTCTTCTTTTCCCCTCGTAGCTGTGTACTTATAAGCAGTTGGCTAACCCAGACGGCTTTTCCTGTTGCGACAAACATTAAAGGCAAGGCAAAGGCAAGGCAAATTTATTTGTATAACACAATTCAGTACAAAGACAATGCAAAGTGCTTAAAGGGGCCCTTTTTTGTAGTTACTTCATAACATGTTAAGCAAGCTTCCAACAGAATGGCCGACAAAAACTAATCTGCTCAACATGCATTTTAAAAGCTACAACTAAATGTAATCTTAGCAGGAATTTTCTCTGTAGTGGATCAGCATAAAATTTTGATGGTATGATAACCGTAAACAAAAATATCGAGCTTTCATGGTATGGGGGTAATATTATTAAACAAACATAAATATTTACAAAAACGGAAATACCCATTTAATTTTTGGTTTAGCGAAAAAGTCCCATTGATACTACAATTTTAAAACGGTCCAAGCATGGTAACTAAGATAACTGTTGAGTGTAAATGGAACGCAACTGAACAGGACCGTTCCAGACACAGCTGAGCCGCGCTAAATCTAGTACAAATTCAACAGTAGGCCTGTGTATTGTTCAGTTGCGGCTCGGTTCTCTGATAATAAGAGCGCATGAGCAGACCGCGTCATCTCCTATTTGCAGTCAGCTGACTCATTTCGCAGATTTTCCGGCTAGTCGGACTTAGCAATTCACAGATCTCTGTGCATCTCACTGTATCTCGTCCACTGTCTTCATCATGTGTTAGCTAAAGTGTTCTCATATAGTTGACTTCATTAAGTTTCAGAGTGCCGCGGCCTGCCTGAAAGCTCCACAGAAGGGGGTAAAAGTTCAGGGTGCTCCCCTCCTAATGCTTCCCCGTCGTAATGCTGCAGTAGCTAAGATTCCTTAAAACAGGCTTGGGCTGAGCATACACATTTTGCGATATTTTCAATGGTTGCACGCAGCTACAGCTTGAACAGTACGACGAAACTGCAGGATTTAACAGTTCTCACACTGTGCGACCTGACACTCTGATGCGACATGACAACGGCCGACTGGATATGTTCATGTGTTCAATTTTCTCCCGACCTTACAATATCTGATAGAGAGGTGGTTGTGGGAGGCTGGTCTCTTGTTAGCCGCTGTACTCTACACGATCCACGTTGAGGCTGAAACTAGGCCCGATAGAAAAATTCTCGCACGACTGGAGAATCGGTCCAAAAGGGGGAAAAATCGAACAGTGTATGCCCGGGTTTATACCGCAGTAACTTTATGAACGAACACTTCTACCGTTTTAAAATGGCGACTACTGGGGTTTACCTTGAATTCAGTAACCAACCAATGCCAGACTTGTATAATGAAGCAATAGTATTGAAATTAGCAAAACAAATCTAAACATTAGAACTTAATAATCAGTTTGTATGTTGAGAAAAAGTATTTTTTATTTGCTTTTAAATGTAAGCAATTCAGTTTAGAATTATTTTGCATAAATATGTTGAAGCTTTCTGGGTTTTTGTTGTGTGTTTTTTTTCACTTCAGACCCACCTGTAAGGCTTTTGGTTTAATGTTTGTATTTCTGATTGTAAATCCTTTCTTCACACATTGACAGTTTGGATTATGCCCTGCAGCTGTTACACCCTTCAATCTACAAGTCATCTTTTTTATTTTCTACGCAAGAGGAGAGATTCAGCTGCCAGCCAAATTTGTTTAGCTCAGGCCCGTCACGAAGCAGTGATGAGAGACATCCACAGCACTTTTTAAGATGCTGCTGATGGATGGTTGCAGAGGTGAAATGTCACCCCTGTTACATTTACTCTTTACACAGCTGTAGTGCTCTGCTCCACATTTCTCTTACTTAGACTCAGCAGCCTCACGGACAAAAGAGGCGGCATTAACACTTTTTGTTTGGCTCCTGAAAAAGCACATGTGCAGAGTATTTTGAGAACAATGGGCTCACAGAGCCCTAAACTGGTGGACTAATGGTAAACCAAGACATACGGCTCATAGATTGATTTTCTGAAAAGCATTTCGGCATGTAAACACATTGTTAATGAGAAGCTTTTATTGACCCAGATCATTTATTTTCCAGAGAGAATTTGTGCTTTTTTATACTGCTCTTTATGTCTTTCTTACAGACTAGCAGTCCACTCAGGGCCTACAAAATCAGGCCCTGAGTGTTATATACTGATTTCTGGACTGGACTGATTTCTGTTTTCTTTGATATAACTATTGCACATACAAGCCTGCAGGTGTTCATGTAGCTTTAGTTCAATAGTTACATTAAAACCCCATAGAAATGAATAATTCTGCAGGTTACATGGTGACGATAGACATTTGCCTCTTGCAGATCTGGTATAATAATGTCACTGCTTCTCATATATCATGGATTTTTTTTAATGGGCATAGTCTCGATACATGAATCAAGAATTTATAAGCCAGTAGCTAACTCGGTTTCTATTTTATTTATTTATTTTTTTTAATGACTGCATCCTTCTGGCATATTATTTGTTAGCTTTGTGTTCATTCATGTTGTTATTAGATAAAGCCCTCCAGTGTGTATTTACCATAACAAAACGACATGACCTGAAGTACGATGTGCATGTGCACCGTAGGTAAACAAGGAAGTTATGTGGCTTAGCAAGTTAGCAACTCCAAGCAAAGTTGTGAAAAAACAATGGAGGAAAGTCCAAGATCTAAAGTGTAAAAGCAAAAAAAAAAAAAATGAAATTCCAAGAAGGATAATGCTAGAATAGCATAGTGGATACAGTATTAACATTGGTGTTCACTGAAGGAGCTAAAGTAGCAAAGGAATTCAGATGTCGCTGGGAAGCTGATGGATGCGTGAGTAAACATCCTTATTAATACTTATACTAGTGATAGCAGTGTTATTCTTGGTCGCTATAGTCAAATTAGAAATGTCAGTGTTGATTGATTGATTGAAAATAATCAGAGAGAGGGGATAGTTTACTTTCACATCTGCTCGAATCCAGAGGGGTCTCATGATCAGATTCCATTCAGGGTAAATCAACAAAGCACTTACTGGGGAAATGGCATTTTAATGTCTTTAATACGCGTTTCCTCCCATTAAAATATTTTAATGGGAGGAAAATGTTTTTTTTATTATTCAACCAAAATATCTTTTGCCTTGATACTTGAAATTTGTTTTTCGTCGATGATATCAAACAGTATCAGAACAGACGCTTGGTGTGAAAAACCTTTTTAATACAGTGAAAACGGTTGCTCTTTTGTTTTGGCATTTGGGTTGTCAAGATGATAAAAATTCAAACTCAGGAAAAAACTCAATACCGTTTTTGATATCATGGGGATAAAAGAAATTCAAAGGAATCACAGATTCCATTAGTTTAATAGGTGTAAAAATAAATGTAAAGTAACTAAGCCAAATATAATATTGTTATAATAACTTAATAATATTTCAAGGTTGTTTTTAGTTATTGTTTTGATGTATAAACATATGTATATATACACTATATTGCCAAAAGTATTTGCTCACCTGCCTTGACTCACATATGAGCTTAAGTGACATCCCGTTCCTAATCCATAGGGTTCAATATGACGTCGGTCCACCCTTTGCAGCTAGAACAGCTTCAACTCTTCTGGGAAGGCTGTCCACAAGGTTTAGGAGTGTGTTTATGGGAATTTTTGACCATTCTTCCAGAAGCGCATTTGTGAGGTCGCACACTGATGTTGGACGAGAAGGCCTGGCTCTCAGTCTCCGCTCTAATTCATCCCAAAGGTGTTCTATCGGGTTGAGGTCAGGACTCTGTGCAGGCCAGTCAAGTTCATCCACACCAGACTCTGTCATCCATGTCTTTATGGACCTTGCTTTGTGCACTGGTGCACAGTCATGTTGGAAGAGGAAGGGGCCAGCTCCAAACTGTTCCCACAAAGTTGGGAGCATGGAATTGTCCAAAATGTCTTGGTATGCTGAAGCATTCAGAGTTCCTTTCACTGGAACTAAGGGGCCAAGCCCAGCTCCTGAAAAACAACCTCACACCATAATCCCCCCTCCACCAAACTTTACACTTGGCACAATGCAGTCAGACAAGTACCGTTCTCCTGGCAACCGCCAAACCCAGACCCGTCCATCAGATTGCCAGATGGAGAAGCGCGATTCGTCACTCCAGAGAACGCGTCTCCACTGCTCTAGAGTCCAGTGGCGGCGTGCTTTACACCACCGCATCCGACGCTTTGCATTGCACTTGGTGATGTATGGCTTGGATGCAGCTGCTCGACCATGGAAACCCATTCCATGAAGCTCTCTGCGCACTGTTCTTGAGCTAATCTGAAGGCCACATGAAGTTTGGAGGTCTGTAGTGATTGACTCTGCAGAAAGTTGGCGACCTCTTCGCACTATGCGCGTCAGCATCCGCTGACCCCGCTCCGTCAGTTTACGTGGCCTACCTCTTCGTGGCTGAGTTGCTGTCGTTCCCAAACACTTCCATTTTCTTATAATACAGCTGACAGTTGACTGTGGAATATTTAGGAGCGAGGAAATTTCACGACTGGATTTGTTGCACAGGTGGCATCCTATCACAGTTCCACGCTGGAATTCACTGAGCTCCTGAGAGCGACCCATTCTTTCACAAATGTTTGTAAAAACAGTCTGCATGCCTAGGTGCTTGAATTTATACACCTGTGGCCATGGAAGTGATTGGAACACCTGATTCCAATAATTTGGATGGGTGAGCAAATACTTTTGGCAATATAGTGTATATATATATATATATATATATATATATATATATATATATATATATATATATATATATATATATATTTAATGAAAGCAAAAATATGCAAACAACACTTGTAATTAGTATTAGGGTTGTCAAAAGTATCGATACTCAAAAAAGTATCAATACTGAAATGTTGTATCCGGATACAATACTCATTTTCAAAAGTATCGAGTACCAGTGGCACCTAAACAGTCATTCATCTAAAGTGCAGTATAGAGGAAAATGCACTTTCTGAACACTGTGATTGAATAATTTTGTGCACTTTGCAGTTTCAGACTTTTTTTGTAACAGGTGCAGCTGCTGAGAATTATTTTTGTTTCTTAACCGGTTTGGCTAGTGTCATTGTTATGTGTGCAAAGCATAGCCAAGTAAGGAAAACTTAATTTTAATTTTGTAAGTTTTTTATCAAGCTTGCTGTGCACAGCAAACAACTTCAAAATGTTGTTCTTATTGTTTATTGTATTTATTGTATTTTAATTATTAATCAAAATATTTCTGTTGAAATTTTATCCTTGTGGTATCGAAAATGGTATCGAGTATCGAATATTTTCCTTAGTATCGGTATCGAGTTGAAAAGTTTAGTATCGTGACAACCCTAATTAGTATTGATATCATGCCAAATTAGTTTTGTATCCAGATACTGCTTTTGAGTGTTGCTACTTTTAACAAACCTGATTGGCATAAAACATGGCAATGCACCTTTCAGTTTGAGGGTTCTTTGCATTTAATAACTTTTAAGCAGAAATAATTTATTGCTTAAGATCTATTTGGATCAAATCAAGGCGTTACATAAAAATTATGATCGAATTATCTCCTGTTGCAACGTGTCTTTATGCTCAAAATACTTCTTTGCAAGTATTGTTTTGGGTTTCACTGAACCTACATGCCAGAGCATGGTTTTTATCCTGCATTCCTCTGCAGTAAAATATATCCAGAAAAAAAAAGGATATTCCTTGAAAGTATTAGTTGTTTCTCTTGGAGCTGCAGAAACGGTTCCAAAAGTATCTAGTGTGAGCAGAGAAGTGCGCAGTTTAATGCCAGCTTTAATAACATGCCATGACGGAACAAAGACCTGATGCACCTGTAGAGTGTTCCAGATGGAAATCATGCAGGGCAAGCATCAACGTGACATTTTTAGGTGAGTTTATCTTCTGAATCAGGATTCACTGATATTTTTTCCCCCCTTTGGAATCAGCTATCCGTTTACCCTTCCGCCTCTCGGCACACAAAAACAGAAATGCTAGACTGTTGTAGAGTATAAACTAAACCTCACTTAGTCCGAAAGATGTGGAAAAGAGAGCTTTTATCTAAAGGGCCTTACTTTAGCCCCAATCCTTTCTTTCACAGACATGTACCCTTTTCATTTGCTACTCTTTCCACGTCCTTGGTCTCCTTGATGTTTGACTGGTGCTATGCTGTTTTCTCTTGCTGACTGTCTCCCCTGCCATGGAAATGTGGATCGTTTCCCAGAAATCCTTTTAAATGGAACCGATTTTTATAAGAAAGGGATTTGCATTTAAAGCACACCCCCCCTCCTCTCTCTCCCGCTTCTGAAAGCCTGTAGCCCCATCATCCTCAGCACCTCAATCCGATGATTAGCTTCCTCAAGAGTTAAACAGGCATCCGAGTGCCACAAGTACTCTCAGTCTGTTTCTCCCTATCTCTCTCTCCCCCTCCCTCTTGGAGAGGGAATGCATGTGGCAGCTGGGAGTTGCAGGTGGATGATAGCTCGACTTGGTGAGAGGATACACCCCAAGCCCATACATTCATGTCAGGCACTCACTTTGGAGAGCCAGTCTGTCTTCCACCCACACGCTTCTCTCTGAGAGCGGGACACAATGGGGACAGGCTGCAGCGGTGAGGGAATGAGGCCACAGCCTATCAGCCATAAGCACCAAGGAGAATGGCACTTTTAGAGGGATTGGGGTGGGTAGGATGAGGGTGGGGGGTGGGGCCTCTTTGAAGTGAGTCAAGGAGAAACGGGGAGACTGGCATAAGTGAATAAAAGTGCGAATAGGCAGAGGGTGCGAAGGTTGCATGCATGTTCACATCAGCGTGCCAAATAACGAGGAAAGCGTGCATGTTGACGATTTGCATTCTTTAATAAGCTGCACTGTGGGCCAGATATATGAGGTGCAATGTAATAAAGGGGCTAAAAAGGCCTTTAATTAGGAGACAACAACAGAGGAATGCATTTATCTCAGGTCCATCTTTCTCATTTATCTTCCACCCGCATCTGTGCTGTTATCCGAGACACGCTGCGCATTGTGTTGTGGGGGGAAAAAAAAACACCCTTTGTGAGGTAATTTTTTTTCTGTTAGCTTTTGTTGTGCTATGCCTCCTGATTTCCATTTGTTGCCACATCCAAAAATGAAATCTGCACAAATGACGAGGCTGGTGGGTGAGCTTTTATGTAAAGATCTCAGCTGGAAGTGTTTGGCATCAGCAGCCTTGATTTTGAGTCTGGGAATATTTCTACACCCCCCCCCCCCCCCCCCCCCCCCCCCCCCCCTGCGTCATTAGGTGACCTACATCTCGTATTTGATATACCCATGTTTATGTTTAAAATATAGTTCATTTGGTTCCTACATCAGTCAGGAGAATCTGTGCGTATTCCTGTCTACTCTCACCTTCAGGATGTCTCCCAGGGCCCACTTTCATACACCGTGCCGAACCAGGCGGGCTCAGCTATAAACGGCATGACAGAGACGTTCCTGAGCACCGGCTGCCTTCCTGCAGCTTGCACCGCTAAGAGCTCCAAAATGGAGAGGGCCACTTCAATTAAAGCAGCATTAAACACCTTTTTTTGGCAGCTTGGTGTATTTTCCTCTCTACTTTGCCTTTCATCAAGTCTTTTAGATCACCAAGAGATTGCTATCTAAAGTCAACCATTTCCAATTGAATCGAAGATTGGACCAAGTGTGATGCAGACATTCAAACAGTTTGTGAACCGCAGAATCCACCACCCGCTGAAAGGAAAATATGTCTGGCTCTGAAGGCGAAATTATGCTCTTTGTTCTCTTGCAGCCGGCTTCACATCCGACAATGAGTTTATCTATATTCTAGATATATCGGTCACCGCCACACAGGCACGGAATTGCAGGCTTGTAGAAGTAACGCGTGGACCGATGAGGAGAATTAGCTCTCAGCGTGTCTGTTGTCAGTTGAATATAAAACAGTGTAGTGCCACAGAATAAAGGAGGGGAAACTCTTGCACAGAGTCGGTCCTCTCATGTCTTTATTTAGATGTGTCAATCCTTAGATGGTTTATTTAGCTGGAGCCTGCACTAACTTCGAAGCTGTCCACCTCCCACAACAGATTAGTCACTGGAAGCTTCGGGTGTGTGTTTTTTACTTGTGTTTTACCCCAAAATAATTTGAAGATTGTAAGTACATAATGGGGATGTGTTTGGCAATCAAGGTGAGTTTGTAGGATGTATCACAGCATAAGCTGGTCCTCCAGTGCTTTTTATTGGTATTTTGTCTGATAAATAAACACATTTAGCACAATTTATGAGAAAGAGCAAACCATTGTAGGACTTTCAACATGTCTTTATTCAGAAATAAACATTTGTTTTTGCCCCCTTTAACTAATTTACCTTCAAAGTTTGACTGATATGAGTCATGAAAGCCGTTAGTCTTTTTTGTTGTAGTAATGGGAACTGCAGTTGCTACCATTCCCTTTTTCCACTGGCGCCAACTCAGACCGATTCACCTAGGATCAATTAGGATGTCTGAAGTTTTCATTGGCAACTGTGGATCTACTCCGATTTTTTGTTCTTGCTTATTTATGTTCTAACAGTCCAAGTCACATAAAACAAAAAAACAAACAAACATCAGATTCCTGGTTAGGGGAGCAGTTTCTCTATTCATAGTTTATTTTAATAACTAATTTCTTCAACTATTAAATCATTTCGCACTGGGTTTCTTGTGTATATAAGCACCATAATAGCGAGGTAGTACTATGTAGCGTTAGCTTACTATCACATGTGCTGTAATCCTTCCTTTAGATACAGCATTGCTTCCCTCTCCTGTACGTTTGCTTCGTCTAGCTGCCTACAGCCTTTCTTGTCTCTCTTCTTTAACTCCGATTCTGACACAAAGTGACTATAGGGCAGCTTTGCTTTTAAAGATCCCGCCCCCAATGAGATACTACGCTGCTGTAACGGAAAATGAATCAATCCAAATTGAACTGCCTTACCTTATTAGATAAGTCACAAAGAAAGAGCCATTAGTGTACTGAATCTTTTCAATCAGCTCATTATTGATTCACCAAATTGTACCGTTCACCTGCAGTTCATTCTTCTGGTACGAGATTGTAATGACATCTGCGCCACTGTTCATGGGGTGGTGGCCGCATCATGCTGAGGGGTTTGCGTTTCTTCAACTTATTTATTCCGAACGTTATCATTGTTTTAATAAAATGCTTTAAATTGTTTGACTTTATGACAAATTGTAATAAAAAAGGATTTCTGTGTATTTTATTTTTTATTTTTTCTAACACGTCAACGTTTTTAACTAAATATGAATACACACTTTATAGTGTATTATATCATGAACTGTTTATCTCACAGTAAATTTTAGCTGAGCCGTAGTTTAACCAGCCAGGTATCTGGTCTAATTATTGAAAGACACAGGGAAGACAGGGTTGGAAGTGTTTCCTGCTGAGTAAGAAGATCATCCCAGATTTTAGCACTGTGTGACTCCAAAGTGTTTGCTCTGCAGGGAGGCCGGTTATATGACTAACCCAAACCTCAACCTTCCTGATGGAAGAAGACAAGTGGATAAATATCCTCCTTCAAAGACTGAGAAAGTGTTTGAAAACAGGTGCATAACCTGCACTTTCTCTTATTGCCTCCATCAGCTCTTTGCCTTCAAGCTCTCTATAAAGAGGAGGGCTTAACTTGGGCCTTTCCAGTTTATCGAGTGCCGCGATGATCTTTGATAGCTCCGAGCCATAGTACATTAAGGAAATGTCCATATTAAGATATCACATTTCTTTTGAGACGATTTGGCGCTAAAGAAAAACAAGGCTGATGTAATGACAGATTTCCATCCTTGTCATGTGTTTAATTTTTTTTTTCAGCATAGTAAACGGTTTCATTTTCTCTAATTGAACAATGTTGTCTAGATGGTAAATCAATGCATAAATCACTTGAAGAGTATTTCTAAGTGCTAGAGATTTTTATTGAACAAACTATAATATTTCAGTCTATGTCTTTACAGATATTTAATTGTATTTAGGTAAAGGAGGGCTACAGAAATCCACTTGAAAATGCTGGTTTTAAATGACTTTAAGGTTTTTGAAAAAATAACATGTTCTTTAGTTTAATAAAAGAAGAAATATCAATTGAGACAAAACATTTTTGGATGTAAAAAAAAAAAAAAGTCAATATTACTTAATTTTATTTCTGTTAAATACAATTTCAAGAAGGTAGAATTCTTTTTGGCATTGAAAATATATATATATAATGGTGATTCCAAATACGCTGCATCAAAATACACATAAGGTTCCTCTATTATTAGTACTTTTTTGAATAGTCTGTTTATTAAACACATTACAATTATTTAATCTTTAAAATTAAAATGTGTCCTCTGGTAATTTCCCCCTCTGATAAGAAACCTAATTTGTGTTTTAAATGTGTTTGTTTATAAATGTCACCTAATAATACAATCAAAAGCTCCAGTATCATTGTATTGGGTGCAGATAGACCTGATGCAGCTTAATGATTTTTAATTTTCTTTAACTTCAATTTAATTATTTGCTTGATAAAGTCACGGATTTCAACTCTACCTCTAAATGAATACTCAATAAGGTCAAACTCTCTCGTTAAAGTTTTAAAGCAGTTTGTAACCATTTGTTTTACTAACAGCTACAAACACTATGAAAAGTCAAAGCTTTTAAACATCAGCAGTGTTAGATATTATTTGTTGTTTTGCTATGTGATTTGTATTGACCTTTTACCTTTAATCTGCTTTTAAAAAAAGCACACAGTAAGTGTTTTGTAGAGAGAGACAAGACAATCAAGTGTATGTCATCACAATATCTAAAGTAGCCCTACTGTGATTTGTTTTTCTGATGAACCAATGTGCAGAAGTATAAATACCATGGGAATAAAGAGCCTTACCACTGTTCAGGAAGGAGGCATCTTAGGGGTCATTAAGATGAGCCTCTTTTTGACAAAATGTGTCTATCAGCCCCAGAAGCGACACTAAATAACAGGTGAAATGTCTTTATCCAAACTTTAACGGGTGCTGAACCACACGGGGAGACAAGCAAATCAATGAGGAAGATGCTATTACCTGTATAGCAAGACCAAAGCTGGATCACCCTTTGCACCCTTTCAGGTGTGTGACCACTCACTTTTGTCGTAACAATATAGATATGACTTTTTATCAGCATTATGTTGTTTGGCTGTTTTGCTATCAGAGGGACTGGTGAACTTGACAACAGGAATGACATGAGGAGAGAACAAAATGTAGAGAAACCAAAGTAACTTCTCAGTAATTTTGACAACACCTTTTAAGTTTTTTTTAGAAAACGGTCTTTGTAATAAACTTGTGATGCCAAGCATGCCAGGGGAATTTAATACATAGTGGCTCAAGTATTATTTAAGCCAAAGTACAGACCATTTACCATTGTCTTGTAGGAATGAGTACCATTCAAATTTGAACCGATACAATACCGATGCCAGGTATCGGGGAGCCTCTGTTGGTGCTCAATGTTTATTTTCCGTTACCATGCAAACGTCATCTAAAGCATTAAGTACGTATCTGAAACATTTTGCAAAGGGGAGCCTTCCTGTCAAGCGCTATCAGCCATGCTATCTGTGTTTACAGTAGCAGCGGCTTCTGCCTTCATCATGTTCTATTGCACAACGCTGCGTTTATGTCCATCTTGGAAAATCAAGCATATTTCCAATTCCTCTCTGACACTATGATGCATTTAAATACCAAAACATGGTACTTTTTGATCTTGCATGAAAGGTACTTGGTTGTTCTGAATTGATTCTGTATTAAAAATAAAGGTACTTAACTGGGTAACCATCTCTAATTTCTGGTAGTGGTAATCAGAAAGTCTGGATCTAATTGTGGGTAAAGTTGTGTACCAGAAAGATAACCTCCAAAGCTGACCCAGATGTAGCAGTTCTGTCTGGAAGAATAGACCAGCTGTCGAAAGAAATGCTAAATTTTTTTTAACAAAGAAAGGAAATTTCACCAAAATTAAGTAACTGTAAACATTTCGATGCGAAGAAAGAAAAATTAAACCTTTGTTTTTATTCTATTATTAGGGCCGCTGTCCTGCAGGTTTTAGAGGTTCCCTGCTCCAGTGCTGCTGATTTTCATTGACAGCTGATTAACAGGCTTTTGCTGAACTGCACTGAAATAGATATTTTATCTTCCCTAATACAGGGAATTTTAACCTGATTTCATGACAATCAGGGAAGATAAGAACCTTTTTTAACACAGTGCATGTTACCATATACAGATTTACAATATCAAAAGCACTGTGAGTAAAATATTAAGATTTCTATTATCTTTTGTAAGCAGTAGATGTGTTCAAACAATGTTGATATGAAGCAGGCAGCATTGGTTCAGATATTAGTGATACATTATTTAGGTATCCTGTGGCCACACTATAAACCAAGAAAATTGCACTTCCCCTTAGAGGCCTTGTTATGAGACTATGTGAATTAGAAAGACCATTTGAAGCAGCTTTAGAGGTTTGCACTGAAAATATGTCTTTTATTATTCTGGGATTTGGTCCATATTTTAAATAGTTTTCTTTAATGACACCGCCCCAAAATGTCTGTTGATGTGTTGTTCTGAACTCAAAAACAGGAAGACAAAAAATCACAGTTTAGTCAAAGAAAGAGATGCTGCCAAATCCAATCCCAAATTTCAATATGGCTAAAAAACATTAAAAAAATATGTTTTGATTGTTTATATTTCATCAACTGCAGCTACTACTTTACTTCTATTGGCATTTGTTGCTGTCTTTGTGCATTAATTGGTTTATATTGCTAGCTAGTAATTACTGAGGCATAACTGCAGATACAACGATCCACATTGTTCCAATTCAATTCCAATAGTTGGTTTTGGATCAGAAATAAATTGGATACCAGCAATCCCAATACTTTTCTAATACCAGAGCACTGTTGACTTTGTAAGAGGCTGTCGTCCATGCTTCTCTGCAAACACAATATATATGAATGTACACAGGTGTAACCCAAAAGGCATCTTAAGATTATATCAGATCAGAAAAGGACGTCATAAAAACAGTAAATCATGGCAACATAAACATCCTGAAAACATGAAAACAAATATGCAACTGAAAGGTTCAAACTGACTGCATGTATTTGATCAATGTAGCGCTGAAATTATCAGTCAGATTAATTGTGGTTATTCAATTATTAAAATCAGCCTTAACTTGTAAAAGATATCTCAATGCAAAATCTCAACATTTTGCATTATTTTTTTTTTTTTTATCATTATACTCTACCCAGAACTCCTCAAGTGGCATAGTTTGGCCTAATCTGGTTTATATGCTAAATAAAATCTCCTTCAAGAGAGTAAGTTCTGCCTGATTATTAATCCAATAATTAAAAAACAATCAACAAAATTATCGATTGGGTCGTTAGTTGCTGCCCAAATCAAAGACTTAACTTTAATTTGTCATAAATATAGGCCCTATGGATCAGGCCCATTTTCACTAGCACTCTATGATTTCTTTAATATCAGGACTGATACCAATATTAATATTTAATTGGTGCATCTCTGGGTGTTACTATTGGAAAATCTCATTGGTGCTCTGACTTAATATAAGTTTACGATAACAATTAATTGTTAACTGTGTTCTCAAATGCAGTATCACTCTTATCCAGCGCTAAACTGGTGTTAGAGCTACCTTAGGACCCATCCTTTCTGTTTTCTACACTACAAACATTAAAAAAAAATGCTTTTCTCAGGAGCCTAACAGGTATTTTATATGTTGGGACCATCATCTTTAAAGCTCCGGAGTTATTTTCACATTTGTACCATATTATTTGGGACCAAAGCAGTTACAACTCTAAGCTTTATGGCAATTAAAATAAAACACACACTGACATAATAAAAGCCTTGTGTCCGATCTTTCTCCTGTGTGGATTCTTATTTTCCTTGGCAGTTATGTGTATTAATGCTGAATGGAGGCTTTAAATCTAAAAGTGTAGCCTCTGATGCTAACTATAAACATTGTGAGGTCTTTAATACCACCAAGCAGTGTTAATTAAGAATGAGTGAGATATTCTGTGTAACACAAGTTTGTGATACTATCAGAAATGCAGGTTTAGGAGGAGCTTTCCTAATTAACAAGTCTAGTAAACACCTACTCTAAACAAAGTTGACAATAATATAGCATAAGTTAAGACAAATAAAATGGTCAACAAAGTCAAACTGTTTCCCTTCACTCTGATTCTCTACAGGAATCCAACAGATGAAAGATCAAGCAGTCACTTTAGTGACTTTAGTGATGCAGTGATAGGCAACAGAGCTGGCTTTCTGTCCGTTGAAAACCAGACCAGTCCTTTATCATGTTTTTATGGAGCCAGTTAAGAGCTGGCTCCTACAATAGTCCCAGTTAAGCATGGTGTTGCGACAGTGGAGAGCCCCCTGGAGTGGATTATTGGTGCAATTTGCCACAAATGTCGTCTCAGCAAGTTTGAAATCAAACAGCACATTGTGTGTGAGGGCCCCTGTTAAACCGGGTTTCGCTATTAAAATAGATATTTATGTAAATTTGCTGTAAAATCTTTCTTAACAGACATGGTACTAAAAAGTAAATGCAATAAACAGATTAGTTTTTGAACAACCAGATTTTCTGTTTCTGTCTCTCCTTTACAGCTTTAATGAACCACAGACATGTCTCTGCATGACATAAAAACCAAAGTATCATTTTAATTGGCTTTTATCCATCATTGTGCTTCTTTTAATATTATCCGTGTCTCTTTACTCGTAACAGTATTGGCTAACATTTGGTCTTCCTGCTCCAAGTTACAATCCGATTATTGTCTTTATATTAAAATGTGGTTAGCATTTTATAAACCTGGCTTATTTTGCTATTGTGCATTGAGGTTAGTATTTGAGTTTCACTGGAAACCGATTTGTTGATTTGCCCTTAAATGTTAATTCCTCTCACACAGGTATTTACCTTGATTTCGTCTATGTCCCACGTCACCTCTTTGCTGATCTGGTTATGTGTTTTTGGTCAGAAGTGATTTGACATGTTATAGGATTCGGTAACAATGAGCCGCCAGGGAATGGTTTTAGCCTGCAGCCATGTTTTGAAGAAACCCCTGATTTCAGTTCAGTTGGTTCTTAAGTTGATAGAGAGGTTTCATAATTGGAAGTAGCAGAAAGTACATTCCCTCAGTAGCCAATCAATATTCCAAAGAAGCACAAATTCACTGTAAAACAAACCCATTTAGCTAATCATGACATAGGAGACAGATATTGTGGGCTTAAAGCCTGACAGTTAAATTCCTTATTTATCCAGAAAGAAGAAGCTTTTTCCTCAATTATTTCCTTGCTGGTAAAAATGCATTATAGAAACATTTAGCTTTAATTCTCCGTGATACACAACTGCGGTTCAGCCGCTGACACCATAGGTCAAAACTCATTATCGGTGAGCAGCTATATAAACCGACAGGGAATCAAGATGATGTCTCATAGCCTCTTAACCTTAATCTCTCATTTTATGGCAAGGTGAAAACTTTTTATTTCGCTTTAATAGGAAACTGATATTCACTTTGGTCCAATGTGACTTGAATAATGCAGCAGTTTTCCTTTCCAGTTTATCACAGTTAATTAAAAGACCCGTTGAATTTATCTTGTATGGTTGCAGCCTTTGTTAGTCTTCATTTGTTTTGTGTTCCACTACCTTTGTTTATTTATCGGTAAATCTTCACTTGTCCCTTTCAGGAAAAGATTAACTAGAAATTTAAGCTGTTTGCAATGAACAATCTCAGTAGCTCTGCAAGAATTAAAGGGTGAAGTAGGATAAGTAATGTTGTTTGAAGTCTGAGACCTTTTGGAGAAACTGCAACTTTAACTATAAATTACGAGTAATGCTGTCACAGCAATTATACTCCATAATCTATTTAGAGTCTATCAAAAGGTACAACGGTAAAAAAGAATCTTAAGACATGAGACAATCAAGTGCCATAAGCAGATTATAGATAATTAAAGCTGTTAAAAGACAGGCAGGTACAATAGATGGATAGATTGTGTGTCCTAAAGATGAACGATGCACCCACAGCAGCAATGGTGGTCCGTTTCTTTCAAATTTAATCTGGTAATCATACTCAGTCCCTTTAATTTGACACTAAAAACATAAACATGGTGAAAAATAACATTACAGGTTTAACAAATGGCTGAAAGCAGAGCTGAACCATTCATTTATATTTATATTATATTTTTTCTTTTCTCTATTTCCACCAAGGTTAGCTAACGCTGTATATGTAATTTAATGTAATTACTGCTAAACACTGGGATATTAGAATCAAGGGATTAGGGTGAAATGTTAAGCTTGCAAAGAAAAATATAATTTACTCCTGTCTCGTAATTTGAAGTAAAGCTTTCTATTGTTGGTGACGCTTAACTGAAATGAATGCTGGGAATGTTCAGCTTTTAAGACGTGGTCAGTAAACTTAATCATAAAACTTTAGGTTGCACAGAAAATGCATCAACTTCCTTTTAATGCTGTTTTCTGGGGCGACTTTCTACCCTGCCAGTGTGACTTAACCCTGGATCCTGCTGTGGAAATGATGTGGCTAAAACTGCATTAGCTCTGTAAAAAGATCCAGCTGTGGATATGAGCCATTAATCTGTATATTTGTGTAAATTTAACCCGGAAAATTAGCTCTCTTCCTTGTTCTTGTCCCACAACGGACTTGCAACCATGAACCAAATTTCATGGATCCCTGCTTACATATCATACAAGGAAATCCTCAAAGATCACAAGCTATTAAAACATCTACTATGAGGTTGTTGCATACCCTGCAACAACCTCAAAGTCCCATCGCTGTAGCTTACATCACAGCTTTGGATAGAAATAATTTCTCTCTCTCTCTAACAACCTCAATCAAAATCCTCTCTAACAAAAGAAAACACAGCAACAACATAATGTTAGATGTGGTATATTTCAGATTGATAAGGAGGTGGGGGATAGCATCATATAAATGCTTCATATTACTTATATGACCTATCATATAAATGTTCATATTTTCTAAGCGCCTCTGTTGCCAATCTTCAAACTGTCCATCACTCTACAGATAAATGTACAGATTTTCGTATAGAAATAAGAGTGAGGAATTCCAACCCCAAAAACAAGAGTGGTATATAATCTTATCCAAATCCTACTAAACACACAACTGTTCTTGGAAACACTGAGCGAAAAAAGGTTCTGACCGGGTGCGCTGTGTCAAGAACAAGCAGCAAGATACCCCTAGACGGGACTGGGTGAAGACAATTACATCATTTTGTTCTTGAGGCTGTGAGATTAAAAACAATCAGATGCTTCTACAAGCTTTGTTGTTAAAATGATTGGGGAGTAAATGCAGTAACTTGAAACTTGTAGCATGGCTGAAGGGATTTGTTTAGACTATGCATAGTATTTTGTTGATCCACATAATTCTCAGATTAGATTAACACTGGAGAATCATTGACTGAATTGAGCAGCACCAACTGAGAAGATATTGCTGCTGTCCTTGCTTGGTACTAAGTGAAACATTCCACAGTTCCGTATCTCCTGCAGTTCAAAGTGGCTATGGTTATTTTTATTGCTCCTTAGATCAGGATGATAATGTTGGTGGGTAAATTTGTTTGCAGACCATTCAGTTGATAGCAAGGTGTAATAAAAAACGGGTGATCTGAAAAGGGGCTATTTAGAGGTCAGGGATCAGAGAGCTGGTCTTCATTGTCTTTGGAAGCATCTGTTAGCCCTGTCCAGTGTGAAGCATCCTCCCTAACTAGGCCACATCCTGTCCTGGGAAAGATGCAAACCACATCCCTGTTTTAAATGTATCCCTACAGACCAGAAAAGCACTACGTGTCAAACATTAACACCTCTTCCTCATCACACCCTCACTGCTTTGATCTCACTTTTCCAAGACCTACATTTACAGTAGCTTAGCCCATCCACATGTACCAACAGTAGGGTTTTTGTCATGCAGCAGACTGGGAGGGAGGTTGTGTCCCGCTTGTGCTACTGTGCATGAGAAAGATGTGTGTGCTGGCGGCCAGCCCCCACCAGACCAGGAGACAGGAAGGGGACAGGAACTACGGGAAGCCGAGGTCTAATCTCCCTAGACAAAACTCTGTCAAAGACACACAAACACAAAATGCACTCGCACGTTCAGCTCCACAGCTCCTTGGTGTTTCTTTTCATGCACTCAAGAGCTAACACATTATGGAAAATCCCTTTTTGCTTTTTATTTGAAATGAATGTGTAAAGATGAAGATTATTTTGGAGTATTTTGCATCATTTGATTGGTAATATCATAAGATCCTGCTACCTCCTAAGCTAGTTTTACTGTGCGTGTCTGATGAAAGTAGAAATATTCCTTTTCAAGAATGAATTGCTTGTTGGGAGGTCTAGCTTTAGAGAGCTTCTTCACTTAACTCCTCAAAACTGGGTGTTGGTGTCAATCATTATCTCTGTCTTTTTAAAACCAGCAATCCCCCAACCCCCTACAAACTCTGAGACTTCCTCAACAAAGAGAGAGCAGCTGCACTCTCCATTCTTTATTTATTTGTCGCGCAACAAAGTGTTTGACTTTGGACGTAACCTACTGAGTGCAAACTGTCAATGTGCACCTGGAGAGATTCTTTCTGAAATCGGGCAAAGTCTTCATCGTTCTTGATCAATATTTCAATGTCTTTCATTGAAAACGGGCTCCTCGCTGTGAATGCCAGTGTATCCCCTCCACCTTCTAAGTAGATCTGCTGTCTTGTGTGGTCAAAATTGGCATCTTGAGATCTCTGCTGGTTGTGTAATTTTGCCTCAAAACATTTCCCCAAATCCTAAATAATTGAAGAAATGTCTTTTCACCATAAAAAAAAATAGAGCTGTCAAAACTGCCTGAGGTCCTCAAAGATGGATTGACATACTTGTTGGATTTCAGGGGATTGCAGAATTCGTTGTTTTTTTTTTGTTTGTTTTTTTAGCAAGAATCCTAGATGAACATAGGAGTCAGGGTTAGACAAATCAAAGGGCCAAATCGATTTGAATAATTCCAGCATTTACCCAATGCAATATGCCGTATGTGAGGACATCAGGTTTCAGGTAGCTGAAAGAAAAAACAGCGAAACATAAAGGAAAGAAGGGTTTATTTATTTGCTTTTAGAGGCTCAACTGAACATTTCAAGATAGCTCAAATCTGCTGTCTTATCATAGCAAAAAAAAGTATCTGTCGTTCTTTATGTAACTTCACATGAGTTGGAAGGTTTCCCATCTGTGATTGTCTCTTTACATGCTGTGCATATTACATTTTGCTTTGTGTTCAGTTCATTAAAGTTTATGTACACAAAAGAGAGCACCCTTGTGAGCATATTTTTTTTTTATTTTGTGGTTTGCAGCTCTAAAGGACATTTATACAGGGTGTAGAAAGATTGAGAGATGGTGTGGTTGATAACAGGATGAGTAAAATGCATTAATGATGCACACTTTTTAAAAAACGTGTTTTAAAATGTAGATTCTGGATAAATGATCTGGTATTTTCAGGTAAACAGGATCAATTTAAGTCTTGAGTGATTAATGAAAACAAAAATGGTCACACTTGTGAATTCACTTGGACATTTACAAGTCAAGCCCAAAGTTGTAAAATATATGACACTCATTTTTATTTAGTTCAACGTGTTTGATTGGAGACAAAGATTAAACACATTCAAAAGGATTAAATGAAGAATTTTTTTTCTTAGAGTTCAAGTACGGTAGTCAACTCAGTTATAGTTAAAATTTATACATTAAGAATGCAAATAAGCCTTCTTGTTATTTTATGATAACCTTACTCTTTTTCAGGTTAAATTATCCGAATTGCTGGTGCTTTGGGCCAGTCAAGGTTAAAATCATTCATTTCATATCTCCATTCCATGCCTTTGCATCTCGACTAATTAATTATGTAATAATTCTTGCAGAATTAAGAATAATCTTTTACTTTTGTGTTATTTTTATATTTTATAAAGGTTTTCCATCAACACCATGACACCTTGAAACCATGGTGTTTTTCTTAAAACTTGTCCTACAATGAGAGTGTGCTACAAGGACATGCTTAGTGGACATTTTGAAGTTTTCCTCATTTTTAAAGGCTAAACTAAGCTGTGGGTTGTAGTCAGTAAAGCAGTTTTCTAAATATTTTCTAGACATTTCATAGAAAGGCCCTTGTTGCAGAATGCAAATGCTCGTAGCAAATCGGGGGTTTAGCTTTGAAGTGTAAAGTTCAGGTAGTTTCTAGTCAATCCCATGTGTGAACCCAGCAGGTAATCCACCAGAGAATTCATGCAGACCCAGTTTGCATGCCGATAACAGTTGCTGTTTTATATTCCTTCTCTGCCTCCCTATGTGTGGATTTCCTATCCTTTCTATTAAGAACTGCAGAAGTATCAAAATACAAATAGTGTTAATATCAAAACAAAACAGTAATCTTTACTAATAAGTTTTCTCTGGTATATGTTGCCCAGGCGGTAGTCTTGAGAACACAAAAAAACGTGATGGAAACAGATATGATACTCAGATTCGTATTTCATCAGCCTTTCACTGTGTGACCCTTGTATTGATTATGGTCATTTGTGAGCAGAAATGGCACAAAAGCCTCTGTCACTCACACATTTTGTGGGTAAATGTAAAATGAAAGGAAAGTACAGAGTGTACAGACATATGTGGTAGCAGCCTGGCTCTTTGTTAGCCGACCACACCGAATGTGGAGAGTAATATTGTAAAAACCTACTGCCGCTTATCTGGCTTTTAAACATTTCTCCTGTTATTTCCAAATCCTTTGACATCTTTTTTTCTTCTTGAATTCCTCCTTGTCATTATCCCCCCGTCTCCATTTCTCTATAGGTGCACGAGGGTAATTGGCACTGTGTTTCTTTAATTAAAATGAGGTCTAATTGTAGCTGTAGCAGGCCAAATGTTCATAGGTCTATAATTTCCCTATCACACTCCAGAGACACAGAGAGAGTGGAAAATGGGGAGGTAGAGGGAATGTCAAGAAGAAATTAACATGCAAGTTAAGAACAGTGGATGTTATTAAAAGAAGGGATTCATGTCAAATGGATCAGGTTTTGCATTTCTGGAGAATTTTGTGTACTGTGTCTAAGGCTTTGTGAAAAAGTATTTGCCTGTTAACATATTTCTGTTTTAAATCAACAAAAATGAGTAAATATGACAAGTGGCTTTCATACTGATTCAATTAATTAAAGTAAAGCTAGTGTAAATTTGAAGCTATCCGGACCCACCTAGTTGTTTTTCAAAGTAACAATGATTATCCGCATTTTTTGTTCTACTGTCACCAGCCCCAGTAGGCTGAATTACTGCCATTCATTGCAGCAATTTACAAATCTTAGTTTCTTTTTAAACAAAAGTCAAATAAAGTCAGTTTCAGCTTAAAGCGGCTTTATATTTTAAGGTTCCTAAAATAACATCTGCGCTCACAGTTTAGTACCTTGAGTAAGTTGTAGTGGGGTGAGACAAGGTATTGCGATGTTACTAATATCAAGACTATTTCAAAAAACATAAAAGATAAGACTGTTTGGTATATATCTAGAGGATCTCTTGCTTTATTCTTATACTTAAATAGGGATGGGAATCGAAAACCGGTTCCTGTTAAGAACCGGTTCCGTATTTTTCGATTCCATGGCATCGTTTGGCAGCTCGCTGAACGATTCTTTTTTCGATTCCCGCAGCAACAGAGCCTAGCGCGCCGGCTCTGGGGAGCACGACTTACGTCACGTTTTTTACGTACGTTACGCAACTTACGCAACTTACGCAACTTACGCAAGTTGGAAGAACTATTCGAGGAGGAAGACAACGAGCTGCGGTCACTTTGTGAATCAAAGCCCCGTCTTTCCTTAGCCCAGAGGGTAGATCAGGAAATCCAGCTCTGTAAAAGCTTGCCCTCCATCCCCTGCAGGGATAGCGCCACACTGTGGTGGTGGAACAAGCAAGATACGCTGCCCTTGCTATCTGGACTGGCTGAAAACTACCTCTGTGTGCAGGCTTCCTCCACCCCATCTGAGAGGGTGTTCTCCACGGCTGGAGACACCTTAAGCCCTGAAAGATCCCATATCCTTCCAGAAAAAGCAGATATGCTCATCTTTCTGCAAAAGAACTGTTAATTTTCCCTACTACTGTTTTATAATTAGTACTTTTTGTTATTTAAAATAGGTTATAATCCCATCATTTGTTATTAGACATTGTTTGTTATTAAGTTTGTTCTTGTATTCATTTTTCATTTAAACACAGATGTTACTCCAGTTTCACATTTCCTGTGGAAATCTTGATCTTGTTGATTTTGTAAGATTGTGCAATAGTTAAGTAAACAAAGTTGATTCTGATAATCAAACTGTTTGTTCTCCTTTTTCCCCCAAATTGGAATCGAAAAAAGAATCGATAAAGAATCGAATCGTTTCATAGAATCGAAAAGGGAATCGGAATCGTGAAAATCTTTTCAATTCCCAACCCTATACTTAAATGTAAGGTTGTAGATTATTTTTCAGCCATTTGTCATGTTTGCCAACAACAGTTTGTTTACAAACGTACCTGTTAACATTTGGGACAAAGCTCTGATTCAGAGGTGCCTTTTTATATTTACTTTTTGAAAAGAAATACATATCGAGATAAATATCGGATGTCGACATTCACCCCCAAAAATATCAAGGTGTTATTTTTCACCCTGCCCTAATATGAAGCAGATTTATTGCTCCTATTGCAAATAATATTATAATTTCTGGACTCTGACAGTCTAACCAGGTGTTGTTAGCTGTCAATTAGCTAGGCTATTAGCTTGGTTAGATGATTTGTCGTCTGTGGCTCTTAAGGCCTGATGATTTCCTAACTGTTCTTTTCATGAAACATTACCTTAACAATAATGGGTGGCGGTTCCGTAGGCCTTGCGCTGGTTTCTATGCCCTGCCTTTCCAAACATGCTGAGTTTTCTGATGTAAACAAGAGACATTAGCCTGAGGGGTATCACCTCGAAACAGGCCCACTCCAGAACTTTCTCTGATATTTCATCATAGATGCGTGATACTAGAATTTTGACTGGTGACCAAAATGCTTATGTTGTATAATTGCGATTTCTATATAAACTTTTCCTAGACCAACCAACAAACTCTCTTTGGTTTTCTCCCTTCTTTTAAGTACAGTCATTGAAAATATCAGTTTGGCTATTGGTTTCTGAAAAAAACACATCACTGACGTTTTTACTCCAGGATCTGTCCTTGGGCAAACTCATGCATCAGTTGGATGCATTTGATCGCTGCCGCTGCAGGCATGATCCTCACTTGTTTGTTACAAAAACAGTACCTGCAGAGTAACATTGGTGAAATGGACAATGTCCATTATTCAGTTTTAAAGCTAATATTGGGTTACTCATACCAATAACATGCTGATGGTATTGCAGATCCCTTCTTATTATTGATAATGGTATTAAATCTGTTGAAATGGAAAATGTAGTTTGTTTCCAAACTTAAACTTTAAAAAACACTGTATACATTGATACTGTTGCTGCCTTTTGTTTTAAGCACTTTAGCTGAACCTGTCTGACTGAATGATATAAACAAAACTCCAAATGAAATTTGACATCTGGAGATCATGGGATTTGTTTTGAACAAATCTGATATTTTATTTCTAAGCTTTATCTCTCAGCCCAAGTTCAAATAATTTTTAACACGTTTGTATTTTTCTCTTATAACAGAAACTGGGACCATTTCTCATTGATTTTGTTTGATATTTTGATAGAATTAAACTCCTCCACCTTAGATGTTCAACCCACCAACTTCTCAGTTTTTTTCAATGGAAAAAGAATTGGTTTGTGTCCACATCTAATAGTTTTTTCCACTATTGTAATTCCAAATCTCATACATAGTCTCCCTACTAGCGCCTGTATCAGTTTAGACTCCCCCAGTGTCTCCTAATGTTGACAGTTGTCCTGTAATTGCTGTACAATCACATGTTTTGGGTGTTAAATGCGGCCAGATGACGAGTTTCTATTGTTCTAGCAATTTCTTGCACCAGGGGCAGTTTTCCACCGCCGCCGAAAGAATGTAGGGGGGAAAAGCCGGCTTCCTCTTACCAGGGCTTAACACTGTGTTTGCTTCAGTGAAAGGCATGGCCATGCAAGCACATAATAGGAGCCCTGGCTGTCTCATTGAAACACTCTCGCTCACGCATCCTGCCTCATAAAGCTTAATGATAGAGCAGTGATAAACGGTGATTACTGTACCTGCGGGGTGGGATGTTTCTTTTCCACCCGTTAATGAACGCAGAGGCAGGTGTGCCTCCCAAAGGCAGTGATGAGGAGTGTCCTCTCAATAAGGTTTGGGGTGGCGAGGTGAAGTGTTTTTATGTTGTTTGTTTTAATTATCCTGTAGCCATCTTAAAGTAGAGTGTACACAAGGAAAGCACCAACCTGAAATCTGTCACCCAATTATCCTCTTTACTTCATTTTCTCTGCTTTTTGCAGACCTGCCTTTCTTTCTCTCGTAAAGCTGTTGTAAAGCAGTTGGGCTTCTGTGTTTTCTGAAGCAAAAGAGGCTCGGAGGCACGAACGTCACTGTTACTACCTTAGAAACCCACACAGAGAGAAAGATGAGAGGAAAAGGTGATGCAGAAGGTGGAAGTCAGACAGTGATTAGAATCCAATCGCATGTACCTTTTTACCCCGTGGTGTGATGCTACGCCAGACCTGCTGCATATGCAGCCCTGTTACTATGATTAGGAGCTCTATGTCATCGCTTTCATTTGCAGGGAGCATGAGACAACCCCAGTTAGATGCTGAGGATGTAAAAAATGTCACTCAGATGAAATGCAGAGGTGGATTTGGGTAAGGCAGCTGTGTGGAAGGGATAGAGATGGATTGCTTCTATTTTTGCATCCTATAACTGCTAAAAATGCATGACATCCGAACAAATACAATTGTGCTATGCTGTCAGATTTGAATACTGCTAAAGCGCCCTAAACTATTATTGACACGCCTGGGAAAGATGTGTACAGAGCTAAATCAGATTGTTGGTATGGAGTATTTGTATCTCAAAAATGCCAGTTTGTTATAGCAAGAAGAGCTGCCTTGTAACTGTGTGCGGTGGCAGGATGCACCTGGGTTTTAGTCCAGCCTCGTTTTGCAAATGTAGAGAAGCAGTTATTTTATTCTTTCCATTTCTTGTCTCATAATAACTAGCATCTATTTATCTTGCTTTCTAGACGTTCTTATTTTAAAGTGTCACAAGTAAAAGGAATTTGTCATGTTTACGCCCCAGCAAAACCATTTATTTAATTGCAAGATATTAGGAAAAGACAACACTGAGGGATTGGTGATTATTTATCTTTACCATGAAAAACTGCACTTAGTCAGTGATAAAGACAATGAATTTAATGGATGTTTGTAAAAAAAAAACTCAGTTAAGAATTGTTACTTATGTTCATTTTAACTAGCAGCATTTTCATTATACATGTGTGCAAAAATATGTTGATATTCTGTTAATGTCTAAAAAAAAAACTAAATTTTCCAATTGCAGTGTTTCCATTGAATTAGATATGTGATGTGTGATAAATTATTAAAAAACTAGCCACTTCATCATCCTCCTTCTATTTATTTATATATACATTTTTGCCAGTACTAACATCTGATTGTAGTTGATCACAATGCATGGGATGTGAAAAATGGACTTCCATAGCAGTTTTAGGAAATACATCAACTTTGATAAAGCTAAAAAACCACCTCTTCCAAGTGCAAAACCTTTTTTTATCTAAAAGCATGAGTTTTTATTATTTTTTTTTATTGCTGTTTGTATTGGGCAAATTTATTTGCATCGTGGGGAGGGTGATATTATTAATTGGTATCATGATGTAAATTACATATTCTAAGTAAATCAACATTGGTAAGACAGGAGGTGATTAAAAAACTTTAAATATGTTTAAACCTCGCGATGAACTTTATATAAACAGAATTCCTAATATTTATTAATATTTTAGTCTGAACTAAAACTACATAAATTAATCTTGTGTTATGAAATTTATCCTAAAGACAGTTAGCAAAGGCACACAGTTGATGAAGTTGTGTATGAATTAAATGCAAGGTGGATCTATTTACGTGTAACAGGTTTAAAGAAAAAAATACGCTAAATGTTATTTATGTTGCACTTTTTAATTCAGGGAGGATTAATGGAAGCTTTGCACGTGTCTGATTTCTTTTCAAAGGGGGAAGAAGTATAGCTGCTCTCCTGATTGCAGCTGCTTCCTCCGACTCCCTGCCAGTGTTAAGGGCTGCATATATTCCAGCAGCTTGTGTTTTAGTTAGCTTGTCGCAGGTATGACAGATATTTTTGATTTAAAGCCCAATTTTGAAGCGTGGTCTGCGCTATGTTATGGCAAACCACAACGCAAGAGGGACAATCATGAACTAGCTAGGATTGTGGGTGTCCGTGTGTTGGTTTGACAACCGTGAGTGTTTCAGAAAGACTGGCCATGGCACTGCATGTTTTGGCTTTGGGTGCAAACCAACAGACCGTCGCGCAGAGCTACAAACCAGCGTCCTCTAGGGTGTCTGGGATAGTGTCCAAGGTGTGCCAGGCACTGTGGACGGTGTAGGTACCAGATTGACTCGGGCTGCCAGATTGACTCGGGGGCCTGCGCCTATGCTGAGATGCGTCAGAGCGTCCGCCATCTTAAATGTGGCAAATCTGCAGTTTCTCAGTCACTTAAACAGTATCAGAGGGACTTTAATCTCTGAATATATTTTGTATTCGTAGTATTTTTGTTTTTGTAATATTACAAGTTTATTTTTTGTATCCCTTTAGCTTCATTCTCCTGAATTTATTCTCGTTACAAATGCAGACCTCGGGCTCAATGTAGTTTGTTTGAGTGGCGTTGCCATAATGTGACGTCATCGGGAGGCGCAAGGCCCATGGCGAATTCGGTGACGTCATCGGAAGGCGCAGGGACCATGGAGAATTTCTTCGTAAAATTGTCGGCTTACAAACCGCAATCCCGCTTTCGAATAAAACCTACACCCCACTATAATTACTTTAGTAAGCTGTCCAGACCAATCAAAATGTTTTGCGCAATTGTGCAAACGGTAAAACAATTATGTATTGTGACGTCATCAAAAGGCGCAGGCCCCCGAGTCAATCTGGTACCTACAACGGCACTACAGCCAGAGTTTCTGCCATTAGGTACCAAACAGGATATATGCATAGGGTAGAGCGGATGTCGAATTTACCAATCAGAGGACTTTTTCTTCTCCCTGCAGAGATATCTGCTGCTATCTTCTATCTGCACCTATAATTTGGGGGAGGTGCACAAGAGTGTCTGCAGAGTTATCTGCGTTAACTGTGACACACACGCAGACGGTGGTTTCTGAGCATAAACCAGGCTTTATGGACGAGAGAGGGTCTCACTCACTGAATGTTTGCCAGAGTCTGTGAAGTCAGAGCGATCAGTGCTTTTACAGTGTCACCAAAGTCTCCAAGAACACCGGAAATAGTCGCACGATTTGTCTGTAGTCACTTTTATCTTAAAAAAAAAGTCGCTGGACAGGTCTAAAAAGACCATAAAAAATATATGAAGTTAGCAACAATGTGTTCATCTGCCGCTGTCAGTCAAAGATGTTCTTAACGGCGCATGCTTTACAGCATTTTTATTTATTCATATATGCAAGAAGGAGGTAAAAATGTTTAAAAACACAGTTTCCATGGCCATGGTGCTCATTAAAAGTAAGGGTATTGTCATATTTCCATTGTAATTCTAAAAGTTTCAGCTTAACCAGCATCTGTGCTGAAATATGATAGCAAGAACCCTGATTTGATGGTCAGTGAAGAAAAGAAACAGTTATGTATATTCTGAGCTAGCTTGAGTTAACGCCTTGTTTAAATTCATTTTTCAGATTAAACTCAGCTTTTATGGTGTACGAGAGCAGGTGGGATTCTGGATAGAGTTTTGTAGTAATTATTTTATCTGTTAAGTTTTATAATGAAGTAGTGTTTGTTTCTCTGAGCCTGTTTGTCTGACTGTTTGCAGACATATTGCCCCTCGCAGATTTCCTCTGGTTTGCATTTTTGTGTCGAACTTAAATGTTTAATATCTATGAAAGTGGTTCATTGAGATTGCAGACACTGATATTGTGTCGCTCTAACAACAAGTCATAGATTATTATCTGAGATTGTACTTAACATGCTTACAAAGGAGGAGCTCAGAAATTTGTTCAGTTACATTAATTTTAGAGCACTTCTTAGGGGTGCCACCAATTATAACACCCGTTGTTTTCTTAAAAACTGGTTTATGTTTTGTATTTCACCTTCTCGAAAAAATATATCGTCAGATTAAAGTTTTGATCTTCGTTTTTCAGGGTGAGATTTTGCAGCTGCGATAAAAAGCCGAATGCATTTCAGGGCTTTTCACACATCTTTATCACAGTTGTCGATTATTGTCAAGGGCCTAATAAAACATCAACGGAAAAACAGTTATATTGTCAAATATTTATAGCTGATATTTCCTATTGCCTGCTTAAAACACTTATTCCTTTCCCAGGTAAATTGTTGTGTTGCTGCTGTGTAAGACAGCTTTATTTGATACATCGATTCAGTTATAATAACACATTGTCATTGTCTGCAACAAAGGGGGAGGGAAAAGAGAGCTGGATGTGCTTTCCCACATACAGAATCCATATGTGCCCTTGTTGAGCCCAACCCAGAGGGGAAGATTCTCCAGTCATCCATGCAAATGTTTCAATACTGCTCCGTTATCAGCTGTTACAGAATCTGCTATAGGCTAACTGCCACTTTAACTGACAAATTTATCTCAATGAAAAGTCACTGTATCTAAATTTACCCTGCTTTCTAATGTGTTTTAATCAGGATTTAGGTTTAAAGGACTGGGCCTTCTTCGCTCTTCACTAACACCACAAAATACACGCGTGGGTTTTTTTTATTTTTATTTTGTCCTGCTAGTGGTTTAAGGAAGAATAGTTGTGCAAAATAAACTAAAGTTCTGCCTGAGCTTGATGCGTCCTCAGTATATATAGTATGCAGGCATTAATGATTTGGCAGCCGAGTTTATCACACTAAAAGTCGCAGCCATCCGTCTGTGAACGTGGCATGAAAAATATTTCACTCGCAAGTCATTTTCTATACTGTAGGCAGCAACTAATGATTCCCTTTTTTAATATTGTTTAATTTGACAATTTTACAATAAATGCGTAGCACTGTAAGCAAGAGCCCAGAGCTATTTCTTTACATAGTTGAGTAAATCTGAAAGTTTTGCATTAAAGAACCGGGAGGCGTTTGGCTCATTTTATGTGGCGGTAGAAGCCAGAACTGTTAATATGTCAGAGAAACTGATTTTGTTTTTAAATACAGAGGCAGATTTAGTGTTTTATATGTGTGTGTTTGTGCAGAGCGTTGTTGTTTTTTAGGGTTAGAGATGCTGACTTCACTGTTGGGCTGTATACACGTAACCTAATTTAACAAAGCACCCAAATAACCTCAATGATAAACCCACTGCTCCCCCAGAATCAATTTTCATGGAGGTGCTCTCCTTGATCAGGACCGCATTAAATCTTGTTTATTGGTTAAAAGCAAACTGCCTCGGCCTATGAAATAGGCTCCCTCGGAGAACAGGTAAGGTCCTAAAAGCCGGTGTGTGACGGAAACCCCCCCCATCAGTGTAAATACAAGTCCGGGTGTGCCGAGACGGCCGGGAGGAAAACAGATGAAGAGAAGCAAGAGCGTGGCTCGCGTTACAGGCGGTTCAGGTCTTGGGTTTTATTGGGATACTGAATCTTTGCAGAGCAGCACAGACTGTTGGGGAGCTGGCTGCATGCCTCTCAAAAGCAAACCAAAAAAATCAATCCCATTGTAATCACAGATTGTGACCGGAAGGGCTTAAATCTTTGTATGTGCGCTCGTCTATGTGTGTATGTTTGCATCTACTGCTCTCAGTGGACAAACACAGGCTCCTCACTGCAGGTTCAGTGCGACCACAGGCACGGCAGACCGCTGGGAACAGAGGGGGACGTAGGGGAATAAAAACAAACATGAGAGGAAAGACAATTTAGAGGCTAGTGGGAATGTTCAGTGTTGATGTAATTGACTGGTGAAACTCCATCTTCCGCCCTAATCCTGGTATAAGCCGCAGCTCATACTTGGCAGAGAACTTGGGTCTTGAAATATGTTCCCTCTGTCATTTTGATTTGTTTCCCTGCATGTAAATCAGTTTTATACATGTCGTTTGTATATTTCCCGTTGCTTATGATTTTGTGGGATTTCTTTTTTATTCTCCTTTTCACAGAAGTCCTGATGAACACTAAGAGCGAGACGTCTGATCTCAAATGGACCATCTTCTCCCAAGACAGATCTGAGGTATGTATCGCCATCATGGCCGTGATGTGATGTGTATATTTCAACACCATCCCAGCAGTGGGTTCGGGTCTTTGGCCTCCAGCGGTTTCTTTGTTACTCTGGTCATAAACAAATTCCTTTTACAGCCGCTGACAGAACGGAGGAAACGTCAGCCTGACTGTGCCGTTTAAGTATATGAAAAGCAGATGCTTTGATATATCCCATCAACCTTGGAGTCGCAGTGACTGGCTGCCCACAGTTTCGGATCCCCCTCGCCAGAAAAAGACATATTTGTAATTTGATCAGTTGGAGAGTGGTTACAGCGGTTCTTTTGCCGGCAGCATCTGTGACCAGAGCTGCTTGACTTGCTGCTGCCTCTGAAGGAAAACAGTCAGATCTTTGCTGGAGGATGGGGAGATGGAGAGAAGGGCACGGCGTTTCTGTTGATTAAAATGCAATCTAACGCATTCCACTAGCCTCCAAACATTTCACAGTGTTAGCATCATTTGAAGGAGCTTATCAAAAAGCCTCATGCTGTCACAAACATTAAGGTGTTTGTTTTTAACATAATGTCACCATTAAAGAGTACAAACCTGTTATTTAGGTGGTGATGACAAGCAGGAGCGGCGCCATGTCACACGGTGTTTGCATCTGGCTCTTTATTTTTAGTATTAAAGGAAGATGATACTCTTCTTTAAGGCAGATAGAAAAACACAATTGTCTTTATTAAATGTTGTGCACTAATTTTATTTAAAAACGTAGTATTAGCTTGACATAAAAATGGGTTTTAATCACATCATAACCTTAGATTTTTGGTTTAGTTTTGTGTGATTGCAGCTGTCAGTCATTTAAAATACAAGTCAACTATGTTTCTGCAGGAAACTAATAAATGTCACGTTTTTACTGATATATAATCCTATATTTAATAGGTTTAAGGACTTTTTTTCCTATTTGCAAATGTAAATATATAAACAAAAGTATACACCCTACCTCATGTAGCTAGTGTTTAAGATAATGTCAGGGAGGCTGCTCCTGTAGCTCTATACCAGCCTCCACTCATCATTTTCAGCTGTGATATTTTTTCAAGGAGTACTTTATGTATGGAGCCAGTTTCATGTCTGCTCACAGTAGACATATAAACAAATCTTCTCCCGCTTATTCCGTCCGGGGTACCCATCTCCGGCAGTCTATGAGACATACAACCATGCACACACAGTCCCACCTATGGACAATTTAAAGAATCCAATTAACCTAACAGTCATGTTTTTGGACAGAGCCGGAGTACCCAGAGAGAACCCACACATGCATGGGGAAGAATTTGTTAACTCTATGCAGATAGACCCTGGACAGGGAATCAAATCTAGAACCTTCTTGCTGAAAGGCAACAGTGCTGCAAACTGTTCCACCATCCAGCCCCTACAGTTTATGGTTTTGGTGGTTGTGAAGTTGCAGAGTGCAGGTCATCTGATTTTATGATGCTTGGCTGGCAAGGTCCTCCAGCAGCAAAGAATCTAAAAACCATGACGCTTCCTCCACCATGCTTTACAGTTGTAGATACACCAGAGGTTGCTTTGCATGTCGTCCACCTGTAGACTATTTTCCAAACAAGTTACCTTTTTTAATCTCTTACAGGACAAAGATGTTGCTTCAGTTTTCTTCCTGAATGCCTCAGACAGCTCTATATATCTTATTGTATATAAACAAGCTCACCCTTTGAGTTTCACACAACAGAGTTCTCCTTATGAGCGTGTCATATTCTTATGTAACTTTTTGGCCATTTTAAGAATGTCAGGTTTTTTTGCTTTTCAGAAATAGCAGGTTTTAACTGCATTTTTTTATTACCATTTTGTTTCAATTCTTTGATAATGTTCCTATTTAAAGTAATTCCAAATTGCATCTATTTGTCCTAAACCTGCAGGCTTACATAGTTGCCCTGATTTTTTTTCCACATGACTGTGTAACTCCCTCTTCAGTATTTATTACCATTTTTGGATCTTTTCAGGGTATTTCTTCCTTTAAGTGGTTTAGACCCGTTTCTGAGTGCTTCCCTTTCATTCAGACCAACACTCTGCCACCCTCCACAAATCATGTGCAAATGGATTTTTAAAGATTTACATATTTACATAACCAAATTTCTGAGCCTCGCGTTCAAGCAAATCTACTAAATTTCGCCTCAAGTATGTTAATTTCTTTCTTGATTCACGCTCCTGGGAACGCAGTGATGCCGAACATGTTTGCTGTTGTTTCAGAAGTCAAACATTAAAGCTTTTCTCCATTGAGGCTGGCTCCTGAACAAATGAAGACTTCTAAGGAGAGGTTATGCCTGTTATGCACTCGTTATTGTGTTTTAGTCTATAAATGTGTTTGCAGGGGGAAATCTCTGTCTTGGATGCAACGTGAGGCAGTGTGCCTTGCTTGACAAGCGAGACTTGGATTCCCACAAGCTGCGATGCAGCTCAGTGGGAAGAATGATTTAACAACCCAATTTCAATTTTAGGCTGCATCAACATCCACAGCAGGCCAGATTTTTCCCTCAGGTCTCCGGCAGGTGGAACGCAGAGGAGCCAGAAAAGATGTGGATGTGCCTTACTGGGATTAATGTACTTTTTTAACAGGAGTTATGTAAACACGTCGGCGATTTTTAAACCTGCTCACAGGTTTTCTGGGTCAGATGGATTTTTTTTGGTGCTTGACAACCTTTTGTTCTCTCCAGTCACAGTGGGAGGAAGTGAGCGGTTTGGATGAGGAGAGCAACAGTGTGAGGACCTTTCAGATCTGCCAGTTAGAAAGCTCTTCCAGCCAGTGGCTGCGCAGCGGCTTCATCCAAAGGCGAAGCGCCTCTCAGGTTTACGTGGAGCTGCGTTTCACCATGATGGAGTGTTCATCCCGGAGCACGCATCACCGCAGCTGTAAAGAGACTTTTAACCTCTACTACTATGAGGCAGACTCCAACGAGGCCACAGCCACATACCCGCCCTGGATGGAAAACCCATACACCAAGGTATGACCTCCTGACCTTCCATCTTTAGATTTAAATAAGGATATGTTTAAAAAAAACTTCCATTGCAAAATAATACATTTCCTGCTTGATTTATTAATATATTTTAGATTTTTAAATAAATGGATGCGTTGATACTATTAGGAGTCAAAAGTTCTCAGCAAGACTTGCAACAAAACCTTTCCTTACCAATATGGCTGCCGTGCCAAACCTAAAGATGCTATGAAAGCTGCATACATAAGCTATTTATTAGCCTTCTCACTGTTTGGATCTCATTATGCTATGGTCAAACTTTAACAAAACCCCTCCCCCACTCTCTCCTCACGCTGAGTTAAAGCTCAAACCAAGCAGGTTTTTAAGATATCTGAACCTAACGAGTGTTACCCTGATTAGAGTTCTTAGGAAATCTTTTTGATTGGGCAATTAGGACTTACCTGGCCTGTGGATTACCTCCCTCCTGGGGTTCACACCTTTTTTCAACAAGTCAGACAACCTAGTAGCCTACGGCCATCTGTTTCCTCTCTACCGCGCCCAGTTAATGATAGCTCCTATTCTCATACAATAGCTCTTGTTATTTGGACCAGTTTAAGTTTAGGTGGCTAAAAAGCCCCTAGGATGTTGTCTGCAGGGCTAATTTAAAGACCTCCTTATAATTTCATGAACCATGCTCTGAATCTATTTTATGAAAAACCAAATCAATATGAATAGAAATGTGAGTAAATATGAAGAACACTTGGTAATCAGAAGATAAAAGTTAACTAAAAATCCCATTTGGATCTCTAGAAGAGGCTTTTGTAGAGCAGACGGAGTCATACCGCAGAAGGAACCAGTTCAGGCTGATCCTCTTGAGTTTCCTGGGTGATGGATTAAAACTTCCTCTACTGAATGGGAATGCTGTCATGTCAAGTGTGGTGCGATGATAGCTCAGCTCACCAGTTGTACTTCCTATTTGACTGCATGACCTGAGGTTTTTTCTTCTTGACTGGATGTTTCAGTGTTAGCTCATATTTAAGTTGGGTAGATATCTCTGGTCTTGGTCTCTGGCCTTTGAGAAGCAGAAGCCCCTGATTGAAGTAGAAACTCAGAACTCAGTAATAGACATAGCCTCCTGGTTCACAGAGGTTCCTGGTTCTCCCCTGGCTTTGCTTGTTTATGTTTCCTTTGTTAATGTGTCTCCTGTGACAAGTCCTACTTGTCTTGTCTCCTTAAATACTCTTCTATTCAAGATGTACCTTTTTGCCAGAAATTGGTTACTTATATAAGGACAGAATCCCTTATTTCCTTTATCTTTATCATTAAATACCATTTGAATTTTTTTTCCTCAATCAAAGAAGGAATTGGTCACGCATTAATTAACTGTGCTTTTGGATGAATATTCTTGGCCTTGACATGAACAGAGAGAATTAACATGTTGCTCACGCTGCTTAGTACAGCTTTGAGATACAAATACTTTTCTCTCCTGAACGATCACAGTGACTCTTACTGGCTGACAGGATATTCCATTGACCAGTTTACTTCCAAAGGTTTCACTTCTCCTTTTTCTGACAGTGTCAGTTAGAAAACAAATCAGTAGTGGTCAAAATCAGAATCAACCCGTCTGCCTTTTTTAGAGATAAACCAGAAACCTGCAGTCTGTGTGACTCTAAAACATTCTTCCATATTATGAAATATTGACTTGATAAACATTTTCTAAGTCATATGTGCCCTAAAGAACATGAATGATAATCACTAATTGAAAATATCGCTTTCCTCTATCATTGCCTTTCTCCACCTCTTAACTAATAGGTGCGTTCGATTTCGGCGTAGGCGTCCTCCAAGGACCCAGTCTACCGGGGCTGGGTCCTTCGAGGTCCATGTAAATAAGGGGCCCGGAAGAGTTTGGATGTGGATTCAAATGGGTTCAACCTTCTCCGACCTTCCCCGTCTACACACTCTGTCACCTAGCAACCATGACAGTTGACACGCAGAGCAGGCAAAGGATGCATACCAAACTTCTCACTATTCTGGGTGCTAATAACATTTTTGAGGAGTTTCAGCAGCAGTGCCATCATCACGAATATCAGATTTATAGTCCACACATGGCAGAGATATTGCATCTGCAGTTAAATGTCAGCCAAACCCATTTACACTGGGATCAAAAAACCAGACATTACCCACCACATACACTATATTGCCAAAAGTATTTGCTCACCCATCCAAATTATTGGAATCAGGTGTTCCAATCACTTCCATGGCCACAGGTGTATAAATTCAAGCACCTAGGCATGCAGACTGTTTTTACAAACATTTGTGAAAGAATGGGTCGCTCTCAGGAGCTCAGTGAATTCCAGCGTGGAACTGTGATAGGATGCCACCTGTGCAACAAATCCAGTCGTGAAATTTCCTCGCTCCTAAATATTCCACAGTCAACTGTCAGCTGTATTATAAGAAAATGGAAGTGTTTGGGAACGACAGCAACTCAGCCACGAAGTGGTAGGCCACGTAAACTGACGGAGCGGGGTCAGCGGATGCTGACGCGCATAGTGCGAAGAGGTCGCCAACTTTCTGCAGAGTCAATCACTACAGACCTCCAAACTTCATGTGGCCTTCAGATTAGCTCAAGAACAGTGCGCAGAGAGCTTCATGGAATGGGTTTCCATGGTCGAGCAGCTGCATCCAAGCCATACATCACCAAGTGCAATGCAAAGCGTCGGATGCGGTGGTGTAAAGCACGCCGCCACTGGACTCTAGAGCAGTGGAGACGCGTTCTCTGGAGTGACGAATCGCGCTTCTCCATCTGGCAATCTGATGGACGGGT
Source organism: Cyprinodon tularosa (assembly GCF_016077235.1). NCBI lineage: Eukaryota > Metazoa > Chordata > Actinopteri > Cyprinodontiformes > Cyprinodontidae > Cyprinodon > Cyprinodon tularosa. The sequence goes on from NW_024037794.1 coordinate 1,260,556, forward strand.
CTGGGTTTGGCGGTTGCCAGGAGAACGGTACTTGTCTGACTGCATTGTGCCAAGTGTAAAGTTTGGTGGAGGGGGGATTATGGTGTGAGGTTGTTTTTCAGGAGCTGGGCTTGGCCCCTTAGTTCCAGTGAAAGGAACTCTGAATGCTTCAGCATACCAAGACATTTTGGACAATTCCATGCTCCCAACTTTGTGGGAACAGTTTGGAGCTGGCCCCTTCCTCTTCCAACATGACTGTGCACCAGTGCACAAAGCAAGGTCCATAAAGACATGGATGACAGAGTCTGGTGTGGATGAACTTGACTGGCCTGCACAGAGTCCTGACCTCAACCCGATAGAACACCTTTGGGATGAATTAGAGCGGAGACTGAGAGCCAGGCCTTCTCGTCCAACATCAGTGTGCGACCTCACAAATGCGCTTCTGGAAGAATGGTCAAAAATTCCCATAAACACACTCCTAAACCTTGTGGACAGCCTTCCCAGAAGAGTTGAAGCTGTTCTAGCTGCAAAGGGTGGACCGACGTCATATTGAACCCTATGGATTAGGAACGGGATGTCACTTAAGCTCATATGTGAGTCAAGGCAGGTGAGCAAATACTTTTGGCAATATAGTGTATCTGACACAATAACCATTCAAAAACTACTTTCATTAATTTCCGACTGAACTGTTCACATACTTGTATAATATTAAACAACACCACTGTCTGGTGTAATTGACCTTTTTTACTGTGAGCATAGAGCTGCTGGCTTGATTGGACAACGAATCACGAGATATCCAAGGCTATGTAGGATACACCAGACTGGTCCTTCAAAACGGGCAAAAAGAAGTCTGTATTTGCCGGTCACATAACAAATCTTCCAATCCGAACAGGCCTCGGCATCGCACTCTGCATAATCGGTCGACAAATCTGGTCTTCGAAGGACACGGTTGCCGGATTCGAATTCAGCAAATTTGTGTTAAAAATGCTCTGTTTGAAATAAATCCCTTTGTGATGTCATAAGGGGAAATAAGCTGTCTTTATCGGTAGAGCTACGACCCTCATCTAATGTGTTCTGTGATCCTACCTCTATCTTCACGAACTCTCACCGGTTGTCATGGTTGTTGACGTGGCCTTTAGGAGGACGGAGGTGTCCAAAGCCAAAGCAGTTTGTCCAGAAAAGGGCAGAATAAGGAGATCTTTCGTTCAGGCTGTCCACCTAATCTTAGAGGAATTTTCCTACAGAAACAGTTAACACATTTTCTGGGCGCCTCAGTGTTGATATATTTTTGTTATTGTCAAATGTAGAACAATATGGGACCTTTAAAATTTAATACAGGAAACACAAAGCCAGCGCACAAAATATGTTTTTTTTTGTTGCCAGCAGAAACTCAGTGTCCTCTTGCATAGTATCAGCTATTATCTTAACAGAGTCAAAAAGACAAAAAAAAACAATGTCTTGTTTTTACTGTTTTAAATCATTGTGAACAAAACTGTTTGCAACTGTGGACAGCTTCTGATTTATACATTTCTTAGTGTTTTTATAGCCTTTATTCTGCTGAGCTGCAGCTTCCTTATTACAAATAATTGCCATTTGTTTTCAGAAGAATGTGTCGACAAATTATTTTAATTAATCTTAGACAAATTTCTTTTGTTTTGGTATCCATTTGGCTTACTTATATATATATATATTTTTTTTTTGCAGGGCTCAAACAAGTTTACAGAAAAGTAGAAAATAGAATAGCTGTATTTGTGTAACTCATTACTTGAGAGGTTTTGTCACTTTTAGTCCTTGTCCAAGCTAGGTTTTTCCCCCCAAGGGAAGAGGCGCTGTTTTAAGTCTCTCCTTGTTTTTATGCTGAATCGGTTGCTAATCTTCCAGATTTTCTTAATATCTACAGCTTTTTTGCAAATGCTGTAGATATGAACAAATTGATTCTACTTGAACCTTTCTACATTATTTCTACATAACAGCCACAAGGCTGGTTTCTCATAGCTTTAAAAGGGCAGCGTTTCACAGCATTGACTTGTCAAGCTATGATATTTGCACATCTAGTGTCAGCACCTAATATTGTAACCTTGTCTGAAATACAGAGGTAACGACATATTAATTATGATTAATTGCTTCTAAGTCTGCAGCTGTAGCCCCAGAGTGTGTCGTCACTTGTGTAACTGAGCGGTTGCCAGGGGGGCTGTGCATCAATCAATTTCTGCGGTGTGTTTGGGAAAATCTTGGGTGCTTTATATGATTTATTATGTCTGTTTAATCAACTAAACAGATTGACACGTGCAAAGTTGCCAGCCGTTTGTGTTTTTAACTTTGTTCTCTTACGTAACGCCTTTCTTCTTTTTCCTGTCCTAGGTGGACACAGTGGCTGCAGACTTTCTCCTGAGGAAGGGTGGGGAGAGGAAATTCAACGTGAAGACCCTGAGGCTCGGTCCGCTTACCAAGAGAGGCTTCTACTTGGCCTTTCAGTCTCAGGGAGCCTGCATGGCTTTGCTGTCCGTCAGGGTGTTCTTTAAAAAGTGTCCTCCCCTCGTCAGCATGCTCTCCTCTTTCCCCGAGACAGTCCCCCGTTATTTAGTGCAGGAGGCGCAGGGTTCGTGTGTGGAGCACGCTGCCCTGCAGGGTCCCCGCCCTCGACCCCCTAAGCTCTTTTGTGGCGAAGATGGCCAGTGGGTGGGGCAGCCGACCACTTCCTGCGCTTGTCTACCTGGATTTGAATCAGTGGAGATGCAGACCCGCTGTGCAGGTAAGATCCAACATAAATATAATTTTTATAACAATGCATTTATGCTCTAAAGCCGCACAGTCTGGCTGACTAAACAAGAAACAATGAGGTTTGAGGATGGGGGGGCCATACTTGGGGTTAAAGTGTTTGAGAGGAAATAAGAGACTGAGAAAGTTAATGAGGCGGGGGGGGCAGCTGTGAAACAGCGAGGATGACTGGAGCTTTACTCATCTCTACAGAGGAAGAGCAGGGTCAAAGGGCTACTGCTGCAGCGGCTCGCAGTTCAGCTCCGACAGAAGGAGCACTGGGGGGGGGGGCAGGAAGGTGGTGCTCTGGGTGAAGATTGTATCAGTTTGAGAACATCAAAGCTAAGCACACAAGAAAAGAAGGAAAGAGCAGAACGATTCTCTGAGGAGCCGTGCAGGAGCCTCCGTCTAATGAGTCCAATTAACATGCCTCATGCACAAACACTCCCAACGTGCATGCTTAGCACATCCCGCCGCCACGGACAAATGCTCAGCGCTACCAACAAAGAAGCATAAGAAAGAGCAGCACATTTTCTCCTCAAAAGTGTGGTTTTAGCTCTATGCTTGTGGAAAGCAGGATCCAGTTTGATCTCTCTGGGAGGTATAATGATTTCATTTGACAACAAAAAAAGGAATAACTTCTAGCATTATGTTTCTGGTGAAGTGCCGTTTCCAGCATTCTGTCACAGAGGAAAGCTGTGAGGAAAAACACTCAGTCGGCCATAAAAGGAAATTGCCTGCATGTAGAGATTGGATGTTTAATTTACTTCATTCGCTGGTCATTTTTGCAAAATGAAAATGACACCTAGGTTTAAAATTAGAACCATTTTTGCTGTTCCTGAGACAGTTCATATGGATTCAGGCTCAAATCTAACATCTAGAACTTATGAATCTTGTCGACATGATTTAGTGTCATCAGGGAGCTATAGTGCAAGTTTTCATCGTTGTCTGGGAAGTAAACCTTAACAGGGATTTTATATCACTTCATCACACTATACACGCTGGTGTGGCCATGCCACCTTCTCACAGTGCAAAAAAAAAATAGAATAGAAATCATCACAGCCATTTAAACCCACCTGCTGTGACTGCTTTCACTACAAAATTGTATGTCCTCGAATTAATTCTGCAATCTTTGCCATTTTATCCTTGAAAATATGAAAAATGTATACCCCTTTCATGACATGAAAGAAGCATGAAATATTTCCAACTTGACTAACATTTTCTCCCCAGAAAATGATTGGTAAATCTTTCAGATCACTCAAACATGCAGCGCTCTTTAAAAGCTTACTTTTTTTAACATCACATTCAGTTAGAACTACTACTCAGACGTGTCACATTTTGACATTAAAAACATTTTAGATGTTTAATATCTTTAACAGATTTTTTTTAAATCACAGTTTCCTCAAGTATTGTATGTAATGCAATGTTTATGCATTAAGGAAAAATGAATCTACTTTCAAATAGTATAGTTAACAGGAGCAACATTTTTTTATAAAAAAAAAATTCCTCAGATGTTTGAAAATGTATTCAATTTTGACTAATCTGATGCATATATCTAATCTTATAAGGCATTTATTTTGGATAAATGTTATTATTTAGCTGTTTTATGATTTCTGCTAGGGTAATGGGTTTAAACTGCTGTCATGACTTCATTATTTTGTCTTAAAGCATTCATTACTTCTACACAACAGCTTGTTATTCACCTTATTGTTTGAAAATTTTTAATTCCATATGTTATTTAGAAAATCTCTGCATAGCGACGTTCTCACAAATTAAAAAATTGTTCTCATATGTGGGAAAAATTCCTGAGGCAAAATGTCATTCAGAGGCCGTTGACCCCAAGAGTCCCGTCACTTTTCACAGGAAACAACGTTATAATTGGTGTCAGAGTTTATTGTTTTAAATCTTTGGAGCTTGAGCTGCCGCTCTGAGCGCAGAGCGTAAACACTCAGACTGTAAGTGGCGTCACTGTGACAGCTCTCTGCACGTTCACATGTTGGCCAAGGCGAATGCTGGTCTGTAGAGTGTTTCGCTGTCTGGGGCGGGGGTTCAAACTCTGGCACCAACTGGTGACGATTAGCATAATTTTCCTTGACTGTTAAAAAAGGGAAATAATAGTGATATTTAATGTCTATTGTTTAATTGTTTATAGATTCCTAAAAGTGCGACACAAGGTTTGGGACTCTGGTTGTTGCATACTAAAGATGCACATCTATCCCTCTGTGTGCCTATCCACCTGGTCCTTTGGTCTGTTGGCTTTTCCATCTTTTTGTCTATCCATCTGGGAAGTCCTTAAAGATGTCATAGAACGCAAACCCGAGTTTACATTGCCATAGATGAATAACGATAGTTCAGTGGGTGAAATGGACCTACAGAGAACTTCAAACCCCATCAACACCTCCTTTCTCTGTAAATCTCACAATTCTAAACGTCCACCATAAAACGGGCAAATCAAAAACAAAGCACGTAGATTTTGTCATGATCCTAGGCGGGGGGAAGCACGGGGCCGCTGGTGTCCAGGCCCCGGAGCTCACAGCTCAGTTCTGCTGCTCTGTAGTCGACCAAAATCGCAGACGATTTTGGGTTCCCCCTGGACATTTTTTTTAAGCATGAAAAGTAGGACATGTCCGGGAAAAAGTGGACATCTGGTCACCCTTCCATATCAACAATTTTGATGTTTCAGTGAGTGACAGGTTGTTGCTCTGATGCGTCATTGCTCAGCAACTTCGCTCGTTGTTAACCAATCAATCAACCAAATGTATAAACATATTATATATGTGTATATATATATATATGTATATATGTGTGTCTGTGAGAATACTGGGGGAAAAAAACAAGTTTAACAGGAAGAATACTCTACTTTAAGTTCATTTAAGTTTTATTTCTTCACACCCCTTTTCACACCATTTACATTAATCAATGTCATTTCTCTGGCTGTGTATACCAACAGGTTTTGTTTGGAGGGTTTTGTTTCTATTCATGTTCAGGCGAATTTAGTGAGTTTGGAAATTGGGGTTTGGTTTGGTTGGTGTTAAATAGTCTTTTTTGTGTGTATTTGGTTGATTCATTTATTGTTGTTTGTCAAATTGTCTATCTGAATTTGTCTGAAATAAATTCATGTTTACTTATTCATGGTCCGTCTTTGATACTATTCATACACCTATGAGTCTGTTCCTTTACCTTTTCATTAATCTATCCATACAACAGCCCATCCGTCTCTCCATTCAACCATCCACTTACATCCAGCCATCTCTCTTTTGCTTGATTCTTTTTTCCCTGTAATTGAATCAATAAATGTTTCCAAATATTAGTTTATCTGTGACTCCAGCCATCCTTTCATCCATCCATCCATGTTTGCTGTATGAATTTGGCAACTTCCCTATTAACAGCCTCACCGCTGAAATTGTTGAATCTGGAAGTGTCGTATTTGAATGTTACAAATGGGCCATAAACGGACGGAGAAATCCACACTGGAGGACAGGGAAATTGTTGAATAAAAATGTGCAGGAACCTTGGAGCGAAGGCTTGTTAGGGCTGTGAAAGGAAGATTCTTCACCCCCTTTCATTTCAGGTGTGGTTTCTTTGAGTTGACAGAAAAGAATCAGATCAGACTCAGTCTATTTGAATATTTTCACTTCCACAGAATTGGGGTTTGAATTTAAAACCGACTCAACAGTTTCCTGAATCTGTAAACAAAGCAGTTTGTTTTCTCACTAGGACTGTGAAGTATGTGGTCTCATTATATAGATCCAGCCCAGGTGAACCCAATGATAGGCAGATGTCAGTGACAGACAGGTTATTTGCACTAAATTGACTATTAGCATCAGCCTCATTATGGTGATTGTCTCAATTTATGACTCTCATTACACGATTGTCTATCAATCTGAAACCATCTGCCACCGTGAGTACAGTGGTGGACAAAAAAAAAAATAACGGATGTGTTTGCAAATTGAGTTTGACCGAGGTCTGTGGAGGACAGAGAGAGTGTGACAATTTTGCATAATGTACTTTGATGATGAAAGTCGTGTCTGAAGTTGGAAAAGGAAGAAAAAAATGATAATCTCTTCTCATTTAATCTCCCACTCTGTCATCTTCAGCCTGTCCTGTTGGTCAGTTCAAGTCGGGCACAGAGGGACGCTGCAGAGACTGTCCAGAATACAGCCAGGCCCCCAGCAAGGGGACGGAGGTGTGTGCGTGTCGTTCTGGGTACCTCCGTGCAGTTTCCGACCCAGCAGAAAGCTCCTGCTCCAGTAAGTCTACATTAATCAGTCATTAATCCACACTCTGTGTTGGTGCTAAGCAACCGCATTATCTACTCCCTTGGTCTCAATGTTTAACTTCTCCGGCTTGTCTTCACATTGTTTTGTGTTTTTGACACCTCTGGTGTTATTTCCCTGCTTCTCTCTGGTGTTCTTTAGCCAGTTAGCCTTTACTTCCTTTGTGTCCTTTGTGGCTCTGCCGGCTTTCAGATGCATGTCCTTTGTGACAGGTTGCTGGGGGGTTGGGGGGGGGGCTTTTTCAGTGCTGATGGTCTGAAGTAACACCTCCATGTGGATTCAGGAATTTTACATTCTTATTTTTGAATGAGAGGCTCTCAGTAATTAGGGGTCATGTCTGAAGGTAGAGATGCCCATGAAGAGGATGAGAAGGAAATAAGGAGCATCAGGTTTTTGACTTGTTCTTTTTTCTGCAGCTGTGATGTAAAATCCAACCAAATAAGTTCATAATAATTTTAATAACAGCAGCGATAACTTTAATTGCAAAGGCTTTATCTTAACTATTTATCATTTAATTTAGCTGTTTATAATATATTCAAATTTAACACTTGATTGCCGACGCATATCTCAATACTGCATTTCCTTATATTACTTTTTTTATTAATATATATTACTTCCCTCTGAAAACAAAGCACTGCAACAAAGTATTAGGTCTATGGCTGTCAGTTATAAAGCGTTAATAACACGTTAACTGTTTTAGACTAGAAACGCCAACATTTTTTTTTAACGCACATTAATCACGCATCAAAACACATGCACCGTTCGTTTATGCTCTTTTTGTTCCCGGGCGCTCTCTGTACTTTTCGTTTTACCCTCGGCGCTTTTCGTAGTTCCAGGAATGCTAAGTGTGCGGGAGAGACCGCAGCATATCAGATCTGTGCTTTGAATGGGCAAAAATGGCCAGCTGACAAGGTATCCTGAATGATAAGTTTCTTTTTAAAGTTATACCAGAAGGCTCTCTTGACAAAACCAGAGTCCTCTGTCTATGTTGTCCAGAAAAAACGAGCATCTCACTGGTTTCATAACGCAATGTCCACTTTATTTTAACAGTACATGTTTATTTTTGTCCTATGTTTTTAAAAAAAACGTAAGTTTTTGAATAATTATTGGCCAGAATTTAAACAAGGATATTTTCATTCTAATTTCTTAAAGGTGCTTTAAAATAATTTAAACATTTTTTTGTATAAGCATGTTTTTTACATGTCATTTATTTCACAAATGCATTTTTAAAATGCCAAAATAGGCTTTTACACTTTCGAAATAAAAAGATAAAATATGCGTATAATTTGCGATTAATCTCGAGTTAACCGTTGATATTATGCGATTAATCGCAATTAAAAAATTTTAAAATTTGACAGCACTAATTAGGACGCTTTTTTGCGTTTTTTCTTTTAGCAAATGTGATGTGTTCTTGGTCGACGGGTGTTTTTTTTGCTATGGATGCTGCCTTAGACGCCATCTTTGGTTTACATACCCTCCACATTGATAGGTTATTCAGTGGTTTGAAAAGTATACCAGGTTGCTCCTGGACAAATAAACGATGGGCTGTTAAGGAAATGTAGGTTGTTCCTTTAGAGAACAATCTTTTAACCAAGCTGATAGATATCAAATGATTGTGTTTCTTGTCCATCGCAGTTTTTTATTAGACGAGGACCTAACGTGTTGGTTTTTGAGATCCTATAGCCTACTTCATGTCATCAGACAGGTTCTATTTTTAACCCTTCCTTTATCCTACAGTTATGGCAATAATCAGACCTGGCTGTTGATGGTAAAACTGAATAAAAGATGGTTGGCGATGATAAGCTACTTTTCTCTCTTTGGGCCAGTCTAAATTTGCATTGCTTCATTCCCTCGATAATTTATTCAACATTTAAAAAAAAAAAAAAAAATGCCTTTTTTATTGATTCTGTTTAACTTTGTCTAATGTGAAATTTAGGTGAGAAAAAAGTGATTGCCAAATAATAAGAAAAGTGTCACAAATGTTAAACTCCCAAGTTCTTACAATCCCTTATTGGGTGTGATGTCGTCCGCCATGGTTTATTAAGAGCACCATCAGCGCTGAAATCACCCGCAGATTCAGTGACAAAAACTCTCTGTCTCCACGGCAGTAAGTGATACTGATTCACAGAGCCTGAGTGGTCTCTCTCTGTTTCGTTATGCTTGGCTTCAGGCAATAGCTATCTACTCAGAATGTTCAGGCAGCCATCATTATCGTCGTGCTTTAGATGAACCTAATTGCACCAGTTGAGTTCTGCAAAAACACGCTCCTGCTGTGATGCAAAGCTGCTGCAAGACCACTGCAGTTTTTAATGGAAAAATGTAAACAAGTATGCATTGTGAAAAAAAAGACGTGAGCAGAGAGCATGATTGCGTTCCTGTTGTTTTATTGAAACTGAGTGACACTAAAAAGTTTCATATTAATTTGACCCTTTAGTAAAAAAGGAACTACTTTTGCTCTCAAAGTATTTATTTTGAGCCAAATAAAAGATCTAATATAAAATTTAGAAGTAATAATTTCCTTTTGATTTTTTATAACCATCAGAAGTGTTCTGCATTTATTTTAATTTTAAGATTATTTCATATATAAAAAGCTAAAAGGTTTTGCATTCCTTTGCATTCAGTCTCCTTTACTGTAAATAAAATTCAGTGCTACAAATCTGTGTCAGCCGACCTCTGTAAATGTCTAAGAGGTTTTTTGCAAGATTAGTGAATGCAGATGGGTCAAGGGTTCAAATTATGGGGAAGGTTACAAAATGTTATCTAAAGACATACCAGAAACTCCTGTGGTTGAAATGGGAAAAAAAAAAACTACCAAGATGTGGTCATCCAGCTAACCCGCCTGGCCATAGGTCAGCATTAATAAGAGAAGTGGCCAAGAGGCTCAGCCAGCGGCAAACAAAGAGTAGCAAGAAAAAAAAAAACTTTGAAGCAAAGCCGTGAGAAGTCCTGTTTCCAGTTTGCTGCAGGCCCCGTAGGAGACACAGCGGCCATGTGAAAGCAGGCGCTCTGGTCAGGTGAGATCAAACCTTAACTCTCTGGCCTACATACTGAAACTGTATGTGGCTAAACAACACGCATCATGCTGTGGAGAAGGTTGGGTGACTTCCTTTTTTTTTGTATTTTAGCTGCGGTAAGTTAGTTTACTAAAGTTCATGAGGTGATGGATGGTGCTGGTTTTCTGATTGTAAATCCATTAGAGGCTTCAACAGAGTTGAGACTGGGCTGGATGTTCCCCTTCCAGCAGAAGCCCGATCCTAAACATACAGAGATATAATTAAAGCTAAAGATGGAAATTTAGTAATGTGTTGTTGACAGACACACTCCATCCAAGCAGACCCTGCAAAAACCGAGGGTGAACAGTGTCAGTATGTAGATATACAAAGCTTGTAGAGACAGATCCTCAAAGATTTGCAGCTGTAATGAAAACGAAAAACGGTTGAAAAAATATTGACTCTGGAGGCTAATTATAAATGCAGGCCACACTTTTCAGATTTTTAACATTAGAACTGTTTAAAATATTTTTTTTTTCATTTATAGTTATGCACAATTTGTGTTACTCAATTATATAAAATCCGAATAACATTGAAGTCTGTGCAAAAAAAGTGTTAAAGTGAACTGAATATTTCGATTTAAAATAGAAAATATTTCAGCCTATGAGGTATACATGGGACATCTTTCTCTCTGCCTGTGAGGTATAAATATAAGTCCCCCTTTCAAAACAGTGATTAAAGTACAACTTTAAATCTGCAAATAAATCCAATTAGCTAATTTATGTGTATGTTTTTGTCCCTGCAGGACCTCCCTCTGCTCCTCGTAGTGTCATCCCCTGGATCAACGACACCACGCTCACACTGGAGTGGAACGAGCCTTTAGACAGAGGTCACAGAGAAGACCTCAGCTACTCCATTAAGTGCTCTGTATGCAGGTCACCCAGGGAAACTTGTCTCCCCTGCGGAGACAGCGTCAGCTACCGTCCGGCGCGGGAAGGCCTGCAGGTTCGCAGGGTGGAAGTGTGGGGCTTGTTGCCTCACACCACGTACACCTTCACCGTTCAGGCGCTCAACGGCGTTTCAACGCTTAGCACCAAGGAGCCGGCTGGCGAAAGCATCAACTTCACCAGCAGCCATGAAGGTAGGAGGAAAAAAAGCATTAAAGTTAATAAAAGGGTTTATATAATCAGGATCTGACACCATATCTATTATCCTGATGCTGTCTGTACAGTTCCATCTCTGGTGTCTGCGATCCGGAAGAGTGATTCCACAGAGAGCAGCCTGACTCTGCAGTGGTCGGTGCCAGATCAGCCGCACTACAACGTGCTGATGTATCAGCTGCGGTACTGTGAGAAGGTAACCCCTCCCAACCAGCGAATGATCATCCAGATTTATTTATTTATCTAATTTGTTCACACTTAGATTGTTCCTCTGCTTTTCAATTAAACCTCATGTGGTTTTTAATTTGTTAGTTCATTATAATGTTTGCCAAAAGCCTTTAAAACAATAAAAACAAAAGAATTTCATTTATTTATTCTTTTATAGTGCATATTAGAAAACAGTGCCCAAAAATGGAATTATAAAGTCAGTTAAGAGATGGTGTATCATACCCAGCCAGAGCAAACGGCTGATGTGAATGGACGCGTTTAAAGACCTTTTCTTATAATTTTTTTTTTTTTTTTCTGCAATGATTTCACTTCAGATCCAGAGCTTTTGGACGGTGACTGAAAATACGCTGCTCAACGGCAGTGTTTAGACCAGACTGGGTACCTTTTTAAAGGAGCCGTTTTAGGCTCTTAAAGGTCTGATTGGGGTGTGGTGAAAGGAAGTGATTAAAAGATTCTTAAGATACCTTGAAGATACTAGAGTTTCACAATCAATTAAAAAAATCAATGCTACTAGAATGCAGCTTAAGCAGGGAAGTGTGTTTATATTTTTAATTGAAGCAAGCACAAGATGTGACGGATCAGTCGATTATCACATTAGTAGCACTAAATTATTACCTTTTCAAAGGAACGAATAGGATAAAGGAAGAAGGAGATATATGCCTGACATTCTGCAGCTTTTTCCTTTATTTATTTATTTATTTATTTTTTACAATAAATGCACATAAGAGGAAAAAAAAAACTGAAAATAAATAGGATAAAAAGGGATTCCATTAGTTGGAGGATGTGGTTATTTTGTTTAGCTTTTAAAGATGGCTGCATTTTGAGAACTTACTTTGAGGATCTTAATCAAGAATGAAAGCAGCTTCCTGGCTTTTATACAGCAAAAGATGCCAGAGGGCCAATGGAAAGTCATAGATATGCAGGAATGTTGAATTTCTGTTCATCTTAATACATGTGTGCCACAGTGCAACAACAAAAGCTTATATGATAGCATTATTTGGTATAACCTAATGTTTAAAGTGTAGTTCATTAATAATATGCTCTCCAACAATATCTTTGGTAACTTAGGGGGTTAATCTTGATCATGGTCTCCAGCTGGTTGTGCACAGCACCAAGATGGAGTCTGAAAGCTGTCACTTTAGGCATTTTCTATATGAAAACAGAAGGGATAATTATTGCTGAAAGTTTTAGATCAAATTAGCTGAATGATAACTTGGCCTGGAGTGAAAGTATAAATGCCAAAAAGATATTTATTACGACTAAATTCTTGTTATAATGCAAAGATGTACGGTAAATTAGGCCTGATGGTTGAAAAGAAAGTGAAGAATAAGGAAAACCTGACTTAGTTAAAATCAGTGTCTCATTTAATGTTTTGATGTTATTTAAATGAAAGGAAAAGTCCGGTCAGCAAGGAATAATCAATGGATCATTATCTATACCTAAAACTAATACGTTTACTTTGATTCAATGAATTTAGCATTAATCAGTATGAAAAATAAAAACAATCATTTTCGTCGCGATCACAGTCCGGAACTGGCCATTTTTGCCCAAATATAGTAACACCTCTCTCCTGACATCTCCCGGCATGGACGTCACGGTGCAGTAAGCTTAGCGCCATTCTCCCAGCTTTACCGCCAAATCAATGAGAACTACGAGACACATCTGCAATCAACAACAATTATTTAAGATTTCCAGAGGACTTTCCCATTGAAATTCACGGGAGCTATAGTTAAACTGAAAATCCCCACGTCAATGACAGTTTGATGTTGTAATACATCGGGTAAAAGTGAAAGAAAAAAAATGTTTTATTTCACCTTTCCGATCCATGATCCTCCACGGACGGGTTTGTCGTTGGATTGCCAACTTAAAGAGAGAGGATTTGCCATCGCCAGAGAGAGAAAACACGTAATATGTAGCAAACATTTCAAAGAAGAATGTTTTCAAGATGACTTGGATAATAGCGCGTAGTGACAAACACAAGATACAGCACTTGGACTTGCTTAACAGCCGATACCGCACCGTGACTTCACAAACCGGTTTGTGGCTGTAGTGTTCTTTGACAAACATGGATGTCTCCAGTAAAGCGCATTCAAATGAAAATTACTCCTAATTAAAGCACATCATTTATTGAACAGTATGTAATAATTTCATATTTAACGTACTTTCAGAAGTTTTAATTCTGAATATGACCAGATTTTTCCTTAAACGAAGCCGAACTGAAGGGACAAATAAACCATCAGCAAAGCAGTAGTTCTCTTATTATAGATTGCTGTGATAGCAAATACAATACTAACATTACTGGGCCTAAAATAAATCCCTGAGGCTCTCCTCTGCTAATCCTTCCTCAATGGTCTCCTGCAATCCTCAAACCCTTAGAGAAACCAAACCCTCAGCTCCATCAGGTGATAATGAATACTGCCCCAAATGAAAGAAGAAGGTCCTGTTTGACCAACAGGACCAAAACCATTCATTTGCAAAGCCTTTAATACCTGGACAGGACAGCAGCTGAGATAAAGAGATGGTGTGATCAGCCGGATCATTGTTCTAAATGTAAAACCTCAACACAATTAACATCTCCAAGCTAAGCCTGTTTTAATGTGCTGTCATTGGATAAAAGGATAATCCAGATTAACTTCAAGTCCGTTTCATTGATCATATGAAAACCTCAACAGATTACTTTGTTTCTAAGCAGTCTTCTTGGCTAAAGCTGGCAGTTCTTTTAACGTTTTCCTCCATGTTTAAACTCCGTCTTCATCCAGCTGACTTCAGTTTTCTTTGGCAGGAGAAGCGCAGTGAAAACCGGTGCTCGAACAAACAGACTGACACAAACCAGGCTGTGCTGACAGACCTCCGCAGGGCCACTCAGTATGAAGTGCAGGTTCGGGCGCGCACCCAGGCCGGTTATGGCAGCTTCAGTCCTGCAGTCGTCTTCAGCACCCTGCCTGATGGTAAAATGTTCTTGCTTTCTCTTGCAAAACGTCCCAGCTTTTATGGTTTTTTTTTCTTTTCCACTAGATTTTTTTTTTCATTAGTCCTATCAGCATTCACAATCCCTGCTCAGTGTTTGTAATGCATTCATCGCCTGCAAGAAGGTGTCCTTGTATGCAGCCTGTTATTAATACAGATTCTTGTAATGTCCTTTTAGCTTTACCAGTATAAACCTGCCAGCTTTTGCACTTTTAAAACTTTAACTTTCTCAGTTAATGTCTTTTTTCCTTTTTTTTTTTACTTTCAGGATATGACTCTGCCTCCCAGTTCTTGGTTCCTGGCATTCTTATCGCAGTCGGGATGCTGCTGCTTGTCACTTTTGTCGTCTTAGCCGTCTTCTGCCTACGGTGAGAACAAGGGAAAAAGGAAAAGAAGCTGAGAAGAAGACTGATTTGCATGGGGGGGGGGGGAAGCTGCCAAAACAACAGGAAATGTGGAAGAAAAGAAGGGAAATCGAAAACTTAAAACAACCATGACCCTGATTTAACAGTTTTGCACCACTTTGTTCTTTTGTTTATACCTATTGTATCTTATCAACGCTAGATTTGCTCTGTGCTGTCCTCTCTTCTTTTTTTTTCTTTCTACGTCTGTGAAACAGTTCAGACACAAAGCAGCGTTTGTAATTTCTTTCGCTTACGCAGCTAAAAGCTATCCTCCTCATTAGAACATTTTCCTGAGGCTTCATTGTTTGAGTAAATAGTGCTGGATGCCCTAACGGGCAAGAGCAGGAGAGAAAGTGCATAGATCTGGTTAAGAGAGATGACGACAGAGGTAGAGGGCAGGGAAAGACAGGATGCAGGCGTCCCAGCCCTGTTTCCACAGGACAGGAGAACAATAGCTGTGACCTTGTGGCACATTCACACACACACGAACCGACTACTGAGGCCCAGATCTGCCACAAACCGAGGGTGGTGCTTTACTGCTATTTTAGGCTTATGAAGAGGGGGAGAGAGGGAGGGGATCAGTGGAAGGCAGTGATCCAGGAGCCACAGGCCTGTAACAGTCTTGTAGGGATGAGTCTGCGCCGAAGGAATCCTAATGGAGCCACTTGTGTCAAAGAGCAGGACCGTAGGGGTCTGCTCGGATGCCGGCCATCACAACAAGTCATGTTTTATTGTGCCTTTAACATTTCCGAGGATTGTTGAGAGCAGACAGAGGGGTTTTCGAACTGGAATACACGGATTAGAAATTATGTATTTCAGAAAGAGCGCACTTTACCTGGAAAAGTGTTTATCACTCTTTGTTGAAGTGTTCGCACATTCTGAACATTTAGTAGAACAGTATGATCTGTTTTAATATTCTATTATTGCTAGAAACAAGTATTTTACAGATTCAAAGATGTTGCACTAATTAAACCTTTACTTTTCAAAATCGCCCAACTGCACCACCTGTATTTACCTTAATTTTATTGTTTTGTTATGAGAAAATAACCCTTACTTTTAAGGTCACGAAGGGAAAAATTTTCATTGGAAAAACTTCAATAGAAAATGGAAAGTGTGAGCAGAGATCCTCTGCTCAGGTAGGAGGACCTTCCTACATTACAGCTACAAGTCGCCTCTTTTCTTCCTTATGTAAGAGAGAATGTAGCCTCTGCTTAAAGAAAACCATAAAATGTCTTCCAACAACCATGTATTGGACTGTGAAGATGAAGAAGAAGGATGAGATCATATGAATTGTTTGGCCGACCTTCCAGAACACTTTGGAGGAAGACGAAAACTGCCCTTCACGCTGAAACATCATACTATTGGGATGCATTTCATCTACAGAGATGGGAAGATATGAGGAAATGTGGCCAGAAATGAAAAATTGCTTTTTCCGGAAAAACTCATCTAGTCTAAATTATCTTGAGGAATCAGCAAAAATGTCAGTCTGCATATATGTAGAATTTGACATATTGAGACCTGCAGTGACTAGGGGGTTACTGCAGCACAGAATAAGATCAGGGCTTGAGAAGACACATGCGCACCGCACTTTTCAGATATATATTCATTAAAAAAAAGTTCTCAGCTTATGCTCTACTTTGTTTTTGTGTTTATACACAAAATACAAATAAAATACAATGAGATTTGGCTGTAAGAAAACCTGATAAAATGAGTAAAAGTTCACAGGATATGAATACTTTTTTAAGGTAATTTTTCCTAATTACCCTTTGTTCTATCTTTGATCTTTTTGCGTGACCTGAATTCTTCCTATGATGGTTTTAAAAATTTATTTTTTCAATTCATCCTTCTTTCTAATTGTCCAATATTCCAATAATTATATTATTAGGCTAGTAGTGTATTTGAAATAATTGCTAATGAATAATAATCCTTAGGAAAACTTTACCTGGGCCATAATCTTGATGCATTTATGCCTTTCTGTTTCCTGCTACAGCCGACACAGCCGAGTAAAAGATCCTGAGCTGAGCGACAAAAACAGCCAATACCTCATTGGCCAAGGTAACCCATCAAGGGCATGCACGCTAAACCTCTTGATTTATAACCTGTCACCGTCAGAGAAACCATTCCTAATGATACAGCGGGTACTTTGCTGCTCACAGTTCTCTAAACATCTCTTTGCTTTCCTTTCCCACGACTCTGTTTGTTCGTCTGTGGCAGGGGTCAAGGTTTACATCGACCCTTTCACCTATGAGGACCCTAATGAGGCGGTGCGAGAGTTTGCCAAGGAAATCGATGTTTCCTTTGTCAAGATAGAGGAGGTTATCGGCGCCGGTACGCTCCATTCACATGCTTTTCCCACTATTGCTGAATGGTTACCTGGTTACCTTTATGTGAAATTGCTTCATTTGTGTGTGTGGGGGTTTTTTGCCTGATTGTTCTCTTAAAAAAATGTTATTAATCTGTATTTAATTAGCTTTTTTATATTAATTCATAGTCTTTGTCTGGGCTCCTTTTTTATCAGACCAAATTCAATATAGTTGCACCAATAAAGCAATTAAATGATAAATATGTGGCCAACATTATTGACTCTCATTTAAACAAAAGGGCACCACTTGCTGCAAGCAAACTTTACACTGGTTAGATAAAGGGCTCATTGCCATAATGTTGAACACAGCAGCTCTAATGCGTATTTATGTGTCCTTGTGTGCTGCAGGCGAGTTTGGCGAGGTGTGCCGAGGACGCCTGAAAATCCCAGGGAAAAAAGAAAACTACGTGGCTATCAAGACCCTGAAAGGTGGCTATACCGAGAAGCAGAGAAGGGACTTCCTGTCTGAAGCCTCCATCATGGGGCAGTTCCAGCACCCCAATATCATCCACCTGGAGGGCATCATAACAGCCAGCTGTCCGGTCATGATTCTCACAGAGTTCATGGAGAACGGCGCATTAGACTCCTTCCTACGGGTCAGTTTGACAGCTCGCACTGAAGGAAGCTGTCGCACCACCTCCCAAACCGAGACGCACGCCGTCGCATCTAAACTGTCTCCCTCTTCCCCCGCAGCTGAACGACAGCCAGTTCACTCCCATTCAGCTGGTGGGGATGCTGCGCGGCATCGCCTCGGGCATGAAGTATCTGGCAGAGATGAGCTACGTCCACAGAGACTTGGCTGCACGCAACATCCTGATCAACAGCAACCTGGTGTGCAAGGTGTCCGACTTTGGCTTGTCACGCTTCCTGCAGGAGAACTCCTCCGACCCGACTTACACAAGCTCTCTGGTGAGGCTCTAATTTACTCATTACTCACAGTTGTGTTGGCAGGGAAGTCTTAGTATGTATGCGATGCTAATAGTTTGACCTTTTATATGCAGGGAGGCAAGATCCCAATCCGCTGGACAGCACCAGAGGCAATAGCCTTCAGAAAGTTTACCTCTGCCTCAGACGTCTGGAGCTACGGCATTGTTATGTGGGAGGTGATGTCTTTTGGAGAGAGACCCTACTGGGACATGAGCAACCAGGATGTGAGTTTAAGCAGAAATCCACCTTAAGCCATTTTAAATAATCAGTCTCTGCATTGGTTTGAATTATTAACACTCTAACCATAGTTTTAAAAACAGAACTCTAATCATCAGGTTGCTTATTATTTACAGCCTGTTTGCCTCCTTACTAAACACTCTGCAACTCCAAATCGATCCAAACATCCTTTAGTCGAAACACTTTGTTTGAACAGCAGCCGTTTGTCTACCATTGTCAGGTAATCAATGCCATCGAGCAAGACTACCGGCTGCCCCCGCCACCCGACTGCCCCTCCCACCTGCACCAGCTGATGCTGGACTGCTGGCAGAAGGATCGCTCGGCGCGTCCTCGCTTTGCCGACCTCGTCAGCGCTCTGGACAAACTCATCCGCAACCCCGCCTCGCTGAAAATAGTTGCTCAAGAAGCAGGAGGGTAAGAGTGAAAACATGAAGCTCCAGATAAACATTTCAGTCTAAACAAGTGTAGATCATTATGGCTTCTTCCCCTGACCGATGATCCCAGCCTTTCTTTTGTAGATTTAAAGCCGACTCATTGTTTTTCTCTGTGGCTTATCCAAATGGCCGGGACAAAACTATGCTGAATGCTTCCTTTACTATTTTGGCCTCGGTTTTGGTCAAGCAGAAACCTCTCCTCTTTGCATGAAACCAAAATTGATCTTTGTGAGACAGAGAGTGAAAGCATCCTTCATGATTCAACAGTTACACACATTACCTTTTTTCATCCAGTGCTGAAAATGGATAAAGTTGTGGAAATTTAGTGGTTAGGGTTCTGTTGAAAAAACAAAAACAATATCCAGTTTGAGTCCTGCTTATTTTGGTACCTGCTTTAGTAGGAATAGTTTGGTCTTTCAAATAAAATACCAGACTAAAAAAAAAAAAAAACCTTCAAAATAAAAGCTTTCAGAATGTAAATAAAAAGTGTGCAGTGTCCTTTAATGGCATTGCTAATGAAAAATGTGCATAAAAAGGTGGTGAAATTAAAGTTTCAAAATATAATTCTAAAAATTTTCCAGATTATTCTGAAATTAGATTCCCCATTACTAATCAAATCAAAATGGTGATGACAGGGGGATTATGTTGGCCTTTTAACATAAAGCATTCATCCCTGCTGCAACCAGACTCTAAAATGCGATGCTACAACGGCAATAACATGTATAATGTACAATTACTATTTGATACCCTTGGCAATAACCCGTTTCTCTACATTTTACACCCAGAGCAATAACTATATATATATATATATATATATATATATACCTATGTAAACGCCCTGTGTAATAATCCTGTATAAAAATCATATTTTAAAAAATATATATGCATATACTGTATATATCCCATGCACCTTTCGCATCCTTTGACCATTTGAGGTGATGTAACAAGTACATTTCTTTCTTTAAAGATCTTTAAAATAGACTTTTTCATATTTAATTGATAACATTGCATTAGGCCTGATAAAGCATCATAATAAAGCTCATGGGTTCTTCTCCAGATACGGTTGAAAATAAAAGCCTTTTATTACTGACTACTTCATAAGTACATTCCTTATGACTAATAGAACAACACCAATCATGGAAAATTCCCTTTAAATTAAAGCTAGCACATCTTTAAAGTAAAAGCCCGGCTTTTACATTAAAAAGGACTTAATCCTTGAAAGAACTAAACAAATAAGTCATGAAAAAGAGATTATTTAACATCTTGAAAATAAAGTTCACAGATGAACTTTTTTTTAGATGACTGTCTTGCTCTTTCATGGGTTTTATCATTAAAGATGCTGCTAAAGTTACATTTCTAAAAGGTGCTGGTTTCTTTATATTCAGCTTCTAGAACATTTTTTTCAACATTATGTGTTCTTATTTTTAGGACATTCTTTGTCTTTTTTTTCAAGTTTTTGGATTCTTTTTCACATTTTTCTTTTGACATTTAGCTGCCGTTTGCTCATTTTCAACCCTCAAGTAGCATGTTTATGTTTTCCAAGCCGCTTAACTCTGACCTTTGAATCATGAGGCATAAAAATGCTCCTGAATTCAAAGGATGGAACGGTGCTGCTTTCTGAAGAAAAATGGCTTGGCAAAGAATCTATTTTAAATTGAATTGTCAGGCAATTTGTTACTTGCAGACTGTCACTGTGAATCTACTGCTGTGTTTGATTGATCTAAAATCTGTGATGTCACAAAGACGGCCCAACAAGACAAATTTAGAGAAACCTGCAGCTAAAATGATTAAAACGAAAAATGCTGATCTTGTTTTAGGTCTTGATAACATAGTTCCTAAATCAAGGATTGGTCTGAAAATAAAGAATTTTAAATTGAAAATGAAATCTAAAAACTATAGCTGAAGAGATTTATAAAGAATTTTATGAAATGAACCACCTCAGATACAAAGTAGACAAAAAATAGCAATAGATACAAGCTATCACCTTTGTCTTAGTGCCAACAGACTGATCTCCTGATTCAGACTGTCGTGGTAATGCACTGATAAAGTCAGCAGTGTGTGTGTGTACTGATTGAAAAGGCTGCAATGTCTCTTTCTGGGGTCATTTGGACGGCCTGACAGTAGCAGGACAGACATTACCCTCCCACTGCCCACTCTGAGATGCCATCTCTGAGTCCTGCTGTGAACTGTCAGCCACTTGCTGTGCCCATTTCCCTTCCTTCGCATTCTGCCTGTCAGCCGGTTACATACCGCTGAAGACACCCCACCCCTGATGAATCCCATTGTTAGTAGCCGTCAGTCACTGCGCCTCAGATTATGCCTCTCCTCGTCAGCAGAACGTTGCTGCAGGACGCATGAAAGCCCGTCACTGCTGTTTTGGTGACAGTGAATGTGTGTCATTCTTATGTTTGTCGGCTTTCTCCGCCCCCTCCCCTGCAGGCCGGCCTACCCCCTGCTGGACCAGCGTGCACCTTTGGCCCTCTCACCGTGCTCTTCAGTCGGGGATTGGCTCAGGGCTATCAAGATGGAGCGCTATGAGGACAGCTTCCTGCAGGCTGGCTTCAACTCCGTAGATCAGCTGGCTCAAATCACTGCTCAGTTAGTTTCTTCTATTTCCATCTCATCTAATTTTGTCTCTTAATTTAGATGCTTAGTCTTGTTGCTTTTAATTTCAATACTTTATGATGGTTGTATTGAATAACTTTAGATAATAACGGTATAATAACACTGCAAATAACAATTATTTTGCAATTTGATAATAATATTTTGGTAGATCAAATTATTAATAATCGGATAGCCAAAGATTCTTTAAAGAAGACTTTTAACAAAATGAAACTAGGTGAAACCAAAACCTTTTTCATTTGAGGAGTTCTGGATAGAGCATAATGACAGATTTTCTTTTTTACAGTCTTGGTCTAATTACTGCTCTAAGTGGGTTGCTCTGTCAGATAAATGCATGTTTTACTGTCTCTATAGTACATTTAACGATTGATCTGTTACTGATTTAGTTGACGATTATTTCAATAATTGATTAATCTTGTTTATTGTTTCTGCCATAGATATAGCACCTTTCACAGAATTATGTTTTTGTTGTTTTCAGGGATCTGCTGCACATGGGCGTGACTCTAGCTGGACACCAGAGGAAAATCCTTTCTAGCATTCAGACAATGACCTTGCAAAACAAGAGCACAGCAACTGTGACATTCTAGCTGCTTTACCCCCCTTCATCCTGGACGTGAACACAGCACACAGGTGTGCCGCTGTGTCCTAGAGCGCTCTGGATCCTTTCCTTTGACCCACTTTGAACACAAACTCTGAGGAAAGGAGGGAGATTGTATTCACAACCAGGGAAAAGAACACAAAAAAGAAGAAAAAAAACAGAGGATAAGGATGACTGATGAGACTTGAACCAGTTACCTGGATAAACCAGTCATCTAGACTTTCTCTGTCAGATTTTCAAATGTTTGCTATCACTATTTTTACATCTAGCGAGTGTAGAGCTCAGTACATCTGCCAAACCATGATGAGCGATAAACCAGTGTTTACACAGTTTCTCAAGTTAAATTCTCAAAGCGTTCTTATGTGTCGTCAAAAAAACAATGTCACTTTGACTTTTAACCAAAGGAGACAAAATAAAAATGCTAATGTAAAACCTTTTGTTTGTTTTCAGGTTGTTATATAATTAGAGCTGTTTTGATGCTGGCTGTCTTTTGCTAATCCTTCTGGATCACCTTCCATGTCAGTTCTGCACATTCTAACAACAGGACTAGTTGGCTTCCATTATCTTTCAAAGTGACCTCATCTTTACTCAGGTGTGATGTGTAATACAGACTATGAGGAGCGCTGTTGATGCCCGTAATCAGACTCCTCATCTTCCTCAGTCTGGCTCCCCTTGGCCAGCTAAAAAAAAAAAAACACAAGCGGAAAAATGAGGCACAAAAGAGACATTTCAGCACTTTTGTCATTTCAGAGTGATTTGTAATCTTGTGTGATTTGATGTGTTTCTTCTGGGCTGTGTTTCTGTTGGATGTTTCCTGCTGGCAGCTCATTTTTGTTCTAATCAACCAGAACAAGGACCAAGTTGACTCAGAGAAGACTGTAGAAACAGTATTTCATGTTACCTGGCCTTGAAACATGTTTTCAATCGATATAAGTGATAATGTACATTTAAATACTCTTATTCTGTATTCTCCATCATCTTCCAGTGCCATTTATATGTCTATATGTGGTCTTAAATGACTGTTTTATAAAGCAGATATCTTTTCTGTGGGATTTAGTCCGTCTTGTTTTTGTTCTATCTTGAAAGTTAATCGTAGGAAAAAAATCACAGGCACAGCTAGTAGCTAACCAACAGTAACATCATTAGGTTTCTGTATAAACAGCTAAAAGGCTTTGTTGTTTTTTTACTCTTTTTCTTTTTGTGTGTTTTTATTCAATGCAAGTGAAATTGTTTTGTTGCTCACAAACACACAACACAGCAAACTGTATTCATTAGAAACATGGAAAACTTCATTCTTATTCTTCCGAATGGACTTTGAGGTGGAGACGGACTCCTTCCGTCCGTCCGTCCGTCTACCCTGACTTGCTTCTTTTTTTACTTCCTTTCTTTCTTCCTTCTACACTGACTTACTTCCTTCCTTCCTTCTACCAAGACTTCTTTTCTTCCTTCCTTCTACCATGACTTGCTTCCTTCTTCCTTCTACAATGACTTGCTTCCTTCTACCCTGACTTGCTTCCTTCCTTCCTTCTACCATGACTTACTTGCTTCCTTCCTTCCTTCCTTCCTTCTACCATGACTTACTTCCTTCTGTCCTTCTACACTGACTTGCTTCCTTCCTTCCTTCTACCATGACTTCTTTCCTTCCTTCCTTCTACCATGACTTGCTTCCTTATTCCTTCTACCATTCCTTCCTTCCTTCCTTCCTTCCTTCCTTCCTTCCTTCCTTCCTTCCTTCCTTCCTTAATTCTACCCTGACTTGCTTTCTTTCTTCCTTCTACCATGACTTACTTGCTTCCTTCCTTCCTTCTACCTTGACTTGCTTCCTTCCTTCCTTCTACCCCGATTTATTTGCTTCGTTCCATCCTTCTACCATGACTGACTTGCTTCCTTTCTTCCTTCTACCCCGACTTACTTGCTTCGTTCCATCCTTCTACCATGACTGACTTGCTTCCTTCCTTCCTTCTACCCTGATTTGCTTCCTTCCTACCTTACTTCCTGTTGCTCTTCCTTCATAACTAGTTTTCCTTCCCCTTTTTCTACCTAGGCTTCCTTGTCCTTTTTGTAGCTTTTGTCATTTAATTTCCAATTCAAATTTTCCCTTTCTTTATCATTCCTCAATTTCTTTGTTGTGCCTCGATGTCCATTCTTCCCTTCCTTGCAGTTTTTGTTCAAGGTTTATAGTAATCAAAACCTTGACTATTATGAAAAACAGCCATGCTATCTGGTATTCTTTTTTCCTCTCCATTTCATTTTTCCTCTTCTCCCTTTTCATTTCTGTTTCTTTATAAAAAATAAAATAAAAATAAAAACATAGTGCTACACTGCCAGACAGGACACGTAAAAAAAAATCTGTAAAATAAGATTATTATTGGAACTCTGTATAAATGGCTGCTATACCTTCATTACTATGAAATTTCAGTGACATTTTAATTTCTTAATCAGATGATAGGAATACAAACATCAACAGTTTATTTTATTTTTTCAATAACTACTGAAGTAAGCTGCTGTGACCAGCTAGCCTGATAGCTTTGTTGTTCAAGAGGAATTTGAGCAATGTTAGCAGAAAGGACGCTAACAGCTCTGTTTTAATCCCCCAACCCCTCCCTGCATCCTTCAGCTGCAGCTCTTGAAGGGTTTTGTTGACCCTTTTGACTTTTAGGTTGTGAATAATTTACCCTTTGTGAAGACTTTACCTATTCTTTGGGAAAAGAGTTGGATATGCAACAAAGACAGGCCTGAGAATACCTTGTTTTGGTTTTTGGTTAATTATAGATGCTCAAGTCTCCGTTTTGAGGTAGTATTTTGAATAGAACAAAATGCTAGTACCAGTAATACATTATAAATAAGGTTTATATACTGAGTCAGTTTAGTGGCATTTTTCAAAATTACCAACTCTTTAGTATAAAATTGTCTTTAACTTTAAAAGGACCCATCAGAACTGGTTTGTTTTAACAGGTTAACTTCGCCCTTCTATTGGCTGTACTTCCATTTTGTACCACCATATTGCCTCTTGGTCCCATTTTATTGATTGATTTATTTTTTATTTTTTTGTCATTCAGCAAAATATCTTCTGCCCTTGATCTTGACCAGGGTACATCTAAAGACATAGTGGTAGTTAAATGTTTTGATCACTTATGAGGGTAAAAGCAAACACCCAGGTAAAACAAAGGAATGCCCTGCAGCCATTTCATCTCCCTTTTTTTTCTAGACTTATGCATTGCCTTCTTAACAACCTCATGTACACAAAATACCTTAACTATGGCATATGTGTTTGGTTTTCATTGCAGTTCATTATTTTCATAAATTATGCAGGTAATTGCTAATTAAAATGCCTATACTCGTACATCTCAATTTTATGTTAGCATAGAACATGCACTCCATTCCCATTTATGTCTGCATTTATGCCTTGGGTTCAATAGATTACCCTGGTACCAAAAAAGGGGCATTTTGCACATTTTTTTAAGACTCCATTCAAATTATTTTCTTTATTGTACTTATTCTCCTGTGTGCAAGTCAAATTATATGTGAATGAATTAACATTTCTGTCACCATTTATCAGGGTATTGAAAAAAAGGCATAACTGCAGCAGAAAATAACTTCTACATGGTCAGAGGAGTATGAAAAGCTTTTTTTGAAGGTCAGAAATGGAATACGAAATAGCTAAAGTGTCCAAGACAAGGTATGAAAACAGAGCATGAATCAGTTTTCTTTTTTTACCTGGAAATATCAGCGTTGAAAAAAGCCTAAACTGAGAAACACACCAGAGCTGAAAAGACCAGCACTTGTTTTTGATTGCTGGCTTTAAGTTGCTTTAAATTCCCAGCATTACAAACCAAGAGGTTACAAGCTTTAACAATTGGATCTCTCTTGTAGACCTGCACAATATCGGAGAACATGCAACGCTGTGTTTGTTCAAATCACAATGACAATATGACTTGGGATTAGAAAAAATGTAGCTCATCAGAGTTAATGTCTTCCTGCTTTGTGTTCAATGCAAACATGGAGCCCAGCTAGAGATTTGTCTAATCAGCTAATGGGGGGAAAATGAACTTCATTATTTCCATCTAAACGACATGTTATTGGAAAAGTTGCATCTGACTTCATCTGCTTCTTTTGCCTGCTTGGTTGTAGTTGCTTAATGACTTCCAGAAACATGTTCTCCTGCAGTAAATAATTCTCACCAACTCTCTGCCTTGCATACAGAACCTGTGTGCCTTTCTCTTGCATAATTAGTGAACACCTATTGCAGTTGAATATGTTCTCTGCAGAATTGATAACCTTGGTAGAGAGATGGTGCAATACATTGTGCTTCCTACTCTCTGCTCATCCCCACACTATCTGATATTATTTCTGTCTGAGATCAGGTTGATTGTTTAGTTTTTCTTAGAATCATTTTATAAACAAAATATAAAAATCTTTTAAGGTCATCTGCAAAAGAGTCCTACTTTAAAGCAGCAGGTAGGGGGAAAAAAAGCAAAGGTCCTGAGACTTTTGCTCCTTTGTCTCCCTTTTTTCCTCTACACATTTCCTGTCTGTCTACTGAAATAAAAACCATTAGTGCCACAAAACAATATATTTCTGTGCATTGGACAATTATATCTTTTGCATTTTTTGCATTTTTTGTCACTGCATGCAGTGTTAGTAGGATTTATTTGATGTTTTCTGGCTTCTTTGCCCTTTATAAATACCGATTATTCATTTCATTAGTCCTTTCCACATCATATGCCTTTGAAGTCGCTCCCACAGCTAGCCAAGTGTTAAAACCGCATAGATGTGCACAGATGACATTGTGTGAACATGATGGTGGATCCCTGTGGACCTGAACTAAAAACCCGTGATTTTACCTGTCTCCGGTCTGATAACAGGCCGCTTCTTGTTCCAGTGACCCATGATACCTCTGGCCTGAATTCAGGGGAAAATCAGCACACAGCAAAGAGCTGCATCTTTCTGGGTATGTCTGGGCGGCTCTGCTCTCTGGCGAGCTTCTTTTTTTTTTTTTGTCTCTGCAGCCGCTGGATGTAAGAGAAATAAATGGTTCCCTCTTCTGAATTTTTCTGCAGTTAAATCAGGCTGAGATCAATGGAATAAAATTGTTCTTTTTCTGTTTTATTTCTGGCTCTTGTAACAGTCCTGTCTTTTGTCTAACCTGTCGTCCCCGTTTTTTAATAATGAGAAACTAGAGACGGCGTGGTCTTTAGTTGGCTCTCCCTCCCTCTGCGTGTCTCGGCTTAACTTTCTTGCAGCGTTTCGTCTGTTTGTGCAACGAACCTTTACCCCTGAGGCCCCGAAGCTTGTCCTCTCCTCTGTTTCCCTTCCTGGTCCTCAGCCCTTTTAATCATGGAGAGATGTTCTTTTCTTCTCTTGTGCCTTGGGCTGAGAGCAGCTTATAGCGCAGAATAAGCTTAAACTGTTTCTCACACATACTTGTTTCCCTTCTTACCCCCTCTTCTATCTTTAAAGCTACCATACCCTGGCTTAGCTGCAAGGCCTGCTAAAAATGTTGGGATTCATTGATTATTAAGCCTTGATAATTTTTTTGTTTTTTCTGACTCATTCTTGTTGTTCCTTTGCACTTATGTGCCCCCGTCAACATTTGACCTGCTTAAGAGGAGAGAAATAATGATGAGTAACTGTTACTGGAAGCACTTTTTTTTTTAACAGTAAAGTGCTTTGGTGAGCATGATTCTCTATTTTTTTTTTTTTTTTTTTTGTAAAGACAGACTAGTATTCATCTGTGGTTTCTACTTCTGTCAGTGCTTAGGATGAACTCTGACCCCTCCGAATGGTACAAACCTAGCGTCAGCTTTGTGTGCAGATCTGAATGGCCATTCAATAGGACTGCTTTTAGGCAAAGAGTAGACCAAGCCAGCCACTAACCCCCCCCCCCCCCCTTTTTTTTTAAGCCTTTTCCTGGATTGTGTCATTCCCCTCACATTCTCACATTCCTGTGTGCATCCAAGTGTGCAGAGGTTGTGTGAAAGAGAGAGATGGCTCTGATAGGTGGGGGTTAACCAGAGGGACAGGTACATGTGGGTTTGAAAGCAAGAGGATGGGACAGGAGGGTGGGGGGGGTGATGAGTTGAAAAGGATTCACTGCAGTAAACAGAGAAAATTGAAGGATTCTGCATCCAATGCAGAGCACTGCTAAAGCATTTATACCTCTGCAACTTTTCACATTTTGTCATGTAAGAGCAGCAACAAACTTCCATGAGTTTTTCTGCTGTTTTCCTGATGGCTTTGGCTAGAGTGTGCTTTAAGCTTTGTGATTCAACTCTTTGTTGAAGCTCCATTCACTTTAGTTATAGCTGAAGATCTTTAGGCTCCTGGTTCTTCCAGCTTTATAACTTTTTTCTTTTTCTGTCTTTATTTGCAGCAAAACTTAAACTCATTCAGATTTGACTGGAGCATCGGGAAGCATCTATTTCCATGTTTTTCCATTTGAATTTATTTGAGTGCTTTGACTAAAGACTACTTATGTTTGAAAAAAAAAAAAAAAACATTGCTTCATGTCTGGCTGTATTTTGAGGGTCCATATTGGAAGCTTGCAGTTATAGCCCTGTAATCATCTCCATCCATAACTCCATCATCTCTAACTAGCTTCTTTGTAACTGCTGAAGAAAAACAGCCCTTCAGAATAATACTCCCACCGCCATTTTCCTTTTTTAAGCCTATGTTTGTGTTATTTTCCTGCTCAGTTAGCTTTGATCAAGCCTAAAAGTTAAACATTATTCTCAGCTGACCTGCTCTCTATTTCATGTTTGCTGTATCTCCTATATGGCTGCGGCTGAGAACGGATGTTCTGTTAACTGTCTTGGAATAATCTAGCAAACTCACCTTCATAAAGCTTTTCCTAGTCCTGTTAAATTATTCTACCACCTGAACAGACAGCTGTTGCAGCTCCTCCAGAGTAATCATAAGCTTCTTGGCTGCTTCTCCAACTTTGCTCAGCAAACCATTTAAGGGCCCGTCTTCTAAGTTTTGCAGTTCCATCTTGCTCTGTTGGGGAAGACAGATTTACAAGAGACAATCAGAGGTTTGGTTGTTGTTTTATAACCCCTCTCTCCTTTAAATTTCTCTATTTTCTCTGGCTTATTGGACGTATCCCTTGGCTTTTATATGGTTATTAAGCTGTATCATTTAACAAAGCTCTGTGATTTTTAGAACATTTAGATTTATACGGAGATCAAACATCCAACAGGTTATATTGGTTGAGTGACTTTGAAAGGTAAAGGGATGCTATGTTTTTAAGAAGCTCTATGTTCTTTTCAATCACTTTGTTCCTGCTGGAGAAAAGCATCCCTAGCATGATACAGCCACTGCCAAGCACATTTCATCACAAAAAGAAAAAGATTATCCTCCTTCCACTACAGCTATGTAGAAATTTGTGTTGATCTGATCCATAAAATCTTCTTTTTGTATCTTTGCTTCTGTCTCCTTGAACCCCAGTGGGCCTCAACAGATGGCCGCTCACACTGAGCCTGGTTCTGCTGGAGGTTTCCTCCTGTTAAAAGGAAGTTTTTCCTCTCCACTGTCGCTACAAACATGCTTGGTATTAGGGATTGCTGTTGAGTCAATGAGTTGATGCTATCAACTGATTTCCCTTAGATAAAAAACTTTGGACCAATCTGACTGTATGATCTGGTTGAATTGTCTCTGAAAAGTGACATACTTTGTGAATTGGTGCTACATAAATCAATTGAATTTAATTGAATTTAAAAGAATGTAAAAGAAAAATATACATTTATTTATTTATTTGTGGATTAAATATGAAACATGATCCCCGAGGGAATTAGGAGCAAATTCCGCCTGGATTTACATATGTGAATTAAAGCAAGTACAGCTCCCAAACTATAAATTGGAAATACAAATGTTTGTATTTGTTTGACAGAAAGGCATTGAGGAATATTTTTCAGGTGGAACCATTATTTTAAATGTCACCAAACAATGAAATGAATAAAAATATTTAGTCTAGCCACATTTTTTTTTTCCAAAATACACACTACAAAACACCATAAAACCCCATTTGAAAGTCATGATGAACCCTCAGACTTTATAGATCCACATCCTGACTATAACGCAAGCAAATTTGCAATGAATAAGTTGAAGCATGTTTGTTCCACAAATGTTTTAGTGGGCAGTGTGCTAGGTGGAAATGTGATTTTGACACAATGCCAAAAATGCATTTTTCCACTCATAATAGGGAATCTGGTCAAACAAATATGCTGATTTACATTATTGGAGACCTTCTGCATAAGGCAAGGCCTTTGCTCCTAAGATTGAGACGTTGTTTAATTGAAATTTACCAATAATATCACCACACTGAATAGAAAATAAGAATAACAGAGAGAGCTTATGTAATTCATGCCGATTACATCACCTGAAATGGTCACACAATAGCCTCTGACCCCTCCTTGGAACGGTCTGAGCCTCTAGTTTCCAGTGATGCCGGCCATTGGCCATTGGGGGGTGGGGTGGGGCACGTAAAAATGAATACGTGCTGTTGCATTACTCCCACAGAGTCACACATGTCAGGGGGAATTTTAAATCTCATTTTATTCGTTTAAACAGCCATAAAATAAAAACTATTTGTAAAAAAAATCATGTTTAAACATGTTTTAGAAATTTTAAAGCCCCATTTGAAAGGTGTGTGGATGAAACACCATGTGACTGTGTTTTGGCCATTTCTATAAATAGATAAACATGAGTAGGAGTTATTTGGGCCCTGTATCGGGCCCGCTGGGCTTAAGGGGTTAATACTTTTGCAATTGTCTGAATGAGTTATTGGAGAAAATTTTACTTCTATACCACTAATTCTATATCCTCATCCTTTAGAGATCACTGCTCCCCATTTATTCACAGAAATGGTTTGTAAATGCTGCCGCCTTAAACATTAGGGATCTCTCTCTTTCCTCTGTAGTCAAACTGCTCGTCATCAAAATTAGTTTCAAGCAAACCTTGTTCCCCCTCTGGCCAAAAAAGCATGGCTGATGAAATGCTCGCTGCCACTTCCAACCTCTGATTAATTTCCTCTTCCACCAGTCTCTTTCTTTTTCTATGATTTCCAGCATTGCTTTGATTCTCCCAGCAGCAGTAAGCTTGAAGATGAAAATTTAGTTTTTAGATTCCTGCACCGCTCTGACTCCTCCAGATTTTTTTTTTCTCCACCATAGATGACTCACAGACAGTTTTATCAGAAAGGCTCGGTATTTCCGAGCAAATCCACCAAACAGCCTCCCTAAGATTATTTTTCACTTGTGTACGCAGCGTGATTGTGCTAAAAGATGGAAGGCACACTGCTCGGCAGAGCGCACCCGCTCTGTTTCATATTAAATCCCATCACTGAGAAAGTCGCACTCCTTGCTGCTCCTGCTGCAAGTCTGTTGACTT
Organism: Cyprinodon tularosa; assembly: GCF_016077235.1. Taxonomy (NCBI): domain Eukaryota; kingdom Metazoa; phylum Chordata; class Actinopteri; order Cyprinodontiformes; family Cyprinodontidae; genus Cyprinodon; species Cyprinodon tularosa. The sequence continues at coordinate 1,291,885 of NW_024037794.1, forward strand.
TGCAGGAGGTTGTGCCAGGCCAAAGTTGTAAATATGAATTGTTTCACAGCTGACCCACCTGGTCAAATAAAGTGTTGGGAATTTAATCTTGCTTTCAGGCTGCAGCTCACTTTAATGTGGAAATAGTTTGGTATTTTTCATCACAGACCCAGCTCTCTTAATCAGCGTCAACAAAGCCCTGCTGTCCAAATGCTAACCCTGCTTTATTCACATATTCCAGTCTGTCAGCTTCTCCATCAGTCCATTGAGGCTCGGTTGATTAAAAAGTTCCTAGATAAACGGCAGTAAAAAGGTTGAAATTATGTAAAAAAGAATCAAAACTATGAAGAACATTTTTTATCACTGATCTCGATGTACTTGAAATCTCCCTATCCAGTAAACATAAATTCAGCAGAAGATCAACGGCTTATTTTCATTTTGGAAGGGCTGTAGAAGGATGCAGAGGGGCTGTGTGAAAAGACCGAGTTCCCCACATGATGCAATGACATGACCACATGATTGGGGGAATTTTAGACCACTCTTCTTTTTCATTTGTACTTGTGTTCTGTTTGTTTTTCCCTTCCTGCCACAAACTAGCTGGAGGTCTGGGCTTAGACTGGGGCCGTGGCAACACTTCGACCCTGTTATGTTTCAGTGATTTCAGTGTCCACACATTTGGCCTCAAACCGGACTTTAAAATATTTCAATACACAGAGGGGTTTCCCTCAATCTGGCTGCAAAATAGGCTGAATAACAAGCTTAAAACGTAACATCCAGTGTGCTTTCTAGTTAGAACGACGACTGTGGGTTGAATGAGAAAAGTGTCAGAAGTTTATCTACATCTTTAAATTACAGGGGAAGCATATCTGATGATGTCATGGCTTTCTAAGCATCTGATTAAAGGGGATAGTTACATTTTTTTTCATCAAAATAAATGGTTTTCAAAAATCATACATTCAAGGCACATCTTAAGCAATGCACATTTAAAGCATTAATTTCACTGAAAAACTTATATAAATCTATGTTTTTAAACATCTTTCAGGTCCCAAATATATAAAAAACAATTAAATATAAAAAAGGCAACACCTTAAACATCTGTCCCAAAGAATATATACAAATATAAACATCTCAGGAACTTAAAGCAATCATACAGTTTATTAGGCAGAGAGATTTTGATTCTGACGCTTTTTACATCTATTTCTGTGAAGGGTATTGATGGCAGCATGATGATAGGGGCCGTGGATTCTTCCATTTGCACCATAAGGAAAAGCATTATCTTATATTGTCTGAAATATCTCAATATTTAAGACGACATCAGACAGAAAACTAAAGCTTAGTCACAGATGGGTCTGCCAATGAGAAAACCGTCCATATTCTACCAGTTTAAGAACAAAAGTCTGTTTTTGATAAGCCGTTCAAAATATGGATTACCTCTGTAGGTATAACCTAAAAAGTGTGTGGGACCAAGGCAGTTCTTTCAGGAGGAATAAACCAAAATACCATAGAATGAATTCAATGAAAGCTTGTAGAAGAAAAGCCAGAGTGTTTGAGCCAACTTATGAAGATGTCTGTTAACTTCTGAACTTCTAAGAACATTACAAATTATCCTTGTTTTTTATTATTTTTATTAATCCTAACTGGCCTAAAACAGGGAAAATTTTATTCCAGCCTGAAAAAAGAGGGTTTTATTCAGAGTTTGGTTGCATCTTAAATAAGGTTATGTGGTTTTTATTTTTTTTTTTGCTATTTTGCTTTTTTTTACATTTTCTGACTGTTTAGCAATGTAAAAGAATGAGTCACCTGCAAAAAATAAGCTTTAAGAAAGAAACTTGTCAGCCACTACCATCCGTCTTGAGGAAATGTCCCACTTACGTATATGGGTGCTGTAACAATCTATTAGGTTAAATAATAATAAATGAACTTCATTGATCTCTCATTGGAGAGATTTAATTCGTTTAAGCAATCGGGGGTTAAGTGTTTTTACTCAGAAACCCAGAGTAGAGGCATGGGAATTGAACCAGGTACTTGCAACCTTCTCAGATCCCAACCGCACTGCTCTAACCCACTAGGCCAACACTCAACATAAATATCTCAACCATAATAAATGGTTAAGATCTATCATATATTGAAACTATAAGGAGCAGAACCACAAAAATAAAAACCTTTATGTAAAAAATATTTTTATCAAACATTTTTTAACCCCATAGTTAAATGGAAATACAGAAGAGCAAAAGACAGATGAGTAGTGGTTTTGGTATGAATTGACGTGGTTTGGGATCCAGGGGTACCCGATGGGGGTATCTGTTGGCAAAGTTCCGGTACTGAACCGACTCCTTACTGCTGCAAACGTTGTTGCTATGAATTATAACCTTCCTTTAACATTTCCAACTGGGCCTCCTCCATCCAAAGGTCTTTGTGCCAGAACCTTTTTCTTCGGTTTACACAGATGTTTCTGCTCTGATTTCTAAGCAGAAATTGAGTCTTTTTTTAATTATATCATCATTATCTTGGACGGTTATCATGCTAACTGAAGTCTGCAAGGTTTCAGGAGTTCTTGTTGTTTGTTTAACTTCAGCTACCTTGGAAATAGTCAAACAATATTTTCAGTAGTAACAGCTCCTGCAGGATCAATGCCAACACCTTTCCTTCTGCATTGAATTGAACACACACCTGCATCCCACAGAGGGACAAACAAAATGACATGTTTCCCTCTATAGAGGGGTCATATTGCTGATGATCTGCTCGTCATGAGCATTTAATGAGCAGCAGCTGCAAGATATCACCTAAATTCTTTTAAAGCAGGAAATTTGGATTTGATGACAGTTTATTATATTATAATGCCAAATATTATTGTTCATCTAAGACTGAACCAGAAAAAAACCTGCAGAAAATAGCGATTTTTTAGCTGTAATGCTTAAATCTACACAAATATAAGACACCTTTCCTAGTTTTTCTATGAACAAGAAAACCATGAAATTTAATATGTGCCTTAGACGTAGGCTACAGGGCTGCTTTGCATTGAAATCAGATATGATTTTGTATAGAAGGGGCCTTTGTATGGACTCCAGAAATGTAAGTTAAAGCTAAAAACTACAAAATGATCCAGAAAGGCCTCCATCCTCTGTGGAGCTGACCTCGATTTGAGGCTGATTTATGGTTGCATTAGTGGTGTGGGTAATTTGCACATCTATATGGAGCCTCCAATAATAAGAAGGATACATTCATGATGAACCTCCCTGCTTGCAATCCAGACCTGTAACCTTTGCCTCATTATTTAACTGCAAGTTCTTCTAGAAGTGAACCCTCGTGTTTTTAGGGAGGTAGGTTTCCATGTAACACAAAACAGGGAATGATTCCCTCATGTTTTCCCGAGTCCCTAAAAACTGGGAGGCAAACTAGCTCAGGGTAAATGCAGTCAGGAAAACGTTCATTACAGTCTCCATATGAGGACATGAATGTTTTCTGTATTTATCTCCAGTTATTTTATTATGCATATCAACCCAACTGTGATTTCTGTGCCATCTGTTATCTGCTTTTCTACTAATTAATACTGAAGGAGAATCATTTATTTCTAAACAAGTCTAAACGCCAATGGTAACATACTGCATTTAATCTCTGTCTTGCCTTGAAGTTTTATTTCAAACTACGTATATCAAGATTTAAGAAGCTTTATGGTCATTGCATCACATTAGAAACATGAGGTTTAAGAAATAAGATTATCTGGTCCTGACAGAAGCCTAATAAAAATAGGAATAAAATAAGATCCACAAGAATTAAATAAAAAAAAAAGGTATATATATAAAAACAATGTACAACATTTATATTTCCCCATTTTGTTGCGTAATAATTAAAGCTCTCAAGGTATTAATTATAAAATACAACATAACCTTCAAGTGAAAGAAAAAACACATTTATCAGAAGTTAATTTCAAATGTGCCTGAAATTTTATAGATCGAGCTGGAATTGGAGATAAAGCTGGGGGTCATCTCTGTCAGATTTTCAGGTTTTCCACCGATTCTTGACCCAATTTAGGTGAGGACTTTGACTGGGCCATTTTGAGGCATTAATATGCTTTGATCACAAATAATTACGCCTCTGAGACTTAGAATTAGACAGACTTTATTGTCATCTTGTATACACAGAGCGTTGTATACACAGAGTGTATACAAAATGAAATTTCGTTGCATACAGCTTACAACAGTGAAATGAACATTACCATTTATAAAGTGCAGCAGTGATCAAAATGTGAACAGTGTAGGAGAAAAGAAGCCATGTTGTGTGGCGCCTGGGGAGCAGTGTCGGGTTAGGGGTCTTGCTTAGGGACCCAGGGTGGTGGCTGTTGGGATCGAACTGGGTACTTGCAACCGTCTCAGAGCACAAGCACACTGCTCTAACCATTAGGCCATCACACCCCCAAATAATGGTGCAAGAGGGCATTAATATGGAAAGGTTCAGTGCGGTGCTAAATGAATTGGTAGAACACTGAGTTGTGTACTATTTAAAAGGATTATAAAATGTCAGCCACATTGCAAAAAAAAAAAAAAAAAAATGTTGCAAGTGTGATGCAGAGTCACAGCGGGGAAAAAGCTGTTGCAGAACCTGCTGGACCTGCAGCGGATGCTGGGAAGCTGCTTCCCAGAGGGCAGCAGGGGGAACAGTCTGTGGTGGGGGTGTGAGGGTCACTGATGATGTTACGGGTTCAGGACACGCAGCGCTGGGATGAAATGTCCCTAACGGAGGGACATTAATATCTGCTTAGATATAAAGAGTTGTTGTTTTGATGGAAGATGAGGCTGCCTCATTGCATTCTTTTCTTTATCTATTGTCCTTCATTTTTCTTTTGTAACCTTTATATAATTTATAAAAAACTTTTTAGGCCAAAAGGATAATAATCCCTAGGCTGTAACCGCATATATGTTCGGTGTTAGTTTTCCTCTGTGCATGATTTTCAGCTTTATTTCTTCATTTTCCATATGTTTACTGTGTCTCTTACATAGCTTTTGGAAAACCAAAAACAGAACTTTTTCTCTTTCTTCTTTTGGTCTTCCATACAGACCACATTTGAGAAGTAGATGACTGATAGTGTTCATTTCTGCAGATGTTTTAAGTTCATGTGTGGACTGCTGCAGTTCCTTCACAGTCACCTATGGAAGCGACTCTGGAGGATTTATTTGAGATTAAATACAAATAAAGGTCACAAAACTGAACTCTTCTGAAGGCCATGAGCTGCCCTGGACTGTTTCTATTTTTTGGGAGGGGGGGATCAGGCTTATAGGGCTTTAGAGATTTATGTTCAATTTTGTGTCGGTCTGTAATTTAAAACTAAAATAACGTCTTGTTCTTTGGTTTCAACATTTTAGAAGGTTTTTAAAAAAGTTTTGTGGTGTGAATACTTTTACAAGGTGTTATAAATTTCCATCAGCAGACTTATTTGAATGGATCAGATGTTAGATGGATGTGTCACACTAAGAATCTGAGAATCTGAATGTGGACATTAACACCTTCAGAACGTGCAAATAGGCCGTCTAAAGGTGCCGACAGGTTCTTGTTCTGGCTTGGCTTTCAGCAGCCATCCGTCTTGCCTGTGGCACTCTTTTGTTTTCCCCCCTCCTAAGCTGTGCTCCCAGACTCGTGTGGAGAAATGAAAGAAGAGTAATCTTCCCTCTTTATATCCTTTCCATGTGAATTACCCCATATTCTGAAACTTTATCCACATGCATCAAAGGCCGCTACGCTGGCAGGGAATTAAAAGTAGGGAGAAACTATCAGATTGCTTTCAAAGAGGGAGGCGGTGAGGCATCATGCGGAAAGAAGGATTTGTGTGCAAAGGGGAGGAGGGTTCACACAAAGGCCATGATCAGAAGTGACAAGCGTCTCATGTCGAAGATGTTTCTGATCAGTATGATTGATCGCCTGTGTGAACTTGTCGAGGCGGGCCGAGATGGATGGGTTTATTCCTCTCTCGTTGTGCTCAACCTCCTAGAAGAGGCCTCACCTTTTAACTCAACTCCTCCACACAGCAAGAATAAATCTTCACCATACTCTGGAGAGAGGGAAGAAAAAATGTCTGTCCACCAAAATCCACCTCATCATTAGGGAAGCAGCCTCTTACAAGCTGACCACCGGGGTCTGATCTCAAGTTTGTTGAACTTTCAGAAATCTTGAGAAGCTGATAAACAACATCAAAGGCTTGTTTTTTGTTGTAATGTAACAAAATCCTTCATTTTTTCTGCCTCTTAGCTGTGTTTTTCCTGATTACAGTGCTTCATATTTGTATTGTGGTAGTTTGTGTTTACCTTAACTGGATGCCTCTGCTTTTCCCTACATCATAATTACAGTTTGGCAACTGATAGCTCCAATGGGTTGTTTTCATAAAGGTTTACAGCCCTAAAATCCAAATAAACACTCTCCACATGTGGGCCCCGCTGTGCTGAGGACATATTTTGCACTTAAATGAAAAGTTGGATAAATGCATCTCCCCACACAGCAGGACAAAAGATTAAAGAGCACCCCCACCACCTTCTTCATCCCCTCCACCCCACTCATATGGCCCTACACCCAGCATTTCAGCCAGTTTTGGAGCGACAGTCCATCAGAGCTGTTGTTTATACTGTAAAAACATGACCGCTCACGTTTAGAGCTGACCCTTCCAACAAGCGTGTTTTAAAGCCATCTCATTCTGGAACTCTGCAGGCCACGAAGGCATGTTTCTGAGTGTGTGTATGCATGGGTGTGTGAGTGTGTCATGTTTAAGCGATTGTTGCCCACTTGGAAATCTGAGGAAGGAGCATATGGTTATGATTTAACTGCATCTGGACACAATACAACAAGCTTTAAAAAGGAAAAAACACCATATAGTGTGTGTCAGTGAATGCAGCAGCTCTGTGATCAGAATATAGATTTAAATACATGTAATGTTAGGTATGCAGCAGAATATGTGACTGTATACCTGAACAAAAACGCTCTGGCCAGCAGGCACAGTAATCTTCATGTATTTAACGCCTAGAAAAGAAGAATTTACAGAAAAACACCAAAAGAAGCAAAAAAAAAAGTCCACTTTCATTGGGATAAGAGCTCCCTCTAGTGGTCAAAAAGTGCATCGCGTTTCAAAAAACTGTTTTTGTTGTGGGAGCCTTCAGGTATTAAAGTTGATGGAAGCGTAACATATAAAACGCATCTTTTCATACTGGTGTCTGGCTATAGCTGCGAGAAAAAATCTCAAATTTCAAAATAAGCTCTAATAATGATCTGAAAATGTCACTGCAGCAGAAAGCCTGGCTCACGCCTACTAAATCAGTCCGTTGTGGTGGTTTTCTCCTGCACAGACTGAGCTCTCCAACATGCAGTCTGCGCCACAGTCTGGGCGGACAGACAGGGGGACACTCATCTGTAAACAGCTCAAACACATTGCAGATCCGTCCAATCAGACAGCATTTACTACACTAAGGTGTTCCCAGGTTCTGATCCGGCACTTTCACCAGCGTGTATATTCTTATATGTGTTTTTTTATACCAATTCATAACACAAATGCGTGTTTATTGCTATGATTTTACGCCGTATGGTAACTTTATTTTTTCACTCTTTGGCGCCTCCCGGTGGCGATATGAGGTTATAGCCCAATGCAAAATAAAAAGATGTGCTAAAAAAAAGTTTAGAAATGTTGGCATTAACCCTTCATCAGAGGCGTAGCCAGAACATTTTTATAAGGGACGCCAGGCATTAACCTATACTATAGTATACATTGGTATACTATAGTTTCCTACAACCTTCGCTAACAAGATAATGGGTAGATTATATACCTCTAGATAAAAGGTATATTGGATAAAATTCTTTCAGTCTTTCATTCTTTCAAATATCATTCTGCATTAAATTAATATTTACAAGTACTAATATCTACATAAATTGATTATTTAATACGTTTTGCAGAGTCGCATAATTTTCTCTTTCAGAATCAGAATCAAGTTTATTGCCAAGTAGGTTTGCACTTACAAGGAATTTGACTTGGTTTTGTTGGTGCAGACAAAAAACTAAATAAGATAGAATATATATATATACACATAAGCTATATACACACAGTAGACTGCGTTAATGTAACGCAGAAGTCCTGAATGGGTGAGAGAAACATTGTCCAGTGTCACGGGCGGCTCTTGGCCTTGTTGATAAGGCCGGTAGCAGATGGGAAAAAACGGTTTTTGTGACGGGAGGTTCTGGTCCTGATGGACCGCAGCCTCCTGCCAGAGGGAAGTGACTGAGGGAAGTGACTTTATGGCATATAAGACAAAATCTAGTTCTGAAAGAGCATTAATTCTGTGCTAATGATCTCTAATGTTGGTATATTGATGTGCATAATTAACCACAATGTGTTTTTGTTGTCAAGTAATTGTTAATATATATAAAATTTTATTGTTTTGAATATTCTACTTAAGAGAAAGAAATGGTAGGGGTGGCCAATGATTTGCTAAGGGTGGCCATGGCCACACCTGGCCCCCCATCTAGCTCCACCCCAGCCCTTTATAGGTCACTCAGTGAATTACTTTAAAAATAAAAATTTCCAGCCAATAGTGTTATTGGAATCCGGGACCAGACACTTTTTTGGTTCAACATAACCATAGAGGCATTAATGCTGATACTGGTACTTACATTTTTTAGTTTATATGCCTAAATGTAATTGCTAACTTGGCTTGTTAACTTTTTAACTTTACCACTACAGGAAGCATCCCCACAGCATTAGACTTAGACAAACTTTATTGTCCCCACAAAGATAGTGGTTTCAGGGCAAACTGCACTGGTATATTTTCACCTCCCATAATATTTAGCTTATTTTGCAGGCTTGCTGTGTCCCCTGCATGGCTCGTTGTAAAATCGCTAACATGACTTCATATGGCTTTCTTTCAACAAAGTATTTCTTCTTTTATTTCATAACCAGATTTATGGGGGGCTCGACTGCTGGGGATTTCTGCAGCACCCCCGGAATGATCATTGGCCATTTTTTCTGTTTGCTCAGATTAATATCCTTCTTGTCCTGTCAGGCTCGGTATATGGTTACATTCTTTTAAGTTTGCTACAAAATGATGCTCTACATTGTGTTGATTTATGTAATTTTCAGTGATTATAATGAAACAAAACAGGGGAAATATCAAGTAAATGAACTGCATTGCTCTAAGCTATATATAGCTCTTTTAAGCTCTGTAAAGGGGGATGATAGATGATGACATCTTTCCAATTAAATCTAAACAAAGATGCCGTGTTTGAGTCAATGCAGCCTTCACAGATGTGCAGAGGTGCTCTGGTTATTTGCACTAATAGAGCCTCTGTCACAGGTGCTGCAATAAGCCAGATGGCCTTTCTGACCTTCATTGCACATGATATATGAAGTTACATGTTTGATTTGTCAAACTATCGCTTAGTTGTTGCTTTTTTCCTAAATAAACTTTAAATTAGCCCTGGCTCAAAGAAGCAGCCCCTGATTTTCTTGTGGACATGTATCCTTTCATCTTTGGATGATGAAGTCTTAAGTTGGACTCAGAGATGCAGTCATTTAACTTCGATTGGATCAGGTCCCTCCTTTTTAGCAGAGCTGTGTGTGTCTTTATGACAGCGGTGCCTGAAGACACGGCTGCTCAGAGCTCGTTTTCTACCTGCTTATTTCTGAGTCTTTTAAAGATCTAATGAACAAATATACCAGCTCACAGCAGACTTTTTTTTTAACGAACAGCAACACCAAAGTCTGCTGTAATGATGAGTCCCGTAATACACAGCAGGTGTGCAGCAAGCTAAGATGAAAGGACTCTTTCAGTAAATAAAACATTCAACCTAATTAAATCAATCTGCATTATGTTTCCAGGCTGAATGATGATCAAGTTCTTAAGTTTCTGATCTATTATCCAATATCTGTCAGAAAGTCAATATCCCAACAAAGGCTTTATGTACATATTTCTCGCAGGTTTCTTCAGATAAGACTTAGGCCAACTAAGAAAACAGTCCCTTTGTGAGCCAGGAATGGAGCCGCTGTGCTCCGGGACTGTTTTAAGCAGACATATTGGCATTTATCTCCAAGTGTGCTGATGTTATCGCCACCATCCACCAGAACAGTTACCTGTTATCCAAACCAGAAACCCGACTGAATGCTGAGGTGAGAGCTTCAAAGCTAGGGACACTGTGTTCATGACAGGCATCGGCACCCTGAGAGTCGGAGAAAAGACTGAGTGCAGGCAGTCCGAGGGCCAAAACCACACACAGCCAGAAAATTCAGGGTCATTTCACCGCCAGTATCCTGCTGGGCATGTTGAAGGGGATCAAATGCTGCAACATCAGAGATGCAAAATGCCCAAGGGACTTCCTCACTGCCAGATACAATCAACAGGTTCTATCCCCGCTTTAAAGGACCCCAACACCCCCAATTGATCAGACTAATTTCACGACCTGGTGACACAGACCTTCCAGAGAATCAACCCTTATGAAAACCGGTCATACACTGTACGATTTTTTGCTCTTTTCAGGCTGTTTCTCCGGTCGTGCGAGAATTTTTCGAGCGGGCTGAGTTTCAGCCTCATCGCTCGTCATGTAGTACACAGAGGGTAACGAGGGGTTATCCTCTTACTACCACCTCCCGATCAGTCGGCCGTTGTACGATCGCATCAGAGCGTTGGGCAGCACACTGTGAGAACATGCATCGTGAGCTGTGAACTTTTAAATCCTGCGGTTTCTTCATATAGTTTAAGCTTTAAGCTGTAGCTGCATGCAACGATTGAATATATCGTAAATTGTATGCCTGCCTTAAGGCTGCAGACCCTGAAAACATTCAAGGGTGGGTTCTAAGGGACAGTGCCCACCAGCTGTCTGCGATGTTGGCCGACATCCTTAATGCCTCGTTGTCACTGGCATCTATTTCAATGTGTTTAAAGTCTGCCACTGTTGCACTTCTATCCCCAGGTGCTCCAAAGTGACAGGCCTGAATTACTATTGACCTAAAGCCCTAACAGCAGTAGTCATGAAGTTCTTTGAGAGGATAGCAATGACCAACATCAAGGACTCCATTGGCATTACTTTAGACCCAGATCAGTATGTCTACAGGAGAAATCGATCGACCACAGAGGCCATCTCATCAGTGGTCCATACTGCAAAAACTCCTGCATCTGTCGGCCCTTTCTGGATGTCTGTGAAGATGTTCTTCAGATACAAGAACCTGGGTGTGCATTCATCCAACGACCTAACCTGCAGTGCCGACACTTCCTGTCTGGTCAGAAAAGCCCATCAGTGTCTGTACTTCCTCAAGAAGCTTCATAAAGCTGGACTTGGGAGCTCCGTCCTGAGGAACTCTTATCTCTGTATGGTGGAGCTGCATCATTGTGTAGCACAGCATCTTCAATGCTGGCCCTGGTTAAAGCTGCACAGAAGACTGTAAGGATCAACTTTCCCTCAACCTCAAACCTCTAGACATCAAGGTGCAGGGATAATGCTCTGCATTATCAAGGACTTAACCCATCCTGCACACAGACATTTCCAGCATCTTCAATTAAGCAAATGGATAAGGATTATTCAGAGCAAGATTACCAGGCTCAGAAACAGTTTCTGCTGTGCAGATGTTAGGCTGCTGAACTCGAGCTGCACTTAATTTAGCTTCATCTAATTCTCTTTATTTTCTTAACATTACTTATTGAACTGGGACCCAGGTCCATATTCTATATCTAAAACCTGCAAATGGAAGGAAGGAAGGAAGGAAGGAAGGAAGGAAGGAAGGAAGGAAGGAAGGAAGGAAGGAAGGAAGGAAGGAAGGAAGGAAGGAAGGAAGGAAGGAAGGAAGGAAGGAAGGAAGATTGGTTTCAAAGCAGAGGGTAAGATAAGAACAGAAATCTCACAGTTGCTCTTGAGTATATTATGCAATTAATTGTTGTAATATTATTGTTGTCATAACATTACTTTAATATTATGTTGTAATATCTGATTGGACCCCCAGGTCCTCTAAACGACTGACCTGTCACAGCACCAGATCACTCCTGAGTGTTTGGTGAGAAGGACAAATGGAAAGAGTGAAAAAATAATCCAACCAGTAAATTTACAGTATCTTAAACATTTTACTCAAATGGAAATAATGTAAGCACTTCAAAATCTTACTCAAACCAGAGATGAAATTACTTAAGCCTAATTATTACCTAATAATTTTTTTATAAGCAGATGAAAGTCTTTCTGGTCCATTTCATACAGTAAATGAGTTCATTTGGGCTTTAAACTGGGAATTCATATAATAAGGAATATAATATGAAATAAAATAAATACGAAATTAATCAATTAAATCAATTAGTTTACGTAGCGTGAATTCGCAACGCCTGTTTTTTAAACGTGCTTTACATTTGACATAATTCCTTTTTTCTAGGAATCATGCTGGTTTCTTTAGGTTCTGCTCAGCTGATCCTTTCATCTCAGCCTCCTTCTCCCTCATATCAAACCCTCTTCATCCGCCCCACATCTATGAAGCTTCTCAGGGGTTTTCCTCTTCCTCTGATTTGATGTTACCCACCAAACCTTATATCAGATAGTTTTAATAAACAGACTCTAACATAAAGGCCTTATTCGTCGTTTTTCACCTTCTGCCAATAAGAATCATAATCTCAGGCAGGAAATAAAACTAACAGTAATTACATTTGTTGTTAAAATATTATCTAGCATATTTACATATTTATAATCATAAATGTAACTAAATCTTATTTTCTACCCCTGGTGTTATGTGATTATAATGGCTGCATCAATCATCTAGAGGAAGAACAGTGTAAATTAGTCAATAAGAGCGAAGGAGAATCATAAATCAAAAACAGATGAAAGCATGGCAGGATAGGTGAGATGGGGGAAGAAAAATATAACAGGAGAGAAAAATAACTTGAAGGGGCAGAAAGGAGGAAAAATTAAAAACAAGACTTAAGTTCAGACACAAAGGGCTTAATTGTGTAGTTTAAGAAATATAAAAGCATAATATTGTCATAACAGTGAGCACTGTGGGGAGAATGAAGCAATAAAACATTTTAAATCCATATGGTAAAATGGTAAATACCCTCTACCTTTACAGAACTTTATTTAGCAACTCTAATTTTTAAGATATTAACTCAACCATTCATAAAGACATCCACATGCTGTGCTTTAGATATTTATTTTTGTTATTTAGTTTATAAATTGATAATTACATAAACAAATATTTATCCCATTTATACCTGACATGCACCTAAATATATCTTAAGTTTAGAAACTTTACGATCGCAGATGTTTCTTTCTCATAGTCTGTGGACAACCTGAGATAGCCTTGCCCCCCCCCCCCCCCCCCTCTGGTGCCCCCCAGCAAAAAAACGTTTAGCTCCGTCACTGGTGAGAGCAACTGCACAGACAGGGCTGCTGAAATCACTAAATGAAGCCGACTGCATAAGCAAACAAAAAGATAATATAACCGGGTTTCTGAGGGGGGAAGGGAGATCTGATAGTTAATCTGTTTGTTGCTTTAATAACTAGAAGAGATGGTTGGTGATAGATAAAAAAAAATAAACAAGTGAGCAGTGTTTGCATTTGCACTGGAAACACTCCTCTATCAAACAGTAAAGAACAACCTCCCACTCTTCACTGTACAGTATGTACAGCATTTTGTTCTCCACCTAGGAGTTACTATAATGCTGGACTTACCTCAGTCTATCTTTGTGCTGTTATACAACAAATGACTAAAAGCAAAACTTCACAGCTTTAGCCCAGATATCTTAGAGTTATACAACGCGGACAACAGGAATCCTCACAGAAAACCAAATGTTTATATATTTCGTCTTTTTCTTTTTCTCATCAAAGTAATCCACCACTTAGCACTGACAGAGACCTATATGGATTCTCCCCCCCTGAGCCTGAAAACATGGTGCACAGTAATTTACAGTGAGGAAGATCAGGGCTGACCTACGACAGCTGCCTCTGGGACTGTGGTCAATTGAAAGAGTGATTATAGAAGCTTAATCCCAGATGATCTCTGCCTCTAAAAGCCACTCCAGCAAAGAAAATGGCAGGACTGCAGCTCAGAAGCACACTCTGATGGGGTCAGACATGAAGAAGCAGAGACGCTTAAACAGACAAATGATCAGACCATCAGAATGTTAATGAGCCAGACATCTGTGCATTGATGCACTTCTATTCATCAGTGAAGTCTTGATTGTTATTTAATTGTTTATGATTGAACTAATAAACCATCTGTGGATGATGGAAAAATATAACGATGGAAAAAAGGAATTATTTTCACCATTTTAGAACAGCATAAAAACATGATTGTAACGTTCTGTGATGTTCTGAATTAGAAGAGAGAAAACAGCATTTTTAAACATGAGATGTACATTTTTTGGGGGGCTTTTATAAGCATTAACACCACTGTCTGCATCACATGGTGTTCTCTGAAGGGACAAAAGTGACACATTTGCATAATGAATAAAACAGCAAATTAATGTGCCATGAATGAAAAATATTAAAATGCACATGTACAAAATTTAATGAGAGAAAAACCACAATGGTCACAGTAATAACTTGAATCTGGCAAAAGTAATAATAAAAAAATTTCTATGCAAATGATTAAATGGAAGCCAGACATTGTTGTTTAACCATGTTTCAAATAAAGGATTAAAAATGAAACAGTCCTGGACAAAAAATGATAGTTTCCTTAACTTGATATATTTTCCCAACCTTTAGAGGAATCATTGCAATCAAATGATTCCTGCCATTCAGGTGTCTGCTCATCTCAGCAGGAATTTTGGCTCATTCCTCATGAGCAAACTGTTTTATTTGTTTCAGGTTTGAAGGCTGCCTTTTCTAGATAGCATGTTTCTGCTCCTTCCAGAGATGCTCAATGGGATTCAGGTCATGGCTCATAGGAGGCCGCTTCAGAATAATCCAAAGTGTCCCTCTTAGGCATTCTTGGCTGTTTTTAGCTGTTTTGGGTCATTATCCTTATGAAGACTCATGACCTGCAACTGAGACCAAGCTTGAGCAGCAAATTTCTCTCTAGAATACCTTGAGATTTCATTAAAACGTACAGAGATTCCAGACACCCTGTGCCAGATGAAGCAAAGCAGCCCCAGAGCATAATAGAGCCTCCTCCATGTTTTACAGACAGTGTTCTTTTCTTAATATGCTTTATTTTTCCATCTGTGAACATAGAGCTGACTTGTCTTGGCAAAAAATTAATTTATGTCTCATCTGTCAGTAGGACATCCTTCCAGAGGCTGTGTTGCTCGTTAGCATGGTCAATGTTGAGTGTGGTACAAACCATGTAACCAAACAGCCCATTGACTACCAGTAGCCCAATATATAGTCTCACTGACTGATTAAAAGATTGTAGACACATGTGGTGCCAATTATTAAACACATCTTGATTTAACAAGGTCACAAATTCTTTTCAGGTTATTCTAGGGGTACCCAGAGGCCTGTTGACCTGTTTAATGAGTTTTTTTTTTTATGCTCTAGTGAAGCATGGTTGAAAAGGTATTTGACTTTTATTTGTTCATTAAATGAGGGGTACCAACATTCTTTTTCCACATATGTAAATACATTTTTTACCCAGTATTAATGGTTAAATGTGGTACAAACAAAACATTTATATTAAAGAAAGTACATATACCACAATCATATGTTACAATTTTAAAGGTATTTTCTTTGCCTGTGTTGTGCCTCATCATGAATCTGTTTCATCTTTACCTGTCAGTGATGGTGGGTAGGGGAAGAAAAGCTTTAGTAAATCAATATTTAGAGGGTTTAAACAACTAGATGGCAACATTTCATTTATTAAACTAATTCAAAGAGTAACTAGTAACAGAGGCAGACAGACAGACAGACAGACAGACAGACAGACAGACAGACAGACAGATAGATCCCTGACTCCCTGATAGGGTAAATTCACCTGCCCAGTATCAAAGATAAAAACATTTAAAATAGGATAAAAAACACAAAATTGGATTAAAAAATACTAAAACAAATACTCAGTCCTTCAAGAGGCATTAAACTGTCTAATGGCAGCCATGATGAAAGCCTTCTGTATCTCTCCGCTTCTCACAGAGATCAGTCTCGAATTAAGGCTGCTTTCCTGAGCCACCATAGTGCTGTGCAATGGATGGCTCCCATTGGCCCTTATGGGCTTCATCATTACCTTAGTCTTTTTCTCCACCAGCGAGAGGCATTGCCAAGATTGGGAATGTTTTAAGTACCTGAAATCTATGCTGACTAATAGTTAGCAAAAGTTTAATATTGGCCATAACAGAACAATGGAGAATATGAGCGTACACTGACTGGAGCACCTTGAGATTATGAGTCTCTGACCCCCTAGTTTTGGGGTAAATCTAATGCAACATTATAGCCAAACACAGTGGAATACAGACAGTAGACCAAGAACTTTGTTGTCTGTTTCCAGCAGAACCACCTCCTCAATGCAGGGAAAACCAAGGAGCTAGTGGTGGACTCAGATCCACCCTACTGACACAGGTGAACATCAAGGGAACAGACATTGAGAGAGTGGACTCTTATAAGTACCTTGGTGTTCATCTGAATGACAAACTGGAGTGGACTCACAACACTGAGGCTCCGTTTAAGAAAGGTCAGAGCTGAATCTTCCTGCTGAGGAGACTGAGGTCTTTTGGAGAGCAGGGGGCGTTCCTAAAGACCTTATATGACTCTGTTGTGGCTTGGACCATCTTCTGTGGAGCTGTCTGTTGGAGCAGTGGCTTATCTGTAGCTGAGAGAAAGTGGCTGGATAAGCTGATCAGGAAGGCCAACTCTGTGATTGGATGCCCTCTGGACTCAGTGCAAGATGCGGGAAACAAAAGGATCCTAACTAAATTAACATATCTGTTGGAGAATGTCTCCCACCCCATACATGAAGCTGTTGCAGAATTGGAGAGCTCCTTCAGCGACAGACTGCTGCACCCTAAATGCACCATGGAGCGTTATCACAGATCCTTCCTCCCAGCAGCTGGAAGACTTTATAACCACCACTGTTCCCAACAACCTCAATAAATTGTTACATTCATGCAGATTTTGCACAGTTTCTCCCTCAGTCAGTTAAATAACATGATGATTTGCACATCTCTGATGTTGCTGCTATTTTAAATATCCATTACTGTAAAAATGCCCATAGCTGTATATTGGTTATTTATTCTCCAGTTGTATAGTTTTTATACACTTTACAGTACAGTATTTTATTGTTTATCTTTTATCTCTTCACTATTATGTTATTCTTATACATTTTTCTAAGGTCAACATTTGCGTGACAATTTTTTCTATGATATTTTTGCTGCTGAAAACACCAGAATTTCCCCCATTGTGGGACATTAAAGGGATTTTTTTCTATTCTAAACACAGGGCTGAGTTTAACATTAAAATTTGTACAGTTCTGACCAATAATAAAACTTGAATGATGAAATCCTTTTTAAACCTATAGAAGGCAGCATTAAGACACTTTTAGGCCCAATAATGAGGAATTAAACTTGTTTACACACATGTCAAAGTTTACACGGTAACAAAAAGCATATTTTAAACAAATTTTAATCTATCTGGGAAATAAAGTTGATTGGGTTTTAGTAACACATTAAAATGCTGTCTATCCAAATTAAATATCTAAAACTTATTAGGAGTTAATTTCAGGAATACATCACCTTTCTAGACAGTTTTATTTTTTTCAAACTAAGTGGAGTTCCCATTTCTAGCTTTGAGTTAAAGTGGAAATGAAAGGCTCAGATAAAACTAACATCTTTGAAACAGCGGGAACTAATACGTTGTAATATCTAAACCAACAAAACCAAACCAACTCAGTCCAACTAAACTGTGAACAGTGTTTAAGTTGATATGCTGTGAGCTGCTTAGCCTTAAAAGAACAAACTCCCACATCCCTCATTTCTGCTCCAGCAGCTGTTCTGTGTTTCTGGAGATCACTGGCAGGATGTAGGTCCAGGCACAGCCTTTGAAAGTCTAGAGGTTTTCACCTTTGGATCGTTTAGAAAACTTAAGAAAACTACTAATTGACAGCATTTAGTATATTGGAAATGCAGAATTGTGATTAGGACCTTTGACTCTTTTGGGCTGTTGTGTGACAGACAGTTGCAGGCTTCACAGTAATGTATTATTTATTTTGGGGAGTGTTGGCCCAGTGGATTAGAGCAGTGCGTTCTAGCTCTGAGAAGGTTGCTAGTAGTTACTAGTTCAATCCACACAGCCTTCACTCTGAGTTGCTGATCCTTAACCCCACACTGCTTGCAGAGTGCTGCACAATGGCAGCCCACTGCTCCCCAAGGAGATGGGTTAAATGCAAAGATAAATTTCTCAAATGTGAGATCAATAAAGATTAGTTAATTAATTTAGGCTCATCCGGAGAGGCTTAAAGAATCGACAGACAGCGGAACATTTTGCTCAAATAACTGATAATCAGGCCCTAACCTGGTTGTTTTCTCTGCTTCTTGAGGTACTTCCTCTAGCTCTGAGTTCTGGACGTAAGTGATCCACTTCCTGATTGCTGCTGTCTGTGTGGAGGTCCTCTACTTGGATCTCTCCACCTCTTGTCCATCAGTCTTACTGCTGGCCTTTTTCAGTATTCTTATCACTTCCTCTGCTTCACTCACCTGCCTGTCCTCCTCCTCGAACCAGCTGTTTTCAGTGAGCTCAATTCACAGCATCTCTAAAACAAACCTGCTGAACCCAACATTACATCTACTTTATTCAGGCATTAGCCACCGAGCTCTCTCCCATCTGCAGTTGGTCCAAAATGCAGCGGCTCTTCTTTTAACAGGGACCAGAAAACATCCACACGTTACACCAGTTCTTGTGTCTTTGCACTGGCTCCTAGTTCATTTTAGAATTGATTTTAAGATTTTATTGTTTGTGTTTAGAGCCCTGAATGGTATGGCTCCTCAATACATCGCTGACCTCCTCCAGATTTATTCTCCAGCACATTCTTTGAGGTCTGAAGGCAATCTTGAGTTAATAGTGCCTAAGACAAGGCTTAAAACCAGAGGGGACAGAGCCTTTTCTGTACTTTGCCCCTCCATATACGGACTGCCTCTACTGTGGAGTGTTTTAAGTCTCGTCTTAAGTCCCACTTTTACTCTTTGGCTTAGTTTATGGTTGTGTTGTTGTTTATTATTTGTTATGTACAGCACATTGGAAACCTTTTCTGTTGTTAAATGTGCTTTATAAATAAAGTGGATAGGATTGATTGGTTAAGAGAACCACAATATCCCTCTCTATTTTGACATCATTTTATTCTCTTTGACTGTACTAATTTTGCTCCACATACCTTTTTTTCTCCTCAGAGGACATTTGAAATCTCAGATTACTTTTTTCCCCTTTAGTCATAACCCGCCATTTGAGACGATGCCATGTCCAATGAGCTTGCAGGGAGCCAAAGTGTTGGCTGTGATGACACTGGCACAGCAGATTAAGTGATGGAGTGTGCATAAAAACAGAAAAGCTTTTTTTTTCTCAACATAAACTGCAGCAAAGGTCAACAAGCCAGGCCCTCCCAGCCTCCATCTGAGTTTATAGTAGCAACAGAAGTACAGATACTCCCAGGCGCTCTTAATCTGAACAAATATAAGCTCATAAATCCCCTCAGTCCCTCCTTTGAGAGATAAAGAGAGAAAGATCCTGATTACTTTCCCCTTCATTTTACTCAGAAAAGCTCCTTATATCAGCAGGAGATATTGTTTTTGACTGGGTGCCGCTGCTGACATCTCAGGACCGGCTTTGTTTTATTTCGGATATAAACTCCACAAAGGGAGAATCATTACTTTTTGATATTTTCCAGCAGCTTTAAGATCTTGTTTTTTTCCTTTTTTTTTTTAGAATTTTGATGCCTGACATCCTCGGGCCGGATGTTTCAAATCTCCAAGAGTCTAGCAAAAATAGAACTGCCTTGTTTTTTTCTTTTCAACTCAGAGGCTGTTTCCGTCTATGGAGCAGGTAATAAAGTGAGGAAAACAGACAAAAGAGCAGTTTTAATCAGTTCGACTCAGGAAGCCTGAATCCAGATTAACGATGTTCGCCAGCCGTGGTGCCAGCGGAGGAGGCAAAGGGGGAAAATACTCAGTGGAGGACCTCTATGGCATCAGCAAGAAGCCCAAGGCTTCCACTTCATCTGCGAGCATTGTTACCAAGTCTGGGACCAGGAGCAGCAAAAGCCCAGAGCAGAGGAGCGAATCAGAGGCCTTTGCTTCCCAGATCCTGGAAGCTGCCCACAGGTTGGTGGAGCGAAGGCGACTGGAACTATACCTCCGGGAATGTGGCCTGTCCCTGGCTGAGTATGAGGCTGATCGCCCTGTAATGCCATACAGGTGAGAGAGGGGAGAGTACTGCTACATTTTATGATTCTTAGAAATAAAAATGCATTAGTTATCATATGTTCTGGAATATTTTAATATTTTAAACAATATAGAGTGAGCTGCATCTTTAGATTTAATATGCGGGTAATCTGTTTTAACTGTTAGCAATAAACTTATTCTAATGTAAGAACAATAAGATTTAAAGGTGTTTCAAGGTTAAAGTAACTAATACAAATAAGTGGGGGAAAAAAACAGTATTAGTTGTTTTTTCTCTCTCCCTCCACGGGTGACCTAGAAAAATTTCTGAAGCGTTTGATTGTATTTCAAAGTAGAGGCCACTGAGTAAATGTGGCTGAACCACAGAAGACTCTGACTGTTTTGGATCACTAATGGGACTTGTGCTTGAGTCATTGTCTAATTTCCACCTCCAATGGCAGCCTCACAGGGTCAAGATCATCGGTGCAGAAGTTTAGTGTTAATGATGCATGCGTTGGACAGCAGTGGATGGGGATTTGTTTGTTATGCAGCATGCGTCCCTCTCTCTTATTGAAGGGCTCGGATTAACTGGGAAATGAAGTCATGTTGTTTTGTATTATTCAGGAATGAAAGATGAATGGAATATATGGATCTACAGCATGATAAGTGACGCACGTAATCATTGTACAGTGCCTCGCTGGTGTGTTTCATCTACAGAGCCTTGCTAAAGTATTTCAAAAAAACTTTTTTTACATTCCGTTTATGCTGCATGCACTAATTTTAATATACCTTTATAATATTTTTTTTTTCAAACAAAAACATAAAATAGGGCTTTCTGTTTTTTTTATCCAGAACCAACTTTCTCTGTTTATGCAACTGCAGGGGTATGTTTACCAGATTTGACAATTTAAAATAATATATATATATATATATATATATATATATATATATATATATATATATATATATATATATATATATATATATATATAACTGTTAAGATAAACAACTAAGTGATCTTGTTGTTTGGGGGGGGGGGCTCAAATGGCTTCATAGCAAACCTTCTCAGTGGATTTTATAGAGTCAGTTATTTCACTTCATTGTCAGTTTTTCTTTATCTAAGGAAACTCTATCAAGACTGTATCAAGTTATTTGTTTGCAGGATTTGCTCCTCCTGGATGAGGATGTTGGAACCATGGAATTGCATCTTGTCTATGACTCGACAGCAATCTCTTACACTGAACATGCATGCAGTGACAATGGAGAGGAAAAACTCCTTTTTTAACTCAAATAAACCAACGGCAGAAACAGATCAAGTGTAAACGGTCTTCTGCTGAGTTCAACTGTGGATTCTATAACTGGACTTTATTTATCTAAAATTGGAGAAATTTACCTCCTTGGGGAGCAGTGGGCTGCCATTGTGCAGCACCCGGGTAGCAATGTGGGGTTAAGGGTCTTGCTCAAAGACCCAGAGTGGCAGTCTGTGGGAGTGGGACTCGAGCTCAGAACCTCAGGATTCCAAACTCTTTGCCCTAACCACTAGGCAGCCACTCCCCCAAGACAGACAAGACAGAGGTAGACACACAAAAAGAACAGGATCTCTGGCCTATAATAAGCTACTTTCTATTTTAGAAAAGGTAAAGGTAAAATAGCTCCATAGGTGGTTCTGTCTAGGAAAGAAACCCAAACAGGTAAGCAGATAACGTGTGAGTTGGTTCTCCTGTCAAAAGCATAATAGAGAGAACATAACAGCTATGTCTAGGAGAGAAACAAGACCTAACACTGAAAAACAGGCCCGCTGTCAACTTAAGGTTGTTGACAGGAGCAGCTCAGCTGATGCATTTATCCAGGATGGTGTCACAGCTAAAAATAAAACAGGCAATGTAGCTGGGCCAGAAACTGCTATCCAACCTGATGTGTGAGGAATCAGAGCAGGGGTGTAGAGTATGACAGGAGGTCTGATGAATGTTCTCCTGTCTTAGCAGCCATCAAGTGCTACAGAAGCCAGTAATGCAATCATTCCTATAAGCTGAGTGTATGGAAGCTTGGAAACACCAAAGTCATACAGAACAGGGTTACATGAGGAGCAGGGTAGGCAGGGTACAGCCAGAGCACCACACTGCATAAGCCATGAAAAACACCAGCAGCTTTGATGGAGATGCACCCTCTTCAAGCATCTCAAGAAATCGAGTCCTTCGGCCAACCTCATGATCATTTTCATCATGTTGACGGTCCAGGTTGCATTATGGCGGGCGTTAACTCTGATGTAACTTAACGTTCTGGTCAACTGCTACTCTTTTGCCGTTGATTTTGAAGGAGGGGTGATGAACGATGAACTTGAAGTCCAGGATCATCCCCTGATCCTTTAAGGGTCAAGTTGTTGTTACTGCTTCAGTTTTCCAGGTTCTTGACATCTCTGTTGGGTGTGATTCTGTCTATCATAGTGTCATCTTCAAACTTGACTATGGTGTTGATGGATTGATCGAATATGTAGTCTAACACGTAGACGAAGAAGAAGACAAGGCTCAGGACACAGTCATGTGCTGCACCAATGTTGAGGGTAATGCTTGGTTACCCATCCTGCAGTCTATGGTCTGTTAGTGAGGCTGTCCAGGATCCAGCTGCTCACATCTGTGTTTGCTGGGTTGCACCATTTAGCATTTGCCCTATATTTAGATTTATCAATCCCCTCAAAATATCTGGATATCTCTCCTCTTATCCACCAAAAACATAAAAGAAAATCTCAATAGCATGATGCTGCCATTACTATGTTTAACTATGGGAAAAGGCAATTGATTGGAAAAGACTGTGCTTAAGATATAAATGTAAAGGGGTTTGAACACATATTCTAAATACAGTTTATATACAGGTTTTTACCAGATAAAATTTGAAAAAGCTTTAATTGTTTCTGTCTGTTTTAAAACTAATCCAATCCAATCCACTTTATTTACATAGCATGATTTCAATAAACACAATGTTTCCAAAGTGCTGCATAAAAAAGATAAAATAACTAAAATAAATAAAAGTAAATAAATAAAATAAAAGCACTGCCCGCACAGGATAAAAATATGCATGTGTATCATTAATTTGAGTTGTACTTTAAGGAAAATTTTCAATTAGAAAATAAACCAAGGTTTTTATGTGCATTGTAGCGATATGTGTGGCAGTAATATGACAAGAGGGTAATGGCATACTGTAGGGATCATGACCATTCTGGAAATGAAGCGGACATGAGCTTTCTATGCAGGTCAGGTTGTGTCTTAGGGATAAGATCAGAAGTTTAATCAGTCACAGATATTTCAGAGTAGACTCTGAACTTATGGAGCAGAAGTTCAGGTGGTCCTGGTTGAAGCTGGTCTAAGGGATGGATGAGACCCTATACCAGACAAACAAACACCTACAATGGATACAATGGACTATTTATCAATTATGGCCTGAAAAATACAGTAGATATTATTTAATTGCACAGTAGCAGCTACAGACACCTGGACTTCATACATGTCACCTCTAGGTGGCGGTATCAACCATGTTTGACATGTTCACAGGACAAGTGGACAATGAATCCTCTTCTCTAAACGAAAAAACTGCAGCATAAAGGGATTTTTTGCATATATAAAGACAATTACCTCTCACATTTTCAGTTGTCATTTGCTGTTTACTCTTAGATTTATTAGGGGTGCACTGAGTGCTCTTTAGCAGATTCCAGCCTCTTTGGCAGAGCTATTAATATCTGTGCTGGCAGCAGTATCATCAAATCAATATTATCCAAATTTAATTTTATTCTGTACAACAAGGTAGACAAATAAAATGAATAATGTCTTCCTTTAAATGCAAAATGTAAAGTTTGTATTTTTATGGACATAAAGTAGATGTCCTTTATAAGGGACTGGATGGAGTTTGATGCTTGCTATAAAAACAATAAAAAGTCATCAGAGGTTTACTTTAATGTTGAAGGAGACCAGAAACGTCTCCCAGCCTCTCAGAGAAGTCAAGCAGCAAAGATTCAGCCAAAAATAAAAGTAGCTCACTAGGAAACCTGTATTACTCACCATGTAATCTCTTTCTGCAGATGCCATCTACATTTAAATAAAAAATACAGACAAATAATTTCTAGATCAGTTCTGGTTTTGTCTGTCCGTTAAAAAGAAACAGCTCTACCTAAAAGATCTGCCTTTCCTCTATTACAGATACTTTACATTTTCTGAAGAAAAAAAAAAAAACGACCCCTGTATTAGGTATCTAGATACAGCTGATAGCAGTTATATACGTTTGTCACATCTACAACAAACCATGCATTTTGCTGTTTATATTCTTATTTTTACAAAGCAATATTTTTCTGAATCTAGATGCATATCGAAGGATTTTGTTATCAAATGTTGGTCCAGCACTTAATAATGTAGCTAAACCCCAATATTCAACAGATAAAAAACTAAACATTCACAGAGCACTTTTAATATGAAAAATGTGAAGTACTTCACAAAGGTGCATCACAAATCAATAACTGAGTTTATTAAATAGTGATACCAACACAAAACCAGAGATGTTGAAGCAGAACCACAGATGAAATTGTGATTATAAGTTCTTTTAAAAGGAGGAATGATCCCTGACTTCGTTTTTTTTGTTTTTATTCCAAATCATAAGAGCCTGAGGTCTTCACTTCAGATTCTACATGTCCTCATATGAGCTGACCAGTGTCATACATTCTGCTGGATGTTCATTCCCATACAATCTGCTCTGGGGCTACAAACAACTTTAAAAAAAAAAATAATCATCATATCTGAGAACTAATGAACACAGAATTCAATTTATTCCCTGAGGACCTGGCAGTGATGGTTTATAGCCCCAAAGGGATTACTCCCACTCCCTGGCCAGCTAACAACATATCAGTTAGAGGTTAATTCTATCATATAATATACTATGGGATATGATATTAAAGAGTGAACCCCTAGTAGGAGAATGTAAAGCCTTTGAGATGCCATCCTTTATTGCACTAGCACAATGTCACACAGTAATATAATTAATTCCATCCTGAAGTTTGAGTCTTTATTTTCAGTGATAAAAAAAACCTATGACTTAATGATTGATTTAAACAAAACTCGTTACATTTTAATCCTTGTGGTCCCCTAAAAAAAAAAAGTTTTTCTGTTGTAATTTACAGATTTACCTCTGTAAGGAAAAGGCAGCAGGACAGGAAAAATAATAAAACAGTCCCCAAAGTTTATTGTTAGATAATCACAGAAATGGGTGACATCAAGGGGGCAATCTCAATAAGATGCTGTCTACATGATAAGCATTTACTTTGGAGGTATGCCAGGAAAACAGCACTCTAGCAGTCTAAAAGGTCAAGCATGTGGAGATTTGGGAAATGTGTACTTTGGCTAGATGAGACTTTTTAGCAGAAAAAAGCTCCAGGGAGTTTTGATGCGAGGCAAAGCTTGAATGTAAAGAAAAATATTTGCACTCCGAAACACAAAGGAGGATGTGTGATGCTGTGGGACCGTCCCTCTTCTAAATGTACTGGAATGTTTAATTGAAAGAACAGCTTAATGAGTGACATCAAGCATGCATTAATCCATGTCTGCCTCACGGACTAAAACTGGCAGTTGGTTCCACAGGAGAGGAGCCTAAGAACTTAAAGATCTGCCTCCCATTCTACTTTTAGAAATTCTAGGAACCACTAGTAAACCTGCAGATTGAGAGCCAAGTTCTCTGTTAGGGGCATAAGGAACAATCAGACCTCTCCCTACAATCCATTGAAGTGTATTTAATTGCTAGGAAAGAAGATTCAAATATAAACTTTTTTGCTGTTTCAAATACAGAAGATTTTCTTTTTTGCTGCCTTCTTTTTTAAATCTCAGGCATATCTATGTTAAGAAAAGTCTTTATTGGCAGGTCAAATGTATACACTTCTTATGGGTAGCAGCAGCGCAATACAATTTCCAAAAAGTCTTTGGTATTTACCTAATCATATTTAGCTACTTTAACATAATTGTTTAATGTTATCAGGGTATGACATAAAACAATAGTGTTAAAGTAGGTAAATGTCATTAAGTAAATGCCAAAAGTGGGTGCATTATTTTTTTTCAGTGTGCCTCTGGGCTGCAGGCTACGGAAGAGGATTAGGGCCACTAAAAAAAACAAACAACAAAAAACAGATTTTTAAATATTATTTCAGTTTAATATGGGAAAAAGTTTAATCTCTGAGTTTAATCTCAGAATTCCTAATTTCTTCTCAGAATTCTCACTGTAATTTCAGAATTCTGATTTTTTTTTCTCAGAATTTTGACTTTTTCTCAGAATTCTCACTTTAATCTCTGAATTTTGGATCTTAATGTAGATGGGCACCATGAAGGAAGAGAAGTGGGAGCACTCAGCTTCACTGACAAAGATGTGAGTTGTTTTTGAGGGCCAGTACAACATTGATGGAAAATGACAGAATTAGGTGATTTTTTTTTCATGCCCGAGGGATCCCTGGTGATGCTATTTCATTAATGGAAGAGCAGAAGGTGATTAAAACAAGAGAGCTAGTCTCTAAAACAGACATGGCTAGAGCTTGATGCTAACATGTTTGTTAGCTTTCAGAATTCAGAGATTAAAGTAAAATTGTTGAGATTAAAGTCGGAATTCTGAGATCAAAGTCAGAATTTTTTTAGATTAAAGTCGGAATTCTGAGATCAAAGTCAGAATATTTTTAGATTTAAGTCGGAATTCTGAGATTAAAGTCAGAATTTTTTTAGATTAAAGTCGGAATTCTGAGATCAAAGTCAGAATTCTGAGATTAAAGTCAGAATTCTGAGATTAAAGTCAGAATTTTTTTAGATTAAAGTCGGAATTCTGAGATCAAAGTCAGAATTTTGAGATTAAAGTCAGAATTCTGAGATCAAAGTCAGAATTTTTTTAGATTTAAGTCGGAATTCTGAGATCAAAATCAGAATTTTTAGATTAAAGTCAGAATTTTTTTAGATTAAAGTCGGAATTCTGAGATCAAAGTCAGAATTTTGAGATTAAAGTCAGAATTCTGAGATCAAAGTCAGAATTTTTTAGATTAAAGTCGGAATTCTGAGATCAAAATCAGAATTTTGAGATTAAAGTCAGAATTTTTTTAGATCAAAGTCGGAATTCTGAGATCAAAGTCAGAATTCTGAGATTAAAGTCAGAATTCTGAGATTAAAGTCAGAATTTTTTTTAGATTAAAGTCGGAATTCTGAGATCAAAGTCAGAATTTTGAGATTAAAGTCAGAATTCTGAGATTAAAGCCAGAATTCTGAGATTAAAGTCAGAATTTTTTTTAGATTAAAGTCGGAATTCTGAGATCAAAGTCAGAATTTTGAGATTAAAGTCGGAATTCTGAGATTAAAGTCAGAATTTTGAGATTAAATACTCCCCCCCCCCCATATCAAACAGAAATAAAATTAAAAAATCAGTTCACTTTTCTTTTTTTTTTCAGTGACCCTTATCCTCTTCCACAGCAGACCCCACCTTGGAAAGATCATTCTTTTTGTGTACCCCAACCCTCTAAAATGTTGTAGGAGGATTGACCAATATTGGGAAAATGCAGCTTTATATAGGCTAGTTTAAACGGCACATGAGTCTTGCTGAAAGTAATTTTGTAAAAATAATACATGGTTCAGTTTTCTTTTTATGTTTTTTTCCAAATAAATCAAAGAATATTCCTGCTGTTTTGCATGGGAACATGGGTGTGGTAGAAAGATTCCAGGATAATAAGGATAAAAAGAGAACAACTGAAGGAATAACAGATCCTTTGAGTGATAATGTGACAGTTATTTGGGGTCATCGCAGTTGGGAACCGATGATTTGGCTCCAAGATGTGAAGAAATAAGTGTTGAGACAGCAGTAGCAACACATTGTGATGAAAAATGTAGAATCCACCCAAGAGGGGAGACAGAAACGGAGTGAGAGCAGCACAGAGAGCAGAGTTATACCAAAGCAAACCATCACACCGCTTGTGCGTGGTGAACATTTCGGCGCTTCTAAAACAAAAAGGATAAAATAAAAAAATAAAAATCTCGGATCTGGGCTGACAGGAGGAAACTGGAGAAAGAGGCGAACCGGATCGACGCTTTAAAAAGCCGCCTGCTGCAGCTGATTCTTTAATTATTATTTTTGGATAAAGGGGGGGAGGCCAGTTTGCCGGTATTTTTATCTCTCCTCCCGCTTCAAAGCCGCCGGTATGAACAACTTGATGCGCTGAAGGTAACGCCGCTGAATTTTCTTTTTCCATTTCCTTTTCTTGCATCAATTTGATGCTGCGTGAAGCGATGATGCTGCTGATGCTGCTGCTGCATCGGTGGGCTTTGAATGTGTGAATCCTGCACGGGACTCTCCTCCTTGGCAATGGAAATCAGAGCCACCTCTTTATTTCTCTGCAATAATTACTGTGACAATAATAAATATGGCTTATTTTGGTGAATGGGGTGAGGGTGCCAGTGGCTGTGATTTTGTATCTCCTGCTGCTGCAGCTCCTCAGCTCCAGACAGACTCAAGTAGCCTCAGCTGAAGAGGGGAAAAAACATAAAACAGCAAGCTGGCAAGTGCTGTATCACCCAACGCAAGCCAAAGGAGCTGCTGCATGTATGAGGGAAAGGGCATCCATCACACCAAGGAGCAGGGGCTTCCCAAGAACCGCCACATCCACACATTCGTCTGAGGACTGCTGAGAGCTTACAGCCCCCTCCTGATGGTTGTTGGAGGGCAGCCCTGATGCATCTTGTGCATGTGAAAACTCTCATTTTGCCATCGCTGTATCAACAGAAAGCAGACGGTGACTCTGTGTGTGTCATGTTAGAGGCTGGACTCTTGCCTGCTCACACCAGCTCTCTGCCAATATCTCTGACCTGCCCTGTCTGAGCCCTTTGTATGAGCATCTCCACCAGTGGTTTGTAGACATTACCTGTTGTCTAAGGATCAAACAACAACAACAAAAAAACAGACTCCTCACATTTCTGTCAGCGTAGGACAGAGCAGAGGTCAAGATGCAGGTCTCCTTCGCATGCACTGAGCACAACCTGAAGAGCCGCAGTGAGGACCGTCTCTGTGGCCTCCGCACCGCCCCACCTCCAGGAGGAAGCAGTGGTGGAGGTGGTGGTGGCGGTGGTGGATCAGGAGGGGGCAGTGTTGGAGGAGGAGGTGGTGGTGGACAGGGGGGTAACGGTAACTACTCCTCTCAAGGGTCTGTGAAGAACAGGGAGGGCTCCGGGTCCCGCCAGACTCCACAGGGCCATGCCCACATGAAGGAGGCCATCGGGCGCCACAGCAACATGAAGTACAGGTGAGGATTGGGGACGTGTGCTTCAGGGGTGAAGGCTTGGCTCACATCAACAGGGTATCCCTTCAACCATTACAGAGGGACTGATTAGAGATTTGCTTTGACTTACTAATGCACTGATTCCAATTTCTCTCAGAGAACTTGCCTTTCTAGCCCTCCTGCTGTGAGCAGTCATTAATTTTTGCTACTACTGGGAAAGGTGAAGCTACACCTTACCACTTTGTGTGTGGAAAGCATAGTGTGAGTCCATCCTTTTGGCACCTCCCCTGCTGCTTTAAACACAACAAAACTTACTGACTCACTGGAGGATGCCCTGCAAAAACTAAAATGGTTTTACCACATCTAACTTTTCATCAACACTAAATAAATTGATAAAATAAAAGCAGCTCAGGTGTTTTACTTCCTAAAAAGAATCATCAACATGCAGCCATTTTAACTTTCATCAAAAGTCTAATTTTTTTCCAACATTTCATCATAAATAGCCCACCTGCAACACAGTAAACCTCACCTTGCTATGCTTAAACTCTGCATTACTCTATACTTACAGAGGACAGGCTGTATGGTAATAGAGTCAGATTTTGTTGGATGCTTGAGCAACAACTTACAATTCTTGATGGTAAGTTCAGAGCCGGCTCAAGCTTTAATGTGGCCCTAAGGGAAATAAAATTTTGTGGCCCTCTATTTCTGCTGTCTGATGATCAGATCAATAACACACCCACTATAGACTCATTGCAGATCTGGTATGGGCATTTATAGTCTTCTATTTCTATGAACCTTGTATTGTTGCTAAAAGAAATACAATAAACTAGTATATAGTTTATTCACTGTTAAAGGTTCACATGATTTATTATTTTTGGGTGCAACTGAAACAGCAACGTGCAGAAATAACCTGTAGTGCAAAAATTGTTTTCATACATGAAAATAACAAATTTAATTATACAAAAACAAACTTTATTAAATAATAGATACTTATATCTATTATTTAATCTGATAAAGCCTCCTATAAAAATTAGTTTGTAATTCGGGCACCGTAAGCTTAATTAGCATGGCTTATTTTATTCCAAAAAACACGATCATCATGTAAAATCCACCTATTTTGATATGTTCAGATTTTCTTTGTGTGCAATTAAATAATCATTAACAGTTATGTTTTAGCATCAAATATTTATTTTTAGATGCATCTTTACTTCCACTGATGTCATCTTCAAAGACCTCCCTGATACCGATAGCTAAGTTTGGCCCCTTCTTCCCTCTGTAACAGCTTCCTCTTAAAAGGACCACTAAACGTTGTTATCAGCAGTTAGCCGAGGTCACTAATGCTGATAGTAAGTGGAGAGGCTCCACTTTAACTGATGGCTAGTCAAGGCATTTCAACCAAAGCAATTTAAAATGTTCACAGTGAGATAACATACCTTTCAATAGAGAGGGCTGGGAAGTTTACACTGTTGTTCTCAGCCGAACTACGTCTGCGTTGTAACTCATCTGTCTTTGCTTTGTTTGCCTTTTTTTCTACCATTATCTGTCTATATTTTCAATAGAAGAACAAGACACCAAGGTGAAGGGAAAATCTTGAGAAGACCAATTTTAAAAATCTATCCGTCTCCTTGTAGAGAAGCTGGTGCCAACCAGTATCTACTGGGTGATTCATGGGCAAAACCCTGGACATGTTGCTATTCCATCACAACACTAGATTGTGGGAGAAAGTACACAGAGATAAACTTTGCATGTGCAAGAAAAAAAAAGGAAAGTTGCAAACAGAAAGAGCCCATAGGCTCAGATTTGAACCTAATATCTTGTGGTTGCAAAGCCATAGTAACAACAACCCTGCCACCATGCAACCCAGCCATAGATCATTTTTAAACAGTCCTTATGCTCCACTTTCAAACTGACCCAGTTGCCTATTTTGAGAGTGGTTGTCATTTCCAAAACGAAATAAAAAAAATGGCATCTTCTTCCACTTTTTCTCAGGCAGACTAATCAATCCAGGAAGCCTCCGTCATTCGTTTCTTAAATTCGCAAACAGGGACATCGATTGGCTGAAAGGATAGTGGATACCTAATGGTCTCTTGCAAGACTTGGCCTCTTAGCCAGGTCTCCCTCGAAAAAGAGATTTCATCTCAAGGGACTTCCTGGTAAAATAAAGGTTAAATAAATAAATAAAATAAAGACTTTAGACAGTTAATTTCCCCTAATTTTGCATTGTTTCCTACCAATCTGGACATGCTTGATAATTCAAGCTGCTGGCGTAATTTTTATGCTTTTCAACAAAATCACATCTTTTTATTATAGTTCAGCTAATTGCTACTGATAGTAAGAGAATTCAAAAATTCAACTTATCCCTTTAGTTTCATAAACCAAAGGGGTGCCTAACAAGAAAAGTGTGGAAACCCCTTCCTTAAGCTTTAAAAGATCCCCAGATTATTCAATTGCATATAACAAGATTTGTGCAATTTAATGCATTCATGTTGCATTCAAGTATGTCCCGTATTGTCTTGTGAATACCAGCCTAATTTAGCACAACAAAGGATGATAGAGTGACACTAACTCTGGCTTTCTTAAACAGCAATCTGCACACATGTGGAATAATTCGTGACAACTTCTCTTCAAATTATAATAATTTATTCAGGCAAATAAAATACAACTCCAAGATAAACATATTCCAGTGGACAACCCTTTACCTAAGCTAGTGAAATGACTACTAAAACAAAAGATATGATTATAGAACACTGTGTATAAAAAGACAACCTGAAATGTATTTATGCAATGATATCAAAGGTCAGTTTCAATTTCTATGTCTGACTTGAGAAATTTGAAATATTGTTCAAAGTAGCTTTAAAATATTTCAGGATAACAATAAATAAGTTTTCTACTTCACAATACAAATACAATATTTATCAAATAATATTGAATAATAACATTTTAGAGATTTGACTCTTAATAATGTGTTGAATAGCTCTATGAAAGATCAAACTGTGTGATGAGGTCATAAAGTGGTGAAGAGAAGCTGCCTTAAAACGCTAGTGATGTAGAGATCGACAGAGGAACGTGCGATACCATACTACTGAGCTACCATTAAAGTTTAAAAGATACAATTTACCATTATTAATATTGCTATTGATAATAATGGCACATTCTATTGCCCCAGGTAGTTAATGAGCTGGTTTTGAGCAGTTTAGTTTAATGAAAACACAAAATAATATCATATCTGTTTTTTAACCCTCATTAAAATAAAGTGTATCACAACTTTTTAAATACATAAAAAAAAAAGCAAAATGGTTAGCAGCACGAACCATTGAATAAATGGCTCAGTTAACACGCCCTTGTCTGATAGCATGGAGCTGCAGCTGGGCTTGGACTGGCTGATTGGTGGTCGTGGCTTTGCTCTAGTTTTTGGAAGCATCTGCATGAATTGCAGACAGACAGGCAGCAGGGCTGCAGTTCCCACACTGACCTCTGCACTGGCACATTTGTGGAAGAAGTAACGTGTTTCACACATCCTGCCTTTGCTTGGCTCTACTTCTTTTCCACTGTAGAAAGAAAGATTACAGAAAGTATGTCTGTGGTTGGCTGCTTTGGTCATTGGCTGTACTAAAAACAGACCAAGGGCTGCCTAACTTTGAAATCCAAATTGGAAAAGATTCTCTGACTTACCATCAAGTTGTAATTGGACAGTTTGTAGGTTAACTGACATGAAACCTGATATTTGACTTATTGAATATTTCAACAAAGTTAAATAATAATTTACTTCAGCATAGAAGGCCATTGTTACTCTCTACCCATATGCATTTGAAATGCATTTGAATGAGGAAGGAATAAATAAATAAAAACAGCCCTGATTTTTTTTAGGGCGTAGTTCAATTGAAGATGAACATGGTATATTTTCAGGAACAGCTTTAAAAAAAGTTGCGTCAACACAAACGTACACAGCATCAGTGGAGACGTAGCAGTATATATGCTACCCTGTTTGGTGGCACTGCCACAGAATTACACCCAAGGCACTGACAAAAACACTGGGCATGCACAGATAGCTCATCTGAGGTAAGCGCTGCAACATAAAGAGTTGTATGCGGCTACAGATAGAGGATGAGCTACAAGGTTTCATTGTGGACATGTAAGCTGCATGAAACTGACGTTCTTTGATTTTACCACTTTGGGATCCTCTTTCAAAAATAATGGTTTATGCTCTCCCAAAATGTTGGCTTCATTTGGATAGACAGCTTGAACTGTGTTTGCTGTTTCACTTAATCTGGTCTCCATTTGGATAGATCCTAAAGTAACCACAATAAGTTAGTTTTGGGTGTTGCTTCCAAAAAAGGCTGCTTAAAGCTTTATAAAGTTCTGTTAAAAGATAGTAATGGCCAAATATCTCAACTAGAATGCAATGCAAAAAGAATGCTACTTAAGTGACACCCCCAAACACCAGACATCATTCAGACGTTCATTTTTAGGCTAAATATGGTCCTAAATCCATCTGAGATTTGATTCAGTCCAGAAACAATTGTTGAAAGTTGGGCTCTCTTAGGTCGGTCCGATTTAATCCCACTTTAGTCCAATAATAGACATTGAAAAGATGTTGAAAAGTCAACATCTTTTAAACAAGCTGAAAATAACAGCTTTTTACTTTTCAACCAAATGTAGACGTTTGGACGTGAATCATATAAAACTGTAACTGGAGCGTGTAACAAAAGTAATTTCCCTCTGGGATTATTAAAATATTTCTGATTCTGATGACGTCTTTTCTTTATGCTCGGTGGAAATTCTTCAAGAAAATATTGAGAATACATTCTAAATCAGGATTTAAATATAGATATAAGAATTACATAGAATAAAGGTAATTTAAATGTAGGAACCAGGACAAAACAGTCCAAGTAAATCTAACAAGACTTTTTGTAGACCGCATCCAAACAAAAAAAACACAGGCATTTGGTGAGTTCAAGCCTTCTATGACAATAACACTCAATTTCCCAGTCGGGTCTTGTTATTTACCATTTCTACCAGTCTTTTTACTGAGGAGAGCATAAGGTGAAATGTAACCACCTACATATCCATTAGCTGGATGAGAAACAACTCAGAAAGTGCTCACTTTTTCTAACATTAAAATATGACATTAAAACCTAGAAACGCTTATGCTGATGGACGTAAATGCATAATCCATACTAAACAGCCCTCTACACTTAATTCAGATCTCGCTTTGGCCTCTCTCTGCAGATTAATGAAAATCCCAACTCCAGTAACAGCTTTTTCTTAAGGTCACTCAGCTTTAGAAGCATTCCTTTTCCCATAAAACAGCATTTCAGCTAAGCGTCCTCTGCATGGAAGACTTTCGCTGCCAAATCCAGCTCTGAGTCATCAAGTAGGAACGAAATTTAGACAAACAGCACAAAATGACTTGTTTGTCTTAGATTCAGTTCCGTTTGATTGATTAGAGTCTTCACAATGGCAAGAATGGCAGCTTGTGCAGCTTTGACGCACAAGGCGTTTTTAAAAGGTGTTGAAAAATGAATATGTTTCTATGCATGCCCAATGTATAAGCTTTGATACAAGAACACAGCTCATATGTTTCTTTCAGTTTTACTGGAACAGTCAGTAACTGGGAGGAGAGTTTTAATGACCTGTTTTCCTGGTAATCAGGTTGATTGAATTCTTGCCATTCTCTTCAGGCAATTTGGTTCATTTAATTGGATGCTTAAAAAGGAAAAGAGGCTCAAAACAAAACTGGGATATCTCCTTTTCTGCCTCGTCCTTTTTAGAACTGCACTCACACTTCAGATGTAGTCATATTATTCTGCTTGTTCTGCCTTCTTCAAAGGAGTGTCACTAATAGGGAGCGCAGTGGCACAATAAGTCTATACAGCATATGGACAGCCAGTGTTGCCACTGGGAACTCCCCAGGCATTGCCTTTAGTTTTTTTCCTGGTTCTCTAATCAGTGAGGGAGGCAGTTACTCTTATCAGCCCTCTTTGCAACTGAACATTGCCAAAGCTGTCTTACAAATAAGATGGATTCTACCTCCACACTGATGAGGTAAAAACGAATGTACGAACATCTCTCCATAGTGTTTAAGCAAAATAGTTTATTTCTGCGCTGGTCTAGAAGGTTAGCCTAGCATGACACTGATTGAAGCCAAATGAGTACCACAAGAGAGCAGAAGTGAACAGTTGGCAGTGAGTTTCGATCTAATCCCATTTTCCAGATGGCTCACATCTTTCCCTCCATTCACCCTGTTTGACTACATGTTTACTAAGCCACTTCCTATCGGAATAAACTCGCTACTCATCATTCACCAGCAGGTGACAGATGACACCCCTGCTGTCCGTCGTAACTCCATTGAATCCCTTCAGCCTTTGATTCAAGCTCTTTACAGTGAAAAACAGCATTATAGTGTTTCTAATTGTGCGCCAACTCAGTTTTTATGAATAGAAAAGCTTTTTTTTAGGGACGTTCTGCTTTAGTCAGATACCTCAAATAGAAAACTGGGCTATATAGACCTAACCCTACATTTTTAAACGTACAACAAAGCCTTGGAAACTTAGTTGTAACTGTTAAAGGTGCAGAAAGGTGCATTTGTACAAAAAAAAAAGACAAAATGTCTGATAATGTTTAGTCCTTTTTAGGCCTAAATAGAATTCCACCATTGGGCACGATGAGCAGACACAAACAAATGTGGCACCATCTACTTACAGTGCTACTGAACTATCAGAAAACAGGATATTGAATACTAGA
Organism: Cyprinodon tularosa; assembly: GCF_016077235.1. Taxonomy (NCBI): domain Eukaryota; kingdom Metazoa; phylum Chordata; class Actinopteri; order Cyprinodontiformes; family Cyprinodontidae; genus Cyprinodon; species Cyprinodon tularosa. The sequence goes on from NW_024037794.1 coordinate 1,328,158, forward strand.
GCCCGCCTGACATTAATCAAACAAACCCATTTATAGCCACGCTTGTTCTAGTCAATCCTCCCCAGAGCCAGGGCATCAAAAAAATAACCCTGATGCTGTGTCCCTGCATCAGGGTGAGAACCAATCCACTGTCTATCTTATTATAACGTTTCTATTTAGACTGTAGAGTAATAACAGCATTGCTATCACTAGTATCTGTATTAATAAGTGTGTTTATTCACGCATTCATGAACTTAGCAGCCACATCTGAAATACCTAGCAGCTTTAGCTCCTGATTCAGTAAACACCAAAGCTCATAGTGTAATCTGAGCACTGTTGGGGTGTTATTCATGCTGGAATTAAATATTTTTTTTGCTTTCGTTCACTCTGGATCTTGGACCTTTCTTTCTAACATTGCTAGAAGGTGCTAACTGTAGGCTACTTCCTTATTTACCGCTCTGGAGATGCACGGTATTTTAGTTGTTATTTTAAATATAAACACAAACAGAGCATAACGCACAGAAAATAACACCCTAATATGCAAGCAGGACATGGTAATCTTTTTAGAAAAAACTTTTTATGCAACCAGAGTGAGTTAATGTTACAGAGTAAAAAAAAATTTCAATGAATGTAAATAGGCATGACATTGTGTCACAAAGCCTCCAAGTGATGATTCCCCGTGGCTACTTAGTTAAGTAGACATCCATTTGGCCCACTGGTGTGCGTGAATGACTTTCACCCTGGAGTCTGGGGACCAAATCTGGCCCCCTGTTGATTACCTTGCAACATATGCACCTTGAAACTTTTTCAGATTTCCTTTGATTATAACCCCCAAGTTAGCAGCACATAAGTGTTGAAACAGAAAATGAAAAAAGGGTGTGTGCCATCCACTTTCATTTAGCTCACTGATTTATTGGTATATAAAATCATCTCTACCAGCTTTTCACATACAGAAACCTGACATTTTATACCCATTCTTTTTTTACAAAATAACCCAAGCTTTTCAGACTGGATTGAATGCATCTTTTAACAGCATTTTGTATGTTTTGTCAAGTGGCCGACAATTATAAATCAGATTTAGATCAAAATATTCAGCCAGCCACTGTTGTGGAAAATGTAACTTTAAATTATTTTGCAGGATTGTCTGCTAAACACATTCATCTATTTTGAGATCCAGTTTAAGCATCTTCTATTTCAAAAAAAAAAAATATCTCCACAGCATGTTTATCAATTTTTTCCTTTATTGATAATGTTATATGTATTACAAATAGTTTGATATTAGTCTAAAAAAGACTGGATGTAGGCAATGAGATAATTCAATAGATATCTTAATAGAAATCTGATCAGTATCAACATAAAATATCTCCAATGCAAAGATCTACGACTTTACTGAACTATGATCCAGAACCCTGCAACATTCTGGGGGATGTAGGTAGAGGATAGGATTTAATCTCTCAACCTCTTACAGGATAAACGGTAGAGGTTATGTTTATAAAAGGAATGGAACAATTTCAATTAATTTTTTTTAACCTGGTCCTTATTTTAAAAAATAAATAAATGAATAAACTTACTTCTATTTTTCTATCCGATATTAATGATATTAAAGTTGTTGCTTTAAGGTGTGTAAATGAAATAACTTCACTGGGGTAATAATTCTTACAAGGAAAGGTACAGTATTTACTGTCAAGCAGATGATGTATCTCTCGAATTATTTTTAAAAGATAAGACCGAGGCAGTTATCTTGTTATCAAATACGGTTATTAAGATTCAAAGGGTAAAACATCTGCTTTTTATTGTTATTAATTTCCTTATCCTCTTGTAAACATAGATGCCTCAGTTAGATGGCTGGGCTAAGTGCCGCAGTTGGAGTCATACCAACAATAATTCCTCATAGAGACCAGCTAGTCTCTACACACAGACCATGAAATACTTTTGTTATTTGATTTTAACATCAAGGTTAATCAGTTCATATCTTACCTTCAGTAGATAACCTTCTTGGTGTTTTCATTCAGTTGTCTCAAGGTAAAAAAAAAAGAGCCAAGACCAACATCAGATTTGTTGTAGACTTCCTCCAATCATAAGCAGTAAAATTTATAACCCCCCCTTTATAAATATCCCTTTATATGTTTATCTACTTTTCATCTTCGTTTAGCAGTAACCAAGAATGACCTTTCGCAGGGTGTAAACCAATCAGCTATAACATTATGATGATTGACAGGTGAACAAAGTAACGCACACATTTTTCTTTTATGCAACCTTTTACTGGGCAAGAAATATTAGCCAGCAAGTGTATATTTTACTTATAGAATAAATGTGTTGGAAGTAGGAAAAAAAGACAAGACTGCAGATATGAGCATGTTCGATAGGCCGAATTTGCTTGATGACTCAGAATATCTCCAAAACTACTCCTTTTGTGAGAAGTCTCAGCAGAAGCTTAAGGTTCTGTTTAGCCTTTAAATCAGTTAATATCTTATCAACATTAGGTAACTCTCTTGGCATCATCATCATTTAGTATAAATCCAGATTAGTTGGTGCTGCAGGCTGAGGCCACCAGCTGGTTCAAAGTGGACTCATAACGTCTAAAAACCCCAGAAATGTCATAGTCGCTTATGTTGTCTAGGATTTCACTGCTATTTATACAAAAGCTGATAGTCGTTTATTTGGGAAATGATGGTTGGAGGCAAAACGCCTTTTTTAGTGTAATCTTCCTGTGACTGATGTGGTAAAAACAGAACAATTAAAGCATTTTGGGTCAGGGTAAGGTGCCATTCACCATCTTCATCATTGTAATAAGTGTTTAAACTGAAAAAAGATCGACTGACCCCGGTGTTTTTAGGCAGATGCAGATACCGATTCCACCATAGATACACTTTAACTATGAGAGACGAAATGAGAAAAGAAAAATCCAGGAAATCACATTGTAGGATTTTTTTAAAGAATTTATTTGTAAATTATGGTCGTATCAGTTCTCAATTTTCAGAGTTAATTTTACTCTAATAAGAGATACATTTTTGATAATGTAAAACTATGTTGACGATTGTTATTGGACTCCTGAATCCTGCACCACAACTCCAAAGCCCACTGTTGCAGTTATTGCATGCATTTTAGAGATGAAAGTCCCCAGACAGGTTGGTATTTCAGAAGAGCTCTGTGAAGTGTTAATTTTGCTGGAATTTAACTCAGCAGAAACATTATAACATTGTACTTTTTAAACATTGATTTTGCTGTAATAGGTTCTTAGTACGGGCAGCTATAAATTAGCATTAGTGAAAATCAATATTTTCATATTCCTTTTAGGGGAGTAAGGGGTTGTCCATAACAAAAATGTTTTTCACACTTGTGAAAATGTAAAAAAATGTTACGGACCCTTAAAGGTTGTCTTAGAAAAGTGAAAGTAATGCAAAAAGGAAAATATTTGAGTGTTTTTTTTAATTGTTTTGCATTAACCTAACATCCCACATTTAGTTCCAAGAATGTTTAAAACAGAAAGATTACCTTCTGCACGTTTTTAACATCAATTTCCAGTACCAGTAATGATTGTGTTTAAAATATCCATGAGATGGCTGTGAAAATTCTCCTGCATTATATTTTAGAGGTTAGAATTGTTGTTTTAAGACGATTGAAGTCAGTTTTGATGTTAAGCCCTGCTGAATGTCCCTAGGGATTTGTGATTCAAGATACATATTAACTCTTAACATTTTTACAGAAGAGTTAATTTACATTATTCAGGAAAAAAGCACTTTCTCACATCTGCATTCCCCTCTTTTTCCACTCTAAGGGTAAAATACATAATATTACTTGTCGTGCCGCTGTTCCAAACAGATGTTGGTGAGTTAATGGCTGCAGGGCAAACTGTCACAGCAGCAGGCGTCTGAATCCATTTATGTTAATGCGATAGCAAAGTACAGTGCTCATGTAAGTAGCGAAGCATTCGACAAGATGACATGCAAAGAAAAAAAAAAAGTCAAACATCATTTAAATGTAAAAATCTTTGGCTGCAGAGTTCTGAAAGAACAGCAGGACATCAGGAAAGATTAAAGGACAGAGGACACAGTCAGAGACCTTTCTGCTGTTTCTAAGTGTGAGGTGTTTGCCTTACGTGCTGAAAAGTTTCTTTTTCTTTTTTCTCAAATGAATATTTTAGTGTTTGAGGATAATCTGGCTCCAAGTGGTCGATCACAATATAACACGTTCTGACATTTTAACCTTCACTGCCTTGCAAAACTTTTCACAACCTTGGAACTTTTCACATTCTGTCAGGTTGTAACTTCCAGCCACTGGAGAGGCCACCTTCTTTTTTACACTGTTTACACCCTTTCACTGAATTTCGGGGTTTGACCAAGAGATGACGCTCCTCTTTAGATCTTAATGTCCACAAATCATGACAGAAAGAATATTTTAGTACAAAGATTGATGTTTAAAAATTAATTGTAGGGGACCAGCCAAGGGCCCATCAAGGAAAGTGGGGAAATTTTGAATGGCTACTACTGTACCAAACACAAAGTAGCTCATTTGTATGCTGCAGTGCATTTACCTACATCATGTTTGATTGTTATCACTAGTGCAAGTCTTTTGGTTGTGCAGAGGTCACCACTATTGGAAATAAAAGGTTTGGCTGAATGAATTTTCTAGCCTTCATGTTATGCTTCTACTAGCTTTACACTACAGTACTTAAATGTTTTGCCATTTTTTTTTTCATTATGACTCAAGCTTAGTTAGATTAGATGGAAAACATCTCCTTTCAAATATTTTCTTTAAATCTGCTGTAGCCTCAACAAGGAACCCTGCAGAAGAAAACATCTCTAGAGCATGATTCTGCCACCACCATGTGTCACAGGGAGAGGTGGTCCTTAAGTGATGCCCAGTGTTGTAGGTTCCTACAACAAAGCATATAGGATGTGAGTGAAAAAGTTTATTTCCGTCCTCATCTGACGAGAGCATCTTCTAAATGTCTGCTGCCTCACATACATAGAGGATCTGCAAACAAGACATGGCTCACTATTTTAGGTCAAATTTGATTAATTTACTACAAGACATCAAAAGGTTTTTAGTTCTTTTCCATTTTGCTGTCAAAGCCAAACAACAGAACTGAGATCTTTTGAATCCCTACAAGTAGAAATTAGGTTGTTCAATTATTTCAGATAAATTATAACTAGAACCAAGTTGTTTTCTTTTTGTGACTGTTGACCATTTTTCTAACAGGTTTATTGCTTTTTCTTCTTTCATTTGCCACTAAATATCAGTAATACATTAAAAGAAAAAAATGCTTTTGACACAGCAGTCGTCATCATAATTTTTTATTAAATTGTAATTAAGAAATGTGGCCCCCGTATTGTTGTAATGATTAATAATCAGTGGAAAACAAATGGCACACAGATCACAGTGTGCAGCTGCTGTAGCTCTGACCTTCAGCTCTCCTCTCTCTTCCACTCTCTGGATTTTTGTAGCTGAGTTTCCAGTTGGATGAACAGATTAGTGACTCACAGTGAGGGCCAGCATGTCTCAGGCAAAGCCCCACAGTATCTTAACTCGCTTCATTTCAGCCTGGCACATGATCAAAAAGGACCCAACCTATGAGACAAAAAAAATTTTCTGCCCACTTATTTATTCAACTATAGTTAAATCCTAAACTCAACCCCAAAATCTCCAATTATAAGTCCTTTACCCGACCCGCAATTTTATAACCTGCCAAGCTTTAAGAGGTTTAAAAGCTAGTGTACTTGAAGAAGTACATAAAGCAGAAAACATAATCCCCCTCAGAATGCGAAGTGACCTCTGGGTCAGCGTTGTTTGACGAGGAATGGATTTGTCAATAATTAACTGCTGATGGCTGCAGCCGTCAGCAGGGCTGTTCTGGACAGAGAACATCATAATAGAGCCAGAAGTACTCATCAATTTCACTGAATTGGCTGTTCTGTCAAAGTCAGACAGATATTTCCTCCGTTTTACAAAGCACATCCTGGCATTTCAGTGTTTAGACAGTTTTAGACAGAGATTTAGGAATTAAGTAAAAATTATATGTAATAAACAGGATAGTTGAGGCTGAAATTTAGCACTCAGAACAGTAATGGGGGAAAGTTTTAATGAATGTATAGCAAAGTTGGAGGAAGTTATTCTGATGTTAACATGTGATATAGTAATGGCGATGTTCCTTCTAGCCATGTTTACATGCATAATAGGAACTTCTGGGAATATGCTCCTGAAAAAACAGCTGATCAAAGTAAGTTTGCTATGTCAGAGCTGATTCGAAAAAAGTTTTTGCGCATTAACCCTTTTTCACAAAAGCTAAAAACCACCTGAAGTGAGCATAAAAACTTTTATTGCAAATTTAAGGTAGTTTATCTGAATTGTGCTTTTTCCAACAAGCTTTTCTGATGTGATACTTCAAAATGTGCTTATGAAAAAGCTGATGGAAACACACCTTGAAAGTGGTATGGATAAACAAAATGGAAAAACAATAGAAATGAAAGATGAACTGAGAAACATCCCAGTTGCCATTTTTGATGAATTTTTAATTCACTGAGTTATCATTTATGAGGCAGCCGCCTTGGGAAACTGACACATTAATGTATTCGTCTTCCTCTGTGTGGCAGACATCATACAGCAGCGCAGTGTGGTGACCTTTTCACATAAAGGTTTTTTATTAACTCCTGAACTGGTCAGGATGACTCCCGGATTGACGGAAGCTTCCCACCCAGTTTCAGCCCAGAGCAGAGCTTAACATGAATATGTTGTTTTGTTTTTTCAAGATTTAAAATCTCCTATAACCTGCCTGCTTTATAAAATGTATTCTGAGCGGAGAGGTGAGTCACGACGACTTGGAAAATGTTGAAGATACTGTAGGTTTGGAGGAGGGCAGCAGAGATTGTGTGTCTATGCTTGGATGCGAGGGAAAGTGTGCGATTTTTGGCCTTTTTCCAATCTACTTCACTCTCAGCGTGTGTATTTTATAAATAGTATAGACCTATTTTTTAAACAGTTTTTTTTTGTACATCTCAGAATAAAAAGAAATCTTCACATTACAAAAAACAAAACAAAATTGTACTGTAAAACAGTTTATTGAAGTTTTAAATAAAGCCCTTGTCTCGGAATCAAACATTCCAGTTTTGTCAACGAAAATAGGGGAACTGGCTTAATAAGTTACATTTTTTTTGTCAGAGGAAAGGAACTTGGACATTTTCACATTAAAAAGTGTGTTCATTTGGTAAACTTTAATTTAACTTAGGAATTCAACTATTGGATCAAACCCAACGTTCAGATGGTTGTTCTCACTTTTATCTCTATTGAGTTATTTTGTTTGTTTAGCATAAGGGGGTAGCGGCCTAGTGGTTAGGGCATAGGGGTGGGAATCCTGACGTTGTGAGTCCGAAACCGCCTTAACCGCCCACTGCTCCCCAAGGTAATGAGTTAAATGCAGGGGTAAATTTCTACAATGTGAGATCAATAAAGTTCAAATATTATTATTAAGGATATTAACTAACAGTTTTTCAACAATGTATTATATTTCATCTAAATTTATTTAATTTTCAACAAATATGTGAACAGAAACCTCTCATATGTACAGGTCCTTCTCAAAATATTAGAATATTGTGATAAAGTTCATTATTTTCCATAATGTAATGATAAAACATAAACATTAATATATTTTAGATTCATTGCACACTAACTGAAATTTTCAGGTCTTTTATTGTCTTAATATGGATGATTTTGGCATACAGCTCTGGAAAATCTCACAAAATCAGCATATTTCATCCGACCAATAAAAGAAAAGTGTTCTTAATACAAAAGAAAGTCAACCTTCAAATAATTATGTACAATTATGCACTCAATACTTGATCGGGAATCCTTTGGCAGAAATGACTGCTTCAATGCAGCGTGGCATGTAGGCGATCAGCCTGTGGCACTGCTCAGGTGTTATGGAGGCCCAGGATGCTTCGATAGCGGCCTTTAGCTCATCCTGAGTGTTGGGTCTTGCGTCTCTCAACTTTCTCTTTACATTATCCCACAGATTCTCTATGGGGTTCAGGTCAGGAGAGTTGGCAGGCCAATTGAGCACAGTGATACCATGGTCAGTAAACCATTAACCAGTGGTTTTGGCACTGTGAGATGGTGTGTGAAAAATGAAATCTTCATCTCCATAAAGCTTTTCAGCAGATGGAAGCATTAATGCTCCAAAATCTGATAGCCAGCTGCATTGATCCTGCCCTTGATAAAACACAGTGGACCAACACCAGCAGCTGACATGGCACCCCAGACCATCACTGACTGTGGGTAGATGACACTGGACTCCTGGCATTTTTGCATTTCCTTCTCCCCAGTCTTCCTCCAGACTCTGGCTCCTTAATTTACAAATGATGTGCAAAACTGAGCAACAGTCCAATGCTGCTTCTCTGTAGCCCAGGTCAGGCGATTAACCAGGGTGGGAGTTTTAAAGTCCTCAGGAATCTTTTGCAGGTGTTTAGAGTTAATTTGTTGATTCAGATGATTAGGTGCATTTCGAAGTGTGTTTAGAGAGCTTTTTCATGATATACTAATTTTGTTTTCATGAGCTGTATGCCAAAATCATTATTATTAATGCCATAAAAGACCTGAAATATTTCAGTTAGTGTGCAATGAATCTAAAAGATATAAATGTTCAAGTTTTATCATCTTGGAAAATAATGAACCTCATCACAATATGCTAATATTTTAAGAAGGACCTGTATATGTAGTGAGAAGGCTGGACTTCTATGTCAGTACCATATGAATGTCATTCTCCACTTGTAAACATGTTCTACGTTTTGCTTTAAGTATATTTAAAGTGAAAAAAAAAAAAACAGACTCACACATGTACATTATTGCCAAAGGGAAAAGGACTTTCAGAACCCTGTCAGCCAAGATGGAACTGAAATTGGAAGCTTACATAGCTAGACTCAAAGTTCCCCCTTAGATCCACTTTTTTTTCATTTTGCTTGAATATATTATTATAAGTTATATTAAACAAATAAATATATTTCTCATTATGATAAAAAAAATGCTGTTTTTTGCACTCTATACCTCACAGTTTAGATACATGTTCATGTTTTAAAAGTTTTGCAATTATACTAGAGAACACTTTTCAGTTTTTCAGAAACTGGACTCATGTCTACGTTTCCAAAATTTTGGATGTTGTTAAATACTTGAAAACCTTTTCATATCTCTCTTCTTTATTTGTTGGTCTTTGTGATGCTCCTAAACTGAGCTGTCTTTTTAAATTCTTAGGTATTGTGTTATTTCATATCCAGGAATCAGATTAAAAAGGGTGTTAGGAGCTCAAAATCATGCTGTGCTATTTTAGATAGTACCTTAAGAGAAAGTTTGATATAATTTTCCATTTACCTCACTGTTATTTTGTGTTCATTTATTATATAAATTCCACAAATAAAACTGTGAACAAAAAAAATGGGGAAAATCCTGAATCTCCACTCAGTTTTAACAGAACTGAGGCTCCGCCAGCATCACATCACTGCAAAAACAATCCAGAAATAAGTAAAAAATGGCTTAAATTAAGTATATTTAGCCTTAATTTGAGCAGGTAAATAAGATGATTTGCCAATGGAATGAGTATTTTCACTCTTAAAATAAGATAGTTAGATAATATTTACTTGAAATAAGACGATAAAATAGTTTTTTCTTATTTTAAAAGGAAATTGTCTTGTTCCATTGGCAAAGTGTCTTACTTATCTCCTCAAATCAAGGAAAAACACACTTATTTTAAGAAAAAATAACTTATTGAGATTTATATTTTTTGCAGTGATCTCCGAAGCTAATTAGTTTGAAAATTGTGAACAGGTGGCAGAAATATAAAAATAACATATAGCATGTGAGAAAAAAGCTTCTAAATTTGGGCAAACTTGACCCTTTGGAGATTAGAACACAGTGTTATTAAAAGATAACAGACTTGCCATCGTGTTCCCACAGTCATTGCTCAGAAAATGCGTGTAAAAGCCCCGGCACAATCACACACACTGACATGGTTGTTATTAATATCTAGATGTGCTTCCCCTCCAGAGAAAAGCTTGCTCAGCATGCGTGTGGCATTTTATGACAACTGTAAGAGAAAAGAAAAGAAACCCTCCATCATCTGCATCTAGCCATCTGTATCCAGCACCATCCTTCTGTCTTGGGTGAGAGCTAAGTGTAAATGTCAGCACAGGTTGAAACGCTGACTACATATGACAGCGCACCTGTGTGTAAGCATAACACTCTCTCTCTTTTTCTCATCAACAATTTATGCACGGCAGAGCCCAGTCTTTGTAATCATCTTGTTTGGGGATTATTATTTATGACAACAGGAAAAATGCAAATAAATGAACAAAAGCAGGAGGAGCATTCAGGGAGCCACATTCACAGAGGCCACACAGAAGCATCTGTGCACCCTGCTCACAAATGCATTCATGCATGTCCATATGTAGATCTTTCCCTGCGTTAAAGTGCATTTTCCATCGAGTGTGAACGTTCACAAATGACGGACGGCTTGCACATTTGAATTTATTTTTTTGCACACAAAAAAAAAGGCAGAGCAGTCTGCGGACATGCATTTATGAACGTTTTAATACTAGATTTAGTGAAAGAGGGGCTGCCATGCAGGAGGGGGTGAGAGAAAAGGAGTGAGCATGTGTCTCTCCAGACTCTCTGATAGTAATTTAGCAGACTGCAGCACTGCAGAGAGCTGTGGAGTTGAGTGGGTGGAGGGGCTGGCGGGGGTGGGGGGTGGGGGGTGCAGTTGTCACACTGGAACAATGACGTCCTGCACTGCCCAGAAACAAACTAACTAAACCATATTTTATAGGACAGCAATCACACAGTTAACCCAGTTCTGCACGCCAAGCCACAGCATTCTGCTCCCGGCATTAACTGCAATAACTCCCAATATTCACCAAACATGCCACACGCTCGCAACACACTCCCATCCTTAAGAGGAATATTGAATATACAGTAAGCACACAGACAAAGACTTGCAGTTGTGTAACCACTCTCTTGGATGCTTGACATTCTCCTAATGCTGACTCATGTTTTGTTTTTGTGCTTGTCGCACATTATAACCTTTCTGTTTGTCACTGTGGAGAATTTTTGAAGAGGAAAGTATGGAAAGTGGCTTCTGTTATTATGCTGCAACTGTAAAATACATCTTTGGGCTGTTAAAAATTTAACACACTTTGTAGTTTTCCATAAAATTTCTCTCACCAGGAGTAGTTGTACAATTTATGTTAGAAATTTAGATGCAATGAAAGTAATGTGGGCTTTTTATAATGATTTCATACGTACCGGTAGTTTAGTTTTTTTTTTTTTTACCACTACAGGGTAAAATGATTTAACAGCAAGTGAAGTTTTATTTTCTACACAGTTTATCCAAATTATCCAATTAATTATAAATACAACCTCAAACAAATAGACAGAGCGACTTTTATTTGATTTGATGGGTTTCCAGATGCTGCAGAAAAACATACACTTTTTGTTGCTATCAACAACTTTTTAACATGATACTGGCTGGATATTTTACCTATTCTTATCAGAAATTGCAGATTTATTTATTATTATTTTTTTAATTGTTTGGTTTCTTAAAACAAACACAGTTTTGAACCTCAGCACTTTGGCCATGCCAGAATTTTAATGTGAGCCTTTTTTTATCCATAACAAAATCAGCTTTAATGCATATTTAGGATCTTCCTCTAGTTAAAATACCAAACTAAGGCTCAGTATCAATTTAAATGTCAAGAATCTATCCGATTCCATAAGAAACTCAACCTAATCCGGTCTGATCTAAAATTATGTTGCTACCTGTTTGTATTAATATTCAACAGCAAATTAATAAAGAAATATTAGTTAATGAAGACTCTAAGGAAAATGGAAAAAGTACTTTTTAAAAATCAACTGGTTTAAGGAATCGATTTTTAGGAATTAATTTGAGAATCAACTCAAAAAGGATTGATTCAAGTAAAGTATTTTCAGTAGATCATCTTACAGTGGAAGATACTGGAGTAGAAGTATCCCTCTGCTAAGTAACGTTGACTAAATGTCAACATGGCCTTAAAGCCTCCATGTCCTCCTATTTAACCCTTTCAAAACCACCTATAGGCACATATGCAATGACATTTTTCTTTGGCACTACAAAGTATTATAATGTTATGAAATATTAAGTGGTTTCTGGTACCATAGCTCCAACCGAGAAGACACTCTCGTTTACTGCAATGACTAGTCCCTCAGTATGAGTGCCCCTTTTTTATGATATCGCCTAGAAATGTGCTGTAACATTTGCATCACCCTGCTTCAAGTAATTAGGCTTCAAAAGAGGAATGAGTTTATTAGCTTACAGAAAAAGAACGGTTGCTGTCACTGTGAAGATTATCTATTTAAAAGTACTATTACCATACTGCATGGGCAGGGCAATGTCATTTTAACAATTCTCTCTGGATATGGTTTTAATAAAGGAATAATGGTAAGTTAAAAGCTTAAAAATTATTTCTAATATAGGCATTTTAATTGACGCAGACCAAGAAATTAGTTGGTTTTTATTTGACTTTTATTGAACATTGTAAGCATGGCTGAACTTCCAGGTGCCGACTTGGGATGAACTTAACATGTTTTTTTAGGGGGAAGTGTGAAACCCAGTGAGATAAATACAGAGCTTCTAAGCAATAAGGAAAGGGCATGTTTGAGAAGGTTAATGTGAGGTCAATTCAAAGACAACTGCAGGCAGAGGCATTTTATGTTTTGTAAGTGGACATAATGACGAAAGAGGCTTACCTCCATATACCACAACTTCACTTGAGTCAATGACTGGATGCTTGAACCCTGCCATATTTGTTTAGCGAGGTATGTTCCAACAGGATGATGTCCAAAATAACCTGTAAACTACAGTGGTTTTGGAACATCAAATATCCATCATTCTGTGTTTTGATGGCTAACCTGTTTACCTTTGAGATTATCTACTGTAAATTCTAAATGAACCACTTGTCCCCTGCTCTTAATGACCCTGAAATACAGCTTTAGTTTTACCGTAAAAACTACAAAGAAATCTGACGTTAATTCCAACTAACACGGTTACACCAATGTGTCCTCCACAAAACCAGGCAGTTTAACAGATGGCCATTAGTAGCAAATGAGTCGGCCAACTCCCATGACTTTGATTAGTTTGGCTAATTATGCAGCCAATCACATGCAAAGAGAGACAGCGACAAGGGACAATTAAGTTAAAAAAGACATTAATACAGAGACAAAGCAATGTAATATGATACAATATGATTGTTAGACAATAATAAATGTTTGCTTTTATGATAAACAGTAAATGGGCAACTGGGGGAACATAAAGGAGTCATCACTACATGTGTCACAAAACATGCAGCTAAGAGCCAATTTGAAAATGATATAAAAATGTGTGGTTTTAGACAGGGGCCATCAGGGGCCAGTGTCCCCTGTAGAACTAGTCATGGCCCATATACTGAAGACATAATGCTAAGTCATTTGCTTATGATGATATGGGCTGGTTTTTATTTGCAACCTGTAGGACCAGAGCTGCAACTGGCTCTCTGGCTCACTTAGTCAGCGGTAAACTATTGTCTTGCTAAATTTGGTTTGTTTTTTTGTTCTGTTTTGTTTTTTTTTGAGTGGGGCATACATATTTTTTGAGCTCCCCCCAAAAAAAAGAAAAACCCTGGCCCCAAGGGTAAATTTGGTATGGAACCGCCACTGGACTTTTTGAATAACAGATCACATATATGCTATAAAAGACACCCAGAGGTTTACATTAACTGCCTCAGTGTGAGAGAAGAAGGAGAGCTGTGTTTGGCTGATGAACCAGAGCCAGATTACCATACAAGGATTTAGCAATGCGCAAGCCCCACAAACACATTTTCACTTCATCTATCATCCGCGACCTTTAACCTGTGCGCTATTTGGGCATGGTTTAATGTAACGACACAAACACTTTGCATCTGACACCCACTCGCGGAGCATAAACACACATGCGGCCCCACGCTGAACAAATGCTTACTTATGTAGGTTACTAAAAATAGTTCCACGTCGAGCAATAAAAATAGACCAGAAAAATAAAAGCGGGACTCGTTTGGCTGTGTCTAAATGCTTTGACAGTCTGTCTGTCTTCATTTGGCCGTTTGTGGCGGACGCAGGCAGAGGAGGGGAAGAGATGAAAAGACGACTGAGTTTCACTGCAGTCCTGCTGTCCCTCCAGCCGGCTCCTCGGCTAATTGGGATGGGGAAAAGCTCATATAAAGGAGGAGGAAGAGGAGGACAGCAAACATTATGCCCACGTCAGCTGCAGCCATACAGGCTTCTGTGTTTGGAGAGATGCAGCTCCCTGCTTCTCCATGCCATCCCTTCAACACTCAGTTGTCCGATTAATCAGTGATTGCAAGCTGGGTAATGGACTCCTCTACAGCTTATGGAGCATTTTGGGTCATTTAAAGACTAGAGAACATTTTAGCAGAAGCTAAGGAGTGGTTTTACTGACCCACTGTGTTACATATACAGCTGTTTAGAGTTAATGGAATAAAAGTTCAGCTATTCCAAAATAATTAGGGTAGAAGTGTGACATTTATCCTCAGGCAGGAGAGACTTTTAGCTAGCTGCAGAGGAAGAGTTCATGCACAGAAAAGATGTTCAATTCAAGAAATACTTCATCAAGCCTTAAGGGAAATTAAATGTTGTAACTCATAGAGGTTTCTCCTACAAGGAAAGATCTCCTGTAGCAGTCTGTTTTCAGCAGGCAGGAAGAAGCCTCTGACTGACAACTTTCTTGTTGTTAGACAGGCTGATAAGGAAGCTCAGGGTTTACCATGATGTTTTTCATTTAATGAATTGTTCTGTGTAAAATAATATCAAGAGGTTCTAGCTTTTTTAGGTAATTTGCTCTTATAGATGCTCCAGCAGATAATAGAAGAGGTCAAACGCTCCACAACAACATTATAGATATGCAGCATCCTGCTACAAACACTGAAAGGCCTAAGCTGCCTCAAAATAGTGTCTGCTTCGTCCCTTCTTCTAGACAATTTTACAGCTACATCTCCAGTTCCTGTTTCTTTTTAAATCTACAATCCTCTCCCTTATTTTGCCTACATGGAGGATCAGATGGCTGGGTCACCAACTCCCTGTACTCAGCTTCTTGTCCATCTCTGTTTAAAACAATGGGCCGGATCTATCAAAGGTTTGCGTGTATAAAAACGTGAGCTATTTCACTGCGCACGCTAAAAAATGTACAAACTGATCTATCAACAGCGTGCTAAAAGGATTTGGTCTTTAAAACGTGCTAAATAGCGCCTCTTATCCATTTAGTACTTTTTCTGCAATGAATATGCAATATGGGGCGTTTACATGCAAAATTGCGTCTTGTGGGAGGAGAACATGTAAATATATTAATTTAGCACTCGCAAAGTGATTTATTAAACCTGAAAGCAATTTTGCTAACGGTATCTGACACTATATTTAACACGTTTCAAAAGAAGGTGCAAATGGTCTGTATGCGTAATTGCGCACACGTGGCAGCGGTTATTGTCGCAAGAAGGAGACATCGAAATGAAGCAAGGAGACGCAGAGAACGAATTTTTTCACTCCGTGTGAATATTTTTGGAATGAACGAGGAAACGATCATCAAAACATATCGTTTATCCAGCATTGCCATTTTGGAGCTGTTGGGGGAACTCCGAATGGATTTGGAGCCAGCCACAAGGAGGACCCACGCAATACCAGATATCACAAAACTCCTTGCAACATTGCACTTTTTTGCATCTGGGTCATTCAAGCGTACGGTTGCAGCGAGAGCTGGGATCTCCCTATCTCGTTTTTTCAGAAGTGCTGTCCGAAGTGCTGTCCGAAGTGCTGTCCGACGGGGTCGAGATTCTCCCCCTGCGCCTGTGGAGCAACATGCCAATGCTGCGGGGATTTACTGCAGTGAAGTAGAAATTCAGCCACAGAGCACCTTAGGGAATAAAGGTTGCCAAAGTTTTTTCTTTATATATATATATATATATATATATATATATATATATATATATATATATATATATATATATATATATATATATATATTTATATATTTATATATATTTTTTTTTTTTGGAGGGGGTGGGGGTGTCACTGTAAGGTTAAAATTTCTTAATGCACTAGTTTGCACAAACTACAAACTACTTTGCCGCAAACCACAAAACGCGCAAAACCATCATTTAAATAGGGCGTCTCCAACAGTTTTGCACCTGCCAACAGTTACGCAATCACTCTTGTTAAATCCCCCGCAAACCATGGTTCAGCCCCTCGCGCAAAATTCCAGTTTGCGAGCGCAAATTACTGCACGCAAAATTGGATCTTGATAAATCCGGCCCATTGAGTGCAGTCTCATACTAAAAGTCAGAGCAAAAAGGAGTGGAGGGTGTGCCTGTGGTGCTCCTGTGCTGCTGACTACACTACCTGGTCACACAGTTGACTATTTGGTTTTACAAACGGTGGCCTGATTGTCAGGTAGTCTTTGATCCAAGTGATTGTTAATGCCTTTGTCTGAGTTTCTGATAAAGTAAGTCAGGCTGAGTCGTGTTAAATGCACTGGAGAAATCAAAGAACATGATCCTAACAGTGCTAAATGACAGTGGGTTTGTTTGCGCAGGTGTAAGATGGCTTCATCAACTCCAACTCCACAGCCAGAGCAAACTGCTGTGGGTCCTGTTTGCTGCTGGTTTGCTAAGGTGGTTCAACAGGAGTCTCTCTAGGACCTTCATGATGTTAGATGTCAGGTCAACATCTTTATAGTCATTGAGGACTATTGGCTGATTTTTCTTTCGAATCAGAACAAGGCAGGAGGTGGTCCACAACACCGTCTCCAGGATCAGGCTAAGGTTGAAGAGTTGCTGTAGATTCACACTGAGCCGCTCTGTGGGACTTTTTCATTACCTCAGTTTCTTTTTTTTTCAGCCCCTCAGTGGTTGTTTTTGTTTCAGATGGGGGTCCGGCTCCCTTGAATGGTTTCCAGGTGTGAACAATCTTTCTCACTGTTGGAATCCACATCATTTGGAAGTGGTTATAGAAACCACTCCAGGTTGATTGGCAGCCACATTTTTTTCTCTTAGATTACTGCCGATGTTATTCCTGTTTGGCACCATTTTTAACTTTACCTGTAAAGACTCAGTCTTACCTTCTAATAACAATTTAAAAATATATATACATTTCATTTGCTGCATCACGCTTTATATTTTCTATCTCACTTCCTTTAAAAAAATTAAAGCTCTCTTTATTTTTAACATGCTTCCTCTGGGTGTTCTCTTGTTGATCGTCTGAATATTGGATATTAAGAACTGACACTGATTTTTAAGTTGAGCTTACTGTTTTAAGATGAGTAAATACACAAAGAAATAAATGTCTCTTCGTGTCTCACAGGAACCTGGGTAAGTCCGGCCTTCGTGTTTCCTGCCTGGGGTTAGGTGAGTTGGTTTAAAGGCACTGAGAAATTCCTCTCTTTTTTTTTAAACACTCCACACTAACAAACTGGTCGCTTTTTTTCAGGCACCTGGGTGACATTTGGATCACAGATCTCAGATCAGGTGAGAGTTCTGCCTTTTATCTTGATTTCTCTGCCCTTTCTACCCCTCCCTGTTTTTGTTTAACTGTCTGTGCGACTAAAACAAATCTTTGTGGGGTTTTATTTCCACCTGTGTCCTTTTGTCTGTTGTTCCATGTTTCCTAACTGCTTGCGTTTCTTTAGATGGCTGAAAACCTGATGACCCTCGCTTATGAAAATGGAATTAACCTGTTCGATACAGCAGAGGTGTATGCTTCTGGAAGGTCAGAACTAGAATACTTATCCTCTTATTGAGAAGTTAATTACATTTATTTCAAGTTTAGAAATTCTATTTTTTGAATGTTCTTTTTTTTTTTAAAAAAAAAAGGTTATTTTGGCATAAAAACATGTAGGATTCATTCTATTTTGTAAGAAAGAAAAGTGTGGGGAAATCTAAGTACTAGAAATATGTATATTTTATTAATAATTTCATGCCTCTAAAATTCAAGTTGGGATGAAGAAAAACTAATTTCAGACTTTTTGCCCCACAGAGCGGAAATCACTTTAGGGAACATTATCAAAAAGAAAGGATGGAGGTAATGTTCATCTTATTATTTCATATCTGACTCACGTGGATGTAAAGACATTACTAATGTTGTTTTCTTGTTTTTTTCGACATTAAACATCTGCTCAAATCCCTCCTTTAAAACCCAGTCCCAAGGGAACTTTATCCACTTTAGAAAACTACATAGCTTTAACCCCCTTAATGCATTAATGCACAAATTCAATGCATTTTAATGCAATCATATAACTTTTAATTTGCATTAACTAGTTATTGCTTTTTGAATTTGTGCAGATTGCAAAAAATCCTGCTTTTAATTTCACCAGAGAAGAAATAAGCAGAATGTAAATGTACGCATTTTAAATACTGACGCTTGTGTCCTTTTACAGGCGCTCAAGTTTTGTCATAACAACAAAAATCTACTGGGGAGGCCAGTAAGTATAACATTAAATAACAGTGCAGAGTTTATGTTTATTTTTTTAATGCACTCATTGCTGGTTGGTTTTAATCATCTACAGAGCCGAAACAGAGCGAGGGCTCTCCAGAAAGCACATTATTGAAGGTAGGACATGCCATCTTTTCATCATGGTGACATAGTGACAATTAAGAGTCGTGATTCTTGATTGATTCTCAGTAAAATACATTTTTCACATTCAAAGGACACAGGGCAGAACAGATTCTTAGGAATGCGCACAAAAAGCTGCTTAGTGA
Organism: Cyprinodon tularosa; assembly: GCF_016077235.1. Lineage (NCBI taxonomy): Eukaryota > Metazoa > Chordata > Actinopteri > Cyprinodontiformes > Cyprinodontidae > Cyprinodon > Cyprinodon tularosa. The sequence goes on from NW_024037794.1 coordinate 1,346,928, forward strand.
GAGGATTAGACAGACTCACTTCACAATTGAAGCTATCTCGCACAAAATAGATCAGATAAGGCAGAAGCTATCCAAACTTCTCCCCGAAACCTTGTTTGAAGAAGTTGCTATTTTGGTCAATAAAGCCAAGCTTTCACAACATCATAAAACAAAAGTAAGACAAAAAGCCAAATTCAAAAGATTACAACAGAAAGCAGCATTTAAACAAGAGAGCAACATGACTCAGGCGGATAACATCAAGGTTGAAGACAAGTGGGTTAAAAACCTATCTAGCAGACCACTGACAAAACCAGAGATGGATGTACTGAGTAAAGGCCTGAATTTTGCCATTGCTCCACAAGAAGTACCCATTGTGGAACTGATCACGGCCACTGAATCGGCCATCAGGAACAACAACTTGGTTGAAACGTACAACATTGCTAAACAGCTTACTAATATCTTAGCTCCACTGGTGGGGAACACACCACATCACATAAAAAACTCTAAAGACTTTGCCAACAAAGCCAAACATTTAAGGATGGCTCCAGGAGAAACCCTGGTATCGTTTGATGTTACTTCACTTTTCACATGCATACCTATAACAGAGGCAGTGGAAACAGTCAGGACACGTGAACAAGATAGTGATTTAAACAACAGGACTAATTTCACTCCGGACCAGATCTGCACACTACTGGGCCTTTGTCTTTCCACAACCTATTTCAAATTCAGAGGTAATTTTTACAGACAGAAGCATGGCTGCGCAATGGGATCTCCAGTATCACCAATTGTAGCCAATCTTTACATGGAAGAAATGGAAAAGAGAGCTTTAGACACTTTCAATGGAATACCACCAAGCCACTGGTTTAGATACGTGGATGACACTTTCGTCAAAATCCAACTAGAGGAAGTGGAAGCTTTCACCAAACACATCAACTCTGTTGACCGTAACATCAAATTCACCAGAGAGGATGCCAAGGACAACAAACTACCCTTTCTGGACTGCCTAGTGAGCATGGAAGGAGATGGAAGCCTAAACATTGAAGTTTATAGGAAACCTACTCACACAGACCAGTATCTTCTTTTTGACTCACACCACCCACTGGAACACAAACTCTCAGTCATCAGAACCTTACAACACCGGGCAGAACATGTCCCTACTAAAACAGATGGGAAGCAAAAGGAACAGAAACACATCAAAGATGCTCTCCAAAACTGTGGATATCCAAACTGGGCTTTTATCAAATCAGCAAGGAAATCCAAAAGACACGCAACAGAAGACAGCGATGGGAAAATTAAACGCAAAAACATCACAATCCCTTATGTTGCTGGAGTGTCTGAAAAACTCAAGAGGATTTTCTCCAAACACAAGATCCCAGTACATTTCAAGCCAAACCAAACCCTTAAACAGAGGCTAGTGCATCCTAAAGATAAACCCCCAGACCGAATATGAGCGGAGTGGTATATGCTGTTCAGTGCAGCGAGGAATGCTCTGATCTTTATATTGGCGAAACAAAACAACCTCTCCACAGACGCATGGCCCAACACAGAAGAGCGGCCGCCTCTGGACAAGACTCCGCAGTACACATACACCTTGTGGACAAAGGACATTCTTTTGAGGACCAGAATGTCCATATTCTGGATAAAGAAAATATGTGGTTTGAGAGGGGCGTGGAGGAAGCCATCTATGTTAAGAGAGAAAAAACAACTTTAAACAGAGGTGGTGGACTCAGATTCCAGATTCCAAAAACATACAATTCAATCATAGACATGATCCCTTCCAGATATCACCAAACCCCCCACCCCATCACAGAGGAACGAGGGACCTACCCGCCCCAGCCGGTGAACAATACCTCCTTAACGACCAACCCTTAACAATCATAGACAGGTTTCAGGTATTACAGGAGACAATCCCCCCCCTTAATGGCAATCCCCCCTTTAACGACCGACCCCTAGAATCGTAGACAGGTTCAGATATTACAGGCTAACGATGGAACTAACGACCCATTTATCGGTTACCATTGCATGTTTCCAAGCGATACAAGGCGTTGTCTATATAAGACTCAAACTCACTGCGGATCCAGACATTTGAATTGAGAAAGCTTCCTTGAAAACCAAGTCCAGTGGATATTTTTTGAATTTTTACGGGATGACTATGACCTGGATGACTGAGAACCTTCATCAGCATTTTTCACATTGTAATCACCTCCCACATTGTTTTATAATCTTTTATGAGGATGCCTGTCTTATTTTTCATCAAAAACTAACTTCTTAGTTGAATGAATGTCTGTTTTTTGTAAATGCATTTTTAATGTCAGACAAATAAAGAAAGAAGGATACAATTTTTTTTATCAACTCAGACTTAAGAATTTTGATTTGTTACTAGCATAACTGGAAGGAAAACATTTAGAAGATACAACTAATAAATACAGGGATTTTTTATTTAATGCCAACAATGGATTCACTACATAATTCATGAATTTTTAACTGATTGTACTTAAAGAGGCAGATTGTACCCTATAAAGGGTAAAATATAGAAACCTGTGTGTTAGCATTCTTTGAATGTTGAGATCAATGTTTAACTGCTCAGAACTATTGTTTATTATATTGCTCTTTTTATTGCTCAAACAATATTTATCCTTGAGGCTTGAATTTATTTACATGCATCTAAAAAATTTGTTTGTATTTTGGCTTTTTTGGTGCCACACAAAGATTGTTACTTTGACTGTTGCACAAAAAAAAAAAAAAATAGGTTTAATCCGAAGCAGTTATAACGGTCAATGATAGCATAAAAATGGCTAAAGGTTCCTAGATCTACACTGAGTGTGTTGTAATAACTGCCATTGGGGGAATGCAAATATTTTCTTGAGTATTTGCAATATACAAAGAGTTTGTTGCATATTTGCAATAATAGGGATTGAGGGGTTGACAGAAATCTGTTAATTGTGTGAGCATTACAGCTGTTAACCACTTAAATTTAGACTTTTATTGTCATTTTGTATACACATAGTGTATACACATAGTGTATACAAAAGAAAATTTTGTTTTGTGCAGCTTTCAGACAATAAATGAGCAGCAGCTTAGCAGTGAAATGAACTTTTCCGTTCCATAAAGTGCAGTAATGATCAAATGTAAACACTGTGTGAGAAAAAACCATGGTGTAAAACACGACGATATGGAAGTTCGGAGCATTTCATGAACCATGAAACTGTTTGTATTTATCTGACGTGGGAATCAGCAGGAAACAAAAGCTTTATCTCAAAACACATTCATGTCTAATTAATTTCCTGATGCAAAATGTCTGCTGTTTATCACAGGTTTACGAGGATCTCTATCAAGGCTCCAACTGGATTATGTGGACTTAGTTTTTGCCAACAGAAATGACGTCAACAGTCCAATGGAAGGTTTGTTTAAGTCTCATCCAACATATCTTTCATTAAAATGATGCTTTAAAAAGGTTTTCCATTTTCAATGTAAGCAGTGTAATACTGTGATCTTACAGAGATCGTTCGGGCCATGACGTTTGTAATAAACCAGGGCATGGCCATGTACTGGGGAACCTCCCGCTGGAGCGCAATGGAGATCATGGTGCATGCAGAGAACAAACCAAATCTGTGCAAATACATTGTTATCTACATTTTCAAAAGTTCTCCTTTTTAATCAACGTGTTTTGGGTCTGTTTCGCTCTGCAGGAAGCGTACTCCGTCGCACGTCAGTTCAACCTGATCCCACCTGTGTGTGAGCAGGCAGAGTATCACTATTTTCAGAGAGACAAAGTGGAGGTGCAGCTTCCTGAACTCTACCACAAGATCGGTTAGACATCCACGTTCCTGGAGCCCTGTCCACTCGGATGTGTTTCATAAAGGCTCGGCTTTGCATTACTGGGTTTAATTGTACTCTGGTTCTCAGGTGTGGGAGCGATGACCTGGTCTCCACTTGCATGTGGATTAATCACAGGAAAGTACAGCGATGGTGTGCCTGAGTGCTCCAGAGCAGCAATGAAGGTCAGTTTGATTTAAGCGTTTCTCAACAGGGATTTTTCCTTCTTACTTCATCAGTATGCTGATGCTAAAGTTGGGGGTGAATTACTGATTTTCCCTTAATGTTGGTTCTGTTGTAGGGATACCAGTGGCTGAAGGAGAGGGTGAACAGTGAGGAAGGCAGAAAGCAGCTGGCTAAAATCAAGGAGCTCCATCTACTGGCAGACAGACTGGGCTGCACTGCTGCACAGTTAGCCATAGGTTTTTGGACAAAATCTCTGATTTATGCTTTTTTATTGAGGTTTGAAATCTGTTTTCAGGTTCACTCAAACTACCATTATGTATGGAGTTATTTAGTTGTTGTTTCTGAGGCTCATGATGTAATGTGCCGAGATTCTTTCATTTAAAAAGCTGTTTAAAATTAGGTGCATTTATTTGCATAGAATAAAAGTCGATACTTAAATTAATTTCGCACAAAGATTTCTGAGAAAAAGTTTTCATCCTGTGGGGAAAAAAGGGTTCAATTTGTTTTTTGTTTGGATGATGACTCTGTGAAGCAGTAAAAGGTCTTTTTTAGAGTGTAATTTATTGCAGTTTGGTATCAGCTTTCCTGACCTACAGGGTTCCTAGGTTTTGCTCTTTTAAATGTGGTTGTTCCTGGAAAAGAAACCTAAACATGTGGCTTTAAATATTCTACGCAGGGTGTTATGAAAAATCACTTCCTGTTTGATTGAGTGATACATTTTAAATCTTGACCTTGCTAAAACCCTCATTGACAACCCATTTTTAAGTGTTCTGGAAGATGCCACTAGATTGTTGTGTTTAAATATGCTGGTATGGCATTAATGAGGCCTTTCAGGCATCACTGATGGGCTGTTTATGGGAGAAATAAGCCCACCACATCAGGAGATCCTACACTATATGAAACTGTTGGCATGCGCTGGTTTTCCAAACACTAATCACACTTCAACTAACTTCAATCACACCAAACTCAACTGGAGGATTTAGTCCTGAAGATCAATCTTGGCCTCATGGGACCAAACCACACGGTTCCAGTTAAATAGCACTTAGCAAGCTCCACACGTTTGTGAAAATTGTTTCCCCTGGCATGCCTCCCAAACAAACAGATGGCATGTAGATCCCGGTTGTTATAGAGACTCTGTGATCCTGAGAAGCCATCCTTTTAGGCACTTCTCTGACAGAGAGCTCTTCAGACTCTGAGTTCAAAACCAGGGGAGATTTCTGCTTTTGGGTTTAGTTGAAGAGAAAATTAACCCTTTATAATTACATCTCTTATGATCCTCCTCTCTGCAGAGGTGGTTAGATAAACTAGAATTGTCATATTTCTTAGTTTTTTTCATAACTAATGTTGTTTCACCTTTGGTCTACTGTTCTGTCTGTTGATTTGTTCATGTTTAGGCAAATAACTGTTTTATTTGGACCATTTTCTGATTACATTTTAAAAAGGACACACATCTAACTTAAATTAATAGATGTATTATTGTTTTTCTCATTTCGAACGGTGAATAAAGGAAACAGCCTTTTATCTAACTTATTCATTTTGAGGCTATTTAAGCAACAGAATAACAAAAAAAAAATGGAAGGAGCCTTTTCCAAACAGCTCAGGATTTTCATTGATGCTATAACGGATGCTGACTTGTTTGTATGATCATAAATCATAACAAAGAAATGTGTTGTTTTCCGTCTACAGCCTGGTGTTTGCGAAGTGAAGGAGTCAGCTCTGTGCTTCTGGGTGTTTCTAATACTGACCAGCTACTAGAGAACCTTGGAGCCCTCCAGGTAAAATATCTTTCCTTTCATTTCTGTACCTTTTTACCCCCCAAAAAATATTGATACCATTGAACTTTTTAAAATTTCTTCACATTTTAAACTGAACATATAATGTATTTGATAGGATAGACTCAGACAAAGTAGCGCATTAATAAGAACTAAAAAGGAAATAAATGTAGGATTTAAAAAAAAAAAAAAAAGCTTTTACAAAAAATCTAGGTATTTTTAGATATAATAGGGTATTTATTTGTTTTTAGAACTATTTCTGCTGGCAAAATCCAGCTGTTTTTTAAAACCAACCTCAGAGGCTTTTCCTGGACTTCATTAGTACATTTCTTTTACGTATAAGGCAAATATAGTTATTGTTAAAATCTATTTGTATGAAATGATAAAATAGCACCAAGTAGTGCTCTTTGTGTTTCAATGATAAGTAGGCTACTTGCTCTTTTCCCTTTTATTAAATGTTTTGCAGATTGAAAGCTTCACTTCCCTAAGTGATTTTATAGCTAGATTAATGGTCTTAGAGATGACTTCCTTGAATTGTCTATTCAAAGTCTTCTCTGTTGTAGCTTTCTGTTTTAATTGTTTCGAATAGTCTTTGCCGATTGTGTTTATTTGTATAGTGCTGATTTTTTATTTTATTTTTTCCAGGTCTCCCTCAAAAACAAACACGTTAATCTAAATGGTGACTTTAAATAAATGTTTAAAAAAGAAAGTTTCACTGCAAATCTAAGAATCAAAGAAAAATCTAAGAAATCTAGTTTACTCCATTTGTCCTGAAGTGAGTGACTTTTCCTTTGATTTCAGCAAATATGTAGGAAAACTGGCTCATGGAATAAAATGATGTACCTTTAAAATTTGAGTAGGTAAATAACATGATCTGTCAATTGACTGAATATTTTTAACCTTAAAATAAGTTAGACACTATGCACTTTAAATAAGAGACTGCAAGGTGTTTTTTTTCTTATTTTAAATATAAATCATCTTATTCCATTGGCAAAGTGTCTCACTTACCTGCTAAATTCATGAAAAAATGCACTTATTTAAAAAAAAAAACTGACTTCTCAACTTTTTGCAGTGTGGGACCCTACCTCTAAGCCTTTCTCTATTCAGACCCCTCTCATGATTTTCTACCAAACTTTTACTTATGTCAGTGTCAAGAACCGTGGACAGATGGACCCAGTATTCAAGGAGAGACAGTCAGTAGGAAAGTTCAAACGTTTATTAAATAAAACAAAACAAAAGCGGAGCTGTGGCTCACGGACACTGCAGGCGGGGGTCGGGGCACCGCCCAATCTCAGACACTCTGGTTTAACAGTCCAGACCACGAATGTCCCCAGTGCTGCAGTCCCAGAGGTGAGGCTGGAAGCCGATCCTGGTGAGGGATCCAGAACAGACAGGAACAGACCGAACAGGCAGAATCCAGATCAGGCAGGGTACAGAAACAGGTGGCAGGATCCAGACTTCCAGACATGCACAGGCTTCCAGGAGGGTTCAGAGTCAGACTGGGACCAGAAGCATGACCAGGTGGTCACGCACAGGAGCAGACAGGATCAGGTGCAGACAGGCAGGCACAGTGGAAGAGGGTAGCCGAGACAGGACGTAGGAACCGGAACTTGAAGCAGGACTTTAAACTGGTCTCCTCCCTGGAGCCAGGCTTACTTTGATAAAAACTAGTGATGTTATGAGATGAGCCGAGGCTTCGAGGCGTGTGTCGAGTAATGGAGTGGGCGTTTCCCCGAAGCGCATGTCGAGGCGTGATTCATTTAGAGGAGGGGCCAAAATTGATGACGTCCGAGGCCTCGCTACCGTGATACCACGTGACCGCTTCTGTAAGTGGTTTGGGAAGCTCAAGAATTTTGACGGGCATCTAAACAGCCTCAGTGTTCAGTCAAGATGTGGGAGTTTGGAGGAGAGTTGCTGTCAGCTGGATAAAGTTTGGATGGATTCTAAGAATAAATTGGTTGTTTTTCCAACCAATCTAATTGCTTAAAGCTAATTTGGTTTGAATAAACAATGTAATAATCAAAATTTGAACAAACTACCAGACAAAGCCATTGTTAACACGTCAGTGTTAAGAAGTATTTTTTCCCAGTTCAGACTATCTACATGAGTGGTGTCATCTGTAAGGGACAGACTCTCACTCTAGAGGTTGATGGTTCAAGACCTGTCTCTGTCTTTTGAAAGTTGCGATTAAACTTAATTATTTTGGCTGATGAGACTAATTTGCATTGTTTTGCCCGAGTAAAAATATAGATTGGGAAAATTAGGTCGGTTTAGTCAAAAGATTGGTTGAACACAACTTCCAACCTGATTAAAACCAAAAAACGTGGAAAAACTATCATGTTTGAATAAAAATGACTAACACCTTTCATTTTGTTCATCACTGCCCAATTTGCACAAACACTTTCACTGACTGCTTGAGTTTATTTCACTAAAATGGCAGAAAAACTGTGCACCTTAAATGATTGTTCTACGAAATTTTACACTTAAAAAAAAAACTTACAAAAGATTTTATTATACACACCAACCATTAACAATTTCAAGGGAATTTAAAAGGGGGAAAAAAGAAAAACAATTGCAAAAATTAAAACCGCGAGCGGTATTGACGGCCCTCGCAGCTCGCACCGCCTGGTATGTCGCGACCGCGGGAACCAAGCGACCGCCGGCTCCACGCTT